>NC_057798.1:98747904-99347904 GCF_018294505.1 Triticum aestivum | reverse complement strand
TTGACATCCTCCATTGTTTGAGTAGGCCGCCGCCTGCGGCGAAGAGGCTGAAGGGGGACACGGTGGCCCCGCTCGGGGCGAGCTCGTCTGTTGTGGCCGCGCCTTCGCCTGTGGGAAGGGGAGGCAGTGGAGCTCGCACCTCCCTTGCCCGATCATCCTCGCGAGGCCAGGAGGGACGCTCTGGCGGGGGGCTAGCCCCCGTGGCCCCGCTAACTCTGGAGGCACCGGCGCTTGACGCTGTCGCCGAGGTTGCCAAGGCTCACGAGGTCCCAGCCTCCCAGGACGTGATTACGCTGCCGTCTTCTCCTCCTACTCCACCAGTTCCCGCTCCTCTGCTTCCTCCGGTGCCTTGACCGTGCTGCTGATGAGCTGAGCCGGCTGCGAGAAGATCTCCAGGGCGCCAACCCCCGCTTGGTGGCCGAGCGCCTGGAGTTGGTCTCTGGTTGGGTTCGCTTTGACGCCTCCATCCAAGCTGCGCTGAGCCAGGCTGTGACAGCCTCCAAGGAGGAGAAGCAAGTCGCCTCCCAGGCCATAGCCGCTCGCGATGCGGCGCTGAAGGATGCTTCAACTATTCGGGGCCGCTGCAAGGCGCTGGAGGACGAGCTGCAAGGCCTACGTGATGAGCTCGCCAAGGAGGTTCGCGACCGTCAGGCGAAGGAGGAAGAGATGAAGGCTCGGGAGGCCGCCATCAAGGACCGCGACACCGAACTGTCCGCTGATCGCGGTCGGCTGAAGACGCTGGAGCAGAAGCTGCAGGCGGAGAGGACTGAGCTGGATGCCAAGGCGAAGGTCTTGGCTGAGGATCGCGCTGCCTTCACGGACTACGAGGTGAGATCTCTCACAGCGTTGAAGTCGCGATGGCCTAGAGAAGCCGCTGGCTGGAGCCACGGACGGCCCCGCCAAGCTGCTTCCCTTCCTGGTCGAGGCGCTTTAGGAGGTCGTGACCGGCATTGGCCCCATGGCTGAGGTTGAAGCTCACGTCCTTTCCTCTGCAGCGCTGACGTGGATCCTCAGCCATGTCTACCTTTGCAACCCTGAGGCCAACCTTGACGATCTGCTGGAGTCTGTGGACGCCGAGCGCTTCGCTGCTGCTGCTGAGGCCGTGAAGGGCCGGGCGGAGGCCTTACTGGGGAAGTTCCGCGCCTTTGCCACTGCGCCCAAGGCAGGTGCTGCTGGTTCCGCGACCTCGGTAGGTGGGGCTGACAAGTGCAACTCCACCACGGAGGCGGGGCTCCCGGCGAACGACGGCACTGCCCAAGGGTGACCTCTCTGTGTCTTCTTTCCTGTTTCAATTCCTGCAACATGCACCGTGCCTCATGGAGGCGTTTAAACTTGTGTTTGGTATCGCGAGGACAATTTATGGTCTATAATATTCGCTTTTGAATTTGCGAGATTTGGCGGTTTCCTTCCTATTTGCTTTGTGTTCTACGTCGGCAGGGCCCGGCCCCGCGCATACCTCAGCCGCCGTTATCCCCGACCGGATCACCAGGATGGTACTAAGGAGTGAGGGGCTATGTGGCAAGTTAGGCTCCTGAGTCGCGATGCTCAGGAGTCCCCCTTGACGCGCAAACAACAAATAGGGAGGGGGTGTAGGAGTAGATCTGTCATTCTACGTCGGGAGGGCCCGGCCCTGCGCATACCTCAACCGTCGTTAGCCTTTCGGAACTAAGGAGTGAGGGGCTACGTGACCAGTTAGGCTCCTGAGTCGCGATGATCAAGAGTCCCCCTTGACGCTCAAACGGTCTTCGTACCTTGGCTCCGCTCGGGGAGGGACGCACGATGAACAGGTCTGAGGGACCTGGCTGGGTGGCATGCGCTCGGGCGTGACCCGGGCGCAACCCCCATGTCCAGCACCCTCGCATGGCGCTCCCGAGGGGAGTCGTTGTGATGAGGCTAGACACTGAGCTCTGGGCTCCCTGAGGTTGATATAGCCGTGAGCTGCCCTCAGTTGTTTATCACAGCGCGGAGCATAGCGCTTCCTGATACATGTCCGTCGTATCTATAATTTTTGATTGTTCCATGCCAATATTCTACAACTTTCATATACTTTTGGCAACTTTTTATATTATTTTTGGGACTAACATATTGATCCAGTGCCCAGTGCTAGTTCCTGTTTGTTGCATGTTTTATGTTTCGCAGAAACCCAATATCAAACGGAGTCCAAACGGGATAAAAACGGACGGAGAATTATTTTGGAATATTTATGATTTTTGGGAAGTAAAATTAACACGAGATAGTGCTCGAGGGCCCAGGAGATAGGGGGCGCGCCCCAGGGAGGCAGGTGCGCTCTCGACTCTCCTGGGCACCCCGTAAGGCGGTTGATGCTCTTCTTTTGTCGCAAGAAAGCTAATTTTCTGAGAAAAATCTGGGCGAAAGATTCACCCCAATCGAAGTTACGGATCTGTGAATATAAAAGAAACGGTGAAGGGGAAGGATGTGAGAACGCAGAAACAGAGAGAGACAGAGAGATAGGTCCAATCTCGGAGGGGCTCTCGCCCCTCCCACGCCATGGGAGCCAAGGACCAGAGGGGAAACCCTTCTCCACTACCAAAAAATACACTTCCATGATGATACGTGTTTGTCACAGTAGGTCGCGTTTTTTGTCATGCATGTACATCCATGGCGATTTTATGACAGAATCAAGATAGTCATACCTGTGCTGTCGTAGAACTGTTCCATGATATTACCAAAATTATCATCACGGAAGTGTCCACTTCCATGATGATAAATCGCGCATCACAGAAGTGCTTTCATCAAGGGTGATCGACACATGACATCCACCGTAACGGAACACAGTTAAGCTATCGGGTCGGGTTTTGGATCCGATAACCCATTAACAGCCCCGACCAATGGGGATTTTCCACGTGTAAAATCATCATTGGGTGGAGGAAACACGTGTCGGCTCATCGTTGGGACAGATGTCATCCACTCATTGGACAGAAGGCGCCTATGATACGTCAACACGTGGCACGGCCCAGCAGAGGCCCATTCCTGTGAAAAGACCGGCCCATTTGACTTGGTCAAAAGGTGGTGGGCCGGCCCATGGAAAACCTGTTAATGGCCTGTTCACACATAGCCCATTTACAGCCCGCTAACCCAAGGCCCGTTATGCCCTATCCGAATTAGGCCCAGTAGCGTCATCTGGGCCATCCAATATGATTCCATCCCGTTTTCACTTCTGGCCCATGTATGGCCCATGACGTCTTTTGGTCCATGTGAGGCCCTTTCTAACTCTTGGTCTATTAACGGCCCGTGGTGAAACCGGCCTGTAATGAACAGTGTATCACTTTACACCCATTAACGGCCCGTGGTGAAACTGGCCCGTAATGAACAGTGTATCACCTTAAACCCATTAACAGCCCGTTATTCCGTTGGGCCATTTCCAGCCCATGTTATCTTTAGGACTTCTCAGAGCCCATTTATTCTTGGGCTCATTTCCACCATTCGTTTACTTACGGCCCGTTACTGTCATTTTCTGCTTGTGGGCCAAATTCAGCCCGTGGTTATAGTCGGCCCGTTTGTGGTCTGCTAATACATTGGGTCGTTTTCATAGCGTCATCAAATATGGCCTATTAACAATGGCCTGTTATGGTCGGCCCATGAACGGAGGATTCCAACTCTAGCCCGTTTACGGCCATAATGCGGTCTGTTTGGCCCATGTTTGGCCAATCGATCATACGGCCCGTATAAGGCCCATTGATGATACGGCCCACGGAAGGCCCATTGTTTCTACGGCCCATAGAAGGCCCATTGTTTCTACGGCACGTAGAAGGCCCACTGTTTCTATGACCAGTAGGAGGCCCAGTGTCGCTACAGTAAATATTAGCCCATGGTTATTGCGACCTAGCTTTAAAAAATAGGTTATTGCAGCCACTAGCAAACCGCGGAAAAAGAACTGCAATGACTACAAGCAAACAAATAAACAAGACAACAAGGAAATAAATAAGCAAGCAACTAACGCTAGGCTATCACGGCTATTACACATATTACATCCACTGGGCATCGAAGTTCGCCACCAGTGCAAATATAGGGAACAAAGCAACATATCATATACACTAGTTGTCAAAGGTGGCGACCAGCGCAAATAAACACCGCGGCAAAACAAATCCAGAACTGAACCACTTCAGATGATCTTAAGAAACAATATCCTGGGTACCCATAATGCTGGCAAGATGCTTAGCAAGATTATTAACTTTCTCTTGTTTGGCGCTTAAATCCTCCAGTGCTTGCTATTGCACCAGGAAATATGCATCTGAATTCTGCAGGGACTTCCTCAGCCCTTCAGCTTCCTATCGCATCACATCTGATCAATGTCTTTCAACTTGAAGTTGAGACTCAAGAAGACGAACTGATTCAGGCAGCGAGTTTGAAGAGCTCGTGCCAGCAGTAGTGGCTAGTAACTCGAACACTACATCAAGACAGGACTTTTGGGTTCTCTCACTGTCGTCAAGATAGTTTTTATCAGCTTTCTTCAAGACCAACAGGGATGTCTCACTATCTTGAACCTTATCTGCATTACTTCCTTTACCATTGGATAACGCGGTACTGTTCTCCCATATTTTGTCCGCATTCTAAAAGAGAAACAAGCAGACACATCACATGTTTACCATGTTGTATATGAAACTCATTTTGGTAAATGAGTTCAATAGTAAAGTGGACAGGATAACAGCATGAAACAAACATATATCTATGTACCATGGTCACTTTATGGTCTATATCATTCTAGTTTTTGTTGCCAAATCAACATAGAGACACAGTTCAAATAATATTTGTTCAAGACAAAGCAGAATAGACATAATATAAGTGTGGGTAACTATAGAGCAATAACAACACTTGTAATGTGCATGACATGAGAACATAACTGTTTATTCAATTGAAACTGAAATCAACATAGAGCAGGTTACAACAGCAAACCAGTTCAAGAAACAGGTTTAAAACATACCTGTTGCGCCATTGGAGTTTCAGTTCCATCCTTCAAATTTGAAAATAGTTGGTATGAGTAAATATAGTAATGCAAGAGCAAAGGAGTATGAACCATAGCTACAGAACTTGACCTGAGAACAAATCTTCTTCTCCTTTAAGCATTGAGTTGGGATTCGGAGTGGTGGTCCTCGTGCTTTGGGCACTGCAGTTCCCTTACTAACTGCTCGTGTTTGGGTGCTCTGTGGTGGAGACGGTGCTGTGTCAACTGGAACTGGGTTACTATCTGCCGGGGTTGGGGTCAGAAGGGGTGTAGCTGGTTCTCTGTCCAACTGGGTAGGGGTACAATCTGCGTGAGTCTGGGTTATGTGTGGTGGATCTGGTCCTTGGGCAAGTACAACCGTGGTTCTATCTGCATCAACTGGTAGCACTATCTTTTCTGAAGACCGTGTTGTTACTCCCTTAGATACTGCCATCACGCTCTCCAATTCAAATGGCTGATAAACAAGAAAAGTAATTGAAAGTATAGACATTGTATGATAGACAGGTGCAATGGATAGTGGGGAATAAAAGAGGGCATGAAATAATTCATATTTATGTTGTCTAACCAAACAGGATAGCATGACACAATTTCACATATATGATGGCTAACTAAACAGGATAGCATGCCACAATTTCACATTATGATGGCTAACTAAAAAAGATGGAAAGACATAGTTCAAAATATGATACTATGTAAACAAGATGACATGACATAACTATATAATGTGTTTATTAAATAGGTTGGCATTCCATAATTCACATACATTCACGGATAGAATGCCATAATTCAAAATATGATGACTGTAAACACTAAACAGGATGAGATGATAACTATATGATGTCTTTATTTAATGGGTTGCCATGCCATAATTCAGATAGATGATGTGTATGTACTATGTAAACATGATGGCATCATATAATTCAAATATATGATTTATATAGTAAGCAAGTAAGCAGATGGCAATCCATATATGATGTAAAAACTAAGCAATGCAAGACAACATGCATGACATGGGTAATATAACCCTGCCAAGTTTGAGCATAGACCTCAGGGGGAAATAGGACTGGTCATCAGTCTCTGAATCCTCCTCTGAGGAGCTCTCTGTAACCAGCAAGATGTCTGCTTCAGCAGGTAGCATTGTCTGCTCTGAATACCTTGTTTTCACTCCAGATACTTCCATCACCGCTTCAAATGGCCGATGCACAGGAAGAGTAGTTGAATATACAAACGTTGTCGACAAATGGAACGCGTAATACAAAAAAAATGATAGCATGATATAATTCACATACATGATGATTGGCTAAACATCATGGCATTGCATAATTCACATATATAATGCCTTTGCAACAAGATAGCATTGTATAATTCACATATATAATGTCTTGCAACAAGATGGCAATGCATAATTCACATATATGGTAGTTAGACACTGAACAAGTGGCATTCACACAAAGCATTTCTAAACTAATCAAATAACATAGCAATGCAAGACACCATACGCATGATATGAGCAACATAACCCTGCCAAGTTAGAGCATACACCTCAGGGGGGGGGGATAGGACTGGTCATCTGTCTCTGAATCCTCCTCTGAGGAGCTATCCGTAACCAGCGAGATATGCGCTTCGTCAGATAGCATAGTTTGCTCTGAAGACCTTGTTTTCACTCCAGAATTTGCCATCACCGTGTCAAATGGCTGATGCACACGAAGAGCAGTTCAATGTACTAACATTGTTGACAAATGTAATATGTAACAAAAAAGGATGGCCTGATATAATTTACATATAAGATGACTGGCTAAGCAGGATGACATTGCCAAATTCACATATATGATGCCCAGCTAAACAAGATGGAGTTGCATAATTCACATAAACGATGAATAAACTAAACAGATGGCATTCGCACAAAGGATGTCTAAACTAAGCAGATGACATATTTTATGTATAAAGTAAGCAATGCAAGACACCATATGCATGATATAACCAACACCAGCATGCCAAGTTAGAGCGAAGACCTCAGGGGGTAAATAGGAGTTGTCTTGTCCTTCTGAATCCCCCTTAGAATAGATATCTTCCTCTCGATTACAATCTGAAATGTGTGGAGGGGGGCTGCCTTTGCGCCTACCATGGAGCGACGTCTGCATGAAATTTTATTGCCACACAAGGCTCGTCTCTTTTGCTCTACATGTTCAGTTCCATTGTTTACAATAATTGTCATGCATAGGAATAAAACATAGTGAGATTATGTAAGGAGTGCATGCAGAAATCCAAAGTGATGGTAGCAACCTGTGGATAGGCCCAAAACTAATAATAGCAGGCAGATAATGGCTTTAGTTAAAAATACAGATAATGGCTTCTTTACTGTTTGTTTCCCACCCAACATGAAACTCATAGTAGACACTGGAGATTAACCAGATAGTAGATAGATACTATTGATTGCGGCCCTGATATGTACCCCACAACCATTTAAAAACTCAAGTTTGACCATTAGTTTGGAGCTGACTTAGAGTCTAATCAGTGAATAGGACGAGAAAGTAACATGAAATATTAAGCAATGCATAACGTAAGCAGACACGAAAGAGTGCAACCTCTCTTGTGGACCCGTGTAGTCCTCGAGGTCATCTGCTCAGTTGATGATGGTCATGCAGTTTTCATGGCTGCCGGCAGCGGGGAAGAAGATCTGAGGTGGCGAAAGACAGTCTGGAGGCCAGATCCCTGCTGTGCTGGGGTGGACGACGGCGCAGCAGGAGCGGGACAAACCACACAAGGTTTTCTTTGACAACTATCTGTAAGAGAAGTAATTCTGTAAGGGCTCGTTTAAATTGGAGGATTCCAACAATGCAGAGATAGGAAATAGACACGAATAGGATAGGAATGCACGTGCAAAACAGAGAATTTAGAAACATAGGATTTCTGCCAATCTGGGTGTTTCATTCACAACAATTGGAAGATCACAGGATGCAAAGAAGCATGGTGAGATTAAGTCAAACCACAAGAAAATGCACGGTTATAATGCTATTAT
Source organism: Triticum aestivum (assembly GCF_018294505.1). Lineage (NCBI taxonomy): Eukaryota > Viridiplantae > Streptophyta > Magnoliopsida > Poales > Poaceae > Triticum > Triticum aestivum. The sequence continues at coordinate 99,339,922 of NC_057798.1, read as the reverse complement.
GCTGCTATCTCTTAGTCTTGTGCTTCATGAATAGGAATTTGAAAAGGAGGACAAGTGAAAATTAAAATTCCTACGTTTTTTCTTTCAAGGAGACACTAAAGGAACAAATCCGTGTGCTCAGTGGACATTATATATAACATGTAATGTAAAAAAGAGATGCAACAAGTGGACAACCTCTTTGGAGAAGCCATGTCGATCTCAGCATGATTGGGTTGGCCGGCGAGGATGCTCCGGCCGACTTTGCTGTCGGAGGAGGGGAAGAAGATCTTAGGCGTCTGAGATGGAGCCCGAGGTACTGCTCCGCTATGATGGAGGGTTTCGTCGTTGGAGCAGCTCCGGTGAGTTGTACGACGCCGAGGCTGAAGCAGGACAAGGGAGACAACGAACGACGTTAACCTGAGTGGAATTCTAATAGCATCTCCAATACATGACGTAAAATACATAACCACAAAGTGATAGATGTAAAATACATCATCCGCTCATCTCTGAACTTAACTATCGAAACTGAATTTAACTGTTGAAACTGAACTTAACTGTCGAAACTGAACTTAACTGTCGAAACTGAATTTTGCTGTCGAAACTAAATTTTGCTGTCGAAACTGAATGCACTAGCAAGGTGAGGCTACACGTCGGTCGACTGACTTTTTCATCTCTAGTCAGTCGATTTTGCAGCGTTGGATACGAAATCAAGGGCCGGCGGTTCATCTTCAACCTCCACCCACCTGAGCCGCCAGCCACCACCGGCCAAACAGCAGCCCCCCGCTGCCCGCGGCCGGCGGTGCGCCGCCCCGCTGGTATGTCTCCAACGTATCTATAATTTATGAAGCATTCATGCTATTTTATTATCTGTTTTGAATGATTATGGGCTTTATTATACACTTTTATATTACTTTTGGGACTAACCTATTAACCGGAGGCCCAGCCCATATTGCTATTTTATTGCCTGTTTCAGTATTTTGAAGAAAAGGAATATCAAACGGAGTCCAAACGGAATGAAACCTTCGGGAGCGTGATTTTTGGGAAGAATATGATCCGGGAGACTTGGAGTTCACGTCAGAAGATCCTCGAGGAGGCCATGAGATATGGGGGCAGGCCCACCCCCTTGGGCGTGCCCTACCCTCTTGTGGGCCCCTCGAGGCTCCCCCGACCGACTTCTTTTGCCTATATAAGCCTACATACCCAAAAACATCGAATAAGAAGATAGATCGGGAGTTCCGCCGCCGCAAGCCTCTATAGCCACCAAAAACCTCTCGGGAGCCTATTCCGGCACCCTGCCGGAGGGGGATCCCATCACCGGTGGCCATCTTCATCATCCCGGCGCTCTCCAGGACGAGGAGGGAGTAGTTCACCCTTGGGGCTGAGGGTATGTACCAGTAGCTATGTGTTTGATCTCTCTCTCTCTCTCTCTCTCTCTCTCTCTCGTGTTCTCTCTATGGCACGATCTTGATGTATCGCGAGATTTGCTACTATAGTTGGATCTTATGATGTTTCTCCCCCTCTACTCTCTTGTAATGGATTGAGTTTTCCCTTTGAAGTTATCTTATCAGATTGAGTCTTTAAGGATTTGAGAACACTTGATGTATGTCTTGCTGTGCTTATCTGTGGTGACAATGGGATATCATGTGCCACTTGATGTATGTTTTGGTGATCAACTTGCGGGTTCCGCCGATGAACCTATGCATAGGGGTTGGCACACGTTTTCATCTTAACTCTCTGGTAGAAACTTTGGGGCACTCTTTGAAGTACTTTGTGTTGGTTGAATAGATGAATCTGAGATTGTGTGATGCATATCGTATAATCATGCCCACAGATACTTGAGGTGACAATGGAGTATCTAGGTGACATTAGGGTTTTGGTTGATTTGTGTCTTAAGGTGTTATTCTAGTACGAACTCTTGAATAGATCAATCCAAAAGAATAACTTTGAGGTGGTTTCGTACCCTACCATAATCTCTTCGTTTGTTCTCCGCTATTAGTGGCTTTGGAGTGACACTTTGTTGCATGTTGAGGGATTGTTATATGATCTATCTATGTTATTATTGTTGAGAGAACTTGCACTAGTGAAAGTATGAACCCTAGGCCTTGTTTCCTACCATTGCAATACCGTTTCTGGTCACTTTTATCTTTAGTTACCTTGCTGTTTTTATATTTTGAGATTACAAAAACCTATATCTACCATCCATATTGCACTTGTATCACCATCTCTTCGCCGAACTACTGCACCTATACAATCTACCATTGTATTGGGTGTGTTTTGGACACAAGAGACTCTTTGTTATTTGGTTGCAGGGTTGCTTGAGAGAGACCATCTTCATCCTACGCCTCCCACGGATTGATAAACCTTAGGTCAACCACTTGAGGGAAATTTGCTACTATCCTACAAACCTGTGCACTTGCAGGCCCAACAACGTCTACAAGAAGAAGGTTGTGTAGTAGACATCAAGCTCTTTTCTGGCGCCGTTGCCAGGGAGGTGAGTGCTTGAAGGTATATGTAATGCCCCGGATACAACTTTCCATATTCCTAACTCCAACTCTTGCCTTTTCCGGAGATGCGATATGTTATTTCCTCCGTGGTTGGGTTTTGTCTGTTGTTTTGCATTTTGTTCTTGTTTTGCATCTCATCTCATAGCATCATGCGCATTGCATCGGCACTCCGTTGCCGTCATGTTTTAAAACTTGCATCCGTTTCTAGTTCCGGCTTCTCCTCAATGCCTTTGTTGTTTCCTCTTTCGAGACCAACCGTTCTTTTGTTGTCCGACCGTTTGAACCTCTCTGCACAACCACAGACCCCCTCGTGTGCGCGCCCGAAAGTTGTCCCGAACCCAACCTGCTCCATTGTTACCGTTGGATCCGAATCATCCCCAAACATCCCGAAAACATGTCCGTTTTCTTATTTGGACTCCCTACCTATATTTTTCTCGACCGTTTGATTTTAATCAGAGGGTCCATTTTGCCCCTAAGCTAGTCCTCCTAGCTACTTTATCAACCTAACCCTAAAAACTAGGATCTGTCCCATCCAATCCTCTTCCCCGCCGCCACTCTCTCGGGATCCCCATCCCACCAACCACCACAGCCCGAGCTCCACCTTGTTTTCCCCACCAGACCAATCCATCCCAGCCACCCCGATCCCCATGAAGGTCCTCCTCGCCTCCTGCCCGAGCGCTCCTCCTTGTGCGCTTCCTCTAATTCCCGAGGCCGAGCCGGCCCGTGCCCGCAACCCTCGCACGAGCCGCGAGCTCTTCTGCCTGAGCCGGCGACCAACCCGTAGGCCATGCCCTCCGGCGACCCCGCCGTCGGCAACAACGACCAGGACATGCCTCGCCGGAGCCCCTCTCCTCCGTCCCCGTCGCCAAGTCCCTCTCCTCGTTCCTGCCAAGCCCTGCCTCCTGCGTCCCTGCATCGAGTGCCATGGCCGCCCCTGAGCTCCGTCCGCGCCGTTGTTGCCCGGATCCGGCGCCGGCCAGCCGGATTCGCCCCATCTCCCCCTCGCCGGCCTTCCTTGCTGCCGCGCCATAGACCCCGTTCTCGCCTGCGCCCGCTGCCGCGTTCGTCTTCGTTCAGGAGCCCGAGTTCGAGTCCCTCTGCCTCACGCGTTGACCGCGTCGCCAGCCACGTCGGCCGCGCGAGCCTCCTCTGCTCGCCCGTGTGGGCCGCACGCAGCGCCAAGCCCCTGCGCCCATTGATCCGGCCTCGTGGGCCTCGTCCCTGTCCGGCCAAGCCCAGCCGGCCTCTTCTGCTTCCGACTGGGCCAGGCCCATGGTGAGGCCACCTCCAGCGGCCTCCAAGGCCCAGCCAGCCTCCTCCAGATCCGACCGGGCCTAGGCCCATGGTGAGCATCAGATCCACTGCGCCCCCCTTCCACTGTTGGCCCAAGTGCAAATTCGGCCCGTAGCATTTTTTTCCAGTTCTGTGAATTTAGCTCTTAACCCAGGAATTAATGTTTTACAGAAAAACCCCTAGACCTCATGCATTTAAAAACTCTTTAACCGTGCATCATATGTAAATAATTTATATATGTAAAATGCTTAGAATTTTGTGTAGATTAATAATTTGCCACTTTCATCCATGTTAAATATGTTTAAACTAGCTGTTTGTTTAATTTTGCATAAATGCCATGCTAAAATGATTTATTTTATAACTAAATAACCGTAGCTCGGTTTTAAATAAACTTTATATGTAAATGGGGTGGAAAAATGCCTAGTTTAACATGGTGCACTTTATTTTCCTGTTTAACAACAATAAAATATGTTTTAGGGCAGAACAGTACCAAATCCAAAATATGCATATGAGGATTTTCCGGAATTGTTGTTTGTTGTTTCCGGCCTCATTTAAACTTGCCTAGATAGGTAGTTTCCATATGTTTCACCTCTTGCCATGTTTAACAACATTTAATATTGTTTGGTAGCTTAAACGAGATTAAACTAAATATGTCAATGTGGTGTTTTGTCAATATGTAACTCGTTGCATATTGAGCTCCACTTAACTTGTAGTCTTGTTTGTTGCACTTTGCCATGCCATGCCTTATTAAACCGGACATGCATCATACTTGATTGTGCATCATGCCATGTTTATGCTTGTGAGTTTACCATGTTGTTTGCCTCTTTCCGAGTTGCCTTCGGTTTCGTTCCGGAGTTGTGAGGATTCGTTCGACCACGTCCGCTTGTCTTCTTCATGGACTCGTTCTTCTTCCTTGCGGGATTTCAGGCAAGATGACCGCTACCTTGGATCTCATTACTATCATTGCTATGCTAGTTGCTTCGTTCTATCGCTTTGCCGTGCTACCTATCTCTTGTTGCTCAAGCCTCACCAATTTCCATGTCAGCCTCTAACCTTTTTCATCCTTCCTAGCAAACCATTGTTTGGCTATGTTACCGCTTTGCTCAGCCCTCTTATAGCGTTGCTAGTTGCAGGTGAAGTTGAAGATTGCTCCATGGTGGACATGATTATGTTTGGGATATCACAATATCTCTTATATTATTAATGCATCTATATACTTGGTAAAGGGTGGAAGGCTCGGCCTTATGCCTGGTGTTTTGTTCCACTCTTGCCGCCCTAGTTTCCGTCATATCGGTGTTATGTTCCCGGATTTTGCGTTCCTTACGCGGTTGGGTGATTTATGGGACCCCCTTGACAGTTCGCTTTGAATAAAACTCCTCCAGCAAGGCCCAACCTTGGTTTTACCATTTGCCTCACCCATCCCTTTTTCCCATGGGTTTCCGAAACCCGAGGGTCATCTTTATTTTAGCCCCCCCGGGCCAGTGCTCCTTCGAGTGTTGGTCCGAAATGAGCAACCTGTGGGGCCACCTCGGGGCAACTCGAGGGCTGGTTTTACTCGTAGCTTGAATTATCCGGTGTGCCCTGAGAACGAGGTACGTGCGACTCCTATCGGGATTTGTCGGCACATCAGGCGGCTTTGCTGGTCTTGTTTTAACATTGTCGAAATGTCTTGTAAACCAGGATTTCGAGTCTGATCGGGTCTTCCTGGGAGAAGGTATATCCTTCGTTGATCGCGAGAGCTTATCATGGGCTAAGTTGGGACACCCCTGCAGGGTATAATCTTTCGAAAGCCGTGCCTATGGTTATAGGTAGATGGGAATTTGTTAATGTCCGGTTGTAGATAAATTGACACCAGATCTGAATTAAAACGCATCAACCGTGTGTGTAGCCGTGATGGTCTCTTTTCGGCGGAGTCCGGGAAGTGAACATGGTTCTTGGGTTATGTTTGACGTAAGTAGGAGTTCAGGATCACCTTCTTGATCATTACTAGTTGACGACCGTTCCTTTGCTTCTCCTCTCGCTCTTATTTGCGTATGTTAGCCACCATATATGCTTAGTCGCTGCTGCAACCTCACCACTTTACCCCTTCCTTTCCCATTAAGCTTTGCTAGTCTTGATACCCATGGTAATGGGATTGCTGAGTCCTCGTGGCTCACAGATTACTACAACAACAGTTGCAGGTACAGGTTTGCGATGATCATGACGCGAGAGCGATGTTGTTGCTTTTGGAGTTCTTCTTCTGCTTCTTCGATCAGGGGATAGGTTCCAGGTCGGCAGCCTGGGCTAGCAGGGTGGATGTCGTTTGAGTTTCTGTTTGTGTTTCATCCGTAGTCGGATGTTGATATTATGTATGATGATGTTGTATTCGTGTGGCATTGTATGCCTTATGTATGTATCCCCATCTATTATGTAATGTTGATGTAATGATATCCACCTTGCAAAAGCGTTTCAATATGCGGTCTATCCTTGGTGGGACCTTCGAGTTCCTTTTGGATAGGGTCGCATATTGGGCGTGACAAGTTGGTAATCAGAGCCTCGACCGACCATAGGAGCCCCCTTGATTGTTGGCCGTTGTTGAGTCTAGAAAAAAACTATTTTGAGTCTTAGGATTATATATATCGGAGAGTAGGATTCTTTTTACTCCTCAGCCCCTTCGTCGCTCTGGTGAGGTCTCCTGACGTAGATGTTTTGTCTTTCCTCTCCTCAAATTTCACTAAATTTTTTTAGGATCACGCGGGTATCTTGGAATCGTTCCGATGGTTTTGTGACGAGAACATTGTTCTTGGTGCCTCCTGTCTATTATGTGGCATTGACCCGGGGAGTTGAGCTCCGAGGTGTTGTCGTCACAATTTTATCGTTGCAGTTCTGGAATACCTGAGTTTTGCCGACATCGAAAATCTCTTTTATGCAGTTGTTGGTGAGATAACCTCGACGCCACCCAGTACTGGGGGGAGTTCGGTATTGCCATAACTCGTATAACGGATGCTTTTCGAAGGTTGAGGTACACGATTTCCGAAGGTTTCTTGGTTATGTGTTGACGGATGGATACAGCTTGGATGTAGGTATTGTTAGTTTGGGTGAGATATATTGCTTCCCCTGTATCCCCAACACCAGATTGCATAACCAGAAAGTTTTGGGAGTTTATAGGTGGGAATTCAAGTAGATCCTAGAATATCTTTCCGACAGATGCATGATATGGGATTGGGTAAATCTCTATCATATGTATTTGTTCGGGCTTATTCTGCAAGCCAAATCCTTTGTTTTGTTTTATTTGTGGTATTCGAGTTGCTTCAAAGTCAAGTGTTGATTCCATACCTTTCAAGCGGTGTTCTCATATTTCTATGGGAGTACTAATCCTTTTGATCATCGAGATTGTCATGTCAATTCTTTCCAACCGGTGCGTTTCTCTTCGAGATGATCCCATCATTCTCGCCATCCGCAAGATCAATTCTAAGTTTTCTCACCGGTGTTTGTTTCATCCATCCCAAGTTGTCTTTGTTTTCCCCGCCCTCCTACCCTTTTTCTTCAAGGACTTAGATTTCTTAATCATGTATCCTTTTATTTGTGGGAAGTCTCTTCATTCTTTTCTTTCAATGTTCTTATCCGGTGATTTCCCATGAAGATGATCAACAGATTCAAGTTCATCATCCTTCATTCTTGTTTCTTCTCCGGTGGATCCAGTTCAACCTTTCGATATTCATCATATTCCTTTCCTTGTTTTCTAATTCTTTCTCATGCCGATGCACCTCTTAATCATTCACCTCTCGCTATTCATTTGTTCTGGAGTACTGAAGATATCTTGCAAGATTCGTGTTTTCCATTCTTAATCCGTTCAAGATATTTCGAGGTTGTTATCCCATTCAAGTCATTTAATTCAACCGGTGCAATCCCCCTTTCAATCAATTGTTCAACGGTGTTTTCTTTTGAGTGGGCCCTAACCCACAGGTCTTTTCCCAGGATCTTACCTGACTCTTCTAATTATTCTGGAGCTATTCCCAAATTCTTTTCCAAGTTTGACGTAAGAATGAATTCTCATTAGTCATATTCCTTCTCCAAGATCGCTTTCAAATCATTTTCATTGTTGGCTCAACCTCTTTGTTTTTCATTCTCCCGGAGCATCTCAACAATTTATGGTGGTGTTTCTCGTCGCCATTCTCGAATTTTGAAGACCGAAGAAGAGTTCCTCGTAAATCCTTACCCATTCTTCCAAAGATGCGTAGTTCAAGTTTGATGCCATCCTCTCATAATTAGTTTCGATTGTGAGAATTCTTTTCATCCATCTGGAGCAATTCGGGAGCCTTTTCAGATTGATTCTCCGTAGCCCATCATCTCAGAATTATTCTTTCTCAGCTTTCAACTCTCGTTCTCGAATCTTCCGATGCATCATTCAAATATCCTCTAATCAGTCCATGCTCTCTTCGTTCTCATGTATCTAAATCCCCTCAAGTATCATCATTCATTTTCAAATTCTTCCCGGTGAATTGTGCCTTTGCTACTTTCATTTTCAGTTCTTACGGTGGTTCGTTCAAGATTTCACTTCCTTCGTTATCATATCAAATATTCGTTGTTTCCAAATCCCACCGGTGGTTCCATCAATACCTTCTCAAGTTTGCGCTATATCTCTTTTAATCCTTTCTACGGGAATAAGTAGTGTGCCAAATCCATTGCTTGTCATCAATTGAATTTGATGAAGGACAAGCATACAATAAATCTTATTCTTATTTCCTCGAGGCGATTCAATTCTTTTCTTCCGGAGATTGTTCATGATGAAGTAATTCTCGGTTCTAGTGTTTCATCTATTTTTTCCGGAGTTCCAAGTTTTCCGCATTATCTCGTCGCAAAGCTCCATCTAAATCATCGCAAGGCTTCACCTTGTGTTTTCTACTTCTCTTTCTTTCTGTCATCCTTTCATTACCGGAGTTCTTCATGGAGGCTCTACATGGTGGTTCGTCAAGGATTCTTTTCATTCTTCAATTGTTCTTCAAGATTTCTCTCGAAGCTATGACCCGCCAAGCTACACTCTCAAATAAATATGGTGCTCAACACATGTTTTGTTTTGAGGCGTTCAAGTATTCTTCTTCTTACATTTCGAAGTGCAATTCTTTCTACCTTATATTTTGATGTGGTGTTATATCATTCTTGACAATTTCCATTCGCGTTTCTGGATTCACATGTTGTCAAGAATGAGGTATTTTAAATCCGTTAATCTCTTCATTGGAGTTATCTTGTGTCATATTTCACCTAAAGCCTTCCCTAAGGAATGTTGTTATTTGTGGTGCTTATCAATGATCCAAGCTTTCTCCATATCCTTCTCGGTGAAAGAGGTTTTTCATCTCTTCTTTGATCTCAAACAATGAATTGTTTATGTTAGTGGCCGGTAGTCACCTCATCATTTTGAGATGTTTGCCATAAGCCCACAACAAACTTGTGCTTTTCGTTCTTGATTTTCCAACAACGACGTTCAGTTCTTCTTTGCAAGGGTGCTTTCCAAGCTCATTTGTGGCAGAAGTTGGCATTTTCTCCTCCATCTGTTATTCCAATGATCTATCTTCTATTCTTTCTTCCGGAGGCATTGTAATATTGCTCTTTTCACTCATCATGTTGGATTGTGAAGGTCATGTTCTTTTCATGCTTATCCATTTAACCGGCGTGTTGTGTTTTCATTCGAGTTCTCTCATCTTATGAAGTTTTGCCTCCTTCCTCAATCGGAGAGCTGTCTGAAATCTTTCTTACCCCCTTGTGCCATTCTTATAATAGTTTCGAAGGTAGTGCGTTGTTGATCTCATCAAGTATCCTCTCATCTTGTCAAATTCATGTTCAATTCCTTCTATTTTTAGTCGGAGTGCTGTCCAAATTATATCATTCTTATTCATTCTTATATCGTTTTAACCGGAGTGGTTTCGAATTCTATCTTGTCCATTAAACTATTGGTTCATGTCTTTGCAACCTTCAAGCTCTCGTAATGTTCCTTGTTCCTCTTTTCTAACGGATTGTTGCAATCTCATTCATCTCTGTAGTACTCTTTCTTATAAATTGCTCAACCTCTCAAGGTTTGTGGTTTCACTCGTTTGTCGAAGAAGCAACTTAGTTTACCTCTTATATTCCTCTTCCTTTTCCCTCCGGTGCCATCCTAGATCTCGGGACGAGATCCTCTCGTAGTGGTGGAGTGTTGTAATGCCCCGGATACAACTTTCCATATTCCTAACTCCAACTGTTGACTTTTCCGGAGATGCGATATGTTATTTCCTCCGTGGTTGGGTTTTGTCTGTTGTTTTGCATTTTGTTCTTGTTATGCATCTCATCTCATAGCATCATGCGCATTGCATCGGCACTCCGTTGCCGTCATGTTTTAAAACTTGCATCCGTTTCTAGTTCCGGCTTCTCCTCAATGCCTTTGTTGTTTCCTCTTTCTAGACCAACCATTCTTTTGTTGTCCGACCGTTTGAACCTCTCTGCACAACCACAGACCCCCTCGTGTGCGCGCCCGAAAGTTGTCCCGAACCCGACCCGCTCCATCGTTACCGTTGGATCCGAATCATCCCCAAACATCCCGAAAACATCTCCGTTTTCTTATTTGGACTCCCTACCTATATTTTTCTCGACCGTTCGATTTTAATCAGAGGGTCCATTTTGCCCCTAAGCTAGTCCTCCTAGCTACTTTATCAACCTAACCCTAAAAACTAGGATCTGTCCCATCCAATCCTCTTCCCCGCCGCCACTCTCTCAGGATCCCCATCCCACCAACCACCACAGCCCGAGCTCCACCTTGTTTTCCCCACCAGACAATCCATCCCAGCCATCCCGATCCCCACGAAGGTCCTCCTCGCCTCCTGCCCGAGCGCTCCTTCCTATGCGCTTCCTCTGATTCCCGAGGCCGAGCCGGCCCGTGCCCACAACCCTCGCGCAAGCCGCGAGCTCTTCTGCCTGAGCCGGCGACCAACCCGTAGGCCGTGCCCTCCGGCGACCCCGCCGTCGGCAACAATGACCAGGACATGCCTCACCGGAGCCCCGCTCCTCCGTCCCCGTCGCCAAGTCCCTCTGCTCGTTCCTACCAAGCCCCGCCTCCTGCGTCCCTGCATCGAGCGCCATGGCCGCCCCTGAGCTCCGTCCGCGCCGTCGTTGCCCGGATCCGGCGTCGGCCAGCCGGATCCGCCCCATCTCCACCTCGCCGGCCTTCCCTACTGCCGCGCCGTAGACCCCGTTCTCGCCTGCGCCCGCTACCGCGTTCGTCTTCGTTCAGGAGCCCGAGTTCGAGTCCCTCTGCCTCACGCGTTGACCGCGTCGCCAGCCACGTCGGCCGCATGAGCCTCCTCTGCTCGCCCACGTGGGCCGCACGCAGCGCCAAGCCCCTGCGCCTGTTGATCCGGCCTCGTGGGCGTCGTCCCTGTCCGGCCAAGCCCAGCCGGCCTCTTCTGCTTCCGACTGGGCTAGGCCCATGGTGAGGCCACCTCCTGCGGCCTCCAAGGCCCAGCCAGCCTCCTCCAGATCCGACCAGGCCTAGGCCCATGGTGAGAATCAGATCCGCTGCGCCCCCCTTCCACTGTTGGCCCAAGTGCAAATTCGGCCCGTAGCATTTTTTTCAGTTCTATGAATTTAGCTTTTAACCCAGGAATTAATGTTTTACAGAAAAACCCCTAGACCTCATGCATTTAAAAACTCTTTAACCATGCATCATATGTAAATAATTTATATATGTAAAATGCTTAGAATTTTGTGTAGATTAATAATTTGCCACTTTCATCCATGTTAAATATGTTTAAACTAGCTGTTTGTTTAATTTTGCATAAATGCCATGCTAAAATGATTTATTTTATAACTAAATAACCGTAGCTCGGTTTTAAATAAACTTTAATGTAAATGGGGTGGAAAAATGCCTAGTTTAACATGGTGCACTTTATTTTCATGTTTGACAACAATAAAATATGTTTTTGGCAGAACAGTACCAAATACAAAATATGCATATGAGGATTTTCCGGAATTGTTGTTTGTTGTTTCCGGCCTCATTTAAACTTGCCTAGATAGGTAGTTTCCATATGTTTCACCTCTTGCCATGTTTAACAACATTTAATATTGTTTGGTAGCTTAAACGAGATTAAACTAAATATGTCATTGTGGTGTTTTGTCAATATGCAACTCGTTGCATATTGAGCTCCACTTAACTTGTAGTCTTGTTTGTTGCACTTAGCCATGCCATGACTTATTAAACCGGACATGCATCATACTTGATTGTGCATCATGCCATGTTTATGCTTGTGAGTTTACCATGTTGTTTGCTTCTTTCCGGGTTGCCTTCGGTTTCATTCCGGAGTTGTGAGGATTCGTTCGACCACGTCCGCTTGTCTTCTTCATGGACTCGTTCTTCTTCCTTGCGGGATTTCAGGCAAGATGACCGCTACCTTGGATCTCATTACTATCATTGCTATGCTAGTTGCTTCGTTCTATCGCTTTGCCGTGCTACCTATCTCTTGTTGCTCAAGCCTCACCAATTGCCATGTCAGCCTCTAACCTTTTTCATCCTTCCTAGCAAACCATTGTTTGGCTATGTTACCGCTTTGCTCAGCCCTCTTATAGCGTTGCTAGTTGCAGGTGAAGTTGAAGATTGCTCCATGGTGGACAGGATTATGTTTGGGATATCACAATATCTCTTATATTATTAATGCATCTATATACTTGGTAAAGGGTGGAAGGCTCGGCCTTATGCCTGGTGTTTTGTTCCACTCTTGCCGCCCTAGTTTCCGTCATATCGGTGTTATGTTCCCGGATTTTGCGTTCCTTACGCGGTTGGGTGATTTATGGGACCCTCTTGACAGTTCGCTTTGAATAAAACTCCTCCAGCAAGGCCCAACCTTGGTTTTACCATTTGCCTCACCTAGCCCTTTTTCCCATGGGTTTCCGAAACCCGAGGGTCATCTTTATTTTAGCCCCCCCGGGCCAGTGCTCCTTCGAGTGTTGGTCCGAAATGAGCAACCTGCGGGGCCACCTCGGGGCAACTCGAGGGCTGGTTTTACTCGTAGCTTGACTTATCCGGTGTGCCCTGAGAACGAGGTACGTGCGACTCCTATCGGGATTTGTCGGCACATCAGGCGGCTTTGCTGGTCTTGTTTTAACATTGTCGAAATGTCTTGTAAACCAGGATTTCGAGTCTGATCGGGTCTTCCTGGGAGAAGGTATATCCTTCGTTGATCGCGAGAGCTTATCATGGGCTAAGTTGGGACACCCCTGCAGGGTATAATCTTTCGAAAGCCGTGCCTACGGTTATAGGTTGATGGGAATTTGTTAATGTCCGGTTGTAGATAAATTGACACCAGATCTGAATTAAAACGCATCAACCGTGTGTGTAGCCGTGATGGTCTCTTTTCGGTGGAGTCCGGGAAGTGAACATGGTTCTTGGGTTATGTTTGACGTAAGTAGGAGTTCATGATCACTTCTTGATCATTACTAGTTGACGACCGTTCCTTTTGCTCTCTTCTCTCTCTTATTTGCGTATGTTAGCCACCATATATGCTTAGTCGCTGCTGCAACCTCACCACTTTACCCCTTCCTTTCCCATTAAGCTTTGCTAGTCTTGATACCCATGGTAATGGGATTGCTGAGTCCTCGTGGCTCACATATTACTACAACAATAGTTGTAGGTACAAGTTATGCGATGATCATGACGCGAGAGCGATGCTTGTTTGCATTGAGATCTTCTTCTGCTTCTTCGATCAGGGGATAGGTTCCATGTCGGTAGCCTGGGCTAGCAGGGTGGATGTCGTTTGAGTTTCTGTTTGTGCTTCATCCGTAGTCGGATGCTGATCTTATGTATGATGATGTTGTATTCGTGTGGCATTGTATGCCTTATGTATGTATCCCCATCTATTATGTAATGTTGATGTAATGATATCCACCTTGCAAAAGCGTTTCAATATGCGGGTCTATCCTTGGTGGACCTTCGAGTTCCTTTTGGACAGGGTCGCATATTGGGCGTGACAGTATATCTTTAGATCTTGCAATCGAATCTTTTTGTTTCTTATTTTATCACTAGTTTAGTTTATAAAAGAAAACTATAAAAAAATGGAGTTAAGTTTGTCTCATACGCTTCGTATTTTTAATATCTTTCGTGAGTATAATGAAAACGAAAATTGTGCTCAAGTGCTAGAAGAAGAAATCTATAGAATGTCTGACACTAAATCTTTGAATGATGAGCATGACTGCAATGTTGTTAGTATGAACTCCTTGAATATCCTTAGTACTAATGAAGATTGCTCTAGTCATGATGAAAATATCTCTTATAAGCATGTCAACTTTTGTGGAGTGCATGTTTGCATGAACACACCAAATAGAGAAGATATATATTGCAAGAGGCATAAGTATTTAGAAACTAAAAGGTTGCAAGAAAGTCTTTATTTTGTGCTGAAAAATTCAATATTTTTCGCGCTCCTTGTGAACTTTGCAATGAACGTGGTCATTTAATTCTCCAATGCAAATTGTTTCATGACCAAATCGTATCCAAAAATTGTGATAACTTGATTACCCTTGGGCATCATAAAGAGCTTAGTCTTCTTTTGGGGTATGAAGAAATGAAAAGTATAACTGAGGGTATTCCAAAATTTAATCTTGATAGATTTCTTGATTTTGATCTAGAGAAGATTTATATGTATTGTGCGGTGAATTGCATTGAAAATCCTTATATTGCCAATTACATAAAGAAAAGAAAGCAAATCGAAGATGATGAGAACACTAATGAAAGAGAAGAGACTTCCCAATATCCTCCTATTATTTCTTATGATGAATCAGGTAACGAGGAGGAGCTTTCTATTCAACCAATCTCATCAATAAGGAGCTCAAAGAGGAAGGTTGAACCCACACATAATGTGAAGAAGAAAATGAAAAGAAGGAGCAACAAAGGTACAAAGGTATCCCTCCCAAATGATGTTGCTCCTACTACTCATTGTGATGATGATAATTGCTTTACTATTGGTGCTATCCATATTTTTAACGATGAGAGTGACTATGCTTATGATATGAAAATGCCCAAGCTTGGGGAAGCTATGCTTGATAAGGATGAAATATTTGAGAATATATTTGCTGATATTAATGTTTGTCCCATGCTTGGGGATGCTATGTTTAATGAAGATGATATTTTTAGCCTCCCAAGTTTTGATATGCAAAGTTGTTATGATGATAGCATGCCTTGTACCTATGATGATTATATTGATGAAAGTGGGTTTCGAAGAGTGTCAACTTTAGGAAGTAGCGATCCCACTATTTTGGAGGATGTTGAATCTTATAATATTTATGAAAGTGGATTTGGAAGAGTGTCAACTTTATTTAGTGATGATTCTACTATCTTGGGAGAGGTTTCAATCGATTATGATGAGAACAAAGTTGCTACTTATGATGATTATTGTGATGAAACTTATGCTATAAAAAGTAGTGATGATTATATTTATAAAACTTGTTATGATTATTGAAAGGGCTAGTTATCGACTAGAGGGGTGGGGGTGAATAGGCGATTTTTATGAGAGTCTTCAAAACATGGGATCTTCGAAGACAAATAGTAGAAACAACACTATTCGAATGCAGCGGAAGGTAGACTACACTAGACAAGCCATAGTCAAGTATTCAATGAAGTGAAAGCATGAAGACTATTAGCATCTAGGTAGTAAGGATTAGGATGGAAGATAGTATGAAGCCAATCAAATCAGGCAATCACCCAATGAAGTCAAACAGATAATGCAAGCAGGCAATGACTTCACGAAGACAAACTGTAAGTAAAGAGAAGTAAGAGATAGAACCAGTGACTTCAGAAGGACAGAGATTTGTTCGACTAGTTCCAGTTGCTGTGACAACTGTACGTCTGGTTAGGGAGGCTGAGATTCAACTCAGAAGACCGTGGCTTCACCTTATTCCCCTTGAGCTAAGGACACCTAGTCCCCGCCCAATCACTCTGGTAAGTATTCAAACCGGCAATCCACAATGACTCTTGGATGCTCAGAACACCTAGTTCCCGCCCAATCACTCTGGACACCTAGTCCCCGCCCAACTCAGAAGACTTCCAAACCTTCATAGACTTTGTTCACCGGCAATCCACAATGACTCTTGGATGCTTAGAACGTGACGCCTAACCGGATGGAGCAATTCACAGTCCTCAAGTGTAACAAGTCTTCAGATCACGCGGATAGAAAGACTTCAGTGATGCCAAACACTCTTTGGGCTTTGGGTGGTTTGCGGTTTGTCCTCTCAAGGATTCTCTCTCTCAAAGGCTTCGGAGGTGGGTTGCTCTCAAACGACAAAAGTCGTATCTAACTCTGAGCAGCCACCAATTTATGGTGTAGGGGGTGGGCTACTTATAGTCACTCGGCAACCCGACCTAATTTGTCCGAAATGACCCTGGGTCACTAAGGAACTGACATGTGTCGCAACGGTCAGATTTCAAGCACACGCGGCAGCTTGACTTGGACTACAAGTAAAGCTGACTTATCTGACTCTGGATAAGATTTGCTCTCATTGTCTTCGCTCGAAGACATAGGATTTGGTTGATCATCACTTCAGTCACTCTGACTTTGTTCACTTGGACCCCACTTAACATTGCAGTGGTTCCTATGACTCAACAAAGAAGAAAAGGAAACAATGAAACAACTAAGTCTTCGCGCTCCATAGTCTTCACTCAATGTCTTCTCATGTCATAGTCTTCAATGTGAATATCTTCATAGACCACCATTGTCTTCAATGTCTTCACACATTTTTAGGGGTCATCTCCGGTAGGTAAACCGAATCAATGAGGGACTACTACCTGTGTTATCCTGCAATTCTCACAAACACATTAGTCCCTCAACCAGGTTTGCTGTTGATACGTCTTCGTCGTATCTACTTTTCCAAACACTTTTGCCCGTGTTTTGGACTCTAACTTTTATGATTTGACTAGAACTAACCCGGACTAACGCTGTTTTCAGCAGAATTGCCATGATGTTGTTTTTTGTGCAGAAAATAAAAGTTCTCAGAATGACCTGAAACTCCACGGAATATCTTAGAATAAACAATAAAAAATCCTTGCCAAACATGAATACCAAGGGGCCCACACCCTATCCACAAGGGTGGGGGGGCGCGCCCTCTCCCCCTGGGCATGCCCCCCTACCTCGTGGGCCCCCTGGAGACCCTCCGACGCCAACTCCAACTCCATATATTGGCTTTCGGGGAGAAAAAAATCAGGGAGAAGAAATCATCACGTTTCACGATACGGAGTCGCCGCCAAGCCATCATCTCTCTCGGGAGGGCTGATCTGGAGTCCGTTCGGGGCTCCGGAGAGGGGGATTCGTCGCCGCCATCATCATCAACCATCCTCCATCACCAATTTCATGATGCTCACCGCCGTGCGTGAGTAATTCCATCGTAGGCTTGCTAGACGGTGACGGGTTGGATGAGATTTATCATGTAATCGAGTTAGCTTTGTTAGGGTTTGATCCCTAGTATCCACTATGTTCTGAGATTGATGTTGCTATGACTTTGCTATGCTTAATGCTTGTCACTAGGGCCCGAGTGCCATGATTTCAGATCTGAACCTAATATGTTTTCATGAATATATGTGAGTTATTGATCCTATCTTGCAAGTCTATAGTCACCTACTATGTGTTATGATCCGGCAACCCCGAAGTGACAATAATCGGGACCACTCCCGGTGATGACCGTAGTTTGAGGAGTTCATGTATTCACTATGTGCTAATGCTTTGTTCCGGTTCTCTATTAAAGGAGGCCTTAATATCCCTTAGTTTCCAATAGGACCCCACTGCCACGGGAGGGTAGGACAAAAGATGTCATGCAAGTTCTTTTCCGTAAGCACATTACATTGATGAATTGGAGCTAGTTCCGTGTCACCCTATGTTATGACTGTTACATGATGAACCACATCCGGCATAATTATCCATCACTGATCCGGTGCCTACGAGTTTTCCATATACTGGTTCTCGCTTATTTACTTTTCCGTTGCTACTGTTGCAATCACTACAAAATACCAAAAACATTAATTCTGCTGTCTTTACTTTTGTTACCGTTACCACCACTATCATATTACTTTGCTACTAAACACTTTGCTGCAGATACTAAGTTTCCAAGTGTGGTTGAATTGACAACTCAACTGCTAATACTTGAGAATATTCTTTGGCTCCCCTTGTGTCGAATCAATAAATTTGGGTTGAATACTCTACCCTCGAAAACTGTTGCGATCCCCTATACTTGTGGGTTATCAAGACCTTTTTCTGGTGCCGTTGTCGGGGAGCATAGCTCTATTCTTTGAGTCACTTGGGATTTATATCTGCTGGACACTATGAAGAACTTGAAAGACGCTAAGACAACAATTTTTCCCTCAACTATGAGGGGAGGTAAGGAACTACCATCAAGCTCTGCACTTGATTCACCTTCTGTTATGAGTAAGCTAGCGACACCTAAACCTGCTTCTGCTATTCGTTCTGATATGTCGCATGTTATTGATGATGCCACTTCTGCTATGTATGATACTTATGATGAAACTACTTCTATTCTTGATACTAATGTGCCCCTTGGTGAGTTTCTAGATGAGCAAATTTCTAGGTCTAGAGAAAGAGAAATTATTGAATCTGAATACAATGATGAAAGTGATGATGAATATATGCCTGCTATTCCTGAGGGTTATCTTTTTGATGCAGAATCTTCTGAAGCTATTTTTGCCTGCCAAGATAGATATGAACTTAAGAGGCTGCTAATTAAATGGGGTAAAGAATCTCTTAGAGATAGAATGAAACCCGACCCTGCTTTTGCTACTTCACCTATCTGTGTTCCCGATAAGGATTATTATGAATTTTCTATTGAGCCAGATATAATCACTTTTTTTGAATCTGATCCTTTTTATGGCTATGAATCTGAAACTGTTGTGGCACATCTTACTAAGTTAAATGATATAGCCGCCCTGTTTACTAATGATGAGAGATCGCACTACTTTTATATACTCAAAATATTTCCGTTCTCATTAAAGGGTGATGCTAAGATATGGTTTAATTCTCTTGATCCTGGTTGTGTGCGTAGTCCCCACAATATGATGTATTACTTCTCTGCTAAATATTTCCCTGCTCATAAGAAACAAGCTGCCTTGAGGGAAATATACCACTTCGTGAAATTAAAGAAGAGAGTCTCCCACAAGCTTGGGGGAGGCTTCTTAAGTTACTTAATGCTTTGCCTGATCATCCTCTTAAGAAACCTGAAATACTTGATATCTTTTATAATGGACTAACCGATGCTTCTAGAGATTACCTGGATAGTTGTGCTGGTTCTCTTTTCAGGGAAAGAACACTAGATGAAGCTGAAATTCTATTGAATAATATGTTGACAAATGAAAATAATTGGGCACCTCCTGAGCCAGCTCCAGAGCCAATTACTGAGCCTATTCCTAAACCAACTCCGAAGAAGAGAGGTGTTCTATTTCTCAGTCCTGAAGATATGCAAGAGGCAAATAAATCTATGAAAGAAAAAGGTATTAAAGCTGAAGATGTTAAGAATTTACCTCCTATTGAAGAAATACAAGGTCTTAATTTACCGCCTGTTGAAGAAGTATATGATCTCAATTCTTTATTCACTGAAGAACCTCCTGATCCCGATATCCCGACACAGGTAGTAAAGGTAAATTCTCTCAATAGATATGATAAAGCTAAAGTCCCTCCTACTAAAATTGCTAGTCAGTGCTTGGATGAGTTTGATAACTTTATGTTTAAGCAAGATGATTTTAATGCTTATTTTGGTAGACAATTAAAACAAGATGCTTATATGATTAAATGCTTGGGTGATTATATGGCTAATATTAGAGGTGAACTTAAACTTGTTAGAAAACATGCTTCTATGGTTACCACTCAAGTAGAACAAGTACTTAAAGCTCAAAAAGAAGTGCTTGATGAAATGAATAGTAAGAAAAATGATTATGCTGTTAGAGTGGCTACTAGAACTGGTAGAATGACTCAGGAACCTTTGTATCCTGAAGGCCACCCTAAGAGAATCGAGCAAGATTCTCAGAGAAATAATATTGATGTACCTAGTTCCTCTAAAAGGAATAAAAAGAAAAATGATAGGACTTTGCAAACTTCTAGTGAACCTATTGCTGAACCACCTGAGAATCCAAATGATATCTCTATGTCTGATGCTGAAACACAATCTGCTAACGAACATGAACCTAGTGAAAATGTTAATGATGATGTTCATGATGATGCTCAAC
Organism: Triticum aestivum; assembly: GCF_018294505.1. NCBI lineage: Eukaryota > Viridiplantae > Streptophyta > Magnoliopsida > Poales > Poaceae > Triticum > Triticum aestivum. The sequence goes on along the minus strand of NC_057798.1, from coordinate 99,319,933 downwards.
CTAGTAATGATAATGATGTAGAAGTTGAACCTGCTGTTGATCTTGATAACGCACAATCAAAGAATCAATGTTATGATAAAAGAGACTTCGTTGCTAGGAAACATGGTAAAGAAAAGGAACCATGGGTTCAGTAACCCATGCCTTTTCTATTGGGGGACGTTGCAGAAAATTAAAATTTTTCCTACGGTTTCACCAAGGTCCATCTATGAGTTCATCTAAGCAACGAGTGATAGGAGAGGGAAGCATCTACATACCACTTGTAGATCGCGTGCGGAAGCGTTCAAGGGAACGGGGATGATGGAGTCGTACTCGCCGTGATCCAAATCACCGATGGCCAAGTGCTGAACGGACAGCACCTCCGCGTTCAACACACGTACGGAGCGGACGACGTCTCCTCCTTCTTGATCCAGCAAGGGGGAAGGAGAGGTTGAGGAAGAAGGCTCCAGCAGCAGCACGACGACGTGATGATGGTGGAGACGCAGTACTCCGACAGGGCTTCGCCAAGCACTCAACGGAGGAGGAGAGGTGTTGGGGAGGGGAGGGGCTGCGCCTTGGATCAGGTGTTCAGCCCTCCCCTCGCCCCTCTATTTATAGGGGAAGGGGGAAGGGGGCCGGCCCCCTCTAGATGAGAACTAGAGGGGGGGGGGCGGCCAGGGAGGGGGGCTTGCCCCCCAAGCAAGGGGGGCACCCCCACTAGGGTTCCCCCCTACCCTAGGCGCATGGGCCCAAGGGGGGGCGCCCAGCCCTCCACGGGCTGGTTCCCTGCCCCTTGCGGCCCATGAGGCCCTCCGAGAGGGGTGGCCCCTCCCGGTGGACCCCCGGAACTTTCCGATGTCCGTATGACAACTGCCCATATATAAATCTTGACCTCCGGACCATTTCGGAACTCCTCGTGATGTCCGGGATCTCATCCGGGACTCCGAACAACATTCGGTAATCACATGCAAGTCTTCCTTATAACCCTAGCATCACCGAACCTTAAATGTGTAGACCCTAGGGGTTCGGGAGACATGCAGACATGACCGAGATGGCTCTCCGGTCAATAACCAACAGTGGGATCTGGATATCCATGTTGGCTCCCACATGCTCCTCGATGATCTCATCGGATGAACCACGATGTTGAGGATTCAATCAACGCCGTATACAATTCCCTTTGTCAATCGGTACGTTACATGCCCGAGACTCGATCGTCGGTATCCCAATACCTCGTTCAGTCTCTTTACCGGCAAGTCACTTTACCCGTACCGTAATGCATGATCCCGTGACCAAACACTTGGTCACTTTGAGCTCATTATGATGATGCATTACCGAGTGGGCCCAGAGATACCTCTCCGTCATACGGAGTGACAAATCCCAGTCTCGATCCGTGTCAACCCAACAGACACTTTCGGAGATACCTGTAGTGCACCTTTATAATCACCCAGTTATGTTGTGACGTTTGGTACACGCAAAGCACTCCTACGGTATCCGGGAGTTACACGATCTCATGGTCTAAGGAAGAGATACTTGACATTGGAAAAGCTCTAGCAAAATGAACTACACGATCTTGTGCTATGCTTAGGATTGGGTCTTGTCCATCACATCATTCTCCTAATGATGTGATCCCGTTGTCAACGACATCTAATGTCCATAGTCAGGAAACCATGACTATCTGTTGACCAACGAGCTAGTCAACTAGAGGCTTACTAGGGACGTATTTGGTCTAAGTATTCACACGTGTATTATGATTTCCGGATAATACAATTATAGCATGAATAAAAGACAATTATCATGAACAAGGAAATATAATAATAATCGTTTATTATTGCCTCTAGGGCATATTTCCAACAGTCTCCCACTTGCACTAGAGTCAATAATCTAGTTACATTGTGATGAATCGAACACCCATAGAGTTCTGGTGTTGGTCATGTTTTGCTCGCGAAAGAGGTTTAGTCAACGGATCTGCGACATTCAGATCCGTATGTACTTTGCAAATATCTATGTCTCCATCTTGAACATTTTCACGGATGGAGTTGAAACGACGCTTGATGTGCCTGGTCTTCTTGTGAAACCTGGGCTCCTTGGCAAGGGCAATAGCTCCAGTGTTGTCACAGAAGAGTTTGATCAGCCCCGACGCATTGGGTATGACTCCTAGGTCGGTGATGAACTCCTTCACCCAAATTGCTTCATGCGCTGCCTCCGAGGCTACCATGTACTCCGCTTCACATGTAGATCCCGCCATGACGCTCTGCTTGCAGCTGCACCAGCTTACTGCTCCACCATTCAACATATACACGTATATGGTTTGTGACTTAGAGTCATCCAGATCTGTGTCGAAGCTAGCGTCGACGTAACCCTTTACGACGAGCTCATCGTCACCTCCATAAACGAGAAACATGTCCTTTGTCCTTTTTAGGTACTTCAGGATATTCTTGACCGCTGTCCAGTGTTCCTTGCCGGGATTACTTTGGTACCTTCCTACCAAACTTACGGCAAGGTTTACATCAGGTCTGGTACACAGCATGGCATACATAATAGATCCTATGGCTGAGGCATAGGGGATGACACTCATCTCTTCTTTATCTTTTGCCATGGTCGGGCATTGAGCCGAGCTCAATCTCACACCTTGCAATACATGCAAGAACCCTTTCTTGGACTGATCCATTTTGAAATTCTTCAAAATCTTATCAAGGTATGTGCTTTGTGAAAGACCTATGAGGCGTCTCGATCTATTCCTATAGATTTGGATGCCTAATGTGTAAGCAGCTTCTCCAAGGTCCTTCATTGAAAAACACTTATTCAAGTAGGCCTTAATGCTGTCCAAGAATTCTATATCATTTCCCATCAAAAGTATGTCATCTACATATAATATGAGAAATGCTACAGAGCTCCCACTCACTTTCTTGTAAACACATGCTTCTCCATAAGTCTGCATAAACCCAAACGCTTTGATCATCTCATCAAAGCGAATGTTCCAACTCCGAGATGCTTGCACCAGCCCATAAATGGATCGCTGGAGCTTGCAGACTTTGTTAGCATTCTTAGGATCGACAAAACCTTCCGGCTGCATCATATACAACTCTTCCTTAAGGTAACCGTTAAGGAATGCCGTTTTGACATCCATCTGCCATATCTCATAATCATAGTATACGGCAATTGCTAACATGATTCAGACGGACTTAAGCTTCGCTACGGGAGAGAAAGTCTCATCATAGTCAATCCCTTGAACTTGCCGATAACCCTTAGCGACAAGTCGAGCTTTATAGATGGTGACATTACCATCCGCGTCCGTCTTCTTCTTAAAGATCCATTTGTTTTCTATCGCTCACCGATCATCGGGCAAGTCAGTCAAAGTCCATACTTTGTTTTCATACATGGATTATATCTCGGATGGCATGGCTTCAACCATTTGTTGGAATCTGGGCCCGCCATCGCTTCTTCATAGTTCGAAGGTTCACCGTTGTCTAACAACATGATTTCCAGGACAGGGTTGCCATACCACGCTGGTGTGGAACGTGTCCTCGTGGACCTACGAAGTTCAGTAGCAACTTGATCCGAAGTACCTTGATCATCATCATTAATTTCCTCTCCAGTCGGTGTAGGCACCACAGGAACATTTTCCTGAGTTGCACTACTTTCCGGTTCAAGAGGTAGTACTTCATCGAGTTCTACTTTCCTCCCACTTACTCCTTTCGAGAGAAACTCTTTTTCCAGAAAGGATCCGTTCTTGGCAACAAAGACCTTGCCTTCGGATCTAAGGTAGAAGGTATACCCAATGGTTTCCTTAGGGTATCCTATGAATACGCATTTTTCCGACTTGGGTTCGAGCTTTTCAGGTTGAAGTTTCTTGACATAAGAATCACATCCCCAAACTTTTAGAAACGACGGCTTAGGTTTCTTCCCAAACCATAATTCATACGGTGTCGTCTCAACGGATTTAGACGGTGCCCTATTTAAAGTGAATGTAGCTGTCTCTAGAGCGTATCCCAAAAATGATAGCGGTAAATCGGTAAGAGACATCATAGATCGCACCATATCCAATAGAGTGCGATTACGACGTTCGGACACACCGTTACGCTGAGGTGTTCTAGGCGGCGTGAGTTGTGAAACGATTCCACATTTCCTTAAGTGTGTACCAAATTTGTGACTTAAATATTCTCCTCCACGATCTGATCGTAGGAACTTTATCTTTCGGTCATGTTGACTCTCTACCTCATTCTGAAATTCCTTGAACTTTTCAAAGGTCTCAGACTTGTGTTTCATCAAGTAGACAAACCCATATCTACTCAAGTCATCAGTGAGAGTGAGAACATAACGATATCCTCTTCGAGCCTCAACGCTCATTGGACCGCACACATCGGTATGTATGATTTCCAATAAGTTGGTTGCTCGCTCCATTGTTCCGGAGAACAGAGTCTTGGTCATTTTACCCATGAGGCATGGTTCGCACATGTCAAATGATTCATAATCGAGAGACTCTAAAAGTCCATTAGTATGGAGCTTCTTCATGCGCTTGACACCTATGTGACCAAGGCGGCAGTGCCACAAGTATGTGGGACTATCATTATCAACTTTACATCTTTTGGTATTCACACTATGAATATGTGTAACATTATGTTTGAGATTCATTAAGAATAAACCATTGACCATCGGGGCATGACCATAAAACATATCTCTCATATAAATAGAACAACCGTTATTCTCGGATTTAAATGAGTAGCCATCTCGCATCAAACGAGATCCAGATACAATGTTCATGCTCAAACTTGGCACTAAATAACAATTATTGAGGTTTAAAACTAATCCCGTAGGTAAATGTAGAGGTAGCGTGCCGACGGCGATCACATCGACCTTGGAACCATTCCCGATGCGCATCGTCACCTCGTCCTTCGCCAGTCTCCGCTTATTCCGCAGCTCCTACTGTGAGTTACAAATATGAGCAACGACACTGGTATCAAATACCCAGGAGTTACTACGAGTGCTGGTAAGGTACACATCAATTACATGTATATCAAATATACCTTTAGTGTTGCCGGCCTTCTAGTCCGCTAAGTATTTGGGGCAGTTCCGCTTCTAGTGACCCTTCCCTTTGCAATAAAAGCACTCAGTCTCAGGCTTGGGTCCATTCTTTGACTTCTTCCCGGCAACTGGCTTACCGGGCGTGGCAACATATTTGCCGTCCTTCTTGAAGTTCTTCTTACCCTTGCCCTTCTTGAACTTAGTGGTCTTATTGACCATCAACACTTGATGTTCTTTCTTGATTTCAACCTCTGCTGACTTCAGCATTGAAAATACTTCAGGAATGGTCTTCACCATCCCCTGCATATTGTAGTTCAACACAAAGCTCTTGTAGCTCGGTGGGAGCGACTGAAGGATTCTGTCAATGACCGCCTCATCCGGGAGGCTGATCTCCAGCTGGGACAGGCGGTTGTGCAACCCAGACATTTTGAGTATGTGCTCACTGACAGAACTATTTTCCTCCATCTTACAACTATAGAACTTGTCGGAGACTTCATATCTCTCGACCCGGGCATGATCTTGAAAAACCATTTTCAGCTCCTCGAACATCTCATATGCTCCATGTCGCTCAAAACGCTTTTGGAGCCCCGGTTCTAAGCTGTAAAGCATGCCGCACTGAACGAGGGAGTAATCATCAGCACGTGATTGCCAAGTGTTCATAACGTCTTGGTTCTCTGGGATGGGTGCTTCACCTAGCGGTGCATCTAGGACATAGTCTTTCTTGGCTGCTATGAGGATGATCCTCAGGTTCCGGACCCAGTCCGAATAGTTGCTGCCATCATCTTTCAGCTTGGTTTTCTCTAGGAACGCGTTGAAGTTCATGTTGACATGAGCATTAGCCATTTGATCTACAAGACATATTTTTGCAAATACTTTAGACTAAGTTCATGATAATTAAGTTCATCAAATTATTTAATGAACTCCCATTTAGATTGACATCCCTCTCGTCATCTAAGTGTTACACAATCCGAGTCTACTAAGCCGTGTCCGATCATCACGTGAGACGGACTAGTCATCATCGGTGAACATCTCCATGTTGATCGTATCTTCCATACGACTCATGTTCGACCTTTCGGTCTCTTGTGTTACGAGGCCATATCTGTACATGCCAGGCTCGTCAAGTTAACCCTAAGTGTTTCTGCATGTGTAAAACTGTCTTACACTCATTGTATGTGAACATAATGATCTATCACACCCAATCATCACGTGGTGCTTCGAAACGACGAACTTTAGCAACGGCGCACGGTTACGCGAACACTTTCTTGAAATTATTATAAGGGATCATCTTATTTACTACCGTCGTTCTAAGTAAACAAGATGCATAAACATAATAAACATCACATGCAATTATATAAAGTAGTGACATGATATGGCCAATATCATATAGCTCCTTCGATCTCCATCTTCGAGGCTCCATGATCATCTTCGGCACTGGCATGACACCATGATCACCATCATCATGATCTCCATCATCGTGTCTTCATGAAGTTGTCACGCCAACGACTACTTCTACTTCTATGGCTAACGTGTTTAGCAATAAAGTAAAGTAATTTACGTGGCGTTCTTCAATGACACGCAGGTCATACAAAAATAAAGACAACTCCTATGGCTCCTGCCGGTTGTCATACTCATCGACATGCAAGTCATGATTCCTATTACAAGAACATGATCTCATACATCACAATATATCATTCATCATTCATCACAACTTCTGGCCATATCACATCAGATGACAATTGCTGCAAAAACAAGTTAGACGTCCTCTAATTGTTGTTGCATCTTTTACGTGGCTGCAATTGGGTTCTAGCAAGAATGTTTTCTTACCTACGAATAACCACAACGTGATTTTGTCAACTTCTATTTACCCTTCATAAGGACCCTTTTTGTCAAATCCGCTCCAACTAATGTGGGAGAGACAGACACCCGATAGCCACCTTATGCAACTAGTGCATGTCAGTCGGTGGAACCTGTCTCACGTAAGCATACGTGTAAGGTCGGTCCGGGCCGCTTCATCCCACAATACCGCTGAAGCAAGAAAAGACTAGTAGCGGCAAGCAAGTTGACAAGATCTAGGCCCACAACAAAATTGTGTTCTACTCGTGCAATAGAGAACTACGCATAGACCTAGCTCATGATGCCACTGTTGGGGAACGTTGCAGAAAATTAAAATTTTTCCTACGGTTTCACCAAGATCCATCTATGAGTTCAACTAAGCAACAAGTGATAGGAGAGGGAAGCATCTACATACCACTTGTAGATCGCGTGCGGAAGCGTTCAAGGGAACGGGGATGATGGAGTCGTACTCGCCGTGATCCAAATCACCGATGGCCAAGTGCTGAACGGACAGCACCTACGCGTTCAACACACGTACGGAGCGGACGACGTCTCCTCCTTCTTGATCCAGCAAGGGGGAAGGAGAGGTTGAGGAAGAAGGCTCCAGCAGCAGCACGACGGCGTGATGATGGTGGAGAGGCAGTACTCCGACAGGGCTTCGCCAAGCACTCAACGGAGGAGGAGAGGTGTTGGGGAGGGGAGGGGCTGCACCTTGGATCAGGTGTTCAGCCCTCCCCTCGCCCCTCTATTTATAGGGGAAGGGGGAAGGGGGCCGGCCCCCTCTAGATGAGATCTAGAGGGGGGGGGCGGCCAGGGAGGGGGGCTTGCCCCCCAAGCAAGGGGGGCGCCCCCACTAGGGTTCCCCCCCAACCCTAGGCGCATGGGCCCAAGGGGGGGGCGCCCAGCCCTCCAGGGGCTGGTTCCCTGCCCCTTGCGGCCCATGAGGCCCTCCGAGAGGGGTGGCCCCTCCCGGTGGACCCCCGGAACTTTCCGGTGTCCGTATGACAACTTCCCATATATAAATCTTCACCTCCGGACCATTCCGGAACTCCTCGTGACGTCCGGGATGTCATCCGGGACTCCGAACAACATTCGGTAATCACATACAAGTCTTCCTAATAACCCTAGCGTCACCGAACCTTAAGTGTGTAGACCTTATGGGTTCGGGAGACATGCAGACATGACCGAGATGGCTCTCCGGTCAATAACCAACAGCGGGATCTGGATACCCATGTTGGCTCCCACATGCTCCTCGATGATCTCATCGGATGAACCACGATGTCGAGGATTCAATCAACCCCGTATACAATTCCCTTTGTCAATCGGTACATTACATGCCCGAGACTCGATCGTCGGTATCCCAATACCTCGTTCAGTCTCTTTACCGGCAAGTCACTTTACCCGTACCGTAATGCATGATCCCATGACCAAACACTTGGTCACTTTGAGCTCATTATGATGATGCATTACCGAGTGGGCCCAGAGATACCTCTCCGTCATACGGAGTGACAAATCCCAGTCTCGATCCGTGTCAACCCAACAGACACTTTCGGAGATACCTGTAGTGCACCTTTATAGTCACCCAGTTACATTGTGACGTTTGGTACACCCAAAGCACTCCTACGGTATCCGGGAGTTACACGATCTCATGGTCTAAGGAAGAGATACTTGACATTGGAAAAGCTCTAGCAAAATGAACTACACGATCTTGTGCTATGCTTAGGATTGGGTCTTGTCCATCACATCATTCTCCTAATGATGTGATCCCGTTGTCAACGACATCTAATGTCCATAGTCAGGAAACCATGACTATCTGTTGACCAACGAGCTAGTCAACTAGAGGCTTACTAGGGACGTATTTGGTCTAAGTATTCACACGTGTATTACGATTTCCGGATAATACAATGATAGCATGAATAAAAGACAATTATCATGAACAAGGAAATATAATAATAATCCTTTTATTATTGCCTCTAGGGCATATTTCCAACATTTTCCTCCAAAACCATCCCAGAAAAAGGATAATGAGGATTTTGAGCGCTTTGCCGAAATGATTAGACCTATCTTTTTGCATATGCGATTAACTGATGTGCTCAAAACAAATCCTTATGCTAAGTATATGAAGGATATCATTACTAATAAAAGGAAGATACCGGAAGCTGAAATTTCCACCATGCTTGGTAATTATACTTTTAAGGGTGGAATACCAAAGAAACTTGGAGATCCAGGAGTACCTACTATACCATGCTCCATTAAGAGAAATTATGTTAAAACTGCTTTATGTGATCTAGGAGCCGGTGTTAGTGTTATGCCCCTCTCTTTATATCGTAGACTTGACTTGAATAAGATGACACCTACTGAAATATCTTTGCAAATGGCTGATAAATCAACTGCTATACCTGTCGGTATTTGTGAGGATGTGCTTGTTGTGGTTGCAAATGTTACTATTTTAACAGACTTTGTTATTCTTGATATTCCCGAGGATGATAGTATGTCTATTATTCTTGGAAGACCTTTTCTTAATACTGCAGGGGCTGTTATTGATTGCAACAAAGGCAATGTCACTTTTCATGTTAATGGTAATGAGCATACGGTACACTTTCCGAGGAAACAACCTCAAGTTTATAGTATCAATTCTATTGGAAAAATTCCATCGATTATATTTGGAGGTCTTGAATTTCCTCTCCCTACTGTCAAGAAGAAATATGATATACTTATTATTGGGGATGTCCATATCCCCGTTGAGGTAACATAGTGTTATTCAAAATTTCTCCGGTTCCATGTCAATCGGAATGAGTTTGTTAACAAGACTTGATCAATCTTGTTAGTGGATTCTTTTTGATGAACATGAGATGGATGAAACTAGAAGCACAACCTGCTACACCCTCTCTATATTTTCTGTTATTTAATAGAAATAAAGTAAAATAGTATTTTTTTCTGTCTATTTCCTGATTTATCCGTGCAATATAAAAATATCCCAAAAATAAAAGTCCTCAGAATGCCATGCCATTTTAATATGATTTTTTGGGAATATTTGAGGATTTACTGTGCAAAAATTACCACGGGGGGGGGGGGCTGCCACCTGGCCACGAGGGTGGAGGGCGCGCCCCCCTGCCTCGTGGGCCCATGGTGGCCCTCCTCCACTTATCCATGCACCCATCTACTTCCTCTGCCTCACACAAACACGAAAAACCAACTCAAGCACGAGTTCCAGCCCCTGTTGCTGTGATTTTTGATCTCTTTGCTCAAAGCACCTCTCGCAAAATCGCTTGGGGAGATTGTTCTTGGTATGTGACTCCTCCATTGGTCCAATTAGTTTTTGTTCTAGTTCTCTATTCATTGCAAATTTATGCTGCATAGGTGACCATGTTCTTAAGCTTGCATGTCAAATTTATATGGTTCCAAGTAGTTCTAATGCTTGATATAGGCTCTAGGCACTTGTGGGAGTAGTTGCTATCAATTTTATTGAAGTTGGTTCACTTTTATTTGAAGTTACTAAAAAATTCAGATTGTTTCAGAAATAATGAAGAGACTTTTGAGGGGCTCGTCGAGCCGAAGCTCGAAGGAAAAACAAAAGGAAGAAGAACAGAGCCCAAATTTAACTTGCCTCGCACCACGGAGGTCCGTCCGTGTGAATGGCCTTCCGATGACTTCTTGAGGAGAGCCGGGATTTATGAGGATTTCTATTTATTGATTGAGAATGCTGGCCTCACCGACTTCCTCCGCGACCAACGTCATCAGTATCTCTTACTCACCAATACTTTTGTGCACAACTTCTACTTTTCCCTAAGAAATCACCTCCATCAGTAGAGTTTCATTTATATGACGTTGTTAAGGATATGCCATTAGCTGAATTTTGCGAGGTTTGCAAAATACCCTTTGAGGGCACCTTGGATGAACCACACCGTAACGAAGTAGAAGCTTTTATTAACACTATCACTGTGGGAGAAACCAGGAAGGTTTCTGATGCAAGGATTACTAGCATACATTTTCCTGTTTTACGCTACTTTGCCTTATTTGCTAGTCATTACTTGATTGGTCGCGGGAACTGTGGAAACCTTAGTGTTCCTGATATTAGCATTTTGTTCCATGGTTTATACTGCAATAACTCTGTTAGTATGGGTGGAATTGTTGCTAGACGGTTAAGTCTGAACCGTACTAAGGGCCCCGTCTTTGGAGGCATTTATGCTTCACGCCTAGCTGAATATTTTGAAATACCTATTAGGCATGAAGAGAAAGAGGAAACATCGTTGCCCCGTGTTTATTTAGATTATAAGAGTATGCTAGCGCATGACTTTCTTGTTAAGAGTCATGAAGGGGAGCTGAAATATAAATTGTACTTTGATAAACATCACCCTGAGACTATTACTTTGCATGCTCCCTATTTGTTTAACTTGTCTGCGGGTCCTCACATTGTTCCGTGGGCGGCCGTTCAAGCCTATCGGAATCCTACACCAGCCCCGGAACCGGAGCCACAAGATGAGCCTCCACGATAGTCTGTTTATTCTTGGGATCTATAGGTGGTTGCCAGCCAGTGGCAGTCAGAGTCTTCTTCATCGCAGTATGACCCCAGCTTCACCTACGGGTATCCGCCGGGTTATCCCTAGCAATAGACCAACTTAGGCCAAAAGCCTAAGCTTGGGGGAGTACGTATTTCTCATCGACATTGCATTTATGTTCGCACACACTCGTTGCTAGATGTCGATGCTCATACTCTTTCACTGTAATATCCATGCTAGATTATTTTCTTTTCCTTGCCTTCTTCTTGTGTGTTTGATAAACCTTAAGAAAAACAAAAAAAATAGTAGTAGTTTATTTCTTTGCTGTAGTAATTAAAAGGAAACCCCAAAAATATTTCCCATTCTTGTTTTGCTTGTTGGGAGCTGTCCCCTGTAAATAGTTTTTATTTCTTTTCTTTTCTTTGGGGGTCAGTAGGAGAAGACCATGATTAAATTGTTGAAGTGGCTCTTATATGCATCATTGTTGATTTAACCAAGAGCCCATATTGCCTTGTCTTCTCCTGTTTATTGAATGCTCGCAGGTTCCAGCTTAGTCCAATGCACATGCCCTCTTATTATTATTCACACCGTTCGGTCGTGCAAGTGAAAGGCAATTATGATGATATATGAGGGATTGACTGAGATGGAAAAGCTGGTATGAAGTCGACCTCTCTTGTTTTTGTAAATATGATGAGTTCATCGTTCTTGATTCAGCTTATTATGAATAAACATGTTTGCAATGACAATTAGAGATCATAGTTGCTCGTGCCATGCTTGATTAGCTATGAGTTATAATGGTTTACCTTGCGTGCCAACATGCTATTAAAATGGTTGTGATGTGGTATGATGGGATTGTATCCTCCTTTGAATGATTTAAGTGACTTGACTTGGCACATGTTCACGCATGTAGTTGAAACAAATTAACATAGCCTTCATGATATTTATGTTCATGGTGGATTATATCCTACTCATGCTTGTATTCAATGTTTATTAATTTTAATGCATGTTCATGACTGTTGTCGCTCTCTAGTTGGTCGCTTCCCAGTCTTTTGCTAGCCTTCACTTGTACTAAGCGGGAATACTGCTTGTGCATCCAATCCCTTGAACCCCAAAGTTATTCCATATGAGTCCACTATACCTTCCTATATGCGGTATCTACCTGCCGTTCCAAGTAAATTTGTATGTGCCAAACTCTAAACCTTCAAATAATCATTCTGTTTTGCATGCTCGAATAGCTCATATATCAACTAGGGCTGCCCTTATCTTCCGTGTTAGGCGGGTTATTATCAAGAGGAGTGGACTCCGCTCCTCATTCACGAGAAAATGGCTGGTCACCGGGATACCAGTCCCATGCTTTATGCAAACTAAATAAAAATAATTGCAAACAAAACTCCCCCTGGGACCCGTTGAATGTTGGAGGCACTCGTTGTTTCGAGCAAGCCATGGATTGATGCTTGTGGAGGAGGGGGAGTATAAACATTACCATTTTGTTTGGGAACCGCCTATAATTTGTTTAGCATGGAAGATATCGTCATCTCTTAGTTGTTATGTTGACAATGAAACTATGACGCTCAAAATATAATTTATCTCTATTTCAAAACCAAGCTCTGGCACCTCTACAAATCCCTGCTTCCCTCTGCGAAGGGCCTATCTATTTACTTTTATGTTGAGTCATCACCCTCTTATTAAAAGTAATAGCTAGAGAGCACAGCTGTCATTTGCATTCATTACTGTTAATCTATATCGGGTATGACTATGATTGGATCTCTTTTACCATGAATTACAATGTCTAGTTAGTCCTTTATCTTTGAAGGTGCTCTGTATTTATGTTTTGCGGTCTCAGAAAGGGCTAGCGAGATACCATCTTGTTATATCATATTATGATTGTTTTGAGAAAGTGTTGTCATCCGAGATTTATTATTATAGCTTGCTAGCTGATTATGTTATTGATATGAGTAAACATGAGACCTAGGAGTTATTGCAAATGTGGTTCGTTATGATCTTTGATGAAAACTTGAATGCTGGCTTGACATAGTTACAACAACAAGAGCAAACAGAGTTTGTGAAAGTTTTTCTTTTTCTCTTTCAGTTTGTCAACTGAATTGCTTGAGGACAAGCAAGGGTTTAAGATTGGGGGAGTTGATACGTCTCCATCGTATCTACTTTTCCGAACACTTTTGCCCTTGTTTTGGACTCTAACTTGTATGATTTGAATGGAACTAACCCGGACTGACGTTGTTTTCAGCAGAATTGCCATGATGTTGTTTTTTGTGCAGAAAATAAAAGTTCTCGGAATGACCTAAAACTCCACGGAATATCTTAGAATAAATAATAAAAAATCCTCGCCAAAGATGAAGACCAGGGGGCCCACACCCTGTCCACGAGGGTGGGGGGCGCGCCCCCTCCCCCTGGGCGCGCCCCCCTACCTCGTGGGGCCCTTGGAGAAACTCCGACGCCAACTCCAACTCCATATATTGGCTTTCGGGGAGAAAAAAATCAGGGAGAAGAAATCATTGCGTTTTACGATACGGAGCCGCCGCCAAGCCCTAATCTCTCTCGGGAGGGCTGATCCGGAGTCCGTTCGGGGCTCCAAAGAGGGGGATTCATCGCCGTCATCATCATCAACCATCCTCCATCACCAATTTCATGATGCTCACCGCCGTGCGTGAGTAATTCCATCATAGGCTTGTTGGACGGTGATGGGTTGGATGAGATTTATCATGTAATCGAGTTAGCTTTGTTAGGGTTTGATCCCTAGTATCCACTATGTTCTGAGATTGATGTTGCTATGACTTTGCTATGCTTAATGCTTGTCACTAGGGCCCGAGTGCCATGATTTCAGATCTGAACCTATTATGTTTTCATGAATATATGTGAGTTCTTGATCCTATCTTGCAAGTCTATAGTCACCTACTATGTGTTATGATCCGGCAACCCCGAAGTGACAATAATCGGGACCACTCCCGATGATGACTGTAGTTTGAGGAGTTCATGTATTCACTATGTGCTAATGCTTTGTTCCGGTTCTCTATTAAAAGGAGGCCTTAATATCCCTTAGGTTCCAATAGGACCCCGCTGCCACGGGATGGTAGGACAAAAGATGTCATGCAAGTTCTTTTCCATAAGCACGTATGACTATATACGGAATACATGCCTACATTACATTGATGAACTGGAGCTAGTTCCGTGTCACCCTATGTTATGAGTGTAACATGATGAACCACATCCGACATAATTATCCATCACTGATCCGGTTCCTACGAGTTTTCCATATACTGGTTCTCGCTTATTTACTTTTTCGTTGCTACTGTTGCAATCACTACAAAATACCAAAAACATTACTTTTGTTGTCTTTACTTTTGTTATCATTACCACCACTATCATATTACTTTGCTACTAAACACTTTGCTATAGATACTAAGTTTCCAGGTGTGGTTGAATTGACAACTCAGATGCTAATACTTGAGAATATTCTTTGGCTCCCCTTGTGTCGAATCAATAAATTTGGGTTGAATACTCTACCCTCGAAAACTGTTGTGATCCCCTATACTTGTGGGTTATCAGTCTCAATACTCCAAAACCAACTTGGGGTGGCACTAGATGCACTTACAATCTCCCCCTTTTTGGTGATTGATGACAAACTGGTTGAAGTTTTCAACGGGGATAAAAGTATGTGAAATTGTAAGGATTAAGATATTGTCTTCATATATGGAAAAAAGGCTCCCCCTAAAGATGTGCATATATATGTTTTGCGTTGGAATGCAAATACACATGGAAGGTTGTATTTGTGGAGATCTTCTTAACCGTATGAAGACAATACATCATGCATAAACAGATATACAGGAATAATGATATGCATAATGAAAAATGGACATCTGCAGAATGAGTTCATGCGGGATTTATCATAGTATATGTGGAATTTATCGTCGCATCGCACGGAATAGCAGAAAAAGTAGCATACGACCATCAAGTTTAAGTGTTACAACTCAAAGAACCAAATGTAGCAAATCGAGAGTTGTAAGCACTAGGAAAAAAGTATATCAACCACCCATTAGGACCCGCTTGAAGACTATCAACCCATGCTTCTCCCCCTTTTGTCAGTAAGGACCAAAAAGGTTTGAAGACATAGGCTCTACTCATTCCCTTGAGGAGTAGGTGAAGCAGCAGGGTCGACGTGTAGGTTTGGTGGTGCAGAAGAACTCGGTGCAGTGTTGATACGCGCTGATGTCGGTGGTGGTGAAGTAGCATCATCGGCTTCATCAATAACTCTAGCATGTACTGCGGCTGCAGACGAAGAGTACTCTGAATCTTCAAGAGACGGGGTTCGACATAAAACAACATTCCTTGGAGGAGTGGAATCAAACTTGAATCTTTCGGTGAAGCCATTGTCTTGAAGATCAGCTTCAGCACTGAGTAGTGTGAAACCCTTCCAAGTCCTCTGTTGGGGATATAACTACTGAGTATAAACAGCCCCAGGAGGGGGCCGGTTTATACTCAACCATATTGAAGCCCACGAAGACCCGGAAGGTGGCGCTTTACTATGAAGCTTAGAGGCCCAGAGCCCAAAGGCGGATCAGGGCCTATAGTGGTAAACCGCCATAATCATATAGCTTGTATTGTAAGATAAGGAAAGGAGAGACCGAGCCGAACACTTGTATGAGTCGGCCTCGGGACTCTGTAAACCGGCTGGGCGTCAACCCGTGTATATAAGGGGACGACCCGGCGGCGGTTCAGGGACAAGAAACAACAACTCGAGAGCCAGGCATAGCGTGTTTTGCTCCCTGGTTATCGAGATCCCAATAATTCCCATCACAACTAGACGTAGGCTTTACCTTCATCGAAGGGGCCGAACTAGTATAAAACTCCCGTGTCCCTTGTCCGGTTTAACCCCTTCAAGCTAACCCGTTGCGATGGCTCCACGACTAAGTCCTTTCACAAGGACATCTGACGTGATAATTCCACGACAGTTGGCGCCCACCGTGGGGCTATCGCACGATGGTGTCGAGTTCTTGAAGGGCTGCTCTGAAGGACTTAAGGGATACGTGATCGGCCGGATGACCAAAAGTCGTCGCGGCAAGCTCTACATCGACGACAAAGGATGGGTCCCTGAAGGCGGCTCAATCGAGTACGGGTACCGGGTTCCCTTCGGCGGAATTCATGTCTTCATTGGCAAGATCGGTGAACCGGGCCCTGAGTCGGACACCTGCACCGACCTCGTCGAGACGGCTCAGCGTGCGAGTCCAGCCCGGGTTACGCCCGCCATGAAGCGTGTGTTCGTAGGATGTGTCCATGGGATCGGATCTGAACCGGTGTCTGAGGACGAGATGGCGGTATACTCCGACGGCGAATCATCCACTGGTGAAACTGAGTCCTTGTATCAGATTCAGGACGGCATGCCCGAGGGGTACTCCGATGGCAACAGTATTACGGATCTCCTGGAAGCACCAAGCCGGGTTGCTATTTACATGGCCGGCACACAGCCCGTTTTGCAGTCTTCGTCTACCGCGGCAATAGATACCGGATCATCGGCCGGGGTAGGTATTTCGGCGCGCCGGCCGGCGCAGGTTCTCACCGGTTTAATGGATGCTTGGGAGGCCTTGTTAACTGCAACAGTTACCCCGGAAACACGAAATCAGCATGATCCAGAGGTTGCAAGACTGAAAGAGCAAATTGCGCAGGCTAAAGAGAACTTGGTGGCCGAAGACAATAGGATGGCTCAGGAACAAGCCGCTTTGAATGCTCAATCGCAGCAGATACAAGCACAGAATTACCGACTCATGTTAGACCGGACTGTGTCAGAGGATGTGATGCGAAGGAAATATCGGTCACGATTGCCGCCGGTTTACGAAGGGGTAAATCTCTTTCAGACACCAGGTGCTGGGCCGAGCAGTCCGGCGGCCGCAAACCGAGCCGAGGCGCCTAGGATCGCCCCGTATCAGCCACAAGCAATGGAGTTAGCTCAACGGACGGTTAACCCACCACAGTATATGCCTACGCCGCCGGGTCACTTTTCGAGCCCCCTGGATAACATGATTGTTGCGGCCTCACGCCTGGCCGCCATCCCGATGGAACGAGATTCAATAGAGGCAGTTGAGACGAGGCGAGCGAGAGACCTCCTTCAAACCGCCGTAATACAGCAGCAGGCTTATTCATACAGCCGGGATAGAATTCATTCAACTCCTCATCCGAGCCCAAGCTATAGCAGGCGGATGGATGAACCGGAGGTATCTAGCAGCGCGCGGCGTCGCAATGCTCAGGAAGTAGTAGATCATGGCAGGGCACGAAGGAATGGTGTTTTGGGTCGTCATCAACCCGCCCCGGTTCAGCCAGCAGTATCGGTTGACAGAGGTACCGGGCTTGCTTTCAGTTCCTGGGGAGTGCAGTGCCTCATTGCGGCCCTCCGTAATGTGCGTCTGTCCAAGGATTTCAAGGGTCCGCGCAAGGTGCCTAATTACAGGGCGGATCAGCCGCCTGAGGCGTGGGTCGAGACTTACGAGATGGCAATGGAGATGCTGGATGTAGATGAGGCAGCTTGTGCAAAATACTTCACGATGATGTTGGAAGGAACAGCCCGTACCTGGTTGAAGAATCTGCCGGCTAACTCCATCGAGTCATGGGATCAGTTGAAGGCCCGGTTTATAGCCAATTTTAAGGATACGTGCAAACAGCCCATGTCCATTGTAGATCTGGATGCTTGTGTTCAGGGCGAGAACGAGTCCACAACTCGTTGGGTGCGCCGGGTCTCAGAAGTTTTGCACTCGGCCGACCGAATTAACGCCGGCCAAGCGATTATCACGCTGGAGCGTAATTGCCGGTTTAAGTCACTGAAGGAGAAGTTGGGACGAATCAAACGTCACTGCAACGACCTGGGAACCCTCATGGCAGCCTTGGTAAAATATGCCGATTCTGATAATACCAAGGATCCCGATTCTGATAATGAGAAACCGGAGAAGGGAAAGAGGAATGGCGGTGTGAAGGGACAGCAGCACAACCAGGGAGGCCATGGGAATAATGGTAAGCGTAAAGCGGATTCAGATTTTGTGGCTAATGCTAATGTGCAGCGTCGTAAAGGTAAACCGCCCCAGCGTGGTGGATCGATGAATCTGGAGCGCTTGTTGAATCAGCCCTGTCCAAAGCACGGAACCAAAGAAGCCCCCGCAACTCATCTCTGGAAGGATTGCAATATTATGAGGCAATTCAAAAACTCTGATCTCTTCCGATATGATCAGGGCCCGTCGGGCGGTTCAGGTCCAGGTTTTCATGGTGGCGGCGGTTCAGGCTCTGGATTTCAAAACAATCAGAATAACCAGAACAACCAAAGCGGTAATAACCAGCAGGGTAATCAAGGGAATCAACAGCAGTCAGGTTACCAGAGTAACCCGAAGCAGCTGAATGGTGGACAATATCATGTATTCACCACTAGTCTGTGCAAGCGAGATCTGAAGCTGCATAAGAGGGCAGTTAATGCGGTTGAACCGGCAGTTCCACGCTATCTGCGCTGGTCGGAACAACCTATCGTGTGGAGTAGGGAGGATCATCCGCCCCGGGTTGACAATCCGGGTCAGCTGGCTCTGGTGGTGGCACCTCAGGTGGGAGGTTACAAGTTCACCAAAGTACTTATGGATGGAGGAAGCAGTATTAATATTCTGTATTATGAGACATTCCGTCGCATGGGGCTGACTGATAAGAATCTTAAACCGTCCAATACGGTTTTTCATGGTGTAGTACCAGGAAAGTCGGCGTATCCAGTGGGCAAGATTGCTTTGGAAGTTGTGTTTGGAGATGAGCATGATTCCCGGTCTGAGACATTGACTTTCGAGGTGGCAAAATTCATGGCAAGGCCATGTTATATTTACTTGCAGCTCAAGATGCCGGGTCACAAAGGAACCATCACAGTTCATGGAAGTCGGAAAATCGCTTTGGATTGCGAAGAGAGTGATGCGGCTTACGCTGAGTCGGTTTGTGCTACAGAGGAGTTAAAATTTTACAAGGAAAATGTTGATCCGGCAGATATGACCCCTCTGAAGAAGCCCAAACCGGCGGATGAGACGAAGCTTGTTGACTTTGTCCCTGGCGATTCGTCCAAACAGTTCAGCATCAGCACCAACCTGGATCCGAAATAGGAAAGCGCGCTCATCGAGTTCATCCGTGAGAACCGGGACATCTTTGCATGGAAGCCTTCTGACATGCCAGGTGTGCCGAGGGAACTCGCTGAGCACACCCTTAACATTGATCCGAAGTTTAAACCAGTCAAGCAATTCCTTCGTCGCTTTAATGAAGAGAGACGCAAGGCAATTGGGGAGGAGGTAGCCCGGCTGTTGGCGGCTGGGTTTATCGTTGAAGTTTTTCATCCTGAATGGTTGGCTAATCCGGTGCTGGTTCTTAAGAAAAACGGGACTTGGCGCATGTGTGTGGATTACACGGACTTAAATAAGGCTTGCCCAGCTGATCCTTTTGCTCTCCCGCGTATTGATCAAATCATTGATGCGACGGCGGGTTGTGAGCGCCTGAGTTTTTTGGATGCTTACTCAGGGTACCATCAGATCAAAATGGCAGTTAAGGACCAGGAGAAAACAGCCTTCATCACTCCCTTTGGAGCCTTCTGCTATGTTTCTATGCCCTTTGGGCTCAAGAGTGCTCAAGCAACCTATCAGCGTTGTGTGCAAAATTGTCTTCACACGCAGATTGGGCGTAACGTTCATGCCTATGTGGATGACATTGTGGTGAAATCCAGGAAAAAGGAGACATTGATAGCTGATCTCAAAGAGACGTTTGACAACCTCCGGGTTTACAAAATGATGCTTAATCCGGATAAGTGTGTCTTTGGTGTTCCGGCAGGCAAGCTGCTCGGTTTTCTGGTGTCTAACAGGGGCATTGAGGCTAATCCGGAAAAGATCAAGGCAATCACATCCTTGGCCAAACCGACATGTATCAATGATGTTCAGCGTCTCGCAGGCCGGATCGCAGCTCTCAGCCGGTTCATCAGTCGTTTGGGTGAGAAGGCATTCCCTTGTATCAGATGCTGAAGAAAACGGATAATTTCGTCTGGAGTGATGCAGCCAATGCGGCCTTTGAGGAGTTAAAGCGGCAATTGGTTGAACCGCCAGTTCTGGCAGCCCCAGTTGATCATGAGCCTTTACTATTATATGTGGCTGCTAATGCCCGAGCAGTCAGTGTGGCTATCATTGTAGAGCGTAAAGAGGCTGGGAAGGAATATCCGGTTCAACGTCCAGTGTATTACATCAGTGAAGTCCTGATCGAGTCAAAGCAACGCTATCCACATTGGCAAAAGTTGGTGTATGGGGTTTTTATGGCCAGTCGGAAACTCAAGCAATATTTTCAAGGTCACCCCATCACAGTGGTTAATTCGGCTCCCTTGGGCGATATCATCCAAAACAGAGAAGCAACTGGCCGGGTGGCAAAGTGGGCAATTGAGCTTGGTCCACATGGTTTGAAGTATGTGCCTCGCACAACCATTAAGTCGCAGGCTCTTGTGGACTTTATCAATGACTGGACTGAGTTACAAGCACCGGAAGAGAAACCGGATAATACGTACTGGACCATTCATTTCGATGGATCAAGGCAGTTGGAAGGCTCGGGGGCTGGAGTTGTTCTTACTTCCCCCCGAGGGGATAAAATTTGCTACGTCCTCCGCTTGATGTTTCCTTGTACTAACAATGCAGCTGAATATGAAGCCCTACTTCATGGTCTCCGTGTGGCTAAGGAGATGAACTTAACTCGAGTTCATTGCTTCGGCGATTCTGATCTGGTGGCTCAGCAAGTTTCTGGTACTTGGGATTCTAAGGATCCACTCATGGCGGCTTACAGGCGTGAGGTAGATATGGTGGCGGGTCACTTCAACGGTTATCAGGTTGAGCATATTGATCAGCACAAAAACGAAGCAGCAGACGCTTTGAGCCGACTTGGATCTCAGCGTAAACCGGTACCTCCTAACACCTTTCTGGATATATTGCATAACC
The DNA here is from genome assembly GCF_018294505.1 of Triticum aestivum. NCBI lineage: Eukaryota > Viridiplantae > Streptophyta > Magnoliopsida > Poales > Poaceae > Triticum > Triticum aestivum. The sequence continues at coordinate 99,298,623 of NC_057798.1, read as the reverse complement.
CGTCTGTTAAATTGCCTACAGAAGCGGATCTGGCTGTTCCTGATCCGGAGGCACAGCTGGTGGCTGCTTTACACGTCGTGCCGGATTGGACGATTCCATATCTGGCATATATGAACCGGGGTGAGCTACCAAATGATCAAGTCCTGGCCCGACAGATAGTCCGGCGTTCTAAATCCATGGTTATCCACAATGGCGAGTTACACCGCTGTAGCGTTTCAGGCGTATTTCAGCGTTGTGTTTCTCCGGAAGAAGGCCAAGCGATCCTCCGGGAAATTCATGAAGGGGATTGTGGTCATCATGCCGGTTCAAAGTCCCTGGTTGCAAAAGCTTTTCGTCATGGGTTTTACTGGTTGACAGCTCATGCTGATGCGGAGGATCTGGTAAAGCGATGTGATGCTTGTCAAAAATTTCCCGCAGAGCTCATGTTCCGGCTCAGGAGCTACGGATGATTCCAATCACTTGGCCTTTTGCTACTTGGGGGCTTGATATGGTGGGGCCTTTTAAGCGTTCCCGAGACAAGAAAACCCACCTGTTGGTGGCAGTTGATAAATTCACCAAGTGGGTTGAAGCGGAGCCTGTCAGCAACTGTGATGCAGCGACGGCGGTTCAATTTCTCAAAAAGATTATTTTCCGCTTTGGTTATCCACACAGCATTATCACGGATAATGGTACTAACCTCTCCAAAGGTGAGATGGAGGATTTCTGTCAAAGAGAGCATATCCGGCTTGATCTAGCATCTGTAGCGCACCCTCAATCCAACGGTCAAGCAGAGCGAGCTAATCAAGAAATCTTAAAGGGTCTTAAACCCCGGCTCATGATTCCATTGAAACGGACGCCGGGTTGTTGGGTGGAAGAATTACCTTCTGTGTTGTGGAGTATCAACACCACCCCCAATCGATCAACAGGATATACGCCTTTCTTCATGGTCTACGGAGCAGAGGCGGTTCTCCCAAGTGATATACGTCATGATTCCCCCCGGGTTGCTAATTATGTCGAAGTGGACAATGAGCAAGCTCGCCAAGAGGCAGTGGATTTACTAGATGAGAAGCGGGATATGGCTTTGGCACGTTCGGTGGTTTATCAACAAGACCTGCGGCGCTATCACAGCCGTCGGGTTAGGACAAGAGCCTTTCAAGAAGGTGACTTAGTGCTCCGGCTTATCCAGGATTAGACCGGTATTCACAAGTTATCCCCGCCTTGGGAAGGACCCTTTGTGGTCAGTAAAAATCTGCACAACGGATCATACTACCTCATTGACGTTCGAGATGACTCACGCAAATCTGAGGAGGAGACCCGGCGGCCCTGGAACATAGCTCTCCTCTGGCCTTACTACACTTGAGCCATAGGCTCTCTTTTATGTACATATTTTGACGATGTATATATTATCATCAATAAATAAATGAGCATCCTTGCTTCAAGGCGGGGCCTCTGCTGTTTTTTTCTCAAACATTCTTTGAGTTACATGGGGGCTTCAGCTGACCAAGCGAAGTGTTATCCCTTGAACTGGCTATCATGCCACAAAGCTTGGGAGCTTCACACCCAAAGGGCCAAAGAGAGTTTCGATGCTATACACAACTCAAACATAGGCACCTAATGAGCACCACTCATCACGTTACTTGGGGGCTCCTTGGTCCAATACGAAGAAGTCTGAATGGACCCTTGTAGCTGGGTATCGACCCACGGCTTGGAAGCCTAGTATATTTACCTAAAACCCCGGGTTAACCTGCCTTCATCAAGTAACACACTCCTATCCAGGTCATCCTGGCACGGCCCTCCGAATGTTTGACAGTTACTCTCCTTGAGACCCTGAACTTGTCAAAGTTAAAATGGTGATTGGCTAGTTGGAGGTCTATCTTAAAAGGCTTTGTTAAATAGTTTAACTCAGTGGCCTGGCAGCCCACAAAAAGCCTCGCATTTGGGCCTGGCAGCCCCCAAAAAGCCTCGACTACACGGTTTCCATTTGAACTTTGGCTGAATTTTAAACCGATTTTTGGCTTGTTCAACCGGCTTGGTTTGCAACTTTACGTTGACAGACCTTTATTTTAAACCGGAGTTTTCTTAACCCGGCTTGGCATTGATTCCTGTCAACGACCCGGATCGTCTGGCGTGAATCATCACCCGGCATGACTTAATCTACGACATCAAAAAATGATGGCGATACAAATACTTCAGATTTGGGTTTTTCACCCTTCTCAAAATTCAAGTTGGATCGACAACTAGCCAGGGATCTTGTACTACCGGTATGTATAAATTCATATTATTATTTGATTATCAATCCGGCATATTTTGGGCATTATGACCCGTCCGGCGGTAAACCACCAGGACCCTTTGTCTTTTTATGCATACAGGAAATACATATTATGATCCTTGGAACAAACATTGATATTGATATGGCGGTTCAATGCAAAATATCTCTTGCACGATGGCAGCAGATCAGCATAAGGTTTTTGGCTATCCTATTACACGGCACTCCAAGGCCCAAAATATGGAAGTATTCATTGATCGTTCCTGATGTACCAACCGCCTGGACGGATTAAGCTTCGTCACCGGGTTGACGTGAGGTAGATGGATCGTCTGGCGTCGGTTCAACCTCCTCTTCATGCACTGACTGGAAGTCATTGGTGGTCCAGTCAATCCGGGTTAAGGCCTGAAAGACAGCCTCTTCACTTATAAGCTCAACCGGATCAACGTCAGGAGCGTAAGTATGCTTACGGATTGGTGGAATGAGGCTGTGCACTTCAGGAATCACCGCTTCAACCCGTTTGTTGTCTGCATCATAGAACGATCGGTGAACCGTCAGGTTCGCCTCTTCGGCTAGTTGACTTGCCAAAGGACGCATCTCCCTTGTTACCCGTTTCAGGGCGTCATTGTCAAATTCTTCGCCATTTTCTTGGGCACTGGGGAAGCCTTTGGATATATAAGCCGGGTCAAGGTCAGCTATCTATGCCTTGGCCCGAGTCAGCGCCAGCAAAGCACCGGCCCGAGCAGCGGATCGCTTTAGCTCTTCTATTTGTGCTGGCGTCATTGAAAGACGGTCCAGCAAGATTGTGAATGCGTCAGGTTTCATGAGTGACAAAGGTGTTCTTGGTGGCAAGATTGCGAATGCGATAGACATCCACCAAGAGGCTTTGCATCTGTCGTTTCAGCCAGAAGTGATGCTTGTCTTGTTTCTGATGCAGGGCCACAAGAAGCTCTCGGTCATTGAGTACACGGGATCACTTGCGAGGCCTTGGCGCAATGGTGCTTTCTGTGGCTTCAGTACGTGCATGGCGAGTGTTGCCGGCCAATGGATAGACACGTGAAGCAGCCTAAACACCTTCAACATCCTAAGAGAAACTCTGACGATTTGCATTGTGAAGATATAGCACTTCCTTGGCAGGCTCTGGGTAAATGGCTTCGACTGACATATCAACCGCTGGCAGGAAGATAATATGGTTGCAAGCAGAGGGCTGATAGTCAATAGCAGAGTGTAGCTTGATCAGACGCATAACCCAAGGAGCATAAAATTTTAGACCGAAAATGTCAGACCCAGATGCAGCAAACTGACGAATGAAGAAATCTTGAGCATTGAAGCTTTTGCCATTGAGTATGCAGAATACCAATGTCTTCATTGCACCTTCAAGCTTTGCTGAGGAGGAATTCCCCTTGATCGGCCATAGAGTTCGCCGAATGATATGATAGATAGTGCGGGGCAGATACTCAAGGTCTTCAACAAGGAATTCCTTGGGATACTCATCATCCGAGGGAAGTGGCTTCATCATACTAAGCATCTGGCTCATGTTGGGCTCAGGCTTCTGGAAGATGCTCTCCAATGCATCGCGGTGAAGCTGACAACCTGGTTCATACAGTTCGCCTAGAGTGGAGAGGCTGGTAAGATCAATGAGATCAAAGGCTTTGGCTTCATGATGAACGTTGCCCGTCATCCACTCAAGGTCCCATGTCGTTGTATCCCTATTGTAGCCGCGAATGTGGAGGGTTGCATAGAATTGTAGTAGAAGCTCTTCATTCCAATGTTCCTTGTCACTGACAAACTCCAGAAGACCAGCATCATGAAAGCAGTCGAGGGCTTCTTCAAGGCAGGGCAGACCAGCAATGGCTTCAGTGTCCATACACATATGAGGAAATATGCGCTCCTGATTGTATAGAATGTAGGAGTAGTAGTTGCGCTGCTGGTACCTCTAGAACCGATCTGATGAGATTCTTGGCTTGGAATATGGGTTCTTGCCAGAATCAAAGAAGGTGTTGTGTGCAATGAAGCCATTGCCATTGAATGAGCCTGGTGTTGATGCAAAACCTGGGCATCTTGGTAGTCTTGGTTTTGGCTTCTGAACCTGAGGCCTATGCTCCACATGGTAGTCAAATTGTGGTCCAGTAGCAGGCGGAGGAACCAGAATTGGCCATCTTACAGGAACAAGCTCGCCTTGGTAGAATGCATGCTCAATTGTGTGTGGCCTTGGAGGCGGAACAGGAGCAGTGGCATTTGCATTGGCTTCAGGCTGCACATTGGATGCAGGTGCAACATTGGCTTTATTCACTGTATTGACTTGAGGCGCCACATTGTCTTCAGTCATGACAACGTCATTGGCTTCAGTGACGATGTTGGTGACGGCCTCATTATTCTCAACCTCCACTTGAGGAGATGGAGGGTCGGGCACAGATACGTTCTCCTTGAGAACAATTTCTTGGGTGGTAGGGGGAGTTGCGACATGTTCTTCATCTTGTCTTTCATTGGCTACTGCAGCCGGAATCTCTTCTGAACCATTAGCTTCAGACACAGGAACCAGGAAACACTTGGCGTGCCACTAAGCTGGATTGGTGTGAATCCTCTTCTGTGATGGTTGTCATGGAGACCGATGGCCTCTAGCCTTTGCGAAGCCGTTGAAACATGGGCGACGCTTTCGGGGATGGTGTGGTCTCCATGTAATTGTCGTCATTGACAATTGGACTCGGACCTTGCGTTGGTGAAGGACGGGGTGTACTTGGTGAGTCTTGAACTGGGGTTTCTGGTTGGGGGCGATCAGCCCACAAGGCATCTTGTGAGATTGGCATCAAAGGACGACCAATACTGATGAGCTTGTTGTTCGTGAGAACAGGCGATGATACCGTTGGGTGCTCAATCTGAGGAAGGACTTCATCATCTCCTGCATTGTCTTGGGGACCAATGTCTTCAGTCGCGATGGGGTCAACGACTGGAACCTCTTGAGCTTCAGGAGCCTCTGTGGAAGCAGGCTCATGAACAATCAACTGACGCTCTTGATTTGCATATGGAGGGGGAGCAAAAGCAATGGGTTCAATAACGAGGGGCTCTTTGGGAGCAGCCCTATCTCTCTTCTTGGTCTTTATCTTCTTTGGGGGTGGTGCATCATCAGTAGTGTTCTTGGTTTTGCGCTTTCTGACTTCGGCTTCAGCTGCCTTGGTTTTCTGCTTATCTGAAGCCACTATGGAGACCTTAGGCTTCGAGCCTGTCATGCTGGCAGGGAAGACAATGTGAGGTTCTTCCTGCTGTGGAGCTTCAGTGGGGGCCACAATAGACTTCTTCTTTTGCTTGGCAGCCATCTTGGGGTCTATGCCAGGATGCCCAAGTGCCTTGCGCTTTCCAGCTTCATTGTAAGACTGAACACACTTGGCAGCAAAAGTTTTCATGCGCTCTCTTGAGCCTTTGGCTTCCTCACATTTCTTGCAAAACGCATCCTTGAGGTCATTCAGCATGAGTTTGAATTTCTGAACATCAGCTACACTCAGCTTGGCGACATGCTTCTTGAACTGTTCCTTCTCAAAATCAATATTTTGCTTCAGTTCAACAATTCGCTGGGCCAGAGCCAGCTCAGGAGCAATTGCGCCTTGGAAGGCGACGCTGATGCCAATGGGAAGTTGAAGATCATCAAAGCTGAGATCTTGATTGTCGAACCATTCATCAATGAAATTGTGCAAGATATTCACATCGAAGAGGGGCAGATCATTGAAGATCTCCGCCTCTTGCTTACTCTTGATCAGCTGCTCAAGGGCATCATTGACAAATTCTTCATCTGAAGACAAATCAATGGCTCCAGATTCGTTTCTTAGAACGGCAGCAGGTGTAAGTGCTTGACTTTGTCGCTGAATGGGTTTCTTCTTTGGCTTGTCTCACCTCTTGGAGATGCGAGAGAGATCTTCAGAGGTGTTACTGGGAGCCGGAGGGGCAGTTGCCAATGGCTTCACTCGCGAAGCTTTTGGAGCAGCAGATGACTTTGAAGCTTTAGCCTTCTTTTGCTTCTGCGGCTTTGGAGTAGGAGCTGGAGCTTCATCTGTGTCAGCATCATCATCAGAATGATCCACCTTGGCACCTTGGACAGTTATGTGGGTGATGAGGCCATCAAGGTTGTAGAAGGGGCCTATCATGTTCTGATTGCCTTCGCGGGTGCCATCATCCCTAGGTGAGGAAGGACCAGGGTTGAAGTCGAGCCCTAGAGCCTTCTTGTTCTTCGCAGCTGAGTCTTTGGCGAACTAGTAGTTGCGCTTGAATAGATGGTCTTCACGGCACCACAGCAGAGAAGAAGGATCCGCGTTCTTTGGCTGTGGTCCGCGAATCCTGCACGGATAGAATTCTTGTTGGAGGGCTTCAGGAAGAGACTGGGTTGAAGATTTTTGTACACAATATCTCCCTAGGGTGCCTTGATGGCATTTTTCTCTGCATATTCTTCAGTGACGAAGCGGTATTTGAACCATTCTTCAGCCCAATATCTTCGAATCCACTGGATTCAATTCTTGCGGCCGGTATAGGTTTCCTCAGGATCAGTTTTGTACAGCTCGTGCAAATTAGGAGGCAAATCCTTTGAAGTGTTTCCATGGTGCTATTTGCCTCCCTTTCGTGCTGACTTTTCAATTGCCATGAAGTTTAAGCTGAAGGGCTTCAGAACGTGCAATGGCTTCAAATGGTTGGTCAGACAAGAACTGGCTTCTTGTGAGTTAATGTGACTCTGCAAGAATTCTGCAAACGAATGCAGACTATGAGAACCAAGGGATTCTCCGACGAACATGTACCTGTGACAACATCTGAGGTGCGAGGGAAGGGGAAGAGGTCATATACATTCTCAGAAGATTTTGAAGATAAATCAGTTTGAAGACATTGACTTCACAGTGCGAAGACATTCACTTATTTGGTGAGAGTTGGTTCCTGAGTTGTACAAATCCAAGAATAAGTACAAGTGAGGAATCTAACTTGTAAAGAAGCATAAGTGAATTGACTCGGCAGAATATGAGATGCAGGATGAGATAGATTCAACTTTGAAGATCTAGAAACCACTTTTGGTAAAAACGGATGAATCTATCAGATCAAAAAGACAGTAAAAAGTAAACTTTAATTACCAAACGAAGAACTGCTAGACGGAGCGAAGATGGAGGCCGGGCAGTTCAATCTCCTGTGCTCTAACTCGGCGACGGAAGACATCTATGGCGACGGCGGAGAAGAGGAGGTCCGCAGCCGGCGTGATGACAACGTCGAGGAAGTTGCGACAGCTAAGTGCTTCGTCGTCGGCGTCGTCGAGAGCTAGCGGAGGCGCTAGGGTTTGCGTGAGGAGGCGAGGAGGAAGAAGAATTTTTGACCGAGACGAGACGGGTATTTATAAGGACAGAGATGGCACAGCGCAATTACGTAGGTGCCCCTGGCGATTCACATATGACGGACACGTGGCAAGCATGCAACACCTTGGGAGTTGTTCCATGTTCCCACGCACGCCTGGATTTTCGGGGTGGTCATTCCGAATTCTCTGGGTTTCAGGCAAATAGGATAAGGCATTAAAGACAGATGTAAATGTTTGTCAGATTGACTTCAGCTGACAAGGTCTCAGTGAAGACAATAGACAGTTTTCAATAGAATGCATATGATTTGGACAGATAGAGTTGAGGTAGAAGCATAGATAGGTTAGGGTCCGATCACATTCACTTAGTTCAAAAGATTCAACACGAAACCATAGCTATAAGTGAATGCTGTAGAGGAAAGAACACAGATAGATATGTATAGTACTAGTCCAATTCAACCAAATGAAGATAAACTCGAATACAAGTCAGGGATGAAGACAAATCAATTATGAAGACTTTGCAAACACAGAGCCAAGAGAAACACTTCAAACAAAAAGTTTGGTGGTGGTGTTACCCACCGTATAGGAAGTATTAGACCCAGACACGGCGCACAATTATCATGGTGCTCCGAAGTCAAATTCCGCATTAATGTATTCACACTTAGAGTGTATGTCTTCATCGATTGAAGATATACGTTACTTTGTGTGTTGCACATCTAAGTCATCAAAATGCATAAGTGTTAGGATGTGTGTCCAATTCACATGACATTTGAGGATTCCAAGATATTTAGCTCACACCGCAACTTGCAAAACCTTTTCTCATCCAAGGGCTTTGTGAAGATATCAGCCAATTGCTCTTCAGTGCTGACATGAATGATATCAATATCTTCCTTCATAACATGATCTCTGAGAAAGTGATGATGAATCTCAATTTGCTTTGTCTTCGAGTGCTGAACTGGGTTGTTGGCAATCTTGATGGCACTCTCATTGTCATAGTGGAGAGGCACATTCTTCAGATGTATACTATAGTCCTTGAGAGTTTGCTTCATCCAGAGAAGCTGAGCACAGCAAGATCCAGCAGCAATGTATTCGGATTCAGCAGTGGAGAGAGATACACAGTTCTGCTTCTTCGAAGACCAACAGACAAGTGATCGTCCCAGAAAGTGACATGTGCCTAATGTGGACTTGCGATCAACCTTGTCACCAGCATAATCCGCATCTGAGAATCCAACTATATCAAACTCTGAGCCCTTTGGATACCATAATCCTAGTGTTGGGGTGTAAGCCAAATATCGAAGAATTTGCTTCACAGCTAAGTGATGCGATTCCTTTGGTGCCACTTGGAAACGGGTACACATGCAAACACTAAGCATTATATCTGGCCTAGATGCACATAAGTTAAGCAAAGAACCAATCATGGAGCAATATACCTTTTGATCGAACTCTTTACCATTGTCATCGGGACCCACATGACTTTTGGTTGGCATTGGCGTCGTGTATCCTTTGAAATCTTGCATTCCAAACTTCTTCAGGCAATCTTTGAGATATTTTTCTTGAGATATGAAGATATCATTGCGTTGCTGACATATTTGAAGACCCAGAAAGAACTTCAGCTCGCCCATCATGGACATTTGATATTGCTCTTGCATCATGTGACCAAATTCATCATTGTATTTCTTGTTGGTGCAGCCGAAGATAATGTCATCCACATAGATTTAACATACAAACAGTTCACCATCATATGTCTTTGTGAAGAGAGTAGGATCTAATGAACCAGGTTTGAAGCCTTTGCTCTTAAGGAAGTCTTTGAGCGTGTCATACCAAGCACGAGGGGCTTGTTTGAGGCCATACAGTGCCTTGTTGAGCTTGTATACCGTGTCAGGATGTTTTGGATCTTCAAAACCAGGAGGTTGTGCGACATATACTTCTTCTTCTATCTTTACATTGAGAAACACACTCTTCACATCCATTTGATACAGAAGGATATTGTGATGATTTGCATACGCTAGTAGTATCCGAATGGCTTCGAGTCTTGCCACCGAAGCAAATGTTTAATTGAAGTCAATTCCTTCCACTTGAGTGTAACCTTGTGCAACAAGATGAGCTTTGTTTCTGACAACTTTACCATGCTCATCTTGCTTGTTGCGATATATCCATTTGGTGCCAATGATATTGTGCTTCCGAGGATCAGGACGCTTGACTAGTTCCCACACATTATTTAACTCAAACTATTGAAGCTCTTCTTGCATTGCTTGAATCCGTTCAGGTTCCATAAAGGCTTCGGTGACCTTCTTGGGTTCTGAGATTGAGACGAATGCAAAATGTCCACTGAAATTGGTGAGTTGTGTTTCTCTTTGTGTGGCTTTTGAACGAGTGAGTGGACCAGGTGCATTGAGGCTATCGATCATCTTCTCAATCTGTACTTCATTTGCAACACGAGGATGAACAGGATGAAGATTTTGCTCTTGCTGATCATTGTCATCATTTGGGGAATTGTCTTCAGGTTGAGCATTGTCTTCAGCTTGATCAGGTGTAGAAATGACAAGTTCCTCTTCAGACAGATTCTCAGTGGGTATGATATCTCCAACTCCCTATAAGTTGAAACTCTTTACCATTGTCGTCGGGACCCAGATGACTTTTGGTTGGCATTGGCGTCGTGTATCCTTTGCAATCTTGCATTCCAAACTTCTTCAGGCAATGAAAGAGGTTGAAGACTCTGTAGGAGTGCGAATCCTTTCCATAACCAAGCATAAAACCTTCATGTGCTTTCGGTGCAAATTTTGACGTGTGATGTGGATCCTTGATCCAACACCTAGCACCAAATACTCTGAAGTAGCTTACATTGGGTTTCTTACCAGTTAGGAGCTCATAGGATGTTTTCTTCAGAAGCTTGTTAAGATAAATGCGGTTGATGATGTGGCAAGCAGTATCAATGGCTTCAGGCCAGAACTTCCGTGGAGTCTTGTACTCATCAAGCATCGTTCGGGCCATCTCAAATAAGAGTTCTGTTCTTGCGCTCGGTGATGCCATTCTGCTGAGGTGTATAAGGAGCAGAGAACTCATGATGATACCAAGTGTATCCAGATAGAGATCGAGGCAAGTGTTCTTGAACTTAGTGCCGTTGTCGTTTCTGATGTGCTTGATCTTGATGCCATAGTTCGTCATGGCACGATTGGCGAAGCATCTGAAGACATCCTGCACTTCAGTCTTGTAGAGAATTATATGCACCCAAGTGTATCGAGAGTAATCATCAACAATGACGAAGCCATAGAGGCAAGCAGTAGCATTGAGAGTGGAGTAGTGAGTAGGGCCAAATAAGTCCATGTGCAACAGTTCGAAGGGTTTGGATGTGGTCATGATTGTCTTCGAGGGATGCTTGGCTCTTGTCATCTTTCCAGCTTCGCATGCGCCACATAGATGGTCTTTCTTGAACTTGATGCCTTCGATGCCCACAACGTGCTTCTTCTTCGCGAGAGTGTGCAAGTTCTTCATGCCAGCATGCCCTAGCCTTCGATGCCAGAGCCGGCATTCTGAAGCCTTTGCAAGAAGTCATGCGGCCATGTGTGGTCCTGCTGAGAAATCTACCATATAGAGATCATCTTTCCGATAACCTTCAATGACTAGAGACTTGTCAGATTCCATTAGTACAAGGCATCAATATTTTCCAAATAGCACAATCATTTTTAAGTCACAAAGCATTGAGACAGACATTAAGTTGAAACCAAGGGATTCAACGAGCATCACTTTATCCATGTGCTGATCCCTTGATATAGCAACCCTGCCTAGACCCAATACCTTGCTTTTACCAGTGCTAGCAAATGTGATGTGTCGTTTGTCTGATGGACGTAGCGTTGAATCCATCAGAAGACTTCGATTGCCCGTCATGTGGTTAGTGCATCCACTGTCCATAATCCATTCTGAAGTACGAGGTGTCGTAGCCTACAGTGCAGTTTGGGGGATAGGCTTCACCAAGCGAGTTGTGAAGCATAAACATTTGACGAACAAGTGGAACAATAAAATTCAGATCTTGGTTAGGATAGATAGGGTGAGTATCAAGAAATCCTGGAACGAAATACATAGTAAGACCATTTGGGCATTTTATCTTGCATCCCACAAGATGTTTAAGGTACCCAGCATTAGTTTTGGACGCCTTTGATTTTCGGCTGGAGACCTTACCCTGCAAAGAGAGTTAAGTTTTCTTAACCACCCACATCTTCAGGGGTGGCTTAGAAGCAATGACTCTAAGTGCAGCATCTGAGAACTTCGGCTTTGTAACCCTAGTAAATAGCCTTGCAGGGGGTGAATAATACTCATATGAATAAGCAAAAAAGTTCTTAGTTCTATGAACATAGCGGTTTGATGAAACACGCTCATATTCATGGGTCTGAGTATGATTTCACTGCAAAACATTGACGTTAGGGTGACTCATATGAGTCCATGGTCTGTATGAAGCTTTAGGACCATATGAAGCCTTTGGTATGGGGTTTGTCTTCTTCACAGGTGGTGTCATGATGACATTCATTGGAAGATCCTCAAGAACACTTTTAGGTACACATATCTTCTTCATAGGTGGTCCATTCCTGCAGTTAGTACCAATATACCTGGCAAACACTTCACCCTTCTGATTCGTAAACAGTTTATAGTTTGCATCAAAGGATTCATCAATGATAATAGGGTTAGCGCAAGTGAAACCAGATAAGGTGGATGGATCTACTGAAGGTTCCTTTGCAGCAACCCATGTGGTTTTGGGGTACTGCTCAGGCTTCCAGTACAACCCATCAACATTCATTTTCCTCGCGAACCCAACACCCTCTTTTCTAGGATTTCGGTTCAGAATCTGCTTTTTGAGGACATCACATAATGTCTGATGCCCTTTGAGGCTTTTGTACATCCCTGTCTCAAGCAGTGTCTTCAACCTGGCATTCTCATCAGCAATAGTAGTGGTATCCTCAGTAGAGGGGTTAGTTACCACATCAGCAGCTGAAGATATTGCAACAGTGGCAGTAGAACATCCAGCAACAGAAACAACATTATCACGCTCAATGCATTTTAAACATGGTGGTTCAAATCCTTCCTGAGCGGGACTGATCCATTGAGCGCAAAGTGACTCATTCTCCTTTTGAAGATCTTCATGATCCGATCTCAATTTCTCAAGTTCTTGCTTCCTTTGAAGATAATCGTAGGAAAGCTTTTCATGAGATGTTGAGAGGGTTTCATGACAACCTTCAAGTTCCTCGTACTTAACATGAAGATTTTGTATGTCTTCAATTAAGGACTGAGTCTTAGTCATTTCCACGTCCAACAGGTCACTGCTTTTGTCTAACAGTTTTTGAATATGCTCCATAGCTTTCTATTGTTCAGTTGCAATTTTAGCAAGTTTTTTGTAGCTAGGTTTGGATTCACCATCTGAGTCATCTTCACTTGATGTTTGAAAGTAAGCATCGTGAGAGTTTACCTTGGCACCACATGCCATGAAGCAGTAGGTGGGAGTCGAGTCGTTCTCGTCATCAGCATTGGTGATGGAGCCATTGTCTTCAGTGTTGAAGATGGACTTGGCGACGTAAGCTGTAGCAAGAGCCAGACTTGCGACATGAGAGTCGGACTCCTCCTCAGACTCCACCTCTTCTTCCGAAGCAGACTCCTCCTCTGAATCCATTTCCTTGCCAACAAAAGCACGTGCCTTGCCTGATGAGCTCTTCTTGTGCGATGAAGACTTGGAGAAAGATTTGGAAGAAGACTTTGAGGATTTCTTCTTCTTGTTGTCATCAGAATCATATTCCTTGCTCTTCTTCTTCTTCTTCTTCTTCTTCTTCTCAATGTCCCACTGTGGACATTCAGAGATGTAGTGGCCAGGTTTCTTGCACTTGTGACAGGTTCTTTTATTGCTGTCATGAGGGGAAGCTTCATCATCCCTTGAGCTGGATCGTGAAGACTTTCTGAAGCTTTTCTTCCTAGTGAATTTCTCGAACTTCTTCACAAGCATAGCAAGCTCCTTTCCAATATCTTCAGGATCACCGGAACTGCAGTCAGATTCTTCTCCAGATACGGAAGCAGCAGCCTTTGCCTTCAAAGCGCGACTTCTGCCATAGTTGGGGCCATAGATATCTCGTTTCTCAGATAGCTAATACTCATGTGTGTTGAGCCTCTCAAGTATGTCATACGGATCGAGTGTCTTGAAATCAGGGCGTTCTTGTATCATCAGGGCTAAGGTGTCAAATGAGCTGTCAAGAGATCTCAGTAGTGTCTTCACTATTTCATGCTTCGTAATATCAGTTGCACCGAGTGCACGGATCTCATTTGTGATATCAGTGAGGCTATCAAACATGAGTTGAACGTTCTCGTTGTCGTGTCTTTTGAAACGGTTGAAGAGGTTGCGGAGAGTACTGATTCTTTGATCATGCTGAGTTGAGATGCCTTCATTGACCTTGGAGAGCCAGTCCCAAACTAGCTTCGACGTTTCCAGAGCGCTCACACGACCATACTACCCTTTGGTCAGATGACCACAGATGATGTTCTTGGCTGTAGAGTCCAGTTGAATGAACTTCTTGACATCAGCAGGGGTGACACCTTCACCAGTCTTGGGAACGCCATTCTTGACGACATACCATAGATCGACATCAATGGCTTCAAGATGCATGCACATCCTATTCTTCAAGTAGGGATATTCAGTGCCATCGAAGATGGGGCACACAGCGGAGACTTTGATTATCCCTGCAATCGACATAGCTAAACTCCAGGTGGTTAAACCGAATCACATAGAACAAGGGAGTACCTTGCTCTGATACCAATTGAAAGGGCTAGTTATCGACTAGAGGGGGGGTGAATAGGCGATTTTTATGAGAGTCTTCAAAACATGGGAGTTTTGAAGACAAACAGTAGAAACACCACTATTCGAATGCAGTAGAAGGTAGACTACACTAGACAAGCCATAGTCAAGTATTCAATGAAGTGAAAGCACGAAGACTATTAGCATCTAGGTAGTAAGGATCAGGATGGAAGATAGTATGAAGCCAATCAGATCAGTTAGTCACCCAATGAAGTCAAACAGATAATGCAAGCAGCCAATGACTTCACAAAGACAAACTGTAAGTAAAGAGAAGTAAGAGATAGAACCAGTGACTTCAGAAGGACACATATTTTTTCAACCAGTTCCAGTTGCTGTGACAACTGTACGTCTGGGGAGGCTGAGATTCAACTCAGAAGACCACGTCTTCACCTTATTCCCCTTGAGCTAAGGACACCTAGTCCCCGCCCAATCACTCTGGTAAGTCTTCAAGGTAGACTTCCAAACCTTCACAGACTTTGTTCACCGACAATCCATAATGACTCTTGGATGCTCAGCACACGACGCCTAACCGGCTGGAGGATTCACAGTCCTCAAGTGTAACAAGTCTTCAGATCACGCGGACAGAAAGACTTCAGTGATGCCAAACACTCTTTGGGCTCTGGGTAATTTGGGCTTTGTCCTCGCAAGGATTCTCTCTCTCAAAGGCTTCGGAGGTGGGTTGCTCTCAAACGACAAAAGCCGTATCTAACTTTGAGCAGCCACCAATTTATGGTGTAGGGGGCGGGCTATTTATAGTCACTGGGCAACCCGACCTGATTTGTTTGAAATGACCCTGGGTCACTAAGGAACTGACACGTGTCGCAATGGTCAGATTTCAAACACACGCGACAGCTTGACTTGGGCTACAATTAAAGCTGACTTATCCGACTCTGGATAAGATTTGCTCTCATTGTGTTTGCTCGAAGACATAGGATTTGGTTGGGCATCACTTCAGTCACTCTGACTTTGTTCACTTGGACCCCACTTAACAGTGCGGTGGTTCCTATGACTCAACAAAGAAGAAAAGGAAACAATGAAACAACTAAGTCTTCACGCTCCATAGTCTTCACTCAATGTCTTCTCATGTCATAGTCTTCAATGTGAATATCTTCACATACCACCATTGTCATCAATGTCTTCACACATTTTTAGGGGTCATCTCCGGTAGGTAAACAGAATCAACGAGGGACTACTACCTGTGTTATCCTGCAATTCTCACAAACACATTAGTCCCTCAACCAGGTTTGTCGTCAATACTCCAAAACCAACTAGGGGTGGCACTAGATGCACTTACAATTATGATTACCCTTTTTCTAAACATTACTCTTTTAATGTGGAAACAATTTTTAGTGTTCAAGTCTATTATGATACTCCCACTATTCCGAATCAGAAGAATTTTGCTTATGTGGAGAATAGTAAATTTTCTATGCTTGTAGATCATGAAAAGAATGCTTTAGGTGCTGGTTATATTGTTGAATTCATTCATGATGCTACTGAAAATTATTATGAGGGAGGAACATATGCTTGTAGGAATTGCAATAATATCAAGTTTCCTCTCTATGTGTTGAAAATCTTGAAGCTATGCTTGTTTTACCTTCCTATGCTAGTTCATTATTGTTCCCATAATCTGTTTGCTCAGAAAATCCCTAGACTTAAAGGTGCTAGTCATATGCTTCATGATGCTCCCGTTATGTTTCAATTCTTATCTTTTATGTGAGCATCATTGCCATCATCATGCCTAACTAAAAAGGCATTAAAGAAAAGCGCTTGTTGGGAGACAACCCAATACTTACCCTTACTGTTTTTGTGTGTCCACATGATTATGACACTGTAGTAATCATGTTTTATAGCTTTTGTTTCAATAAAGTGCCAAGTAGAACCTTTGGAAAGACTTGGGTGAAGTCTATATGATCTTGCTGTAAAAAAACAGAAACTTTAGCGCTCACGATATTAGCTGCCATTTTTTAGTGGAGAGTGATTTTAGGTTGATTATTTTTGCAGATGATTAATAGACAAATTACACAGGTCCATCAATTTATTTCAGATTTTTTTGTGTTCCATAAGTATATGTTTGATACAGATTACTACAGACTGTTCTGTTTTAACAGATTCTGTTTTCATTGTGTTGTTTGCTTATTTTGATGAATCTATGAGTAGTATTGGAGGGTATGAACCATATAGAAGTTAGAATACAGTAGATATTACAAAAATATGAATTTAGAATTAGTTAATTACTGTACCTAAGTGGTGGTTATATTTTCTTATACTAATGGAGCTTACGAGTTTTGTTTTGAGTTTTGTGTGGTTGAAGTTTTCAAGTTTTGGGTAAATATTTGATGGATTATGGAATAAGGAGTGGCAAGAGCCTAAGCTAGGAAATGCCAAAGGCAGCCCAAGGTAATATACAAGTACAACCAAGATCCTAAGTTTGGGGATGCCCCGGAAGGCATCCCCTCCTTCGTCTTCGTTCATCGGTAACTTTACTTGGAGCTATACTTTTATTCATCACATGATATGTGTTTCGCTTGGAGCGTCATTTTCTCTTGTTAGTATTTGCTTTATGTTATTTAGAATAATGTTTTGCATCTTTATTTTCAATCAAAATGTCAAGGATAGCCTTTACCATGCTTATTTTGCTAGTATACATGTTGCTGTTTTGAAAACAGAAAGTTTACCGCTGTTGCAAAAATTGCCTAGAAAAGTCAGAGAGTGATCTAAGGTTGAATATTTTTGAATATTGAGCTCTGATAAATCTTCTACAGCGTAGTATTTTTCTTATAATTTTTGGAGTTAGGGAAGTATTGATACTCTTGCATTCTTTACAGATTGTACTGTTTTGGCAGATTGCTGTTATGGTTGCATTGTTTGCATATGTTTGCTTGTTTAATGATTCTATTTGAGGATAGGAGTATTAAATATGAATAGGCATTTAGTATGAAATGTTGAATAATAATTTAAGTGATTTGTTACAGTAGAAAATGATAAGGTTTTGCATTGGTTTATACTAACCTATCTCACGAGTTCTTGTTGAGTTTGTTGTGAATGAAGCTTTTGATAAAAAGAAACCATGATATGAGAGGAATTAAGGAGACACAAAAGCTCAAGCTTGGGGATGCCCAAGGCATCCCAAGATAATATTTCAAGAAGTCTCAAGCATCTAAGCTTGGGGTTGCCCTGGTAGGCATCCCACCTTTCTTCTTCAACAACTATCGGTTAGTATAGGTTGAGCCTAAGTTTTTGCTTCTTCACATGAGTTGTGCTATCCTTGCAATGTCATTTTATTTTGCTTTGCTTGCTGTTTGAATAAGATACCAAGATCTGAAAATTCTTAAATGAGAGAGAGTCTTCACATAGTTACATAATTATTTAGCTACTCATTGATCTTCACTTATATCTTTTTGGAGTAGTTTTTCATTTACTTGTGTGCTTCACTTATATCCTATGAGTAAATTGTTGGATGAGTTGATTGTCATAAATCTGAAAATTATATATGTTTCATTTGCTTATCCCATGGGGAGTAATGACTTCAAATCTAAGAAGTAGAGGTTGTAAATTTATTGAAGGTTAGCAAGCATTGTATTGGTCATTTGAACAATTCATGAAAGAATATTGAAGGTAGAGAGTTTCACATATAAATATACTATCTTAGACATCTTTTATGATTGTGAGCACTCATTATGTATGACATGCTAAAGAGTTGATGTTGGACAAGAAAGACAATGTAATGGGTTATGTTTTCTCACATCTTAGTTAAAGTATATTGTCATGGATCATTCAAACATGTTGAGCTTGCCTTTCCCCCTCATGCTAGCCAAATTCCTTGCACCAAGTAGAGATACTACTTGTGCTTCCAAATATCCTTAAACCCAGTTTTTGCCATGAGAGTCCACAATACCTACCTATGGATTGAGTAAGATCCTTCAAGTAAGTTTTCATCGGTGCAAGCAATAAAAATTGCTCTCTAAATATGCATGACTTATTAGTGCGGAGAAAATAAGCTTTGTACGATCTTGTTATGGAAGCAATAAAAGCGACGGACTGCATAATAAAGGTCCATATACAAGAAGCAAGATTTTGTGTATCCAACCCTAAAAGCGCATGACAACCTCTGCTTCCCTCTGCGAAGGGCCTATCTTTTACTTTATGCAAGAGTCAAGGTGATCTTCACCTTTCCCTTTTTCATTTTATCCTTTGGCAAGCACTTTGTGTTGGGGTGATCCTGATATATATATATATATATATATATATATATATATATATATATATATATATATATCCAATTGGATGTAAGTTAGCATGAACTATTATTGTTGACATCACCCAAAGGTGAATACACTGGGAGGCAACACTATAAGCCCCTATCTTTCTCAGTGTCCGATTAAAACTCCATAACCATTAGTATTGCGTGAGTGTTAGCAATTGTAGAATACTATATTATAGTTGAGTATGTGGAGTTTGCTATTCTTGAAAATAAGATGAATTGCAATTGTTTGATGACTAAGAATGAAGTTTGCTAGTTTTCAAGAAAGTTTATGGTCTATGCTTTAACATGTGAATTGTTTGTTACTTGATCGTGAGAAGTTTCATGATATAAACTACTGTTATGACATATAATCATGCTAGAAAAGGTGATTGAAATTATCATTGATCAAACTTGTGCACCTTCTAGCATTCACACTTCATAATTTTTTTCTTTTATCATTTACCTGCTCGAGGACGAGCAGGAATTAAGCTTGGGGATGTTGATACGTCTCCAACGTATCTATAATTTACGAAGCATTCATGCTATTTTATTATCTGTTTTGAATGATTATGGGCTTTATTATACACTTTTATATTACTTTTGGGACTAACCTATTAACCTATTAACATATTGAAGAAAAGGAATATCAAACGGAGTCCAAACAGAATGAAACCTTCGGGAGCGTGATTTTTAGGAAGAATATGATCCGGGAGACTTGGAGTTCACATCAGAAGATCCTCGAGGAGGCGACAACATAGGGGGCGTGCCCACCCCCCTGGGCGCGCCCTACTCTCTCCTGGGCCCCTTGAGGCTCCCCCGACCGACTTCTGTCGCCTATATAAGCCTACATACCCAAAAACATCGAATAAGAACATAGATCGGGAGTTCCGCCGCCACAAGCCTCTGTAGCCACCAAAAACCTCTCTCGAGCCTATTCCGGCACCCTGCCGGAGGGGGATCCCATCACCGGTGGCCATCTTCATCATCCCGGCGCTCTCCAGGACGAGGAGGGAGTAGTTCACCCTCGGGGATGAGGGTATGTACCGGTAGCTATGTGTTTGATCTCTCTCTTCTCTCTCTCGTGTTCTCTCTATGGCACGATCTTGATGTATCGCGAGCTTTGCTACTATAGTTGGATCTTATGATGTTTCTCCCCCTCTACTCTCTTGTAATGGATTGAGTTTTCCCTTTGAAGTTATCTTATCAGATTGAGTCTTTAAGGATTTGAGAACACTTGATGTATGTCTTGCCGTGCTTATCTGTGGTGACAATGGGATATCATGTGCCACTTGATGTATGTTTTTGTGATCAACTTGCGGGTTCCGCCCATTAACCTATGCATAGGGGTTGGCACACGTTTTCGTCTTGACTCTCCGGTAGAAACTTTGGGGCACTCTTTGAAGTACTTTGTGTTGGTTGAATAGATGAATCTGAGATTGTGTGATGCATATCATATAATCATGCCCATGGATACTTGAGGTGACAATGGAGTATCTAGGTGTCATTAGCGTTTTGGTTGATTTGTTTCTTAAGGTGTTATTCTACTATGAACTCTTGAATAGATCGATCCGAAAGAATAACTTTGAGGTGGTTTCGTACCCTACCATAATCTCTTCGTTTGTTCTCCGCTATTAGTGGCTTTGTAGTGACTCTTTTTTGCATGTTGAGGGATTGTTATATGATCTATCTATGTTATTATTGTTGAGAGAACTTGCACTAGTGAAAGTATGAACCCTAGGCCTTGTTTCCTACCATTGCAATACCGTTTACACTCACTTTTATCTTTAGTTACCTTGCTGTTTTTATATTTTCAGATTCCAAAAACCTATATCTACCATCCATAATGCACTTGTATCACCATCTCTTCGCCGAACTAGTGCACCTATACAATTTACCATTGTATTGGCTGTGTTGGGGACACAGGACACTCTTTGTTATTTGGTTGCAGGGCTGCTTGAGAGAGACCATCTTCATCCTACGCCTCCCACGGATTGATAAACCTTAGGTCATCTGATACGTCTTCGTCGTATCTATAATTTTTTATTGTTCCATGCCAATATTCTTCAACTTTCATATACTTTTGGCAACTTTTTATACTATTTTTTGGGACTAACATATTGATCCGGTGCCCAGTGCCAGTTCCTGTTTGTTGCATCTTTTATGTTTCGCAGAAACCCAATATCAAACTGAATCCAAACGGGATAAAAACGGACGGAGAATTATTTTGGAATATTTGGGACTTTCCGGAGGAAGAATCAACGCGAAACAGTGCCCGAGGTGGCCACGAGACAGGGGGCGCGCCCACCCCCCCAGGGCGCCTGGCACTCTCATGGGCCACCCGTAAAGCGGTTGACGCTCTTCTTTTGCCGCATGAAAGCTAATTTTACGAGAAAAATCTGGGCGAAAGATTCACCCCAATTGGAGTTACGGATCTCCAGATATAAAGGAAACGGTGAAGGGGTAGAATTAGAGAACGCAGAAACAGAGAGATAGATCCAATCTCGGAGGGGCTCTCGCCCCTCCCAAGCCATGGGAGCCAAGCACCAGAGGGGAAACCCTTCTCCCATCTAGGGAGGAGGTCAAGGAAGAAGAAGAAGAAGGGGGCCTCTCTCCCCCTTGCTTCCGGTGGCGCCGGAACGCCGCCGGAGGCCATCATCATCACCGCGATCTTCACCAACACCGCCGTCATCTTCACCAACGTCGCCATCACCTTCCCCCTTCTATATTCAGCGGTCCACTCTCCTGCAACCCGCTGTACCCTCTACTTGAACATGGTGCTTTATGCTTCATATTATTATCCAATGATGTGTTGCAATCCTATGATGTTTGAGTAGATTTTCGTTGTCCTATTGGTGGTTGATGAATTGCTATGATTGATTTAATTTGCTTGTGGTTATGTTGCTGTCCTATTGTGCCCTCCATGTCACGCAAGCGTGAGGGATTCCCTCTGTAGGGTGTTGCAATACGTTCATGATTCGCTTATAGTGGGTTGCTTGAGTGACAGAAGCATAAACCCGAGTAAGGGATTGTTGCGTATGGGATAAAGGGGACTTGATGCTTTAATGCTATGGTTGGGTTTTACCTTAATGAATCTTTAGTAGTTGCAGATGCTTGCTAGAGTTGCAATCATAAGTGCATATGATCCAAGTAGAGAAAGTATGTTAGCTTATGCCTCTCCCACATAAAACTTGCTATCGGTCCAGTAACGTAGTCAATTGCTTAGGGACACTTTCATAACTCCTACCACCACTTTTCCACACTCGCTATATTTACTTTATTGCATCTTTATCTAAACAGCCCCTAGTTTACATTTACGTGTTCTTTATTATCTTGCAAACCTATTCCAACACACCTACAAAGTACTTCTAGTTTCATACTTGTTCTAGGTGAAGCGAACGTCAAGCGTGCGTAGAGTCGTATCAGTGGCCGATAGGACTTGAGAGAGTATTTGTTCTACCTTTAGCTCCTCGTTGGGTTCGACACTCTTACTTATCGAAAGAGGCTACAACTATCCCGTATACTTGCAGGTTATCATCATCCACTTGAGGGAAATTTGCTACTGTCCTACAAACCTGTGCACTTGCAGGCCCAACAACGTCTACAAGAAGAAGGTTGTGTAGTAGACATCACCCGCCCGCCCCGAAAACACTCCCAACCGCCGGTCTGCCGCCGCCCCGGCCATCCCTCTAGCCCCCCCCCCCCCCCCCGTGCCGAGCTTTTTCTCCGGCGATCCCCACGCCACCGTCCCGCCATCACCAGCGACCACCGCCCCCACCTTGAACCCTAAGATAGATAGTGGGGTATCTCTCCGACGAGCCCCCCTCCCTGCTGCGGCTAGTTCTTCCTTCACCCCGGCGAGCCCCCCACCCCCTAAAAATCGACTGACCCAAAAGTCGATTCAGTCAACTGAAGTGTAGCTAAATCAGAGCAGCATCGCAAGCAAGAGCAAGAGCGAGAGCAGCAGCGCGAGAAAGAGCAATAGCAAGAGCAAACCAGGCAGGGGACCGAGAGCAGGAGCAGAGCAGAAGCAGCTCCTATTGATGTGGACGTCACTACCGAGGGAGCGACGCCGTGGAGGAAGTGGCCGGCGACGCCACCGTGGATGGACCGGCGCCGTGTAGGCTCGGGACCGAGCGCCGGCAGCACCGTGAGATCGAATCAAGAAGAAAATGCGGCGATTAGTGTACAACCTCTTTGGTGGCGCTGATTAGGCCGCAGCTTCATCCGAGGAAACGGTGATGATGATGCTCTTCCAGTGGTGCAGGTGAAGACGGCGGTGTGGGAATGGAGGTGGCGCGAAAGACGAGGGGAACATCGGGGAAGCTCCTTGGAGGTGGAGGACGGGGTGGCGGAACCGGCGAGACGATGAGATCGACGATGGATCCTCATTCGGTACGATGGATGAGGGATGTCGAGGTGTTGCTGTGGACGACATCATCGGGGAAGAGGCTCCGGCTGGGTGGTGGACGGAGCATGCTGTGGGGTTTCGTCGCGGGTTTTCGCGGCCTCTGTGTACGAATGGGTGGGCGGATGGGATGGCAGTGGGGAATCATGTCTTAGGGACGCGCTTGTCTGAAATGTGGGGTAAGTTACGAAAGTACCCCCACCGATTTGAGGCGGTTCTTTTGGTTCAAGGGTACCACGGGCATTTCGCATGTCGGGATTTCATAGGAGGTGGGAGTTTACGCGCGCGTTGTAATTTCGGAATAGCAAGGGGCGGGCTGAGATGGAGGGAGTTGTCGGAGCACGACGAGACAAAGATATATCTTAAATATTTCAGGCTAACAAGGCACGGGTTGAAATTTCTGAACAAGCCTAACGTGTACTGTACCAAATCAATGTGCACTACAAATATCATTCAAAACTTTGAATTCATGTTATGTTCAATTAAAATATAGTGCTACGTGTATAATGCATGCAACCTACTACTCAAACGAACGTTTTAGTGCATTCCAAACATATATACTACCGCTTCAATATGAACTAAATTTGAATTCGTTTCTCTATTTGAATAAGATCTACAGTAATGATTGTTGTGAAGTCAAAGCATTTTAATTCGTTTCTCCATTTTAATAAGATCTACAATCAACATTATTGTCAAGTTAAACCATCGTTTGTGTATTATCTTCACAACACACCACATGATTAGTCTCGAGTTACATATGAACTATGTGTACTGTATGAACTCGAACTCGATTTTTTGAATCCACTTTATTTTGATTTCAAATCACATTACATTTCTAGCTCTAGCTAGATCTTCATAATCTAAACCATGTCTCATATGTATAATGTGTTTATCACATTGTGTATGGTGCCCCGCCCCCTACGCCTACAAGTATTTAGATGTGAGTTGCAAACACCACACATTACCACAAATTCAAATAAAATGTGAGAATGTTCGATATATAGTATTGTTTAGATTGTTCGATATTTAGTTGTAAGCTACAAACGAAACACATTATCACAAATTCAAATAAAATGTGAGATTGTTTGATGTATAGTATGGTTTAGATTGTTCCGCATTTAGTTGTGAGTTGCAAACGCCATGCATTATCACATTATGGTATAACATGTGCACAGCACGTGTACCACCGCTATATTCATGCATGCAATGTTTAAAACACTATGATCTCCTATTCAAATATATGAATCCGCTTTCATATCAAATTATGATCTTTGTTAGTCTCTTACACCCACACAATCCTCTAACCTTTGTAGCTACCACTAACTTTCTCTCGTGCATGCACACGCCCTCCTCGACCCCCCCCCCCTCCCTCGGCATTCTATCCACCGGACACATTCATTTTTTTCTTCTTTAGGTCGTTCTCCCAGAGTCTCCACAACTCCTTTCTGACACACACCGATCAATAAACCTCTCCAGCGATGCCTGCCTACAACATACACACACACCTTCAATCTCCTCTTTTATGTGTCCTTGCCTCGTGTCTCTCATACGGTCACACACACGTGTAAACTCTTGCCCCTCTTTTCATTGATCTCACAACCGCACACTCCTCCCCCTATATAGCTAGTAGCTGGGCCTCTCGCACCACCTCCTATCTCCATTCTCTCTGTCTACCCGTCTCGCTGGGCGTTATTTGCCTCTAACAAATGGACGTACACCGACCGATCTCTCGCTATACATATAGCTAGCTAGGTCCTTATAACTCGTTTTTACCCACACGTCGATCGATCTACCTCCTTAGTTGTGTCTCTCCCTTCCTCCAACAAACAACAATTGATCTACCGATCTAGTTAGGTTTGCTTACCAAACACATGGTTCCCCTTCATCATCCATGGATGCATCCCGACAAATCTATCACGCACAGGCACACACAGAAACACATCCCCACTCTTATTGATAACATCGCAGTTCCACCCTCAGTTTGTCTAGTAGGCCTCTCCCACCATCTCTGAGAAGCAACTCCATCACACATCCAGCACTCTACCCCTCTCCCTCCCTCTCTCTCCTCTCTCTCTCTCTCTCTCTCTCTCTCTCTCTCTCTGTCCCATCATATTTCCCGTCCTTCAGTTATGTATGGATGTCGACCGATCTCCCTCAAGACATAGCTGGGTATCTCCTTCTCAACACATATACGAGTTATTCTACCTCTATAGTTAGGCCTCTGCCTACCCCTCCCCCCCCCACACCGATACATCGAGCACTCTAGTCATGTCTCCCTACCACACACAAACTTGACATGTCACCTCTAACGTTCCGATAGGCCAGGCGCCCTATATCTTTGACTTGCACACACACACAATTTCGATGGCTCTCTTCATCGGTCTCGCACCCACCCACTTGATCCTCTCTTCGACTCTATCGATAGCTATGACCCCTCCCTCTATTCTCATGGATTGCCCGACCCTCTATGTATGATATGGATATGCCTTTATTTCACACACATTGCATGCAAAATTTTGTTTGAGATGTCATCGACACATATTCCCACAAATAATTCACGAAATCAACCCCCCACCCCACCCCCACCCCCACTCAAAAAAACACTCATGAACGCGGTTTGTATCTCTCACACACACCCACGTAGGTGGGGGCGTGCACGAAGAGAAGAGGTGCATGCATGGCGCACATACTCCCGTCTCTTTCCCGACCACACCCACGCGGGTACACGGTGGAGCTCATTTCTATACGAAAAAGGCAGCCCACGTGGTAATTTGGCACGTGTATTGATTGTCCACTTGGTGGAGGGAGGATCGTCTACCACGGGTGAACAAACAAATTGCTACTTGACGCGTTATGTTAAATTAAAAAAAGAGGCAAACCATGTGGGGCCTACCTTAGAGACAAGGCTCTATACACTTGAGTACTTTTGATGTGTCCCGTCAACTCGCAGAACTAGGAGAAGCTTGCTTAGTACACCATCTCCCCTGCCCACGGGCGCGGTGGCTCGCGGGATGAGGTGAAGCTTGCTCCGCCTTACGCCCGCTCCCTTGCCAATGCGCGCAGTGGCTCGCGGGACGAGGAGAAAAATTTACTACTCCCTCCTTTTACTCCTCGTCCCTACTATCTTGGTTATAGAGATTATATCATATTGTTTGGAATATATATGTCCTTTAGTAGATTTCAATATGAACTACTAGTACATACTCCAAACACTGATGTATATAGACGTATTTTAAAGTGTAGATTCACTCATTTTGCTCCGTACGTAGCACTCTCCCTCGCCCCTCAACCCTTGCCCACGTGGTGGACGTGCAGCAATTCATCCGGTATCATATAGCCAGAACGACATATACTGCACTACCATTATTGCTCGACTTCCCGAAGAGGCCAAGGGCCAATCGCAAGGTTAATATTATGGAGATGCCAAGCGCAAGGTTATAGGAGAACGAGTAGTAGGTGCCGCGTCATTTATAAATAAAGTTTTTTTTCTTCAGTGGCACGTACGCAATATGATAGGTTCATATTGAGAGAAAAGGAAACCGCTCCACTATATACATAGTCAGGACGGGCCAGCCTACACGGTTGCTTGCTGGGGTTTCTCTCTTCACACTCTCTCGCACAAAACGACTGTGGCCACATCTCTAACATCTCGACGGATCACGTCTGCTTGGGGAAGGGCTGGATGCTTAGTGTAGATGCGGTCACCGTCGCCGACGGCGAAAACCCACTGTCGGCACGTCCCAATCAGGGGTCCCCGCCGTTCTCTCTCACAAAGCCGGTGAGGTTGCATTTGTCCCTTGCTCACTGCCATGACGTGGGCAGTTGCCGCCTCCCGCCACCCTCCTCAAGGTTGAGCTACGTCTCTCAGGTACAACTCCCTTTACAGCCGGCTTGCACCACTACTCCAGCTGCCCACATCACTCCCTGTGGATATTTCTCTACTTCTTTGCCCCGCACATACCTCTACTGGCTTCTACGTACTATATTCGTGATGAGTTTATGTCTCATCAACTAGTCCCAGTAATCTTATTCTAATCACGCTTCTTCAATTTCTTTGCCACAGGGATGCCCATCTCTATTTTGGTGAAACTGCACAAAATGGTCAAAAGGTTACAAACTTCATTTATTAGGAAGCTCAAACATTGCCAGCAAATTGAAGCCTGGTCAGGGTTCATGGTTCAAGGGGTAGGGACTACATGGATCGTTTTTTCTTTAGCCGCCTCTGTTCCAAAATAAGTGTCAACTTTAGTAGTAGTACAACTTTGTACTAAAGTTTGCACAAAGTTGAGACAATTATTTTGGAACGGAGGGAGTACATATTTTCTATGGTCTGTCAATCATTGAGATGCAATAGCATGCATGTTAGTCTCCTTTGTATTTGATGAAATGTTGCCACGGGCAACCTTGGACGCAAGATACATGTAACAGAAGCTGGAAGCTTCATAGCATTGTACAAATTTATCTTGCTGATAAATTACAGTACGTACTATACTAGTACTTCCTCCGTTCCTAAATATAAGTCTTTGTAGAGATTTCACCATGAACCACATGCGGATGTATATAGATGCATTTTAAGTGTAGATTCATTCATTTTGTTCCGTATGTAGTTCACCTAGTGGAATCTCTACAAAGACTTATCTACTAGTAATAGCTAGCCCCCACTACTAGGAATTCTCTATCCTCTCCTTGAGCCACATCATCAAAATTAATGTACCCATTAGATGAACTAAATCAGTCCATAATAGCCGTCTGATCTAGTCGTTGAAAGGCTCCACACTAAGCCACATGCAAGCATGCAGAAATACCATGGCATGCATGTGAGTGGGTTTTAAATAACATCAACATGTGTGCATGCAAGCATGCACCGGTCGCATGCATGTAAGTGAGCTTTTAAGTCCCATTAACATGTCAAAAAGAAAAATATAATCCCATTATGCAGTAGGAGTTGGCTGATCTTTTTTCCTTACGTGGGATGATCTAAATGATGATGGGAGTTTGTTTACTTTGGCTACCACATTTGTCATGCGGTTATAGAGTTTTTTTAGTTCTATGAAATCAACAATTTTGCGCAGAGAGATATACGGCTGTTCCACGGCAACGCGCGGGGACTCATCTAGTAATATTTAGGAATGGAGGGAGTACTATGTACAGAGTTAGGTGTTGCACGGTGATAGTGTGAGGTGCGCCATGTAATCACTGAGCCTGCGTGTTTTCACTGCTCTTGCACGGCTCCGCTGTAAGAATGGAGAAAATTGTAATCTAGTAGTAGTACCTCCATTTGCCGAAAGCATGGGACATCCAGTAGTCCTACCACCTCAGTAATAAAGACCAATGAGCCGTCAAATCACATAGACCCATCAGTAAGTTGGACGGACGAAGCAACCATCACTCTTGCGCCAGTGAGAGGTCGTGTCCGCTCTGCCCGGGCATGAATGCGGCACCGATTCTTTGGAGCGGCGCTGACCGTTTTGGGCAGGAAGCGCTTGCGGGCGATGGAGGGGCTTTGGGTGGGCCAGGCCGGTAAGGAGCGGGCGTGGCAGTTGTCCGCATGTCCCTACCGAACACGCCCGGAAACGAGAGGATGCACCGACTCTCCCGGCTAAAATCGTACACTACACACCATCTCTCTGTAGGAGTAGGTCGATCTGTCGCTCTCTCTAACGCACACATGCTGTTAAACAGACACACGCACGCACCTTGGTCCCGTTGCACCTTCTAACGTGACTTATTACACCTAGACGAAGGGAGTAGTAAGTATGCGAGAAACGGTGGCACACTGACTTAAGTCAAATACAAGTGCCCAAAATTTGTGTGCATGTTATAATAAGGATTCACTTAAAACAGTACGTGAGCGAACAGAGGGATCAATTGGACAGTGTTCCCGAGAAGTGGCGAGATGTGTGAGGTAAGATACACCGCTGGCGCTTTTAATTTTTCTTATTAATTTGTTTGTTTCACCCTCTGACTGGTGGGACCCAACGTACTACATGGAGAGAGGTAAGGTGACTAAGGCTGCATTATTTCTGTACCACTGTGGATAGTCTTACCACCAAAGCCACGTGACACGATTATGATTGAAATCCCAATGACTTCCACACACACACAAAAACACGGCATGCTTGTCACACAAATACAGGAATGTATAAAAGGTTATTTTCCTCTCCTTGAACATAACAGGAGGGTTGTGTAGCTGGTTAGCTTGTTCGCTCATCAAACTTGAGGTCTCGGGTTCGATAACTACACTTGAGCATAATTTGTGCCAGGATACAGAGCTATACGATCTCGTAGTGACCGTATAATCACCTCATCACGTATAAGCTGCAGCCTCGGCACTTGTTTTCTAGGGTTTGCACGCTTCACACTCTCTCCAGTATATATATACACGCTGGAGCCTCAGCGCTTGTAGTTTCTCTCTTCACACTCTCTCGCCCTCTCCATATCTAAACAAGACTTCGTTGGCCTCTCTCTCCCCTCACTGCTGCTCAAAGAGCCGGCAGGATCCGTCCGCCGAGAAGGTAAGGAGGCTTAACGTTGTCGCCGTCAGCGAGGGAGGGAATCCACTACCGGCGCAGCTGTTCACTCTCACCCAGCAGCGGTGCGGGAGGGCCTCCGACCCCTTCTTCTTTGTCGCCATCCCGTCACCCACTGAACCACGCCCCAAGAACCTTAAGGTATAATTTACTTACTCCACATGCATTGCTCTAGCTGCATGTATACCATGAATCTAGTACGTGATTCAAAGAGGAAAGGAGTGGGGGAAAGTAGTGGGAAAAGTTGTATATAGCCTGAATCTAGGACGTGGTTCAAAGAGGAAATGAAGGGGGAAAGTTGTATAGCATGAATCTAGGACGTGGTTCAAAGAGGAAAGGAATGGGGGAAAGTTGTATCACATAAATCTAGGACGTGGTTCAAAGAGGAAAGGAAGGGGCGAAAGTACTAGTTCAAAAAGGAAAGGAAGGGACAAGGCTGTAGAGTTTGAGCAGGACTAGATTTGCTACGCTCACATAGGGAAAGGTGTCTAAAGATAACAAAACTGGGACCAACACAAATATGCTCCTTGGTTGTTTGTTCTTTGTTGCAACAGACTGTGCATGACCATAGTACATCGGTATATGCACATGGTGCTGGTGCGTCCACTGTCCCGTGCAACTCATTAGCTGTTGTTAATCTAAGGCCATGTTTGGTTAAAAACTCCCTAGTCCCGACCTGCTTGATTCCAGGGACTAAACATGGACTAGAGGTTATTAAATGACATGCTAAAAGACCATGTTACCCCTAGTAATGAACTAATAGAGACAAGGTGCGATGCGTGGCAGGGGCAACTGTTGAAAAAGTCCCAAAAAGACTCCCTCGGGGTCTTCTTTCTTTAGTCCCAAATGCCCACTTTTGGTCCCTAAAAGTCCCTCCTGTTTGGTTTAGATGGGACTGACACAGAGTTTTTTTAGTCCCTACACCCAAATGTCCCTGTAAACAAACACCCTCTAATAATGCCGCTGGAAAATTGATGCAATGCCACAGTTAAAAGCAAATTACATGTTTAACGAATTTTATTGTTAATATAATCTCTATGTTAATATTAATCAATGCCACCGTTTGAGAAATGCTACTGTCTTGCTTTCTTTCCCATTTAGATAAGGTAGATGCTTCTTTTTGTTGGCTTCTGTGTCATCCACCGTTATTGACCACTAATTGTTTCCTTTGCACCTCAATGTAAATAGGGCTATCTAGTTCACCTCGTTGCCATTGTGACCTTTTGTTGCACTGCACAAAACACTTTTGTTTTAAGAGTGTTTTGTGCAGTTCAACCAAAATGTCACACCGACAATGTTGCTTGATTGCTTGATCTTAGTGGAACTGCACAAGAGGAGATCTTACTTCCTATCCGTGTTGGCAAATTTGGTTCAGATCTTCTTCTTGTGAGTTGTTTGAATTCCGCATCATGAGAGGTCAGTACTAGCCTTCTTTCACATGATTCTGCAGTGTGCTTTCATATGTTGTGCTACTTGTACGATAATGTTGCTTGATTTTAGTGAACTGCACAAATGGAGACAAGACTTCCAATCTGTATGTGCACCGTAATATCCCATTGAGGTAAGATAAGGATATTTCACAACTGCTGGCCTGTATTTTGCCACTTTCATCAGAAAATTAAGTTTAGTACTATACTTGTGCTCCCTAATTGACATGCCAAATCTTACATTGAAGGCGAAGCTTGTCTGTTATTGAACCAAGTGATGAAGGGGAAGAACAAGCGGAAGAAAAACAAAAATCAACTCCCGGTGCTGTAATGAAGCACTGGAACTGTGATGACACAAGTAATGATATAGTTTTGCATCTTAATTTATTGCTATGGCTGGAACGAGCAATTGTTTTGCCACTGATTTGATGCCACTCTTAATGTAATACGTAATTATCTCTACTTGTGCAAATAGGGATCTTCTTTGAAGATACCATATATTTTAGTGGAACTGCACAAGAAGATGTTGGAAACATTAAACTAATCGAGGAGTATATAGTAAGCATGGCCACCACCGTAGATAGCAACAGATGGTTCCGGAGAAGTGCTTCATCTGTATGCTCTACACAATAAGCCTCCTGACAAAGGTTGGTACTCGCCCACTGATTTCATCCATATGATTGAGCTTTGTCATCTCTATTGGTGTTGTGCTACTGTTTAGATACTGTCATGAAAAAGTGGTATTGTCCTTGAGAAGTGCTTCATCTGTGTTGTTTTAAATATTTCCTTTCCTTTTTTCGAGCAAACAGGGATGCTAGCATTTAGTAGTCCTCTTGTCTTTGCACAACAGGATCATCTTCCTCTGAAGAAGAATATGGAGTACGTGAAGTGACTAGTTCCGATTATGCCAGGATGAAGAAGCCCTGTCTATCTTCTCATCAGAAGGAGCAGTTGAAGGATGGTTACATTACTCCCCACAAGACCAAACTAACTTCAGCTCAGAAGGACTGACAAATCTCCATTTTTTGCTGTGATGCGAGAGTACAGTGTTGTTCTAGGATTCTTTCTGGTGAGTTCCATTTTTCTAAAAGTGTGCTCTACATGGACCATGTAGGTGCCTGTTTAAACTGTCAATTCATAGTATAGTTTGCTTTATACTAATCACTTATTTGTATTTGTGCAAACAGGGGTGCTCAGCTTGATTTCAATGGGAACTACGCAAAATGTTCATGAATACATCGAATCATTCATTTCCACCAGAAGAAAGAAGGTGCCGATAAGTTCAAGGCGTTGCAACATATAAGGGCGAAATCATAAAAGCTACGCGCAAATTTGGTTGATTTTGGTGGAACTACACAAAAAGAACAGCTGGTTTATTTAGCACGAGGTGTCATGTCAATGTCCGAACTGATGGTAAATCCTGCCCATTCCACAATTGTAGGCATTTGATATTTTGGAATGGGACAACCTTGTCAAATTTTGCTCATTGATTTTAGCAAGACATGTGTTTGATATTTTCGAATGGGACGCCCTTGCTGTCAGCAGCGTCGATCAATTTTTTCTTTATTCTTTAGTTGTGAAGTAAATATTGCCTCTGACACGTGAGTCGCTGAGATGCATAATCATCGATTGTTTTGAATGTTCTCTATGAATTACCAGCCCTGTGTGTTTGATTGCAATGTACAGAAACGCTAAAAAGTTGCTCAAACTCTTTGTACTCCTTATGTTCCTTTTTACTTTGCACATTGTGAAAGTGCATACTTTTTTGTATAAGATTGGTCAAAGTAGAGATACTTTGACTGCAGACAAAACTTGTATGCAGACTAGAAAGGACCGAAGGGAGTACATGTGAAACTACTGCAAACAAGGTGATCACCCTGGGAATAATGCTAGTATGTATTGTTTTGCATGTTCATCCAATGCCAGTGATACAGGAATTCGAACTAATCGAAATAAATTCATTCATACACGGTCGGATTTCATATAAACATGTCGGATTTCATTACATTGCATACATTCTTCAACTAAAAAGGGGTGCGCTGGAGGTATAATTAATTAACCGAAGCTACTCACCTGTGTCCTGCAGAGCCGAACAGAAGCTTCAGTGACTTAACTGCAGGTGCAGTTGCGTAACTAACATGTGGCCTGTTGGGCCCACGTGTCAGTCAGCCAACTGCACCAGCAGTTAA
Organism: Triticum aestivum; assembly: GCF_018294505.1. Lineage (NCBI taxonomy): Eukaryota > Viridiplantae > Streptophyta > Magnoliopsida > Poales > Poaceae > Triticum > Triticum aestivum. The sequence continues at coordinate 99,265,447 of NC_057798.1, read as the reverse complement.
GTAGAAGCAACGTTCTTCTCCAGCGCAGCTCTCCGACTCCACGTGGCCGCCAAGAAGCTAACCGGCCGTCAATGGTCAACCCTCCTAGCTTGGCTTCAACTCAAGGGTAGCAGCGGTGGCCTTACTTGGACCCGAGCGGCGGCGACCTACCGTGTTCTACTCTTCCTCGTTTTCTGTGTGGCACGGCCTCGTTGGCAGCGGGGCGGGGCCTCGGTGGAGCCGGCGATGTCCTCTGTCTCATTGCCGGCGGGCGGCGCCTCGGCGGAGCGGTGGAAATCCTCCCCCACGTTGCCGGCAGGGTGGGGCCTCGGCTGAGCCGGTGATGTCCTCTGCCTCGTTGTTAGCGGGGCGGAGCCGGCGGTGTCCTTTGCCTTGTTGTTGGCGCCACGGAGCCTCGGCGGAGCAGGGCCTCATCGACGCCATCGGAGTGGGGACTCGTCGGAGCCGGCATTGTCCTCTGCCTCGTCCTCGGTCTCGCCAAACAGTGCCTCACCCGCTTCATCGCCCTCTTTGCTAGCCTCTTTGTAGGCGGCCGCAGCCTCCGCCACCCGCATGCGGTACCGCTAGCGCTCGAGGCGGCCCTTGTGGGCGGAGCGGTACGAGTCGAGCAGCACCTCCTGCTCCGCCCGCTCCGCGGTGATCTGCTCCTCCGCCTGCAGGTGCTCCTGGAGGAGATGGTGGTTGTAGGCGGCGTCGGCCTGCGCCTCCCGAAACTGCTCCTCACGCATATGCCTCACCATGTCCATATATTGGGCACGGGCCTCGCCGATGGTCATGGTGCAATGCACCGGCAAGGATGGCGCGGAGGAGGGGGTTGGCGCCGGATCGTGGACTACCATGTTCTCCATTGGGACGTCATCGTCCTCCTGCTGCCTGTCGGCCAGCCGGTCGGCAGTAATGGCTGTCATCTCCTTGTGGTCCATCGTCCGCCCGTCCCAAAGAGCGCTGGAGCACGAGGAAGCCATGGTGGGCAGTAGTGGTGTGGATAGGAGAAAGGGAACAGATGCGGATGACTGCGGCTATGGCCAGTGCAGCAGTTTATATAGCAATGGTGGGCGGCGGAGGGACGGACGTGTGGCGCCGGAGTAGCCGCCTCAACAACCGCGTATCATTAATGTGGGTGGAAGATGGACGGACGGACAACACTTGTGTCGTTTGAAGGCGGAGCAATCGCCTGCTCTGGGAAGCGGGGCGGGCGGCGCTGACTGTTTCGGGCGGAAAGCACGTGTAGGCGAGGAGATGACTTTACTTGGAGAGGATGACAATGGGGACCCACCAGGGCCATAGCCTCGCGTACGCAAGTGCCTCCTTATTTTATATATATATATATATATATATATATATATATATATATATATATATATATAAAATTTATTTTGCTTCCTCCTGGTTTCCTGACATCACGGTCCCACACCATTGTCAACCTATGTACTCCCTCCTTTCCGGTTTATAGGGCTTATCTCAGAAGTTTAGTTTTTCCATTTTATAAAGCTCAAGAGAAAATTGACCAATGCATGTACTTTATGCATGCATGCATTCCAATTAATGCATTGATAAACATAATTTTTTGAGGATAACAAGAGCATTAATTAGGTGCTTTTGCAAAACTACAAAAAGTATTCCACCACTCGCCATCTACCTTGATTGGTGAGATTTTTTAATTGAGCACTATAAACCGGAAAGGAGGGAGTAGCCAATAAACGAGATAATTGCACAAGAAGCGGCCGACAGCTGGGACCAAGCAGCTCGAGCAGTATTTGTGTTTTTGAGGTGTGAGCACTGTAGAGTTTTTCGATATTTAGCACAAATATTATTTTTTCTCCTCTGACCAACAACGAAAACATCGTTGCAGGTATTAACTAGGCGGGCTGTGGCCCGCCTAGCCCAGACCAGATATCCTGCCCAGATATTAATTTTTTTTCAAGCGGAAAATGGCTAGCCCAGCTATACTTTTTTTAGGAATACCCAGGCAAGGTCAAGTTGTTATTCTCCGCCCCGCTGGGCTGCAAATCTTTCCTAGGAGGGATGCATTAGGCTTAACAAGAAAATGGGCTTTAAGAAATAATAAATGGGATGTAATTATAAAAACTGGCCAGTAACTATAAAAAAATGCACCAAACACGTAATTACTAAAATATTATTTTTGGATATTGAAAATTTTAATTTCATTAATAGTTGCGAGCGCAATGTTTTGTTGGATTTTAACATGATATAAATTTATATTGAAATTGTATTTAATCTGACTAGAAATTTCGGGATAAAAATATTTTGGATCCCATCAAAATGTGGGAAATTTTATTGAATTCTGTTTTGAACGGTTGGTTGAAATGGGTTGTACTTTTAACAAACTGTAAATGGGCTATAGTAAATTCCATTAGAATTCAAAAATGGGCTACACATCCTTACAAATCTCAAATGGGCTATAAGTTCTCTGCCACACACTTCTGGCCTTACTAAGTTGACGCGTCCCCTAAAAAATAGAGTTGACGCATATGCAAGGCTTTGTCAACTTATAGTCAACACACAGTTCTAGCAGCAGTGGCTGTTGGATGTCCATCCAATGGATGTCGTGCTTCTTCTTCAATCTTGGATATTCTAGCTTCACCCGCCCAAAAAATAATTCCTCCCCCTGACATCTAGGGCGCACCGTTTCGGAAGCTCACCTGTGGGCCTACTAAGTTGACGTACCAAGGGCTTTGTCAACTTAGTCAATATAAACGATTCTAGCTCCAGTGACTGTATGATGTCCATCCAACGGCCGTCGTACTTCTTCAACCTCTGGTCTTCTTGCTCCAGCCGCCCAAAGCAGCGCCGGTCGTGCCGCCTGCTCCTGCCTCCCATGGCCGGCTGCTGCCGCGGAGGCCTCACCGCCCCCTACTACTCCCACCACTAGCCAGGTCATCCCTCCACTCACCCACACCCCCTGTTATTCTACGGTGACGGCAGCGCAGCCGAACTAGTGAACCCTCGCACTCCTCTCCGCGTGTGCATCCACTACCGCGTCTTCCCCGGCTCCGCGTCATCCCCTTCCTAGGCCTCACCATCGTCCACCGCCGTGGTGCTCTCGGCGTGGCGTGGTCAACATGGTCAAGGAATGACTTCCATCGGACATGGACTATACATGGAGAGGCTGATAGCTGGGTCCACGGCAGTCGCAAGGAAGTGCCTCCTTATTACGCACAAAATAATTATTCCTCCACCTGACAGCGGGGACCCACCGGACGGGCCACCGTATTTCGTGAAAAAAATGATTCGCCCCCTGACTGGTGGGACCCACCAGCTACATCTTCGCACTAAGGAAGTGCATCCAAAAAAATGATTCTCCCCCTGACTGTTGGGACCCACCCGCTACACCTTCACATGCAAGGAAGTGCGTCCGGGCAAAAAAAAATGATTCGCCCCCCTGACTGCTGGGACCCACCAGCTACATCTTCGCACGCAAGGAAGTGCCTGACAGTCGGGACCCACCTGGTCGAAGCGTACGTAGCGTTGTCATTCTGGTCGTGAACGTGTACGTACATATATACTGGTGGATGTAGAGGCGCGCACGTGTCGATGTAGAGGCGCGCACGTGTCATAGTAGAGGCGCGCATGTAGCATGTACACGTACGTACAGCGGCCAGGGTGCAAGAAAGAAAATACGACCACGTATGTGTACATACGGGCAGGGTCTCGAACGCCAACTCACGCATACATACGGCCATGGCTCGTTTACATGGCTGGGTCAGAACAGAGAAACATCATCGTCGTCGTGTTCATGGGGAGGCAACGGAATGCGTCGTGTTCATGGGGAGGCAACGCAATGCGTCGTGTTCATCGGGAGGCAACGGAACGCGTGCGAGCCAACCGGCTGGGTCGGAACGGAATGCGTCGTCGTGTTCATCGGGAGGGCTTGGACGGAATAGGCGATGGAAATGAGGCCTGGCGTACCACAGAACGGAGGAAACAACCTTGTGTTCGACCGGCCACATTCGAAACGGGATCCTGTTCATCGGGAGGGGTCTAGCATACCGCAAAACGGAGTAAACAGACCTACTACGGTCGAAACGGGGGTCTTGTTGATCAGGAGGAGCGTGGCGTACCGCAAAACGGACGAAACGGACTTGTGTTCGAGCACTACGGTCGAAATGGGGGTCCTGTTGATCAGGAGGGGTGTGGCGTACCACAAAACGGATGAAACGGACTTGTGTAGGAGCGCTACGGTCGAAACAGGGGTCCTGTTCATTGGGAGGGGTGTGGCGTACCACAAACCGAGACTCCACGGGATACTTTTCATCTCCATCGTCGACCTCCTCCAGCCTCCACGGGCTACCGTTGACCTCCTCCAGCCTCCACGGGCTCCTGTTCATCTAGCCTCCACCGCGTGCTACTCCACCGGCTACTGTTCAACCACCCCTCCGCGGGCACCCCTCCACCGTCTACTATTCATCCAGCCCTACACGGGGTCGTCCTGTTCATCCAGCCCTCCACACCACGGGGTCCTGTTCATCCAGAGGCAACGCCACCGCTCACTGTTCATCCAACCCCCCCCCCCCCCGCAATGCTCACTATTCATCCAGAGAGGCAGCATCGATCAGCTTCAGTTAGCAGCAGTAGCGAAGGAATCGCTCGATCGGGTTCAGTTAACAGCCATCGATCGATCGCTCGGGTTTAGTAACGCGTAGCCTGCAGTGCAATCGCTTGGGTTCAGTTAGAGCCCAATGCCTCGCTCGGGTTCAGTTAGAGCCAACGCCTCGCACACACTCGCGTACGTGTACAAGAGAAACGCGCATCGCTCGGCCCCAGACCACCCACCGTAACCGGGAACTCCCAGAAATTTTCCCTGCACTCGCTTCAACCACGGTTTTTTCCGTCATGGACGGCCTAAAGAATGTCATGCAGCTGCGTCTCCGGCCCGCCCAGTACGAAAAGCCCATTTTCTGTCATGATGTTTTTGTCATAGAAGTAGGAGCCCACCACATCTATGATGATATCGGATGTCACAATTATCGTAATAGAAGTGTCATATGTATGACAGAAAAAGGTTTTGAATTATTAGTGCTATTCTGTTGTGCCCTCCATGTCGCGCAAGCATGAGGGATCCCCGCTGTAGGGTTTGCAATATGTTCATGATTTGCTTATGGTGGGTGGCGTGAGTGACAGAAGCACAGACCCGAGTAAGTAGGTTGTTTGCGTATGCGATAAAGGGGACTTGATACTTTAATGCTATGGTCGGGTTTTACCTTAATGATCTTTAGTAGTTGTGGATGCTTGCTGGAGTTCCAATCATAAGTGCATATGATCCAAGAAGAGAAAGTATGTTAGCTTATGCCTCTCCCTCAAATAGAATTACAGTAGTGATTACCGGTCTAGTAAAGTAGTCAATTGCTTAGGGACAATTTCACAACTCCTACCACCACTTTTCCACACACGCTATATTTAATCTATTGCTTCTTTATCTAAATAGCCCCTAGTTTCTATTTACGTGCTCTTTATTATCTTGCAAACCTATCCTATCACACCTACAAAGTACTTCTAGTTGCATACTTGTTCTAGGTACAGTGAACACTAAGCGTGCGTAGAGTTGTATCGGTGGTCGATAGAACTTGAGGGAATATTTGTTCTACCTTTAGCTCCTCGTTGGGTTCGACACTCTTACTTATCGAAAGAGGCTACAATTGATCCCGTATACTTGCCGGTTATCAACCTTTTTCTGGCGCCGTTGCCGGGGAGTCATAGTGCGGGGTGAATATTCTTGTGTGTGCTTGTTTGCTTTATCACTAAGTAATTTTTATGTGTTGTTCTTAGTTGTTTTCTATCTTTAGTTATGGGTAGGAAACGCAAAATACCAAAAAAATAGTTGTACCTACTGAACCAATGGTTGAAGAACCACTCAAAATCTATCGCACTCTTGAAGCTTTTTACTTGGATCATCTTTGATCCCTTTGTGCTCGTGCTGGAACGCCCACTAGCTTTGTTGAGGGAAAATCTTTAGATGAGCATACTTGTTATGTGAGACACCGTATATCTGAAAAAGGGAAACTTTTACTGGATCAAATTCATCGTTTGCAATGCTATGCTTGGACTTTATGTGAAATATATGAAGTTACTTGTTGTTCTAAAAGCCCTAAGAAACACCTTCCCTACCAATGTGAGTTTATTGATAACGGAATTGTATCTTCATATGCTAAGGGTGTTTATAATTACTATGATGTTCAACAAATTGAAGAATTTGTTGCTTTCAAGGGTGCTTATGAAATTGCTTCTTTGATTGAAAAGTATGATGCTACTCTTTACAAATCTGAAAATTTTGCCATACTTGAATATTGTTGTGATAATTATGCTTCTAGTGCCTATGTTAAACTATAGATTGAGAAATTCTCCGCTGTCCAAGAAAAGACTAATATTTTGCAGGAAGCTATGGAAGAAGAAATTACTGAAACTGTGAGCTCATTGGATGAAAAAGATGATGAGGAGAGCGAAGAACAAAAGGAGGAAGAGAGGATTAGCTACCCGTGCCCACCTTCTAATGAGAGTAACTCTTCGACTCATACATTGTTTAATTCCCCATCGCGCTTACTGAAGGATGATTGCTATGATGATTGTTATGATCCCGTTGATTCTCTTGAAATATCCCTTTTTGATGATGCTTGCTATGCTTGTGGCCAAGATGCCAATATGAATTATGCTTATGGAGATGAACTTGCTATAGTTCCTTATGTTAAACATGAAATTGTTGCTATTGCGCCCACGCATGATAGTCCTATTATCTTTTTGATTCTCCAAACTACACTATATCAGAGAAGTTTGTGCTTATTAAGGATTATATTGATGGGTTGCCTTTTACTATTGCACATGATAATTTTGATAGATATAATGTGCTTGCTGCTCCTACTTGCAATTATTATGAGAGAGGAATTATATCTCCACCTCTCTATGTTTCCAATATGATAGAATTGCAAGAAACTGCTTATACTATGCATTGGCCTTTACTTGGTGTGCATGAATTGTTCTTTTATGACATGCCGATGCATAGGAAGAGAGTTAGACTTCGTTGTTGCTTGATATATGTTACTTTGTGCTCACTACTAAATTACAAATCATTGTTAATTATAATTGGCTTTGATATACCTTGGGATCCGGGTGGATCCATTACTTGAGCACTATATGCCTAGCTTAATAGCTTTAAAGAAAGTGCTGCCAGGGAGACAACCCAGAAGTTTTAGAGAGTAATTTATTCCTGTTGAGTGCTTTCATATAGTTTAAAAACAAAAAAATAAAGGGGGGAACCCAAAAAACTTTTCAAAAAGGAAAGTGAAAGTGAGAGAGACAAGCATTGTTGAAGTGGGAGAGCTCCTTGAACTTTGTTCATGCTCACGGAAACTTTGTGAATCTTGATTACAGAAACTTTTCATCAAAAAAAAGTATCCCCTTGTACAATTCCATTGTATTATAAAAATAATGTGCCAAGGTTTGCCTTTAGGATGTTTACAATGCTTGTTGGTTTGTATGGTGCAAGACAGAAACTTTGGCTGTAGTGCACGATTTTACATTTTTTTTACTGGAAGGTCAAATGGTTCTGATTCTTTTTGCATTGTCTTGTTGTACAAATTGTTTATTTGTCCTAATTTTGGTAGAATTTTTGGGGTACCAGAAGTATGGTGAATGTTCAGATTGCTACAGACTGTTCTGTTTTTGATGCATAGTTTACGTGTTTTGATGAAACTATCAATTTATATCAGTGGATTAAGCCATGGAAAAGCTATATTACAGTAGACACAATGCAAAAACAAAATATGAATTGGTTTGCAACATTTCTTAGAGTAGTGATTTGCTTTATTATACTAACGGATCTTACCGAGTTTTCTGTTGGAGTTTTGTGTGGATGAAGTGTCTAATTGAGGAGGTCTCGATATGAGGAAAAGGAAGAGAAGCAATAGTTCAAGCTTGGGGATGCCCAAGGCACCCCAATTAAATATTCAAGGAGACTCAAGCGTCTAAGCTTGGGGATGCCCCGGAAGGCATTCCCTCTTTCTTCAACAAGTATCGGTATGTTTTCGTATTCATTTCGTTCATGCGATATGTGCAAGTCTTGGAGCGTCTTTTGCATTTAGTTTTCACTTTTCTTTTATGCACCATGCTGGTACGATATAGTCCTTGATTGATTTATAGAATGCTCATTGCACCTCACTTAAATCTTTTGAGTATGGCTTTATAGATTGCTTCATGTGCTTCACTTATATCATTTGAAGTTTGGATTGCCTGTTTCTCTTCACATAGAAAACCGCCATTTGTAGGATGCTCTTTTGCTTCACTTATATTTGTTAGAGCGTGGACATATCTTTTGTAGAAAGAATTAAACTCTCTTGTTTCACTTATATCTATTTAGAGATATGACGGGAATTGGTCATTCACATGGTTAGTCATAAAATCCTACATAAACTTGTAGATCGCTGAATATGATATGTTTGATTCCTTGCAATAGTTTTGCAATATAAAGATGGTGATATTAGAGTCATGCTAGTGGGTGGTTGTGGATTGTAGAGACACTTGTGTTGAGGTTTGCAAGTCCCGTAGCATGCACGTATGGTAACCGTTGTGTGACAAATTTGAAGCATGGGGTGTTTCTTTGATTGTCTTCCTTATGAGTGGCGGTCGGGGACGAGCGATGGTCTTTTCCTACCAATCTATCCCCCTAGGGGCATGCGTAATAGTTCTTTGCTTCGAGGGCTAATAAACTTTTGCAATAAGTATATGAGTTCTTTATGACTAATGTGAGTCCATGGATTATACACACTTTTACCTTTCCATCATGGCTAGCCTCTTCGGTATCGTGCATTGCCTTTCTCACCTCGAGAGTTGGTGCAAACTTCGCCGGTACATCCAAACCCCGTGATATGATACGCCCTATCACACATAAGCCTCCTTATATCTTCCTCAAAACAGCCACCATACCTACCTATTATGGCATTTTCATAGCCATTCCGAGATATATTGCCATGCAACTTCCATCATCATCATATACATGACTTGAGCATTCATTGTCATATTTCTTGCATGATCGTAAGATAGCTAGCATGATGTTTTCATGGCTTGTCCATTTTTTTGATGTCATTGCTACGCTAGATCATTGCACATCCCGGTACACCACCAGAAGCATTCATATAGAGTCATATCTTTATTCTAGTATTGAGTTGTAATATTGAGTTGTAAGTAAATAAAAGTGTGATGATCATCATTATAGAGCAGTGCCCCATGAAAAAAAGAAAAGAAAAAAAAGGGAGAGGCCAAAGAAGCCTAAATAAAAAAGGGGGCCAAAGAAGCCCACCCAAAAAAAGAAAAAGAAAAAAAAAGAAAAAAGAAAAAGAAAAGGGGCAATGTTACTATCCTTTTACCACACTTGTGTTTCAGAATAGCACCATGTTCTTCATATAAAGAGTCTCCTATGTTGTCACTTTCATATACTAGTGGGAATTTTTTATTATAGAACTTGGCTTGTATATTCCAATGATGGGCTTCCTCAAAATGCCCTAGGTCTTCATGAGCAAGCAAGTTGGATGCACACCCACTTAGTTTTCAGTTTGAGCTTTCATACACTTATAGCTCTAGTGCATCCGTTGCGTGGCAATCCCTACTGCTCGCATTGACATCAATTGATGGACATCTCCATAGCCCGTTGATTAGCCGCGTCAATGTGAGACTTTCTCTCTTTTTTGTCTTCTCTACATAAACCTCCACCATCATATTCTATTCCACATATAGTGCTATATCCATGGCTTACACTCATATATTGCGTGAGGGTTGAAAAAGCTGAAGCGTGTTAAAAGTATCAACCAATTGCTCGGCTTGTCATCAGGGTTGTCCATGATGGGAGCATTTTGTGTGACGAAAATGAAGCATGGCCAAACTATATGATTTTGTACGGATAAGCTTGCTTTGGCCTTGTTGTTTTGAAAAGACATGATTGCTTTATTAGTACGCTCGAAGTATTATTGTTTTATGTCAAATGATGACTATTGCTTTGAATCACTCGTGTCTTAATATTCATGCCATGACTAGACATATGATCAAGATTATGCTAGGTAGCATTCCACATCAAAAATTATCTTTTTTATCATTTACCTACTCGAGGACGAGCAGGAATTAAGCTTGGGGATGCTGATACGTCTCCGTCGTATCTATAATTTTTGATTGTTCCATGCGAATATTCTACAACTTTTATATATACTTTTGGCAACTTTTTATATTATTTTTGGGACTAACATATTGATCTAGTGCCCAGTGCCAGTTCCTGTTTGTTGCATGTTTTATGTTTCGTAGAAACCCAATATCAAACAGAGTCCAAACGGGATAAAAATGGACGAAGAATTATTTTGGAATATTTATGATTTTTGGGACGTAAAATCAACACGAGATGGTGCCCGAGGGGCCCAGGAGATAGGGGGCGCCCCAGGGAGGCAGGCGCGCCCTGGACTCACATGGGCACCCCGTAAGGCGGTTGACGCTCTTCTTTTGCCGCAAGAAAGCTAATTTTATGAGAAAAATCTGGGCGAAAGATTCATGTTGGAAATATGCCCTAGAGGCAATAATAAAAGGATTATTATTATATTTCCTTGTTCATGATAATGGTCTTTTATTCATGCTATAATTGTATTATCCAGAAATCGTAATACACGTGTGAATACATAGACCACAATACGTCCCTAGAAAGCCTCTAGTTGACTAGCTCGTTGGTCAAGGGATAGTCATGGTTTCCTGACTATGGACATTAGATGTCGTTGACAACGAGATCACATCATTAGGAGAATGATGTGATGGACAAGACCCAATCCTAAGCATAGCACAAGATCGTGTAGTTCGTTTTGCTAGAGCTTTTCCAATGTCAAGTATCTTTTCCTTAGACCATGAGATCGTGTAACGCCCGGATACCGTAGGAGTTCTTTGGGTGTACCAAACGTCACAACGTAACTGGGTGACTATAAAGGTGCACTACAGGTATCTCCGAAAGTGTCTTTTGGGTTGACACGGATCAAGACTGGGATTTGTCACTCCGTATGATGGAGAGGTATCTCTGGGCCCACTCGGTAATGCATCATCATAATGAGCTCAAAGTGACCAAGTGTTTGGTCACGAGATCATGCATTACGGTACGAGTAAAAGTGACTTGCCGGTAACGAGACTGAACGAGGTATTGGGATACCGACGATCGAGTCTTGGGCAAGTAACGTACCGTTTAACAAAGGGAATTTTATGCGGGGTTGATTGAATCCTCGACATTGTGGTTCATCCGATGAGGTCATCGAGGAGCATATGGGAGAAAACATGGGTATCTAGATCCCGCTGTTGGTTATTGACCGGAGAGCCGTCTCGGTCATGTCTGCATGTCTCCCGAACCCGTAGGGTCTACACACTTAAGGTTCGGTGATGCTAGGGTTATTAGGAAGACTTGTATGTGATTACCGAATGTTGTTCGGAGTCCCGGATGAGATCCCGGACGTCATGAGGAGTTCCGGAATGGTCCGGAGGCAAAGATTTATATATGGGAAGTTGTCATACGGTCACCGGAAAGTTTCGGGGGCATATCGGTATTGTACCGGGGCCACCGGAGGGGTTCCGGGGGTCCACCGGGAGGGGCCACCCCTCTCGGAGGGCCTCATGGGCCATAGGGGGCAGGGAACCAGCCCCTGGAGGGCTGGGCGCCCCCCTTGGGCCCATGCGCCTAGGGTTGGGGGGAAACCCTAGTGGGGGCGCCCCCCCTTGCTTGGGGGGCAAGCCCCCTCCCTTGGCCGCCCCCCCCCCTCTAGATCTCATCTAGAGGGGGCCGGCCCCCTTCCCCCTTCCCCTATAAATAGAGGGGCGAGGGGAGGGCTGCACACAACATCCAAGGCGCAGCCCCTCCCCTCCCCAACACCTCTCCTCCTCCGCTAAGTGCTTGGCGAAGCCCTGTCGGAGTACTTCCTCTCCACCATCACCACGCCGTCGTGCTGCTGCTGGAGCCTTCTTCCTCAACCTCTCCTTCCCCCTTGCTGGATCAAGAAGGAGGAGACGTCATCCGCTTCGTACGTGTGTTGAACGCGGAGGTGCTGTCCGTTCAGCACTTGGTCATCGGTGATTTGGATCACGACGAGTACGACTCCATCATCCCCGTTCTCTTGAACGCTTCCGCACGCGATCTACAAGTGGTATGTAGATGCAATCTCTCTCCTATCACTTGTTGCTTAGATGAACTCATAGATGGATCTTGGTGAAACCGTAGGAAAATTTTTATTTTTTGCAACGTTCCCCAACAGTGGCATCATGAGCTAGGTCTATGCGTAGTTCTCTATTGCACGAGTAGAACACAATTTTGTTGTGGGCGTAGATCTTGTCAACTTGCTTGCCGCGACTAGTCTTATTTTGCTTCAGCGGTATTGTGGGATGAAGCGGCCCAGACCGACCTTACACGTACGCTTACGTGAGACAGGTTCCACCGACTGACATGCACTAGTTGAATAAGGTGGCTAGCAGGTGTCTGTCTCTCCCACTTTAGTTGGAGCGGATTCGATGAAAAGGGTCCTTATGAAGGGTAAATAGAAGTTGACAAAATCACGTTGTGGTTATTCATAGGTAAGAAAACGTTCTTGCTAGAACCCAATTGCAGCCACGTAAAAGATGCAACAACAATTAGAGGACGTCTAACTTGTTTTTGCAGCAATTGTCATGTGATGTGATATGGCCAGAAGTTGTGATGAATGATGAATGATATATTGTGATGTATGAGATCATGTTATTGTAATAGGAATCACGACTTGCATGTCAATGAGTATGACAACCGGCAGGAGCCATAGGAGTTGTCTTTATTTTTGTATGACCTGCGTGCCATTGAAGAACGCCATGTAAATTACTTTACTTTATTGCTAAAAGCGTTAGCCATAGAAGTAGAAGTAGTCATTGGCGTGAAAACTTCATGAAGACACGATGATGGAGATCATAATGATAGAGATCATGGTGTTATGCCAGTGACGAAGATGATCATGGAGCCCCGAAGATGGAGATCGAAGGAGCTATATGATATTGGCCATATGATGTCACTATTATATAATTGCATGTGATGTTTATTATGTTTATGCATCTTGTTTACTTAGAACGACGGTAGTAAATAAGATGATCCCTTATAATAATTTCAAGAAAGTGTTCCCCCTAACTGTGCACCGTTGCTATAGTTCGTCGTTTCGAAGCACCACATGATGATCGGGTGTGATAGATCCGTACGTTCACATACAACTGGTGTAAGACAGTTTTACACATGCAAAACACTTAGGATTAACTTGACGAGCCTAGCATGTACAGACATGGCCTCGGAACACAGAGACCGAAAGGTCGAACATGAGTCGTATGGAAGATACGATCAACATGGAGATGTTCACCGATGATGACTAGTCTGTCTCACATGATGATCGGACACGGCCTAGTCGACTTGGATCGTGTAACACTTAGATGACTAGAGGGATGTCAATTTGAGTGGGAGTTCATTAAATAATTTGATTAGATGAACTTAATTATCATGAACTTAGTCTAAAGTCTTTGCAAAATATGTCTTGTAGATCAAATGGCCAACGCTCATGTCAACATGAACTTCAACGCGTTCCTAGAGAAAACCATGCTGAAAGATGATGGCAGCAACTATTTGGACTGGGTCCGGAACCTGAGGATCATCCTCATAGCAGCCAAGAAAGATTATGTCCTAGAAGCACCGCTAGGTGAAGCACCCATCCCAGAGAACCAAGACGTTATGAATGCTTGGCAGTCACGTGCTGATGATTACTCCCTCGTTCAGTGCGGCATGCTTTACAGCTTAGAGCCAGGGCTCCAAAAGCGTTTTGAGCGACACGGAGCATATGAGATGTTCGAGGAGCTGAAAATGGTTTTTCAAGCTCATGCCCGGGTCGAGAGATATGAAGTCTCCGACAAGTTCTATAGTTGTAAGATGGAGGAAAATAGTTCTGTCAGTGAGCACATACTCAAAATGTCTGGGTTGCATAACCACTTGTCCCAGCTGGAGATCAACCTCCTGGACGAGGCGGTCATTGACAGAATCCTTCAGTCGCTCCCACCGAGCTACAAGAGCTTTGTGTTGAACTACAATATGCAGGGGATGGTGAAGACCATTCCTGAAGTATTTTCAATGCTGAAGTTAGCAGAGGTTGAAATCAAGAAAGAACATCAAGTGTTGATGGTCAATAAGACCACTAAGTTCAAGAAGGGCAAGGGTAAGAAGAACTTCAAGAAGGACGGCAAAGATGTTGCCGCGCCCGGTAAGCCAGTTACCGGGAAGAAGTCAAAGAATGGACCCAAGCCTGAGACTGAGTGCTTTTATTGCAAAGGGAAGGGTCACTAGAAGCGGAACTGCCCCAAATACTTAGCGGACAAGAAGGCCGGCAACACTAAAGGTATATTTGATATACATGTAATTGATGTATACCTTACCAGTACTCGTAGTAACTTCTGGGTATTTGATACCGGTGCCGTTGCTCATATTTGTAACTCATAGCAGGAGCTGGGGAATAAGCGGAGACTAGCGAAGGACGAGGTGACGATGCGCATCGGGAATGGTTCCAAGGTCGATGTGATCACCGTCGGCACGCTACCTCTACATTTACCTACGGGATTAGTTTTAAACCTCAATAATTGTTATTTAGTGCCGAGTTTGAGCATGAACATTGTATCTGGATCTCGTTTGATGCGAGATGGATACTCATTTAAATCCGAGAATTGAAAGTGCATTATGTCGACTATAGGGGGGGTGAATAGGTGATATTTATGAATTCTTCACTGAGGAATTTGCCGGTGAGGAAATTCCTTAGCGAAGAACTATTAGCAGCGGAATAAGTACTCAGAAGTAAGCATAACATAATACAAGCATGGTCATCATGAAGAAATGAAGACTAGCACAGAGTACAGAAAGCGTAATCATAGGATAACACAAGTTGAAGACAAACAGACTGAAGAAATTGAACTGAGGAAATTGAGAAAGTCTTCAGTCAAAGTCTTCAAACACAGATATGAACAAACACTCAACACAGTAATGAGGAAATGAAAGGGTTGAGGAAATAGAACCAGTTAGGTTGGTGAAGACAATGATTTGGTAGACCAGTTCCAACTGCTGTCTCAGTTGTACGTCTGGTTGGAGCGGCTGAGTATTTAAACTTGAGGACACGCAGTCCCGGACACCCAGTCTCTGAGCACGCAGCTCAGGACACCCAGTCCTCACCGTATTCTCCTTGAACTAAGATCACGCAGATCTCATCCAATCACTCGTGGTAAGTCTTCAGGCGACTTCCAAACCTTCACAGACTTGGTCACTCGGCAATCCACAATTCCTCTTGGATGCTCTAGACCTTGAAGCCTAACCGTCTGGAAGAAGCACAGTCTTCAAAGGTGACAAGCGTCGGATCCACGCAGGATCAATTTCTTCAGTGATGCTCAATCACTTTGGGTTTGGAGGTGTTTGGGTTTTTGGGATTTTCCTCACTCGATGATTTTCGCTCAAAGTCCTCGGAGGATGGGTTGCTCTCAAATGACAAGTGTCAAGTTCTCTCGGAGCAGCCAACCAGCTAGTGGTTGTATGGGGCGGCTATTTATAGCCTAGGGAGCAGCCTGACATGATAAGACATAAATGCCCCTCAATGATATGACCGTTAGGTGGATAAGATATTTTGGGACAGCTGGCGCGCAGCACAGCAACGGTCGGAAATTTGACTCTCAAATTCCTCAGGGCTATCATGTTCCTCACTGTGTAGGCAATCCACACTGGCGAATTCCTAACTCCTCAGTCAGAGCAAATTCATCAGCGACCAGAAGAACTTCGTCTCTGTCACTGAAGAAAGTGACTGAACTGTATGAGATTTCCAAAGGCTTCACTCGAAGGGATTGGTAGGTGTAGGATTTTGAGTTGAGCATCACATGGAAATTTTTCCTTAGTATTTCCTCGACCCCCTTTAACAGTACGGTGTTTCCTATGACTCAAGAAAGAGAAAAACAAAACTATGAAAACGAAAGTCTTCAAGCTTCATATTCCTTGCATGAATATCAAGTCTTCACGGATACACCAATTTCTTCATTTTCAAAGTCTTCAGAAAGTCTTCAGAATATCAAAGTCTTCAGTTGAAGAACTTCATTTTTAGGGGTCGACTTTCTCTGTAAATATCAAACTCCTCATAGACTTATAGACCTGTGTATACTCACAAACGCATTAGTCCCTTAACCTATAAGTCTTCAATACACCAAAATCACTAAGGGGCACTAGATGCACTTACAAGAATAATGGTTGTTCTATTTATATGAGAGATATGTTTTATGGTCATGCCCCGATGGTCAATGGTTTATTCTTAATGAATCTCGAACATAATGTTACACATATTCATAGTGTGAATACCAAAAGATGTAAAGTTGATAACGATAGTCCCACATACTTGTGGCACTGCCGCCTTGGTGACATTGGTGTCAAGCGCATGAAGAAGCTCCATGCTGATGGACTTTTAGAGTCTCTCGATTATGAATCATTTGACACATGCGAACCATGCCTCATGGGCAAAATGACCAACACTCCGTTCTCCGGAACAATGGAGCGAGCAACCAACTTATTGGAAATCATACATACTGATGTGTGTGGTCCAATGAGCGTTGAGGCTCGCGGAGGATATCGTTATGTTCTCACTCTCACTGATGACTTAAGTAGATATGGGTATGTCTACTTGATGAAACACAAGTCTGAGACCTTTGAAAAGTTCAAGGAATTTCAGAATGAAGTAGAGAATCAACGTGACCGAAAGATAAAATTCTTACGATCGGATCGTGGAGGAGAATATTTAAGTCACGAATTTAGTACACACTTAAGAAAATGTGGAATCGTTTCACAACTCACGCCGCCTGGAACACCTCAGCGTAACGGTGTGTCCGAACGTCGTAATCGCACTCTATTGGATATGGTGCGATCTATGATGTCTCTTACCGATTTACCGCTATCATTTTGGGGATACGCTCTAGAGACAGCTACATTCACTTTAAATACGGCACCGTCTAAATCCGTTGATACGACACCATATGAATTATGGTTTGGGAAGAAACCTAAGCTGTCGTTTCTAAAAGTTCGGGGATGCGATGCTTATGTCAAGAAACTTCAACCTGAAAAGCTTGAACCCAAGTCGGAAAAATGCGTCTTCATAGGATACCCTAAGGAAACCATTGGGTATACCTTCTACCTTAGATCCGAAGGCAAGATCTTTGTTGCCAAGAACGGATCCTTTCTGGAAAAGGAGTTTCTCAAGAAAGGAGTAAGTGGGAGGAAAGTAGAACTCGATGAAGTACTACCTCTTGAACCGGAAAGTAGTACAGCTCAGGAAAATGTTCCTGTGGTGCCTACACCGACTGGAGAGGAAATTAATGATGATGATCAAGGTACTTCAGATCAAGTTGCTACTGAACTTCGTAGGTCCACAAGGGCACGTTCCACACCAGAGTGGTATGGCAACCCTGTCCTGGAAATCATGTTGTTAGACAAGGTGAACCTTCGAACAATGAAGAAGCAATGGTGGGCCCAGATTCCAACAAATGGCTAGAAGCCATGCAATCCGAGATAGAATCCATGTATGAAAACAAAGTATGGACTTTGACTGACTTGCCCGATGATCGGCGAGCGATAGAAAACAAATGGATCTTTAAGAAGAAGACGAACGCGGATGGAAATGTCACCATCTATAAAGCTCGACTTGTTGCTAAGGGTTATCGACAAGTTCAAGGGATTGACTAGGATGAGACTTTCTCTCCCGTAGCGAAGCTTAGGTCCGTCCAAATCATGTTAGCAATTGCCGCATACTATGATTATGAGATATGGCAGATGGACGTCAAAACGGCATTCCTTAATGGTTATCTTAAGGAAGAGCTGTATATGATGCAGCCGGAAGGTTTTGTCGATCCTAAGAATGCTAACAAAGTATGCAAGCGCCAGCGATCCATTTATGGGCTGGTGCAAGCATCTCGGAGTTGGAACATTCGCTTTGATGAGATGATCAAAGCGTTTGGGTTTATGCAAACTTATGGAGAAGCCTTCGTTTACAAGAAAGTGAGTGGGAGCTCTGTAGCATTTCTCATATTATATGTAGATGACATACTTTTGATGGGAAATGATATAGAATTCTTGGACAGCATTAAGGCCTACTTGAATAAGTGTTTTTCAATGAAGGACCTTGGAGAAGCTGCTTACATATTAGGCATCAAAATCTATAGGGATAGATCAAGACGCCTCATAGGTCTTTCACAAAGCACATACCTTGATAAGATTTTGAAGAAGTTCAAAATGGATCAGTCCAAGAAAGGGTTCTTGCCTGTATTGCAAGGTGTGAGATTGAGCTCGGCTCAATGCCCGACCACGACAAAAGATAAAGAAGTGATGAGTGTCATCCCCTATGCCTCAGCCATAGGATCTATTATGTATGCCATGCTGTGTACCAGACCTGATGTAAACCTTGCCGTAAGTTTGGTAGGAAGGTACCAAAGTAATCTCGGCAAGGAACACTGGACAGCGGTCAAAAATATCCTGAAGTACCTGAAAAGGACAAAGGACATGTTTCTCGTTTATGGAGGTGATGAAGAGCTCGTCGTAAAGGGTTACGTCGACACTAGCTTCGACACAGATCTGGATGACTCTAAGTCACAAACCGGATACGTGTATATGTTGAATGGTGGGGCAGTAAGCTTGTGCAGCTGCAAGCAGAGCGTCATGGCGGGATCTACATGTGAAGCGGGGTACATGGCAGCCTCAGAGGCAGCGCATGAAGCAATCTGGGTGAAGGAGTTCATCACCGACCTAGGAGTCATGCCCAATGCGTCGGGGCCGATCAAACTATTCTGTGACAACACTGGAGCTATTGCCCTTGCCGAGGAGCCCAGGTTTCACAAGAAGACCAGGCACATCAAGCGTCGTTTCAACTCCATCCGTGAAAATGTTCAAGATGGAGACATAGATATTTGCAAAGTACATACGGATCTGAATGTCGCAGATCCATTGGCTAAACCTCTTCCGCGAGCAAAACATGATCAACACCAGAACTCTATGGGTATTCGATTCATCACAATGTAACTAGATTATTTACTCTAGTGCAAGTGGGACACTGTTGGAAATATGCCCTAGAGGCAATAATAAAAGGATTATGATTATATTTCCTTGTTCATGATAATTGTCTTTTATTCATGCTATAATTGTATTATCCGGAAATCGTAATACACGTGTGAATACATAGACCACAATATGTCCCTAGAAAGCCTCTAGTTGACTAGCTCGTTGGTCAACGGATAGTCATGGTTTCCTGACTATGGACATTAGATGTCGTTGACAACGAGATCACATCATTAGGAGAATGATGTGATGGACAAGACCCAATCCTAAGCATAGCACAAGATCGTGTAGTTCATTTTGCTAGAGCTTTTCCAATGTCAAGTATCTTTTCCTTAGACCATGAATCGTGTAACTCCCGGATATCGTAGGAGTGCTTTGGGTGTACCAAATGTCACAACGTAACTGGGTGACTATATAGGTGCACTACAGGTATCTCCGAAACTATCTGTTGGGTTGACACGGATCGAGACTGGGATTTGTCACTCCGTATGATGGAGAGGTATCTCTGGGCGCACTCGGTAATGCATCATCATAATGAGCTCAAAGTGACCAAGTGTTTGGTCACAGGATCATGCATTACGGTACGAGTAAAAGTGACTTGCCGGTAACGAGACTGAACGAGGTATTGGGATACCGACGATCGAGTCTCGGGCAAGTAACGTACCGTTTGACAAAGGGAATTGTATGCGGGGTTGATTGAATCCTAGACATCATGGTTCATCCGATGAGGTCATCGAGGAGCATATGGGAGCCAACATGGGTATCCAGATCCCGCTGTTGGTTATTGACCGGAGAGCCGGCTCGGTCATGTCTGCATGTCTCCCGAACCCGTAGGGTCTACACACTTAAGGTTCGGTGATGCTAGGGTTATTAGGAAGACTTGTATGTGATTACCGAATGTTGTTCAGAGTCCTGGATGAGATCCCGGACGTCACGAGGAGTTCCGGAATGGTCCGGAGGTAAAGATTTATATATGGGAAGTTGTCATACGGTCACCGGAAAGTTTTGGGGGCATATCGGTATTGTACCGGGGCCACCGGAGTGGTTCCGGGGGTCCACCGGGAGGGGCCACCCCTCTCGGAGGGCCTCATGGGCCGTAGAGGGCAGGGAACCAGCCCCTGGAGGGCTGCCCCCCCCCCTTGGGCCCATGCACCTAGGGTTGGGGGGGGAACCCTAGTGGGGGCGCCCCCCCCCCCTGCTTGGGGGCAAGCCCCCTCCCTTGGCCGCCGCCCCCCCTCTAGATCTCATCTAGAGGGGGCCATCCCCCTTCCCCCTTCCCCTATAAATAGAAGGGCGAGGGGAGGGATGCACACAACATCCAAGGCGCAGCCCCTCCCCTCCCCAACACCTCTCCTCCTCCGCTAAGTGCTTGGCGAAGCCCTGTCGGAGTACTGCCTCTCCACCATCACCACGCCGTCGTGCTGCTGTTGGAGCCTTCTTCCTCAACCTCTCCTTCCCCCTTGTTGGATCAAGAAGGAGGAGACGTCATCCGCTCCCTACGTGTGTTGAACGCGGAGGTGCTGTCCGTTCGGCACTTGGTCATCGGTGATTTGGATCACGGCGAGTACGACTCCATCATCCCCGTTCTCTTGAACGCTTCCACACGCGATCTACAAGTGGTATGTAGATGCAATCTCTCTCCTATCACTCGTTGCTTAGATGAACTCATAGATGGATCTTGGTGAAACCGTAGGAAATTTTTTATTTTCTGCAACGTTCCCCAACAATTCACCCCAATCGGAGTTACGAATCTCCGGATATAAAAGAAACTGTGAAGGGGAAGGATCTGAGAACGCAGAAACAGAGAGAGACAGAGAGATAGATCCAATCTCGGAGGAGCTCTCGCCCCTCCCTCGCCATGGGAGCCAAGGACCAGAGGGCAAACCCTTCTCCCATCTAGGGAGAAGGTCAAGGAAGAAGAAAAAGAAGGGGGCTCTCTCCCCCTTGCTTCCGGTGGCGCCGGAACGCTGCCGGGGGCCATCATCATCACCACGATCTTCACCAACACCTCCGCCATCTTCACCAACATCTCCATCACCTTCCCCCATCTATATTCAGCAGTCCACTCTCCCGCAACCCGATGTATACCCTCTACTTGAACATGGTGCTTTATGCTTCATATTATTATCCAATGATGTGTTGCCATCCTATGTTGTCTGAGTAGATTTCCATTGTCCTATCGATGATTGATAAATTGCTATGATTGGTTTGAATTGCATGTTTTATTATTAGTGCTATTCTGTTGTGCCCTCCGTGTCGCGCAAGCATGAGGGATCCCCGCTGTAGGGTTTGCAATATGTTCATGATTTGCTTATGGTGGGTGGCGTGAGTGACAGAAGCACAGGCCCGAGTAAGTAGGTTGTTTGCGTATGGGATAAAGGGGACTTGATACTTTAATGCTATGGTTGGGTTTTACCTTAATGATCTTTAGTAGTTGTGGATGCTTGCTAGAGTTCCAATCATAAGTGCATATGATCCAAGAAGAGAAAGTATGTTAGCTTATGCCTCTCCCTCAAATAGAATTACAATAGTGATTACCGGTCTAGTAAAGTAGTCAATTGCTTAGGGACAATTTCACAACTCCTACCACCACTTTTCCACACTCGCTATATTTACTCTATTGCTTCTTTATCTAAACAGCCCCTAGTTTCTATTTACGTGCTCTTTATTATCTTGCAAACCTATCCTATCACACCTACAAAGTACTTCTAGTTTCATACTTGTTCTAGGTAAAGCGAACACTAAGCGTGTGTAGAGTTGTATCGGTGGTCAATAGAACTTGAAGGAATATTTGTTCTACCTTTAGATCCTCATTGGGTTCGACACTCTTACTTATCGAAAAAGGCTACAATTGATCCCGTATACTTGCGGGTTATCACTTCTGTATGTGTATGGGCATAGCCGCTCCTCGGCAGTGTCGTCAGCCAGCGCGGAGCATGGTGCTTCCACTGGTACGTGGGAGGGGGGGCCCCTCCGGGAGGAGCCCCCGGGGCGTGTACAGCCCCGCCCTGACATGTGGCTTGCACGGTAGGGCTAGACGAGGTGTATCTGGGCACTCGTGAGCCAGCGCGGGACTCACGAGGCCCTACCTCAAGTCGGGTTGCGCCTGATCTTTTGCCTTGGGCGGCTGATGGTTCCTGCAGGGTGGTTAGATGCAAATGCTCTACGTCCTCAGGTCCCGGCCCTCGAGCAAGCTCAGCCGCCGCTGGTATGCCAGGTCGCGATGCTGTGGACAAGGCCAGGGGGTGAGTGCTGGAGAGCCAGTAAGAGCCCCTGAGTCGCGATTCTCAGGCGCCCCCCTTTTAACGTGCAAGCGGTTTGCATGAGGGAGAAAAAGGGGCCGTGAGGGCAGGAGATGATAATCATAGACAGGTTAGGCATGAAGCTAAACCGACTCAAATAGATGCAGGAATGATACATGCCACTGGGTTAGGCCCGAGCGGCTTGGGGATGATGCAGCCCGAGGGGCGCCCCAGGAAGGTAAACTAAAGACATAAGAAAAACGGATACATGCCGCGGGGAAGGACCCATGCGACCTGGGAATAATGCAGCCCTAAGGGCGCTCCCATCTGAAATGAAACTCAAAAGATGTCACATGATATCATTGCAGAGCGGGTGTTGTAGTAGGTGACGATGCGCAGTGAAGAAACTGATCCTCACGAGCCATCGGAGCCCTGAGCCTCGGGAGGCTCTGGGGGTCCGGGCGGCTCCTCAAGGTCCATCTCCATCTCCGCCAGGAAGGCGCGGTGCCTGACCTCCTGAGCTTCCAGAATGCTCCTCATTAGGCGCTGGTGAGCAGCAGCCGCGTTCGGCAGGCCGAAAGGCATGCAAACGTAGCTGTGAGGTGGACCCTCGCAATGTCCCACATGCGAAGGCCAGAAACGCTTCTGAGACGCGACTCGGTTGAGCCCTGGGTAGTCGATGCAGACGCGTGGCCCACCATCCTCGCCTGGATGGGGAGCTATGCCGGGTAGGCGGCGATCGCCGCGCATGACTCTTGATCCCTGCAGTTCCTGAATGGCCTTGGTGATGAACTCCTGAGGGTTGGGCCCTCCTCGCCTCATGCCTTCCTGAGGGAAACGTGCCGCGAAGCATGCCTCCAAGTGGTGCCCGAGCGCCTCCCTTGTGATCTTGGCAAAGTCAGAGGCCCTCCAGGAGAGAGCCCCCAAGCCTTGCCCGAGGAGGGCACCGGGCGCTCCTTCCTATGCGACGGAGGGAGGCGCCCCTTGGATGGGCGCAGATCCTGACGCGATGCCTCTAGAAACGCCTGTCTCCTGAGGCCTTGAGCTAGTTGATGTCTTCTTCTTCTTAGGAACTGCCTCGGGAAGGTTCCCATTCTTGTTGTCTGGATCCTCGACTGATGCAGCTTGGAAGGCACGCTCGAGAGAGCACACCGCATCCTTCTCCTCACAGGGGACTATGATGACTCCACCGCTTCCCAGCATCTTGAGGACATTCTATCCATGGTGAGTCACTGCCGTGAACTTGGCCAGGGCTGGATACCCGAGGATGGCATTGTATGGCAGGAGAATGTGGGCAACGTCGAAGTCGATGAGCTCAGTACGGTAGTTCTTGCGCTGTCCAAAGTTGACAGGGAGGCGGACCTGCCCTATCGGGGTGGTGGAGCCGTCAGTGACTCCTGAGAAAGGCTTGGTTGGCTGAAGCTGGTCATATGGCACATGGAGATTGTTTAATGTCTCGACGGACAGAACGTTGAGTCCTGCGCCGCCATCGATGAGGGTCCTGGTAACCTGCACATTGCTGATGACTGGGGAATAAAGCACCGGGAGGACACCGGCTGTGGCCGCACACTTGAGCTGATCCGCTGAGCTGAACGTGATGGCGCACGTGGACCACCTGAGAGGGCGTGTGGCCTCGAGCTTGTGGAGGACTGCGTTCACCTCGCGAGCAAACTGCTTGAAGATGCGCTGAGAGGCTGGGGCCTAGGCCCGCCCAGGATGCAAGCGATAGCACGTGGCTCCTGGAAGCCCCCAGCCCCCTCGTCCTAATGATGGTCGTCATTCGTTCTTGGCGGTGGTGGCAGAGGAGGAAGGCCTGCGTTGCCCTGCGGGCGATCCTCGCGAGGCTGATCCCTCCAAGCCCCCTCGCGAGGCTGGTTCTGCCAGCGGTCCTCGCGAGGTTGGTCACGCCACCATTGGTGAGGGCCTCGGTCGCCCCATCGTCCTCCACCTCTTCCTCCTCCTCAATCGTATCCCCGATCATTGCACTCGAGGCATCGACCGATACGTCCTTCTCGCACGGCCCTGAGCTCTTGGCATTCATTAATGTTGTGGGTGTGGAGGTCGTGGTACACGCAGTACCGGCTGCCCTTGGACGGCTCCGACTGGTCCCTGCTGCGCTTCATGTCTGGCTCTGCTGCGAGCACGGCTGCTCCATTGCGCTTCACATCCTTGGCCTTGGCTTTCTTCTCTTCTGGGTCAGTAGTTGGGAGCTCGAGAAGGGAGAGGCATCCCTCCTCAGCCCTTGCGCACTTGGTCGCCAGGTTGAATAGCTCCAGAGATGTGCATAGATCTTCAAGGATTGCCAGCTCCTCCTTCATCTTGACGTCGCGGACGCCATCAGAGAACGCTGAGATGATGGCCTCCTCGGTCACCTTGGGAATCTTGAGGCGAGCTCTGTTGAAGCGCTGGATGTACTTCTACAGGGTCGCTCCAGGTTGCTGCTTGATGCGGCGCCGGTCACCCACGACTGGAGGACGGTCGCGAGTGCCCTAGAAGTTGGTGATGAAGCGGGTGCGCATCTCGTCCCAAGAGGAAATCGTGCCGGGGGGCAGGTTTAGGAGCCAGGTGCGTGCACCATCTTTGAGCGCCATGGGAAACCAATTCGCCATGACCTTCTCGTCTTCCTTTAGCCGCTTCAATGTCCAGCTCGTAGAGCTGCAGGAACTCCACGGGGTCGACAGTGCCGTCATAGCGAGGAGGCAGATCCGGCTTGAACTTGTCAGGCCAGGCGACATTGCGTAGCTCGGTGGTGAAGGTGCGGCAGCCTGTGCTGGCCACCGGAGCCCTTTGCGGACGCGGGGCTTGCCCCTGGGGATTCCCGCGCCCCGCCGCCTGAGGCAGCGCGGGGTCTTGACGTGCTAGCGCAGGGATGCGGTCATGACATGCTGGAGCGGGGAGCACGCGAGCACCTTCTTAAGGACGAGGGATTTCTTAGCAGCTCCTTTCTTGTCGCGCGGGCGCTGGACGCGGTGGGTCTCGTCCAGGGGCCACGCGCCTTGGAGCCAAGGCGCCTTCTTGGGAAGGAGGTGGCGGAGGCACCTCCTGAGCTGCATCACCCACGCAGGACGGAGGGCGAGGCAGCGAGAGGGAGGGCGCAGGGGAGCCCCTGCGGCGCTGACGAGCTCGGTGATGCGAGCGAGCCACTCCTCGTAGAGGTCGTCGACGGGGCGGTAATGCAAGAGCTTGCGTGCCAGGAGCAACGCAGCATGCGCGTCCGTGGGAGCGCGACGGGTGTGCGACGACGAACCAGCTAGAGTCAGTGATGGAGTGGCGGTGCGGCCTTCCCGCCGCACCGAGGGATGCAGCGACGACGCTTGCTGCTCGTTCCCCGCCGGGCCGGTGGCAGCGTTGGCGGCAGGCGATGGAGAACGACAGGGAGGCCCACCGACGGGAGCCG
The DNA here is from genome assembly GCF_018294505.1 of Triticum aestivum. Lineage (NCBI taxonomy): Eukaryota > Viridiplantae > Streptophyta > Magnoliopsida > Poales > Poaceae > Triticum > Triticum aestivum. The sequence continues at coordinate 99,239,676 of NC_057798.1, read as the reverse complement.
TCTAGGCGACGTGGGCGGCGAAAGCATCCCGACGCTCGGCATGAGCTCGGCGATCGTCAGCCATGGATGCGACGAACAATCGAACGCGAAACAGCGGAAGAAAGATTCCGGCGCACCCCTACCTGGCGCGCCAAATGTCGGATATCGGGTTCCGGCAAAACCCTTAAGGTTCGAACTCTGGGGTGCGCGTGAAGATCATCCCCCTACCGATCCACGCCCCAATGCCGCGCTGCGAATCTAAGCTAGACGGTGAACAATACAAGGGACACAAGGTTTATACTGGTTCGGGCCACCGTTGTGGTGTAATACCATAATCCAGTGTGTGGTGTGGTGGATTGCCTCTCGGGCTAATGATGAACAGTACAAGGGAAGAACAGCCTCGCGAGAGGTGTTCTTGGGCTGGTGCGGTGTTCCGCTGGGGTGGATCTCTCTAGGCCCTGGATGAAGTCCAGATGCCTTCTACTGTGGTGGCTATCTCAATATATAGAGGCCCTCGTCCTCTTCCCAAATATTGAGCGGGAAGGGCGCCAACAACGACCATTTTGAAGGGGAACATCTAGTACAAGTTATCCTGACTAAAGTTGGTTTTCTGCTGCCAAAGGCACTGGCGATGACGCCGTCTTGGGCTCCACGGTGACCTCCGTCCTGCCGCTCTTCTAGTCTTGGTCCTGTTACACCGAAATGGTAACCGTTGCTTGATGCCTCGGTACTCCGTGCCTGCGCTTGCCCCCTTTGCACCAAAGAGGAAACAAGGACACTGCGCTGGTCGGCGCCCGTCTGGCGCCTGCCTGGTCTTGATCGTCATGGCTTGCGTCACGAGCACCTCGCGAGGTACCCCTGCCTTGATCTCTCCGTCTCCTCGTGAACCTGCCTGGCGAGGCCGCTCCTGAGGAAGCCTTGCATCGTCCGCCCCGCGAGGCTTGGCCCCTCGCGAGGGTCTTGAGCTTGAGTTGATGAAGATGGGCCGTACTAGGCCACCCCTTGAGCCACGCCACAGGCCACAGGCAGGCAAGTCTGGGGACCCCCGTTCCTAGAACGCCGACAGTCCTGGTTCCAGAACCGGGACTAAAGGCTCTGTAGAACCAGGACTAGTACCATGTTTTGTACTAGTGCTTGCAGATTGTTTTTTGTGTGTGTGTGTGAAATGATTGGGGTGTTCTTTACCATCGCAAAAAGTCTATTTAAAAATGATACTGAGAACTGCATGCTGTACAAAAATAGCAAGCAACAGGTTTAGAAAAACCTAATTCAAATATGTACAGACATGACCGGACCTTATTCTAGCAATGGCCGCATTCGTTAGAATTATTTTATAAAAAATATCAGTTCAACCTACATGTAGATTACTATAGTTGTGAATACTTTTAGTGAATTTTTTGAATAACCAACAAATAGGAAAATGTTTTTGGCACTAGGAGTAGCGGTGCCCTAGCAAAAATGCTAGACGCACGGGGTGTTTTTTACGGAAGACCAAGGTGAATTTTTGCACATATGGTAACCAATTTCCATGCGTTATTTATTTTCTTTCAAAAAAACAGATAAAGTAGTGTTTTTGCTTGCGAATGGATGGACACGACGTACGTGCAAGATATACCGCCAATGAGATCCATTCTTGATGGGAGATTCTACACCACGAAAGATATACTAGAGACCAAGGAGAGAGTGACGCGCGCATCGCCGTGCCCTACTTCGAAAATGAAGCTAGAGAAGGACCATCTTACTATAGTCGTGGTCACCAGGAGCTATTTTCACCGCGCCATCAGCCACAGCTGGATTCTCTGTCCCCGGCAGGACTGCACCCCGGAGTGAATGGACGCGTCCAGTGACGGCAAACCCACGCTAACCGCTACCTACAGAGTAGTTTGCTCGCTCAAGTCAATCAAGAGGATATGCGTGCATAATTGGAGTGAGATTTGGATCCAAAATTTTGAACTCTGATTATTGGTTTAACTCTCTCTTTGGCTCACAGATGGCACGGACGTCTGCCTCGAGCGCTCGCCGCCGAAGGGCGAAGGCCTTGTGTTGCTTCCTCCATCGTCCGCAGTGCTTTCCCCCGTGACGCGGTGACGCCCAGAAAGTGCCGCTGCCGCAGTCGTGCCCACACTCAATTTGTCCCCTGCAGGACCGATGAAGTCGTTGTCTTCAAGCCTTTTCTTTTCGACACTGTCGCCGTCTTCCAGCCGGGTTAGTTCCAAGGCGCGGTAGCCTTGCAAGGTGCTCGCGGTTGATCGTTCATGGTGGGCGGACGGAATTTAACTGGGTGGGTGCAAGCCGCCCTAGCATGTGGACAATACAAATTACACCGAGAATATGATACCACCGAATGACCACTGCTATCGATAGAATAAGCCACTGACACGCCACTGTTGCTGCATTGTTTTGGAGTGTCTATTTAACACTTGGATAATTTTAAATTCATTATCAATTTAAAAATATATTCATAGCCTAACACATGACATGGAGGGAAAATCCCCCAAACGTCTGATAAAGTCACTATTTTCTCTCTCGAAAAGGGGATAACTCCGGCCTTTGCATCAAAGGATGCACACAATCATTATTAAAAAATATTTAGCGACAAAAGTACAAAAACGTCAACATAATACTCCCTCCGTCCCAAAATAAGTTTCTCAACTTTGTACTAACGTTGAGACACTTATTTTGGGACGGTGGGAGTATTACATTATCCAAAAAAGTAAATAATAGGCACTCTACCAAAATTACTATTAGAAAGTCCATAACTGAAAACACAAAAATAATATATAAAGTTAAAAAAGTTACTCATTAGCATGAATAAATTCTGCAGGATTTGAAAACCTAAATAAAGAAAAATTGCACCAAAGTGCTAGTGGGAGCCCTTACATGGAAGCGCTTAGTTTTGGAGGGTGTTATCAATTAAGAAACCGATACATGTTTATTGAAAAGATCAAGCCCTAAAAAACAAACTTGCCCAGCACACTATCAGTTAAAACACTCCAGTTAAGTGGAAAGATGTCCTGGATTCAGTGCTCGATCGGGACTGACAAGAAAAATCAAACATGCATGCAACTTGCCGCGCGCACCCGTAAACATGCACTTTACTTAGAGCAGTAGTATTGTTATTATCGGTGGTTCATTTCGAGTGGAGCTACGTGGCCCCTACCTGCATGTCATCCACAACGGGATCATGAGCACATGCTCGCTTTTGCCCAAACAATTGGTCTCCATGAAACTCCCACATCAAAAATAGATTAATTTTAGCTAGTGCCGAATGGTTGTCAAACAACTTTACAAAGTACTAGTAACTTTTGAATATTCTACACCATAATATCTTCACATCCGAATCGTGAAGATTAGAAAAATATCGAATCATCAGCGCGGGTGTAGACTAGCTAGAAGAACATGTTGCTTTTCGCAGAACCAATGGAACAAACACTCCCGTGGATGCAACGTGTCGCCGTTCTTGATGGTATATCCAACATACACCCGTCGTCCAGCTGGTGGCTGCCTCAGGCCTGGAGGAGCAAACTGGCAAGGTATCACTGGTCATGAAGCTCCAATCAGCCATGTGGCCTCGGCTTCTACGTTCAGCGTAGTGTCCATGCATGATGATACTGTACGTAGTTGTTGATGCCGATTATTAATTAGGCTGCGATGGAGATTCACATACCAGATTCCCACTAGGTGAGGCGTCTGGAATTCTGGATGCATGGCTTGCCGCTTGTTGAACATTGACTGTTCATCTGGTGTATCATTGTACACGATACATACTTCCTATCTCCATAATAATAGGGAAAATAATTGTAAGAGTACGTATCTGCATGCATGCATGATTGAAAACATCAGGCCTACGACGTGGCATGCTACATGGCTTCCATGCACGCGCATGGGAGCTAGAATTAATGATAGGAGACTGCATTTTCTTTTTCCAATGAAATGGGAGTTTGATTCCAAAAGTATAGAGTTACAATCTGTCAACAAAAGTTCAGTTATACATGGATGGCCTCTGCGAAGCCAACAAGGCGTACTATGATCAGTTCTATCATGATTTGCCAGATGATTTGCTACTTTATTCTGGTCCCTAGAAATTTTCATAGGAACGAACTCCCTTCCTACCATCAGTTCCTTAATCTCTAACATGTGTATGCGTGTGTGTTCGATCGTATGGACAGGGCGTGCATGATGTGCCATGGATTTGATCCTTTATTCACGGGAGATTCTACGCCACGAAAGATATACTCGATCAAGGAAAGATTGGCGAACGCATCATGACACACACACCCTTGTTCGAAAACGAAGTTAGAGAAGGACCATCTTTTTATGTCGTGGTCATCGAGAGCCAATTTCGCCGTGCCATCGGGCGCAGTTGGATTCTCCCCGAGGTGAACGGGACGCGCCAAAGTGACAGCAATCCTCCGCTAGCCGCTAGCTCCACAGTAGTAGTTGTTCGCAAGTCAGGCTTTTGTTAGATCGACCTCGATAGGGGACTACACCAATAATTGGTTGATATTTCCATAGGTTCTAGCTCAACAAGTGTTTACCATTCTCGTTATTACTGTTCTGGAGAGAGAGAGAGAGAGAGAGAGAGAGAGAGAGAGAGAGAGAGAGAGAGAGAGAGAGAGAGAGAGAGAGAGAGAGAGAGAGAGAGAGAGAGAAGGGCCATCATCGGTTATGTCGTCATTAGGTAGCTAAGGTTCCTCTCAGCCGAACGGGACGCACGAAGTTTAGACACCCACACAGCACGTAGTTTCTTCGTTAAACCATGATTCTGTTGGAGTCCTAATAAACTCATAATTAGCAGCGACGAGGAATACCAAGGACATGCGAGATTGGAGTGGGATTCCAAAGGCTGGAGGCAAATGGCATACAACAGGCATGCTGAATCTTTTCCTATAACAATCTTTTAACTCGCACAGTTAGTTAACTCTGCCGGGGAAGGCACGTCCTGCTTCGTCCGTCGACGCGGTGACGCCCCAGAAGCTGCCGCAGTGGCGCGCACACTCGCCTGTCCCCCTGCCGGGTCTCCCGCCCAGAGTAGTCCCGCCGGTGCCCGCGGTGGCGGCTGCTTGTTCATGATCGACGGATGGGTTTATCTGTGATTGGGTGGGTGCAAGCCGCCGTCGCATACTCGCATGTACGCTCTAGGCTGGACATATGCCCGAAAATTGCCTGCTTGCTTACTTTAGCATTTCGTTCAAGTTGGTTGGACCAATTAATCATGTGTCTGCATGCACCTTCATCTGCCTCTCGTAAGTTATACTATGTCTCTGGGTCGGGTTGACCGGATGTCTAGGTCAGCACAAGCATCTGGGTCGGAGTAAACTGTCCATAGGAATGCACGGCGATGAGGAAACGGACTATATGCTCCCAAGCTCAAATGCTCCCTGTTGAGCAGTAAAATAAAAAAAATGTAAAACAAATCAAAAATTCAGTTTAGTTTTTGCAGACTTTGACAAATGTTTTGTGTGCTTGCAAAAATTTATCATTGAATGACCTTCTTGGAATTCGTGGCAAAAAAAATGATGCTTCAAAAATGCTATTTTGGAAAACATTTTCGAGAGTTGATTTTTCCTTTTTTTGGCATGACTTTCACGAATGTCATTTCATGATAAGATTCTTCAAGCACTCAATGCATTCGTCAAAGTTTGCCACAAAAAAGATTTATAATTTGCTTTTGGAGAAAATAGTATCCTCAGGCCATGTTTCCACTTGAGTGGATGGTTTTTACAGCTAGTATCCTCAGCAAGTTTTTTGAACAAGAGAAACCAAACGTGCAAACTGCCTCACCCGTAAAAGGTGCACTTTACTTAAAACAAACGGTAGTACTATTATCGGTGGTTCACTTGGAGTGTAGCTACATTGCCCCTACGGCCCTACCAGCATGCATGAACTGATGGGCACATGTACGCTTTTGCCCAAACGACTATGAAACTCGTACATCAAAAATAGATTTATTGTAGCTAGTGGTGAATGGTTGCCAAACAACTTTACAAACTAGTGCTCCATCTTTTGAACATTCTAGTTCATAACATCTTCATACACAAGGAGTACAAATGTAATAAATCAATAATACGTTAGCATGAAGATTTGAAAAATGTCAATCGTCAGTCTGGACCCAGACTCTAGAACGGAAGGTTGCTTTTGGAGAACCAATGAAACTAAAACACTCCCATGGGTGCAGCGTGACCGTGTCCTTGAATCTTGATGGTACCCTACACCTGTCGTCCAGCTGGTGGCTGCCAGAGTAAAGTGCCAAGGTGTCAATGGTCATGCTGCCCTAATCCGCCGCGTAGCCTCAACTTCAATTTCTTGTACGTTTCGTTGATCCGGTCGCCAAAGCCATCACGCCTAGTGTCCATGATTTCATGCTGATTATTAGGCTGCGATGGAGATGCACATGCCACATGCCCGGCTTTGACTGTTCATCTGGTGTGTCACATGAGACGTTCGTCCTGTCTCCGTAATAATAAGAGAAATCATGTGTGCGCATGCATGCAAGGCATGATTGGAAACATCGAGCCCGCCAGGTTTGCGTAGCATGCTAGTACATGGCCTGCATGCATGGGTGCTGTAGTAGTTAATATATATATATATATATATATATATATATATATATATATATATATATATATATATATATATATATATATATATATATATATATATATATATATCCAATTTCCAGGTGCCTTTTGCTTGTGTTCCGAAAATAGATTATATGAGGTTTTTCCGCTTGCAAATGGATGGACAGGGCGTACGTGCGCGATCTACCGCATATTTGATCCATCCTCGACGGGAGATTCCACACCATGAAAGATATACTAGATCAAGTTAAGAGTGATGCTGTTGTCCGAAAAGGAACCTATGGAGAGAGGGACCATCTTCCGTCGTGGTCACCGCGAGCTAATTTCACCCTCCATCAGCCACAGTTGGATTCTCTCTCTCCGAGGTGAATGGGACTCGCACGTCCAGTTACGGCAAACCCATGCTAGCCGCTTGTTGGGGCTGGACAGCAACAATGCGCTGCACAAATTCGCCGACACGGCAAATATGCACACTACACAGCCCCTTCACCTGTGATGAACTTTGAGGACGGCTTCAACCAACAAGTAAGCAGCGGAATAACACAAACAACATGCACATGTGACACAGGATTTAACGTGGAAAAACCTCCTCAACTTGAGGAGTAAAAAACCACGGCTGTGGACCGACCGGTCCACACAACTTCACTATGAGAATGATGAGTACAAAGTCTTCTCTAGAACCTCTAGAGAGATTTACAACACACTCTCCACGTTGCCAACCGGCAACAGCAACAACAACCACAAAAGTAGGATTTCAGCAAAGCAGAGTTTACACAGCTTCTGTACCCTTCAGTGTTTTGCAAACTGCTCTTAAACCGCTGAACCAAACAGCACCAAATTTGGCAGACAAGTAGACACACGAGTTTCTGAGATCCCCTCCAAATTTCAGCTCAATCGGACATCGTTTGCCTACCCAAACTGTTCGTCTCCCAAAACTACTCTGTTCTGAAACTGCAGCAGTCAGAGCTGACAAAACCACTCTCAAATCTGATGCTCCACTGACCCAATTCTCAAACCAGCTAACCAAAACGAAGTACTCAAAGTAAGGAACAAGGTCACCAAGTTTGGGGTCGATCCAAGCACGTTTGAGCCTCCAATCACCAGCTTGAACACTGTCTAGTCAGATGCAGCAAATCTGGACAGAACCTCTGCTTCTTCTTCTTCCTCTCTCAGGTTGTGTTTTCTCTTGTGTGCTTTCTCTCACTCTCACGAATGGCAGCCGCCACCAGCAAGGGGTGGAGTTGCTAGGGTTTTCTCCTTGCTCCCTTCACCAGGAAACACTCACAACCGTTGGATGCAGAACAGATCAACGGTTCATATGTGTTGGACTTGTGTGGGCTGATGTTGGTCTGCCAACACATCTCCATGTGGAGGGACTTAGCCCAACAAACTCCCCCTCCCGACATCATGGAGGGTCTCACTGCCTTCCGGCAGCCATGCCAGCGAGCCGGCGACATACTTCGAGCCTCTTCCTTGTCACCACTTTAGTCAACATATCAGCCCCATTGTCATCGGTGTGAACCTTCTCAAGTTGCATTTTCTTAGAATACAACACATCTCGAATCCAATGATAACGGACTTCAATATGCTTAGACCTTGAATGAAAACTTGCATTCTTACTCAAGTGGATAGCACTTTGGTTGTCACAAAACAACACATACTTATCTTGCTTAAAACCAAGCTCACAAGCCAACCGTTTCAGCCACAATAGCTCTTTGCTCGCCTCTGTTACAGCAATGAATTCAGCTTCAGTTGTATTCAATGCCACACACTTCTGCAGCCTGCTTTGCCATGACACCGCTCCCCCTGCATAGGTAACCAAGTAACCTGAAGTAGACTTCCTTCTGTCAACATCTCCAGCCATGTCAGAATCTGAAAATGCAATCAGCTTTGCCTCATTGTCACCGAAGCAAAGTTTCAGATTTGTGCTGCCCCGAAGATATCTCAAAATCCACTTCACGGCTTCCCAATGAGGTCTTCCTGGATTAGACATAAATCTGCTCACAGTACTAACCGCATGAGCAATGTCAGGTCTTGTACACACCATAGCATACATCAAACTCCCAACCGCTGAAGCATAAGGAACATGATGCATTCCCTTTTTCTGCTCATTAGTGGTAGGACATTCCTTTCTGCTCAACTTGAAATGGGCTGCTAGTGAAAAACTTACAACTTTTTAGCATTTTCCATCCTGAACTTCTGAAGTACCTTCTCAATATACTTCTCTTGAGACAAGTACAACTTGTTGCAATTTCTGTCTCGCTCAATTCTCATTCCGAGAATGTTCTTTGCTGGACCTAAGTCTTTCATAGCAAAACATTTGCTCAACTCCTTCAACTTAGCAATCCTAGAGACATTCTTGCCAACAATCAGGATATCATCAACATAGAGCAATAATATGATGAAATCATCACCTGAGAACCTCTGAATAAACACACAATGGTCTGAGCTATACTTCTTGTAGCCTTGCTCCCCCATAACAGTTTCAAACTTCATGTACCATTGTCTTGGTGCTTGTTTCAGGCCATAGAGACTTTTCTTCAGCTTGCACACATAGTCTTCTTTGTCTTTCACAAGAAACCCCTCCAGTTGCTCCATGTATATTTCTTCCTCCAACTCACCATGAAGGAATGTAGTCTTCACATCCATTTGCTCAACCTCCAAGTTGAGACTTGCTGCCATGCCAAGGATTACTCTTATGGATGTCATCTTCACAACCGGAGAAAAGATCTCATCATAGTCAATGCCTTTTCTCTGGCCGAATCCTTTTACAACTAGCCTGGATTTGTACCTTGGATGTGATGTGTGCTCTTCTTGCTTGATTCTGTAGACCCACTTGTTCTTCAAAATTTTCTTGCCCTTGGGCAACATCACCAACTCATAAGTATGATTCTTATGCAAGGAATCCATCTCTTCTTGCATAGCCTTTTTCCACTCCTTCTTGTGCTCATCTTCCATTGCATCTGCAAAGCATTCAGGTTCTGAACCGTCAGATAATAACACCATGTATTGATCTGAGGGATACCTGCTGGAAGGAATTCGACCCCTATTGGATCTTCTGAGTGGAGCAGCTGGTGGACTTTCTGGTGCTGGTGCTTCCAGCTGATCCGGATCATCAACTTCAGCATCATACTCTTGTTGCTGCTGCTGGGGAGCATCTTCTTCACCTGCACCACCATGTACATCGTCTTGTACATCTTCTGCATCTGCTTCAACTTGCGCAGGAGCTGGAGCTGCAGGAACTGGGTCAGAATCAATCATGTCTTGCTGCTGCTAAGAAGGAACCTGCCCCTTTGTCTTCACAATATCCTCAATTGTTTGGTCTTCAACAAACACAACATCACGGCTTCTCACAACTTTCCTTGCTATAGGGTCAAACAGCTTGTAGCCAAACTCATCACCACCATAACCAAGAAAGATACATTGTCGTGTCTTCGAATCAAGCTTTGACCTTTCATCTTGAGGAATATGAACAAAGGCCTTGCACCCAAAAACCTTCAGGTGGTCATATGAGACGTCCTTGTCACACCAAACCCTGTTAGGAACATCTCCCTGCAAAGGATAACTTGGTGAGAGATTAATAAGATAAACTGCAGTCATCAAAGCCTCACCCCAAAGTGTTTACGTAGCTTTGCACTTGACAACAAGCATCTAACTCTCTCCACAATTGTCCTGTTCATCCTCTCAGCAAGATCATTCAGCTGTGGTGTCTTCGAGGGAGTAAATTGATGCCTAATACCTTGCTGCTTGCAATATGCATCAAATGGCCCAATGTACTCTCCTCCATTATCAGTGCGAATGCACTTGATCTTCTTCTCAGTTTCTCTCTCAACCGAGGCTTGGAATTGCTTGAATACACCTAGTACTTGATCTTTGGTCCTCAAAGTGAAGGCCCAAACTTTCCTGGAAAAGTCATCAATAAAAGTCACAAAGTACTTAGCACCACCAAGAGATCTTACCGACATTTTGCAAACATCGGAATGTATCAAGTCCAGCTTCTCGGGCTTCTTGTGAGGAGGTAGAGTCTTGAAGCCAACTCGATGTTGCTTCCCTACTAGACAATCTGAACATTTCTTGATGTGAACTCCTTTCACACCCTTCAACAATTTTTTCTTCACTAGCACTGTCATCCCCTTCTCACTCATGTGCCCAAGTCTCTTGTGCCATAAAGCACAATTATCATCCTTCTCTAGTGCATTGACAGAAGCACTAAAGAGCTTAGCATGAACATGATACAAAACTGAGACCATTTTACCTCTTGCAACAATCATGTTGCCTTTGGTGAGCTTGTACTGCCCTTTTCCAAAACTGCTCAAGTAATCATCTCCATCAAGCAAACCAACCGAGATAATATTGAGACGAAGTGCCTCAACATGCCTCACAGATTTGAGGTCTAACCTTGTACCATTTGCGGTCTCCAAATGCACATCTCCTTTTCCAATGATGGCTGCTCTATCATTGTTCCCCATCTTCACAACACCAAAATCACTTGATATATAGTTGGCGAAGAGCTCTCTGCGAGATGTAGCATGAATGGTAGCACCACTGTCTGGTATCCAAATCATCTCGTCACCATCCACAAGGTTGACGGTTTCATCAGAAACAACAGTGATCCTCTCCTCAACAGTGGAACCAAATCTGCCCTCATTTTCTTCATGCATACCAAGCATGATGTCCTCTTCTACTGCAGTAACTCGGTTGCCCTCTGTGTCACTATCACTGTCAACTTGCTTCTGATCTTGTTTCTTCTTTTTCTTTTTGTCTTTCTTCCACTTGTCACATTGCCACTTAATGTGGCCCTTCTGATGGCAGTGATGGCACTCATAATCAGCATACTTACTTTTTGATTTGCTCCTACCTCTTTCTGCCCCTTTACCTGGACCTCTACTCTTGCTTCTCCCCCTGGACTGAGTGACTAGCACCTCTGAATGTGAGGAAGAAGTGGCTTCAGCCACCTTTCTGGACTCTTCATTTAGTACCCTCGTTTTCATAAGATTCCAAGTGACAACTCCATTAGGTGCTGAATTGCAAACCGTGACCTTAAAGGTCTCCCAACTGTCCGGTAATGAGCCTAGTAGCAGCAAAGCTCTCACTTCATCTTCAAATGTTATTCCCATTGAAGAAAGCTGATTTATAATGCCTTGGAATGTATTCATATGATCTGCAATTAGAGTGCCCTCTTTGTACCTCAAGCACATCAATTGTTTGATCAAGAACATCTTGTCTGTACCTTCTTTCCGGGCAAACAACTCTTCCAATTTCTGCCATAAGGTGCGTGCATGTGTCTCATCAATGATATGGTTCAAAACATTGTCATCGACCCATTGCCGAATGAACCCACAAGCTTGGCGATGAAGTACCTTCCACTGACCTTCCTCAATGCCCTCCGGCATCTCGGTGGAGAACACTGGCTTCCAGTATTCTTTCACATACAACAAGTCCTCCATCTTGCCCTTCCATGCTTGATAATTTGTACCATTCAAGGATATCATCCTGCTGGTATTCACTTCCATCTTTCACCACAAGAAACTCAGCAATTTGCACAAGCAAACCAAGGCTCTGATACCACTTTGTTGGGGCTAGACAGCAACAATGCGCTGCACAAATTCGCCGACACGGCAAATATGCACACTACACAGCCCCCTTCACCTGTGATAAACTTTGAGGACAGCTTCAACCAACAAGTAAGCAGCGGAATAACACAAACAACATGCACATGTGACACAGGATTTAACGTGGAAAAACCTCCTCAACTTGAGGAGTAAAAAACCACGGCTGTGGACCGACCGGTCCACACAACTTCACTATGAGAATGATGAGTACAAAGTCTTCTCTAGAACCTCTAGAGAGATTTACAACACACTCTCCACATTGCCAACCGGCAACAGCAACAACAACCACAAAAGTAGGATTTCAGCAAAGCAGAGTTTACACAGCTTCTGTACCCTCCAGTGTTTTGCAAACTGCTCTTAAACCGCTGAACCAAACAGCACCAAATTTGGCAGACAAGTAGACACACGAGTTCCTGAGATCCCCTCCAAATTTCAGCTCAATCGGACATCATTTGCCTACCCAAACTGTTCGTCTCCCAAAACTACTCTGTCCTGAAACTGCAGCAGTCAGAGCTGACAAAACCACTCTCAAATCTGATGCTCCACTGACCCAATTCTCAAACCAGCTAACCAAAACGAAGTACTCAAAGTAAGGAACGAGCTCACCAAGTCTGGGGTCGATCCAAGCACGTTTGAGCCTCCAATCACCAGCTTGAACACTGTCTAGTCAGATGCAGCAAATCTGGACAGAACCTCTGCTTCTTCTTCTTCCTCTCTCAGGTTGTGTTTTCTCTTGTGTGCTTTCTCTCACTCTCACGAATGGCAGCTGCCACCAGCAAGGGGTGGAGTTGCTAGGGTTTTCTCCTTGCTCCCTTCACCAGGAAACACTCACAACCGTTGGATGCAGAACAGATCAACGGTTCATATGTGTTGGACTTGTGTGGGCTGATGTTGGGCTGCCAACACACCTCCATGTGGAGGGACTTAGCCCAACAAACTCCCCCTCCCGACATCATGGAGGGTCTCACTGCCTTCCGGCAGCCATGCCAGCGAGCCGGCGACATACTTCGAGCTTCTTCCTTGTCACCACTTTAGTCAACATATCAGCCCCATTGTCATCGGTGTGAACCTTCTCAAGTTGCATTTTCTTAGAATACAACACATCTCGAATCCAATGATAACGGACTTCAATATGCTTAGACCTTGAATGAAAACTTGCATTCTTACTCAAGTGGATAGCACTTTGGTTGTCACAAAACAACACATACTTATCTTGCTTAAAACCAAGCTCACAAGCCAACCGTTTCAGCCACAATAGCTCTTTGCTCGCCTCTGTTACAGCAATGAATTCAGCTTCAGTTGTATTCAATGCCACACACTTCTGCAGCCTGCTTTGCCATGACACCGCTCCCCCTGCATAGGTAACCAAGTAACCTGAAGTAGACTTCCTTCTGTCAACATCTCCAGCCATGTCAGAATCTAAAAATGCAATCAGCTTTGCCTCATTGTCACCGAAGCAAAGTTTCAGATTTGTGCTGCCCCGAAGATATCTCAAAATCCACTTCACGGCTTCCCAATGAGGTCTTCCTGGATTAGACATAAATCTGCTCACAGTACTAACCGCATGAGCAATGTCAGGTCTTGTACACACCATAGCATACATCAAACTCCCAACCGCTGAAGCATAAGGAACATGATGCATTCCCTTTTTCTGCTCATCAGTGGTAGGACATTCCTTTCTGCTCAACTTGAAATGGGCTGCTAGTGGACAACTTACAACTTTTTAGCATTTTCCATCCTGAACTTCTGAAGTACCTTCTCAATATACTTCTCTTGAGACAAGTACAACTTGTTGCAATTTCTGTCTCGCTCAATTCTCATTCCGAGAATGTTCTTTGCTGGAACTAAGTCTTTCATAGCAAAACATTTGCTCAACTCCTTCTTCAACTTAGCAATCCTAGAGACATTCTTGCCAACAATCAGGATATCATCAACATAGAGCAATAATATGATGAAATCATCACCTGAGAACCTCTGAATAAACACACAATGGTCTGAGCTACACTTCTTGTAGCCTTGCTCCCCCATAACAGTTTCAAACTTCATGTACCATTGTCTTGGTGCTTGTTTCAGGCCATAGAGACTTTTCTTCAGCTTGCACACATAGTCTTCTTTGTCTTTCACAAGAAACCCCTCCGGTTGCTCCATGTATATTTCTTCCTCCAACTCACCATGAAGGAATGTAGTCTTCACATCCATTTGCTCAACCTCCAAGTTGAGACTTGCTGCCATGCCAAGGATTACTCTTATGGATGTCATCTTCACAACCGGAGAAAAGATCTCATCATAGTCAATGCCTTTTCTCTGGCCGAATCCTTTTACAACTAGCCTGGCTTTGTACCTTGGATGTGACGTGTGCTCTTCTTGCTTGATTCTGTAGACCCACTTGTTCTTCAAAATTTTCTTGCCCTTGGGCAACTTCACCAACTCATAAGTATGATTCTTATGCAAGGAATCCATCTCTTCTTGCATAGCCTTTTTCCACTCCTTCTTGTGCTCATCTTCCATTGCATCTGCAAAGCATTCAGGTTCTGAACCGTCAGATAATAACACCACGTATTGATCTGAGGGATACCTGCTGGAAGGAATTCGACCCCTATTGGATCTTTTGAGTGGAGCAGCTGGTGGACTTTCTGGTGCTGGTGCTTCCTGCTGATCCGGATCATCAACTTCAGCATCATACTCTTGTTGCTGCTGCTGGGGAGCATCTTCTTCACCTGCACCACCATGTACATCGTCTTGTACATCTTCTGCGTCTGCTTCAACTTGCGCAGGAGCTGGAGCTGCAGGAACTGGGTCAGAATCAATCATGTCTTGCTGCTGCTAAGAAGGAACCTGCCCCTTTGTCTTCACAATATCCTCAATTGTTTGGTCTTCAACAAACACAACATCACGGCTTCTCACAACTTTCCTTGCTATAGGGTCAAACAGCTTGTAGCCAAACTCATCACCACCATAACCAAGAAAGATACATTTTCGTGTCTTCGAATCAAGCTTTGACCTTTCATCTTGAGGAATATGAACAAAGGCCTTGCACCCAAAAACCTTCAGGTGGTCATATGAGACGTCCTTGTCACACCAAACCCTGTTAGGAACATCTCCCTGCAAAGGATAACTTGGTGAGAGATTAATAAGATAAACTGCAGTCATCAAAGCCTCACCCCAAAGTGTTTACGTAGCTTTGCACTTGACAACAAGCATCTAACTCTCTCCACAATTGTCCTGTTCATCCTCTCAGCAAGATCATTCAGCTGTGGTGTCTTCGAGGGAGTAAATTGATGCCTAATACCTTGCTGCTTGCAATATGCATCAAATGGCCTAATGTACTCTCCTCCATTATCAGTGCGAATGCACTTGATCTTCTTCTCAGTTTCTCTCTCAACCGAGGCTTGGGATTGCTTGAATACACCTAGTACTTGATCTTTGGTCCTCAAAGTGAAGGCCCAAACTTTCCTGGAAAAGTCATCAATAAAAGTCACAAAGTACTTAGCACCACCAAGAGATCTTACCGACATTTTGCAAACATCGGAATGTATCAAGTCCAGCTTCTCGGGCTTCTTGTGAGGAGGTAGAGTCTTGAAGCCAACTCGATGTTGCTTCCCTACTAGACAATCTGAACATTTCTTGATGTGAACTCCTTTCACACCCTTCAACAATTTTTTCTTCACTAGCACTGTCATCCCCTTCTCACTCATGTGCCCAAGTCTCTTGTGCCATAAAGCACAATGATCATCTTTCTCTAGTGCATTGACAGAATCACTAAAGAGCTTAGCATGAACATGATACAAAACTGAGACCATTTTACCTCTTGCAACAATCATGTTGCCTTTGGTGAGCTTGTACTGCCCTTTTCCAAAACTGCTCAAGTAATCATCTCCATCAAGCAAACCAACCGAGATAATATTGAGACGAAGTGCCTCAACATGCCTCACTGATTTGAGGACTAACCTTGTACAATTTGCGGTCTCCAAATGCACATCTCCTTTTCCAATGATGGCTGCTCTATCATTGTTCCCCATCTTCACAACACCAAAATCACCTAATATATAGTTGGCGAAGAGCTCTCTGCGAGATGTAGCATGAATGGTAGCACCACTGTCTGGTATCCAAATCATCTCGTCACCATCCACAAGGTTGACGGTTTCATCAGAAACAACAGTGATCCTCTCCTCAACAGTGGAACCAAATCTGTCCTCATTTTCTTCATGCATAACAAGCATGATGTCCTCTTCTACTGCAGTAACTCGGTTGCCCTCTGTGTCACTATCACTTTCAACTTGCTTCTGATCTTGTTTCTTCTTTTTCTTTTTGTCTTTCTTCCACTTGTCACATTGCCACTTAATGTGGCCCTTCTGATGGCAGTGATGGCACTCATAATCAGCATACTTACTTTTTGATTTGCTCCTACCTCTTTCTGCCCCTTTACCTGGACCTCTACTCTTGCTTCTCCCCCTGGACTGAGTGACTAGCACCTCTGAATGTGAGGAAGAAGTGGCTTCAGCCACCTTTCTGGACTCTTCATTTAGTACCCTAGTTTTCACAAGATTCCAAGTGACAACTCCATTAGGTGCTGAATTGCAAACCGTGACCTTAAAGGTCTCCCAACTGTCCGGTAATGAGCCTAGTAGCAGCAAAGCTCTCACTTCATATTCAAATGTTATTCCCATTGAAGAAAGTTGATTTATAATGCCTTGGAATGTATTCATATGATCTGCAATTAGAGTGCCCTCTTTGTACCTCAAGCACATCAATTGTTTGATCAAGAACATCTTGTTTGTACCTTCTTTCCGGGCAAACAACTCTTCCAATTTCTGCCATAAGGTACGTGCATGTGTCTCATCAATGATATGGTTCAAAACATTGTCATCGACCCATTGCCGAATGAACCCACAAGCTTGGCGATGAAGTACCTTCCACTGACCTTCCTCAATGCCCTCCGGCATCTCGGTGCAGAACACTGGCTTCCAGTATTCTTTCACATACAACAAGTCCTCCATCTTGCCCTTTCATGCTTGATAATTTGTACCATTCAAGGATATCATCCTGCTGGTATTCACTTCCATCTTTCACCACAAGAAACTCAGCAATTTGCACAAGCAAACCAAGGCTCTGATACCACTTTGTTGGGGCTAGACAGCAACAATGCGCTGCACAAATTCGCCGACACGGCAAATATGCACACTACACAGCCCCCTTCACCTGTGATGAACTTTGAGGACAGCTTCAACCAACAAGTAAGCAGCGGAATAACACAAACAACATGCACATGTGACACAGGATTTAACGTGAAAAAACCTCCTCAACTTGAGGAGTAAAAAACCACGGCTGTGGACCGACCGGTCCACACAACTTCACTATGAGAATGATGAGTACAAAGTCTTCTCTAGAACCTCTAGAGAGATTTACAACACACTCTCCACGTTGCCAACCGACAACAGCAACAACAACCACAAAAGTAGGATTTCAGCAAAGCAGAGTTTACACAGCTTCTGTACCCTCCAGTGTTTTGCAAACTGCTCTTAAACCGTTGAACCAAACAGCACCAAATTTGGCAGACAAGTAGACACACGAGTTCCTGAGATCCCCTCCAAATTTCAGCTCAATCGGACATCGTTTGCCTACCCAAACTGTTCGTCTCCCAAAACTACTCTGTTCTGAAACTGCAGCAGTCAGAGCTGACAAAACCACTCTCAAATCTGATGCTCCACTGACCCAATCCTCAAACCAGCTAACCAAAACGAAGTACTCAAAGTAAGGAACGAGCTCACCAGGTTTGGGGTCGATCCAAGCACGTTTGAGCCTCCAATCACCAGCTTGAACACTGTCTAGTCAGATGCAGCAAATCTGGACAGAACCTCTGCTTCTTCTTCTTCCTCTCTCGGGTTGTGTTTTCTCTTGTGTGCTCTCTCTCACTCTCACGAATGGCAGCCGGCACCAGCAAGGGGTGGAGTTTCTAGGGTTTTCTCCTTGCTCCCTTCACCAGGAAACACTCACAACCGTTGGATGCAGAACAGATCAACGGTTCATATGTGTTGGACTTGTGTGGGCTGATGTTGGGCTGCCAACACACCTCCATGTGGAGGGACTTAGCCCAACAAACTCCCCCTCCCGACATCATGGAGGGTCTCACTGCCTTCCGGCAGCCATGCCAGCGAGCCGGCGACATACTTCGAGCTTCTTCCTTGTCACCACTTTAGTCAACATATCAGCCCCATTGTCATCGGTGTGAACCTTCTCAAGTTGCATTTTCTTAGAATACAACACATCTCGAATCCAATGATAACGGACTTCAATATGCTTAAACCTTGAATGAAAACTTGCATTCTTACTCAAGTGGATAGCACTTTGGTTGTCACAAAACAACACATACTTATCTTGCTTAAAACCAAGCTCACAAGCCAACCGTTTCAGCCACAATAGCTCTTTGCTCGCCTCTGTTACAGCAATGAATTCAGCTTCAGTTGTATTCAATGCCACACACTTCTGCAGCCTGCTTTGCCATGACACCGCTCCCCCTGCATAGGTAACCAAGTAACCTGAAGTAGACTTCCTTCTGTCAACATCTCCAACCATGTCAGAATCTGAAAATGCAATCAGCTTTGCCTCACTGTCACCGAAGCAAAGTTTCAGATTTGTGCTGCCCCGAAGATATCTCAAAATCCACTTCACGGCTTCCCAATAAGGTCTTCCTGGATTAGACATAAATCTGCTCACAGTACTAACCGCATGAGCAATGTCAGGTCTTGTACACACCATAGCATACATCAAACTCCCAACCGCTGAAGCATAAGGAACATGATGCATTCCCTTTTTCTGCTCATCAGTGGTAGGACATTCCTTTCTGCTCAACTTGAAATGGGCTGCTAGTGGACAACTTACAACTTTTTAGCATTTTCCATCCTGAACTTCTGAAGTACCTTCTCAATATACATTCCTTTCTGCTCAACTTGAAATGGGTAGCCGTATCATCAGCGTCTTCCAAATTCCAAGGTACCTTTCCCAAGGGAATAAACACGGCACACATTCTCTTGTCGAATGCCCAACTTTGCTATCGCTCATTTCCTAATGTATTTGTATTCAACAGTTTAGTCCAAGGGGAAATTACACAATGGTGTACACCCTATACATGACGCAGACAAACTCTCGAATTGTAGCTGTCCAAGAGCTCTCTCGGACCGGTGCTCCATCATGTCATGTGCGGTGTAGATGCCCTGCCGCCTTCGGCCATTGCTGCAAGCTGCTAGCAAGGAGAGCAAATGCTAGCCACATCATACGTTCGAGTACGACCTCTGCTTGGCCAAGAACTCCGTGGGCCCATGCAGGGTCACGTGGCGGGGCTTGGTAAGCTGATTCTGATACCGTGGGCCCGGCCCCTCTAGCAGCTTGACACCTGTACCCGGGCGGTGTGTCCCGTGAGACCGACGCTTGCACTTAGTCCTGGCCATCTCAGGCCCGGCCCTGTCGGCCCACCCAGGCCCGGCCCTAAAATCCAGGGCCTAGGCCCAATGGGCTTGCTTATGGGACAGGCTTGGGCCTAAGTTTTGAGCCCAGCAGCAAGGCCTGGACGGGCTTGGGCTTGGCACATTGGCATTTTAAGGAAGAGGCTCATCCCACGACCCTAATCCCTAAGGGCTTTTGAGGGCTTTTTACCAGACGGGTCGGGCTTGGGCTTGAAAAGTAGACCCGATGGTAGGGCCTGGGAGGGCTTGGGCCTCAGTTTTCTGCCATGGGCTTTTTTAGGCCCGGCCCAAGCCCGGCCTGGCCCGGCCCATGGCCAGATATACTTGCATTGGCTCTCACCATCACACAAATTCACAAATCAGACGTCTTGTCATTGAAGTGCATCATTGGTGAGCTAAAGCATCGAAAGCTCGTGATTATAACTGGCTTAAATAGTTTTGACAAGATCAAACAGAATACGCAGGCCAGGATCAGAGCACCTGCTGCTCTTGTTCTCTTGCTCGTTTTTCTCAATGAGAACGTGATCTCCATTTTCCCAGTCAAAATAAGCTTATGGACACAGCAAAAGCGTGCTTGCTGATCGACCACTGACCTCAGATCAGATCCATGCCTGGATAGGTGCAGTGTTTCAGAGAAAGAGTTCAGGTTTTTCCGGGAAACTTCGGTGGGTTGCAGATGCTTGGGCAGTACTGAACCAGTCCCTACCACGAGATGATACGATTATGAAACAGGCAGAACCAGCGGCGGGGGAGATACCCTGTCATTTTCAGCGGCTTAGACTAATGGACTCACCTAACCGGACATATACAAGGGACAGCGGGAATCAAATGGCAGTCCTAATCATGTTGGCAAAGGTTAGACTTCCTTGTTCAATGGTTACCTGTCTAAATCGGCGATCAGAAAATTACGATTGGTTGTGAAATATCTGCTCTACTTTGCAGCTCGGGCCTAATGCAGACATGCGCTAGGCTTTCACTATGGTGTAAACAAGCATTTGCTACAATGATGTCACAGTCTTGAGGCTAAATACAGTGGAGGAAACTGTTGTTGCCTTGTGACAGCAAATGAGGTACAGCCAAGCATGGTAAGAAACCTAAATTGTATTACCCTTGATGTTTTTCATCATTGCTCTATTAGCATTTCTATGCCTACATCACTGCAGACATCCTGGTCGATAGAGGCAGGAAATGCAGCATATTTGCATATTCTTTGTAAGTCGTTGAACGAAAAGAAAATTGGCCCTTCCAATATGAAATGAAAACACTGCAAATAAGAGAAGAACTACACCTCAGATTTTTAATTTATATCGGGAACCACTGCAAGCACATTGTCGAGTCCCTTCCTGGTGTTTTAACCTGAAGCAAGCAACTTGCTATGCTAAAACTAAACAAAGGCATGAACTACTCCAACCTCATAATTAAGTTGCTGCCACATAATGATTGTTTGTGATTAGGATAGGCAAAAAGAACCCAAGTCCTACCAAAACAACCATCTCTTATGCTGAACAGTGTAATGGATTACTAACTCCATAATTGTTGTTGTTTAACGTTGCTTTGCACTCTCGAGCAGCTATTAACTGGAGCAGGCTCCTACTAGTATATAGTATATTCCATCACCAAACCATTACTAGCATGCTGCAATATGCAAGACAAGAATCTACTGAAAACTGTCTGGTACACTTCGATTCAGCGAGAGTTTGCCGGTTTGTCCCCAAGAGAATTTGCAGCTTGGTGGGCAATTGGTTCATCTAACAACTTAAACAATTAAGGTTCAAATAATAGATTTGTTTAAGGATGCTTAACTTCTTACCACACACGTAGAAGATTCTCTTCATATAAGTTTTCTTCAGATAATGTAGAAGCATAATCATGTACAAAAATATACACATAATTGCAAATATGGAAGAGATTAATTGTTTATACAAAATAAGGAAGCACATTTTAATAAATGATCAAATAAGGAATTTTCTCAAAGATATAACGGATCAAGGAAAGAGGGCCGCACGCTCGCACACATTATCACGCCCTTGTTCGAAAATGAAGCTATAGAGAAAGGCCATTTTATTGCATCTCTAGCCCCCCCCCCCAAGAAAAAAAGTCATGTTTAGTAACAAAAAAAGGCGGTTTGGAGAATTAAGCCCCATCTAGCCCATTCCCAAACCATTATTCCCGCAAAACTATTAACTTCTCACCCCTCATGTCTCAACCTTCCAGCCCCATTTTTCTTTAGAAACATCACTTCCTAGCAAATGTAGACAGGTGTATGTCCTTCCTCTCGGCGTCGACTTACCTCATGCCACCCGCCATCCACGCCGACTCCCTAGCGATGGACACCCCCCTCGCAGCCCTGCCGCCCTCTCCCGCATCCTCTCGTCAGTTGCCGGTGCCAGAATCGTCATTCTTGCCGCCATCATGGCTGCCCTCGCATAGGCCCGCCCCATCGCCGCCAAGGTCAGCTTTCACAAGGAATTGAACCACCTAATCTTGGAGATGGCGTAGGAGGATCACATGCAATCCCTAGCCAACCGACGACGCCAGAACCGGACAAGTTGACAACTACCGGTACCCCTACAACTCAGTCACATGCCCCGCCTCCCCACCAGGGAATCGCCTCTGTGGCCCGCTAACTGTCGCTGATGATATAGTGAGGGGTTACTTTGCACAAAATGTTACATCCCCTCCCCCCCTAACTAATTCCGAACATAATTCTAGATGCATTGGTATCTTTTCAACACCATTGCAAGAGTTGTGGAGAAACATGATCCATTGTTTTGACTAAGAAGGAATTTCGTGGGGAAACCAAGTGCAAGCCCATTGTTGAACATTACAGCAGCTATGCAAGTTCTCGCATATGGATGCCTGGCCGATACCATTGATGACCATGTTCACATTGGTATGATCACATCCTCGAGTGTGTGAAGAGATTCACCAATGTTTTAATCGAGATCTATGGACTGTGGAGTACTTTAGGGCTCCCACTGAGGAAGATACCAAGAGGCTCATGAAGGAAAGTGAAGCGAGAGGTTGGCTAGAGATAATTGGAGTCCTTCAATACATGCATTGGGCATGGACGAATTGTCCCGTGGCATGACAATGTCTGTACAAAGGACGTTGCCACGATCCAACCACCATTCTTGCGGCAATTGCCTCACATAATCAATGGATTTGGTATTCATAGTTCTTGATGTCTAGATCTCACGATGACCTTAATAATGTCCTCCAGATATATTTTCTTTTTGCAAGGCTTGTTGTCGTTGACACTCCACCTTGCAACTATGTTGTCAATAGCTATGAGTACAACATGAGGTACTACCTTTTTGATGATATCTATCCTTCATCAGACACATTTCTGAAGACAATCAAACATCCTCAAGGTAACAAACGATCTCACTTTGTAGATTGCCAAGAATCCGCTGAACGGGATGTTGAGAGAGCTTTTGATGTGATTAAAAAATGCTTTGCAATTGCTCATGGCCCTGCTTAGTACTGGAAGCCTCAAAGCATGTGACACGTCCTAGCAACATTTGTTATCTTGCACAACATGATCACCGAGGATGAGAGAGATGACCCGGAGAACTTGTGCTTCCTCTACAATGGTGTCATGGTGGACTCGAAATATCACCCAAATAGGATCCAAGCATTCCTCCAAGCACACCGAAGGATCAAGAACCGAGAAGCTCACAATCAACTCCAAGAAGAACTCGTTCACCACCAGTAGCAACTTCATATCACTTGATTCTTGCTCTTTATCTTGTTTTATTTGGATTATTAGTTCATTTGAACCATATGTTGTGTTTGAATTTGAATGGTTAAGTGTGAAAACAATAATTTTGATATGCATTTGAGTTGTGTTTACTAGAATTCTCAAGTTTTGAATTAATGTTATGTGAAAATATATGTTCAAATGGAATTTGTATGCATACATACTTTTGGATGAATTGACAGAAGAAATTTTTCGCATGATAAAGTTTTGGGGGATAGCTAGGCTGCATAAACAAAAGTTTATTTTTCTAAAAAAATATGGGAAATTAAAGGATGGGAGATGGATGGGGAATTAAGAGCATCTCTAGCAGATCCCTTGAAGCTATATTTGACGGACTTTTTTGTTTAGAGGATTACACGTTTCTGGTCAGGAATAAATTGACAACCCATGTGTGATGCTTACTTCATTTCTCCTTAAAAATTGCCGGTATTCTAAGGCTTAATATACAACCTACATGATTGGACTATGATTCATTCCATTGTTAAGTTCAAGGGAGAACAATGGTACTAAGGGCATCTCCAATGTTGACCCCAAAACCGGACACCATATCCGTCCGCGGACCGGTGGGGACCAGTCCGCAGACAGTGCTGCGGGAGCCGGCTATCCAAAGTTTTCCCCTAAATGTGTGACAAATTTGAAATTCAAATGCATCCGATCACATAGAGTGTGCCCGATCGCATAGCGCCAGGTCACAGAAGAAAGATACAAGTATGCAAAGTTTTTACATGCCGATCATAAAAGAATATTATTCCGACAGTCCGTGCAAAAAATAGATTTTATTCCCAAACAATTGGTATTCCAAACCTCCACCTCACTCTACAGTCGCTGCCTTGTCGGCCATCTCCTTCTCCGTGTCCGCATCTAGTTGATTCTTTTGTCGCTTCAACATCTTGAACCGGACAGCTTGGTCGATCAACCTTGCATCGTCATCCAAATCATCCATCTTCAAGGTCAACATCTTGGCCTCCTCCGAAGTGGCTGGAATCTAAACCTTCTTCTCTTCGATCATGGCCTTCTTCTCTTAAGGTTTCAGTATCTTCTTGGTTGTTGTCATCAACATGTTAAACCTCTCAGCCTTACATGCCTCCTTGATGGTGGAGCGCTTGACATATGTCTCCTCCTTCCTGGCCAAGATATCCTTGAAGCTCTCTGTTATCTTGGTCGCCGCCCCTTGTTGCTTTGCCTTCTCCTCCTCCCACTTCTTTCCCCATAAACCTCTTTTAACCTTCTTGGGAGGCTCGTGTGTTGGGTTGGTTGGATCACCCGTTTCTTCCTCGATGCCCATGTAGGCGGTCTTGGTGGAGTTGACAATAAGTACCTTCCACTTGGGTTGCCCATTCAACTTGAACCAACAATGCATGAAGATGAAATTCTTCTTCTCCAACTTCAAGAACAAATTGCATGCACGGGAAGTTTACAAATTAAAACACTCCCAACAATTTGTATACCTGATCCGGCCAAATGACCAAAACATAGATCATATCTGGTCAACAATTTGCATATCCGGCCAAATGATCAACACAATTGTTTGCTTAGAGATTGGGACACCACTTGGCCACAGTCCGATGAGTTGCTTCAAGTGGCCGAAATAATTGGACATGGACTCTTGGATGATGTACCATTGATGGTTGAGAGAATCCACCAAATGGTTGCGGATGAGTTCATCGGTGTAGGGCTCGAAATGCTTGTGCTCATGGAACCAAGTGTGAATATTGGCCCAAAATGTTGATCCCTTTTGATCTGTGCCATGGATCAGATCGATGTGAGTGACCAACCACGCATCGCACAACAACTCTCCTCCCTCATGTTGAAGATTTCTTCTCTACCTCTTTTCTTTGGGTCGGCAACAAATTCATCTGAATCAGGGTCCTCGTCGCCGCCCTCCTCCCGCTCCTACTACCGGTGGCCCAATCTAGATGTGTGGCCGACTGTGTGTACGTGCCTGGCTGCATGGACTCCGATTCATCCACCTGAATGTCCTTGTTCAAACATCTGCCTGTCCGCGTTGTCGTACGCCGGCTCACCTGCTTGGTGCATGTCGGCGAACAACATGCAGGCACCGAGTTGCTCCAGCCCGGCGTTTGCGACCGAACATGTTGCGACGATGTAGACTATGAGAAAAGCAACATCGCAATGTTGAGGTTGACATAGTAGGCACGAATGACGGGGACTGTCTACCGAGCTGTTGGGTGTATTGCTCTAGCCAGGGTGGCGTTTGCACGAACGGCGACGACGGCGGTGTCTAGTCTTCGTGGCCCCGCCCTACACCACAACCGCTGCTGGCACCATGACCACCACCTCTGCCGGCCTTCTGCTTTTTGAGCGGTGCGGCCTTTGCCTTCTGTTAGAGCCATCGATCATGTCGTGTCACCGATTTGATCTTGCAGGCTGTAGCCTTCGCTGGATCCTCCATCACGGTCTCCGACAACTTTTATATGGGTCTTTAATGCAGTAGCGGCGGTGGAAAAAGGGCGGGAATTGGGGTGGAGAGCTGGGGATGGAAGTGGAGAGATTTGAGAACGAGTGATTATGCGCGGGCGTCGGCCTCGGTTTTGGTTGGCGGGGGGTGTCGAAATCCTACATGGCTAGTGTGTGGACTCCCGCGAAGCCCTCTGGTTTGGTTTCAATTTACGCAAGATGAAAGTCCGGACTGGTCCGCGGATGGATTCAGGACTCCATTGGATGGCTTAAGGGCCCGAACGGATGTGGTAGCTTTGAAGGTCCTCTTTGGAGATGACCTAAGACCTTTTGTTTTTGTTTTGAAAAATGCCCAAGACTTAATATACACACTACATGACGCAGACAAATTGTAGAATTGTACCGATAATCCATCGTGTGGAGTGCAGAGGTGCCCTGCCGCCGTCGCTTGCGAGCAAGGAGAACAAACACCTGCCACATCATACGTACGACCCCTGGTTGACAGCCTGGTCAGAAACTCGGCTTACGCACACGGGGCAACGTGGCGTGGCTTGGTAAGCTGGCTTCGATGCCGTGGGCCCGGCCCCTAGCACTGCTTGACACCTGTACCCTTGGGTGTCCTCTGAGAGTGACCCTTGCTCACCGAATCACACCCCATGTCCTGGAAACGCATTTCGGGTGAGCTAAGCATCACAAGTTCTTAAATATAATTAGCTTAATTATTGTTGACAAAATCAAAAGGAATATGCAGGACAGGACAGTAACGGAGCAGCTCATTGCCACTCTTGTTCTCTTGCTCGTTTTCCTCGATGAGAACGTGATCTCTATTTTGTCAATCAAAATAGTCTATGGACAGAACAACGGCGTGCTTGCTGATCGATCACTGACCTCGGATCAGATTGATGCCTGGATAGGTGCAGTGTTTCAGAGTGAGTGCAACTTCTTCCATGAAACTTCTGCACACTGCTGGCTTTGGGCAATTGAACCATTCCTACCACGAGATGATAAGATTATGAAACGGCAGAAGGAGCGGCGGGGGAGAGACTCCGTCATTTTCAGCAGCTTAGACTAATGGAGTCACCTAACCAGACATACATTAGCGACAGGGGATTCAAATGGCAGTCCTAATCCTGCTGGCGAAGGTTGGACTTCTTTTTTCAATGGTTTCCTGTGGGCCTGTGTGAGTCGGTGATCAGAAAATTACAATTGGCTGGAAATATCTGCTCTACTTTATAGTTCAGGCCTAATACAGACATGCGCTGAGCTTTCCCTATGGTGTAGAAAAGCCTTTGCTCCAATGGTGTCACTGTCCGGAGACTAAATACAGTGAAGCAGTGTTGTCTTTGATTTGTATCCACAAATGACGTACAGCCAAGCATGGTAGGAAACCTAAATTGTATAATGTTCTATCAGCATCAACATATCTATGCTCACATCACTGCAGACATCCAGAAAATGCAGCATATATGCATATTCTGGTAGGTGGTTGAAAAGAACAGAAAAATTGCCTTGGAGAGTTGGGAATAGCACTGCGAATTGGCCCTTCCGTAAACAAATGAGAACACTTCAAAGTTGGAGAGGAAGTGCACCTAAGGTTGTTAATTTATATCCGAAACCACCGGCCAAAAGCACATACGTATACAGTCATTTCCTGGTGCTTTCACCTGAAGCAAGCAACTTGCTAAGCTCAAACTAAACAAAGACCTATAGTTTTTCAAACTCACGAGTTGCTGCCACATACTGATTGATTGGGATTAAAAAAATGAAAGCCAAAAGGAATTAAAGTGCCGATAAATCACGAGTGAACATAGTGCCACGCGAGGAGGAAATCAACACCGTTCGCTCCCACGTGATTCGTGCACTTATTATACAACAAGCTTGTATATTGATTTGCCGGCAGCGTATTGTTTCTGTATTAGCTATGCCATCGCAATCATATGTCCCACAAGTCAGTCGCATGCAACAAAGTCAGACACATTGAATCCCTCATCAATTACAATGGCTACCTGTAGTACATGGTGAATTAATACTTTGTCAGTGCATTGATAATGCATGCACCCTCCTTAATGCTTGACACAGACCGTGGCATCAATATTATAAAACAATAAACATCTCAGATGAACTTTATAGTTAGATTAGCATAAAAACTTGTATGAGTTGGATTGCTTAAGCACTTTTAAGTCGGAATGGTAATTTCGTAACATAATTTCATTGGCTGCCTATTAAAAAATATCTATTTTGAAACATTTTCAAAAATATATTTTAAAACACATATGTCTTAGTTAATGTTCTTCAAAATTCATTTTCTTACAGATCTTGAAGGGCCAAAAAAATAACATGAAATTATTTTTCTCATTCAACTTGCAATTCATATTTCAATCCAAATTCACAAAAAACTCCGTTTGCAGTTAGTCGTCTCACAAGCCGAAAGTTTGTATGGTCGCGTGCTTACTGTGTTGTAGTTAAAACCTATTTGGGAATGGGACAAAACATGTGCCCCTGTTTAAGCTGCATAACCCCAAGTTCCCAATCATGCCACTGATGAGCAAGTGATTAAGTGAATACTAACAATGCATGTCATAGAAAGAAAGAAAACATGCATCAAATTAAATCACTCTAACATAACAAAAGTCAAATTTCATCATAATCATGTTCACTATTGATCATGTTAGACCTCACCAGCATTTCACAACCAGCCATCTTAAATGGTCTCATCAAGATGCTGCCTGTCCCCAGCCCAGCAACATAGAGAAGTTAATGAATAAAGGTTTGGTCATACTATCCAATTCATTTAAGATGCCCAACCACCAACTAATATACAGGTATTTGCTGAATTAACCTACTGTGGTGTTCATGTATTCATTTAATCACTATATTAAGTGCTAATCTCACAGCATGCATGGACTACCGAGATTTCATCCTCGCGTGGCACCATGTCCCAAAAATCCGCGTCCTTAAAGTGCTACCAAAACAACCATCTCTCTTATGTTGAATATGATGGACTAATAACTCCATAATTGCTCCTGTTTAATCCTGCTCTGCCCTCTGAAGCAGATAGTCTTAACTGCAGCAGGCTCCTAGTAGTATATTCCATCACCAAATCATCACTTGCATGCTGCAATATGCAAGACAACAATATACAAACTGTCTGGTGCACTTCGATTCAGCGAGAGTTTGCCGGTTTGTCCCCAAGAAAACTTGGCAGCTTCAGTGGCCCATTGTTTCGTCCAACGACTTAAACAATTGGGTCCCATAATAGATTTGTTTAAGGATGCCTAACTTATCGCCATACACGTAGAAGATTCTCTTCATCAAAAGATAAGTATTTCCCATTCGATAAGTTTTCTTTAGACAATCTAGAAGCATAATCGCGTAAAAATTATACACATAATTGCATCTACTAAATTAAAATATAAGTATTTGCTAGTATGGTAATTTATTTGGTAGGAAACCTAAATCAAAAGATAAGCATTTGCTAGTATTTGATAAGTTTTCTTCAGACAATCTAGAAGCATAACGGCATAAAAATATACACATAATTGCGTCTACTAAATTAAAGCAGGTGAGTCAAATCGTGTCAAATCGTGTCTCCTACCCTATTTTTATTAAGGAGCATGGTATTGCGGCTAGAAGTGTTTTGCATATCTCTCGTAGAAAAAATATCCTGAAGAATATAGTATCTTTAGACTCCATAATTGTACCGACCTTCTGGTCAGGTACCTCAGATCTCACTACTAGAAATCTATAGCCAACGCTATTCTTAGCATAGCCTAAATTAACGAAGTCTACCTTCTTTGGTCACAACTTACGCTTTTTGGGGATCGGCACATTGACTTTTGCCAAATAGCCCTAAGTGTGCAAGTGCAAGAGTGCTGTCCTTCTCTTCGCCCATTTCTCATAGGGAGTAATCTCACTATTTTTTGCCGGAACTTTATTGAGGACATGACATGAAGTCAATATAGCCTCCCCCACCATGCCTTGGATAAACCAGATGTATCTAATATGGCGTTAACCAAATCAGTTAGAGTACGATTTTTTCGCTCGGCAACCCCATTTGACTGGGCGAATAGGGAGGCGTTCTCTCATGAATAATATCGTGTTTCACAGAGAAGGAGTCAAACTCACTAGATAAGTACTCTCCACCACGATCTGACCGGGCTCGTTTAATTTTCTTTTCAAGTTGATTCTCAACTTCTATCTTATAGATTTTAATGTAGTGTAGAGCCTCATCTTTAGTATTTAACAGATAACATAGCAATATCTAGTGCAATCATCTATCAATGTCATGAAAATTTCTTTTCACCTTTAGTCAACACACCATTCATCTCACAAAGATCTGAATGTATGAGTTCTAATGGCGCCAAGTGTTTCTCCTCCGCAACCATGTGAGGCTTGCGAGGTTGCTTAGCTTGCACACACGAAAGACACTTAGAACCTATGGCTAAAGTGAAACTCGGGATTAAATTCAATTTAGCTAGTCACATAATAACATCGAAACTAATGTGACGAAGACGTGAATGCCAAACTTTAGATTCATTAACACTCAAATGAATATTGTTCACGACTTTATTATAAAAATCTGTGAGGGAAAGGCGGAACATTCCTCCACATTCATTACATTTTTCCAACAAATAGTCCATATTTCGTAACAACTAATTTATTAGACTCGAAGATCAACTTAAACCCTTCTACACATAGAAGGGAGCCAGTAAAGAGGTTCCTCTTGATGGCAGGGACATGTTGCACTTTCTTCAGCTACAGGATCCTTCCTGAAGTAAACTTTAGATCTACCATGCCAACACCATGAACATAAGCACTCGCGCCACTCCCCATCAATACGGAGCCATGGCATGTGACCTGGTAAGAAGAAAACAATGAAATGTCAACACACACATGAACACTTTCACCTGTGTCCACCCACCAATATATCAGCGGACTGAAACACTGAAAATACAATAAATAAATTACCAACCCAGATGCACCATTCTCATTGTTGCCCACAATCATTTTAGCAGAGTTGGAGTCCTGCCCTGGCTTCTTGTACTTGTTTGGGCACTTGTTGGCTCAATGTTCATCCGAACCACAAGTGAAGCAACCATCTCCCTTCTTGTTCTTCTTGAGGGTCTTCTTACCCTTCTTCTTAAAGTCGGTATTCTATTGGACACCATTCTTTCCCTTGGGCTTGTGGGAGTTGAAGTTCCTCTGGTGCACCATGTTAGCAACAGAAGTTCCTTCGACCCCTTTTCCGTGTGAGTCCTTTGCCCTCGAATTCTGCTCAACACTCAGATGACCGATGACATCCACTACAGAAAATTCACGCCTTTGATGTTTCAGAGTGGTAGCAAAGTTTATCCACGAATTAGGGAGCTTAGAGATTATACATCCCGCGACAAACTTGCTCGGTAAATCGCAGTTAAGAAGCTCAAGCTCCTTAGCGATGCATATTATCTCATGAGCCTGCTCCAATACATGACAGTTCTCGACCATCTTGTAATCATGAAACTGCTATATAATATACATCTCGCTCCCAGCATTGGCGGCCCCGAATTTCAATTCGAGCGCCTCCCACAAGTCCTTGGCAACCCCCACATATAAATATGAGTCAACCAACTTACCTCCAATCACGCTCAGAACTGCTCCGAAGAAATAAGTGGTGGCCTCCCTGAACGCCCTCTCCTGCTCAGGAGCAATCGTTCATGTGGAAGAGACACCGGTTACCCAGAACACATTCATAGCCATGAGCCATAAGGTGGTTTTGGTCTGCCAATGCTTAAAGTACGCACCTGTAAACATATCCGGTTTCAGTGCAGCGGCAAAACCACTAGCCGATAAATTCCTACACATATTAGGTTTTTGGATGCTGAGTAAATAGGCAATTTTTTGAATGAATTAATCAAAGAGTAAATCACTAGCATGTCATTCACAGAAATAAACACATGCTGATATACGAACATGTAAGCACATACTACACTAATTGCAGACACATCTATGTATAACACTTGCATGGCTAAAATAGAAAATAATAGGATCGGGATAAACGAGTTATACCATCCAGTAGGCGCAGAAACCGCGACGGGCAGCAATGGCGCCCTCAGCGGCCTCCTTGTCGGCTTCAAGCTTCTCGGCAAGGGCACGGTCAGTGTCGGTTGGGTGAGACATGGTGATAACGAAGGCGTAGGGAAAGCACTAGATAGGTGTCGAGCAGTCGCGTAGTCGCTTTCCAAAAACCTAATCGCCCCTCTCTCATACAGGATCCGGAGAGGAGGGGTTTCGGGGACCTGCTCTCCCATCAACCGTGTACGCGGTGAACAGGATGGAGTCGCCCGTGGAAGCAGAACGACGTGGGCGTGGAGGTAGATGTGATCTGATTCGCGTGGCGTCTAGGGTTGGCAGACGCCCCACATATATATGCGTGGTCGCGTGGAGAGACATGGGCTAGACGCATGTCCAAGTCAGTAACAACCCACGATCTGACGTCTCAGATCGTGGTCCACCTATCAAAAACTCTTCATTTCTGACCGGCAAAAATAAGCGCATAGGTGTGAGCTCAGCTCGGCTCATTCCTGCAACCCGCGGCGTGTCGTGACGAGGGTGGCGAGACGGGCGGCAGAGGAGGAGCGCGCGAGGGCCTCTTCCCATCTCAAGCTCCAATAGCATGTGGAAGAGAATCCCTTATAAGAAGGTCC
Organism: Triticum aestivum; assembly: GCF_018294505.1. Taxonomy (NCBI): domain Eukaryota; kingdom Viridiplantae; phylum Streptophyta; class Magnoliopsida; order Poales; family Poaceae; genus Triticum; species Triticum aestivum. The sequence goes on along the minus strand of NC_057798.1, from coordinate 99,207,177 downwards.
AACTCCTCTTCAACTAGCAAGGTGGGACTAAACTTCACACTACACCTAGTGTCATATAACCGACATGGCCCCTTACAGATTTTTAGAAATTGTTACATGGGCCCTAGGCCCACCTTGATATTTAAACAATTTCACCGGTCCCGTCCGTCGCCGCTGCCACTTTCTGCCACCACCTGTAGTAGCCATGCCCCTTGCTGCTAGATAAGGAGCTACCCATATCTAACATCGAAGCCTCGGTTTCAGCTCCTTGAGCATATCGGGGCAAGGTGCGAAACACGGATCGCCGTGGAGCTAGCTCTAGACACGGTGGATCCGGAGGAGGACTTGAAGGAGGAGCAGGTGGAGGTGGAGGAGGATGAGGACGACGCGAAGCAAGAGGTGTAGCTGAAGGAGGAGCATGAGGAGAACGAGGAGGGGCCGCTCGGGACGCGGATTTGCAGGGAGAGCAACAGGTGATCCTTGATTCCCTCCGGTCGTATCGGCGGCGGAGGCCAAGCGCCGTTGTCTACAGGAGGTGGAGGTGGAGCAGCAGGCAGACTTCGACGAGATGCTCACATATATGGATGAGGAGTAGGAGGAGGATCCCAACTACACGCCCATCTACCAGCGCCCGACACCAAATGTCATGGACATCTCCGACGACAAATCTTAGTTAGGCCAGCGCGATGTGTATAGTAGTAGGAATTTTTTTATGCTTTGTATGAATTTAGCGGATGAAATATGAGATACTCGGATGCATAACACCAAGTACGGATCTAAGAGCATCTACAACCGGACTTGACAAATCCGGCCCCTCAAACGCCCACAGACGCGTCCGGGCGCATTCGCGAACTGCATGCACAATGACCGAGCACTCCTTAAATATCTCTATGCATCCCAACATCTCATATATGAAATCTTAAAATCACACAAATCATGCCAATAAAACATCTACGTACTATGTAGATCGACTATCCGTTCCGGGCTACTCATTGTCGTCGGAGATGTCCATTATCTTCACTCGGGCTCCGGGTACATGGGGCAGACGCAATTTTGGATCGACCGACTTCTCCGCGCCGCCTCTACGCCCACGTCGAGTTCGGTGAAAAGCGCGTCGGACGCTGCCCGCTCCTGCCGGATGAACTGACAGGTTGCCTCCACATAGGCCTCATCCTGGACGGACTCCAAGATGGTCTGCTGCTCCACCATCTCGGTTACTTGGATGACCGCAAACTCCGCTTCCGCGTCCTCCATATAGAACCCCCAGCCGGCGTCACCTGCTCCTCCGGCTGCTCCGCCTCCTCCATCGGAGACGGTTCATATGGAATGCAAGATGATGCCCAAATTTTGTTTCTGTTTGCACTGGGCGGACGGTGTGTTTCTCTTTGTCCCCTGATTTAAAATGCCCAAATTTGCTGTATGGCACAGCTTATTTTGGAACATTTCAAGATTGCAAAAGTGATAAACATTTAGGGGCCATAAAGATCAAGCCAAGAAATCAAACGTTCCGAGGCCACTATCTGTAAAAAGCCCTCCAAATGAGTGGAAAGATGTCCTGGACTCGTGCCTGGTCGGGGCTAACGAGAAAAATTAAACGTGCAAGTTGCCACACTTGGAATGTCGCACTTTACTTAGAGTATATTATTATCGGTGGTTCACTTGGACTGCAGCAATGTCGACCCTACCTGCATGTCATCCTCCACGGGACGGTGAGCTTATGAGCACATGTACGCTTTGGCCCAAACAATTGGTCTCTCGTGAAACTCCCGCATCAAAAGTAGGCTTATTTAGCTTAGCTAGCGGCGAATGGTTGACAAACAACTTTATAAAGTAGTACCATTTTCGGATATTCAATTCTGAGCACGGGCTCAGCTGATCCTGAAATCCTCCCCGTCTGATCGCATGAGGATGTGTGCCCACGGTTGTATTTCTGCCTGTATAACTGATGTATCGCTGGTAAACAATCTAAGGGCGTTGGCTCATTAATTGCGACGACATGCGTTAAGTTAGAGGCAGAACAGCTTGCTGGGGCACGGCCCGGTCATTCTCCTATGCCAGACTGAGACGTCCAAAGGGCACAGAAGAAATACGCTGCGCACAACTGGTTCTTCATCGCATTTTACTCATCCAGCAGATCAAATTTTGAATCCGACGATGTACAACTCAACCCATGAACATCCACTTGGTATGGTTAATATCAAGAGTGCCTCAAACGCAAAAGCTCGCAAGTACTTAGTACATGCGTAGCATAGCTTACAAATACTGACGGCGCAAGGGGAACCCAAGAAAATACTGATGAACGACAACAAAGTTTACTGAATGGTATAGTAAGTCTGCCGTCCTGAACTGGAGGAACACAAGGGAGCATTGCTCACTGAAACACACTAGAAAATCTTCAGAGTACAAGTTTCAGAATTAAAAAATTGACTATCACATCTGATTTTGAGCACCACCGATGGTGCCCTTGCATTCCCTGTCAGGGCAGGTTGTTCTCTTGTGGCCTTTGTGATGACAAATGCTGCAGAATATCATACGGTGCTTTCTCCCGGCTATTTGTTGGCCTGTCGACACCTGTCTGCTCTTCCGGAGCAGCAGGCCCTTGAAGTGCATTCACACTGATAGATAAACGACCATTGTCTTCACGCTCTGCACTGCCATTTCCCACAAATGCAACTTCTCCATCGACAGGTAGCCTCCTGCCAGGCAAAGTGGTCTGGCTATCCTAAAAGCCCAACATCCCTCTTCTCTTCAAATGGTGCACCACACACCTACAAGGCCTTCAGTTCAGCCAACATGTGCGTGAACACTCCTGGGCTCGCATCGTCCAAGTAAAATACATCCGTCACCTGCACAGAAACAACTAGTGTCAAGAATGAGCTTTCCCTGCTGTGAGAAAGATCAAAACTGTCAAGCAAAATTCAACTAATCAAGTTGTGCACACAAATGTTAAGCAGGTTTATAAACCCATCAAGCAGCCGCAAACAATCTCCTGCATTGATTTGGTCCGCTCGGCATTCAATCTGTTCTTGACATATCTAATCCCAAAGCTAATCTCCCACGAATACAAGTTGTAGAAGTCATACAAATCATCAAGCGACTAGAAACTCAGTCCTAGTTCAGGCCGCACATTTTTTGCAGGCTGCTCTGCATACTTGCGACTTGTCTGCTCTAAGGCGCTCATCCTAGATGGACACGGCGTTTTGTCGGACGGTGACTCCCAAGGTGTAACCTGAATTTACAAGCAACAACATTCTGCTAAGAGGAAACAGAACTCAAATCAGCAGCGCCTTACCAGAACTACCTATTTATCTCCATCGTACCTAGCACGAACGAGCATTTTCATTTTGTTTGTTTTGCAAATCGTACATAGCAATGCAGGAAAACATCACAACATTTGCCAAAAAAACTGTAAACAGCTACCTGAGGTAGGTTCCAGGTCATACCTTTTGGTCCAGCCCGGCGCCTCGGGATTGACCCTGTCAGGGCCTGCTACCTCATCGGAGAAGCCTACCATCGCCGGCGCTTGTTGCCCTCCGGAGCCACCAACATGCTGCCCGCACCCGGAGCCAATATACGAGTCCGCCGGCGTAGCAGGGGCAGCATTCAGCCGCGGGAGCACCGCCAGAGGGACCGGATCTGGTTCTTTCTAGCTGTCCGCAAACTCTTCTCCCAGCGAAAACCTGTAACTTACTGCCATGGTGGCCGGAGGAGTCAGCGTCACGGGGGTCTCACGCAAAAACGGGAAATCTCCACGCGGGGTAGGGTTCACTTACCCGTCATCGGCGTCCAACAAGAACTCAAGCTAGTGTCCTCCATCACCAGCCAGCCGGAGCAACCACAGCCTTCCGCGCAGCCTTGGGGATGGGGAGTAGCCGTCTGCGCCGGCGGCATGTTTCAAGAAGCACCTAGGTCAGGGTCGGGCAGACACACGTCCTCACATTTGCGACCTGGCCGGGCCACCTCGACCGGACGCGCACGCTGTTCCAAAGCTCAGCCCAGAAAGTAAACGTCCTGGGCCACGGACCAGCTAGACCACCGCACGGACGCCCGTCCATCCATACGTTCTGGGCCCGCAGGATGGCACTATTTGCTACCGTATTCTGCAGGTACTTCGAATTTTTGCTGCTTCCATGCACGCGTGTCAGAGCGATTTCTGCAAATCCCGAGACATGAGCCAACGCTAGCGATTTGGGGAGCAGCTGGGCTCAAGCACCGAATCGCTACTCCCTATCATTTTGAATATTCTACTTCATAATATCCTTTTCTAGACGTACTATCTTCGCATACAAGGTGAGTACAAGTTTCATAATTCAATAATATCATGAATTACGAAGACTAGAAAAATGTCGAATCATGAGCGTGGACACAAACCAGCTGGAGGAGGAGGTTGCTTTTGGTGAACCAATGGAACCAACACACTCCCGTGGATGCAACGTGACGATGTTCCTTACATGGTATCCGAAACTACACATGTCGTCCAGCTGGTGGCTTCCTCGAGCCTAGAAGAGTAATGTGCCAAGGGTATCACTCAGACACTCACTGGTCATGAATTCATGATGCCTAATCCGCCGTGTTGATCGACCCGGTTGCTAAAGCCGTCACGCCTAATGCCCATAATGGTATATTCTACGTAGCTGTTGATGCCGATCATTAGACTGCGATGGAGATACCCATGTGAGACATCTGGATGCATTCGATGCAACCAACATCGACCGTTCATCTGGTGTATCCTTGTACACGATACGTACCTCCTGTCCCTTCGTAATAATTGGGAAAATAACTGCACGTATCATGTACGCGCGTGCATGCGATGCATGATTGAGAACGTCGGGCCCGCGAGGTTTGCGTGGCGTGCTACATGGCCTGCTGGAAATAATGATTTTTTTCAAAACTATCATATTTTTTATTGCAAATTCAGAAACTATAGCACGCAGTGAAAAAAATATATCAAAACTAGCACCCCATCGGCCTCCTCTTGGCCGAAAAGGGTGTTTTCGGCCTCCTCTTGGCCGAAAATGGCTTTTCGGCCTTGCCTTGGCCGAAGAGGTGCGTACTTGGGCCGAAAAGACCTTTTTGGTCAGTAGTAGCCCAAAAAATCCTTTTTGTCAGCAGTAGGCCGAAAAGTCCCTTGGGCACACCTTTTCATGTTAACGGTTGGCTGAAGCTGCATGGCTCCACTCTTCGGCTTACGTTAGGCCGAATGATTTCTTTTTTTAATTTTGGCTTATGAATATTGTGCAACCATTGCCCATCTTAGACATTGAAAAAAATATACTTTCGCGCAACCCTTTTCCATCAAATATTGTGCAACCATTGCCCATCTTTTACATTGCATGAACATATGGAGGGAAAGAGTTGGTGGGAAAATATTGAGGGGAAAGGGTTGCGCGAAAATATATTTTTTCAATGTCTAAGATGGGCAATGGTTGCACAATATTCATAAGCCAAAATTTAAAAAATAAATTATGTCGGCCCAACGTAAGCCTAAGAGTGGCGCCATGCAGCTTCGGCCACCGTTAACGTGAAAAGGTGGGCCCAAGGGACTTTTCGGCATACTGCTGACCAAAAAGGTCTTTTCGGCCTACTGTTGACCAAAAAAGGTCTTTTCGGCCAGGTATTCACCTCTTCGGCCAAGGCAAGGCCGAAAAGCCCTTTTCGGCCAAGAGGAGGTCGAAAACACCCTTTTCGGCCAAGAGGAGGCCGACAGGGTGCTAGTTTTGATTTTTTTGCATTGGGTGCTATAGTTTCCGAATTTGCTATAAAATAAGTGATAGTTTTGAAAAAATAAATCAAAAATAATGACGCGACATTGCATATTTGCATGCAGGTCCATATATAGGGCCAAACCATCCTTTTGGCCCGGTGAACGAAAATATTCCTTAAAAATTCTAGTAATATATATAAAAGAAATCATGCTTGTAGAATGGGGGTGTTTTTTTTACAATCGCAACAAGTTCCAAAAAGTAAAACTGAAAATAGCATGTTGTAAGAAAATAGGAAGTAGTTGGGGTCGAAAAAGCTAATTCAAGTCTATACAGACAAGACCAGACTTCTTACTTTTGCACAGGCAGCATTCATTATATTTTATGAAAATTTATCAGTTCAACAACATATGATACAAAAGTCTCTCCTTCCTTTGTCTCCTTCAAGAAAAGGGGGTTAGGGTTTCTGCCACCTGTCGGCGGCGCCGCGGATCTCCCATGTCTCATGTGGCCTTAGGGCCATGGGTGCGCGGTGGACCCCGGCCCTCAGTGGCGAAGGCACACTTAAGCTAGGTAGTCAATTGACTACACAACTTTTGGCAAAAGCTACATACATCAAATAGAAATTATGCCAAAAAATGTTATAAATATGCATACACCTAACTACACAATATTTAATTGACCACACATGATTGGGTTTCTGGCACCGCCACTGTCGCCCTTGCCGGTGGGAGGGATCGGTTTTCAGGTGCTTCTTCAAATTTTGTTAGGGTTTGTGTCCTACTCAAGAAGACGAGGTGCACTAGTAGAAAACATGGCTTTGGTCCAAACTCAATGTACACATTAGTCCTGGTTGCATTATGAACCGGGACTAATGTGAGCATTAGTCCCTGTTCGAGCGGCTAGGGCGTCGGGAAGGCATTAGTCCCAGTTCAAATGGGACCTTTAGTCTAGGTTTGAGACACGAACCAGGACTAAAGGGTGCGATGCCCTTTATTCTCGGTTGGTGTCTCAAACCGTAACTAAAGGTTGGGTGCGGTGCCCTTTAGTCCCGGTTCGTGTCTCAAACCAGGACTAAAGGGGTTGTGAAATATGTTTTTTGTTTTTGTTTTGAGTTTCTGTTTTAAATTGCTTATATCTTTTAGGATATTTAATGATTTTGAGTGTTTCTTTTTGCATTAGATTCAAAATTTTGTCTAGTTTCTATTTGTGCCATTAGTTTTCAAATTTGAATGATTTAAATATGAATTTGTTCAAATTTTCTTCAAACCCTAGATTGTGAATAATTTGAGTTTAAAAATAGTTTTTTATTTATGTCCTTTTGCTCCTAGTCACATGTCAGATTGTTGTCACATTAAGAATTTGGTTATTTTTAGAATAATTTAAATTAGGATTTTAATTAAAACAATACTGCTTTGCTTATATAGTTGTTTTACTTCTTTAATTGTTGTTTTCAATTATTTTTAGTTAGTTCTTTCTGCAGATTTTAACATGTTGTAGTATGCTTCTGTTAGAAAATAGTAGATAAATTTTTATAATTAATTAGTACTAATTTTGCTACTGTTGTGTATTAATAGTTGGTTAGCCTTTAATAATAGTTGATAGAATTTGTTTTGCTATATTAAAAAGTAATTCTTTTTGCCACCTTAATCGAACGTGACTCTGGCTTGGTTAACCTTAGTTATGACTCTGGCTGGGATGGTGCTACGAGATGTAGTCGATGATAGGATTGGATGGACACCATCCCGGACTAAAGGGAGTTCAAACGCTTCCCCCCCCCCCCGGTGTATTGCCATTTCAGTTTTGAAAAAATCAAAAGAAATGATAATTTTTTCAAAAATTAAAATCCTTCGAGATGTAGTTATGTTACTACATTTACTAGTTAGGAAAATTTAAAAACTTAAATTTGGACATGGTTTGCAAAAAAGTATTATAAAAAAGTAAAACGGCTATAAATTTTGCATATGATGTCAAAAAAAAGTATAATATATCAAAATGTTCAGCACAAAAATCCGGTTCCGATTTCGACGGCCATAGGCCATTTTGCAAATTTTTAGAATCCTTAAATTCTTAAAGGAAAAAAGTTATCCTTAAATTTAAGTTTTTTTGTATTTTTTGTCAAACTATGGTGAAACTGTAGTCAAACTACTTATTCAAGAAATATTAATGTTACTAAATAATTATTGGTTTTAAGAATAATAGTTTCAAACTCAAACGGTGAAACGTGTGGCTTCATGCTCAAGTTCAACTCCTAAGGGTTAATAGGATTGAACAACTTACTATTGTTAGGACAACAACAAGTGCAGACTTGGAAACAAGGGGGAATAGAACTCGGAAGTTGAGCGTGCTCAGGCTAGAGTAGTGAGAGGATGGGTGACAGATCGGAGAGTTAGACGATTTGGAATGAATGGTCCATACTTGAGCAGTGCTGAGGGGTGATTAGAGATTAAATTGAAAAAAAATCAAAAAAAGAAAAAAAATCATTTTTTTCAAAAAAGTTCAAAAAAACCAAATTTCAAAAAAATAATAATCTTTAGTCCCGGTTGGTGTTACCAACCGGGACTAAAGGTGGAGCTCCAGATAGCGGCCACGTGGAACTCCTTTAGTCCCAGTTTGTAAGTCAACCGGAACTAAATGTTTTGGGATTTAGTCCCGGTTCTAGAACCGGGACTAAAGGCCCTCTGGAACCGGGACTAAAGACATGTTTTCTACTAGTGACGGCGGTGGCTTCTTGAAGATGGAATAAGGTTCTTCCCACCTAGCCCCCGTCCTAATGGTGTGTCTAGCATCGTCGGAGGGCGTGTGAAGGTGTGTCTGCGGCGGATCTCGCGGGATTTGGTCGGTGGTTGTCTTTGGTGGATCCGCTCGGATCCGGTCTTTGTTCGTCTTTGTTCATGTATCTTCAGGTTGGACTTCTGATCTAAACTTCTCTACATCGACGGCGGTTGTTGTTCTAGAGCGTTGGTCCTATGGGACCTTAGCACGACGACTTCCCGATGTATACTACAACAAGTTGTGCCCGGCTCCGGCGAGGGAGGGGCGATGATGGCAGCGCCTTCGTTTCATCTCAGTGCTTGTAGGCGTCGCTAGGTGGTTTATGAATCTGGATGTACTTTTATTATTTCCGGTGTTCGTTGTACTGCCATGATTGAAGAAGAATAGATCAATAGTTTCCTGCAAAAAAAACATGTAGCTTACTACACTTGTGATTTTCTTCCGACTAACCAAAAAATAAGAAAATATTTCTGGAACCAAGAGTACTGCTGCCGAAGAGCCAAAATGAATTTTCGCACATAGGGTATCCAATTTCCTTTTTTTATTTTCTTTCGATAACAGATAAATGAACGGAAGGCAGAACCATGACTTGCTTGGTTCTGGCCCTCCTGTTGCTGGCGACCTGGCTCTAGCTGATAATTGTAACCTTGCTACTCGTGATTAATACAATTATTTGATCCGCAAAAGGGATAAATGGTTTTTTTGCTTGCGAATGGATGGACAGCACTAGTAGCAAAGGGGGCAAAGGTCCAGGCCAGGTCAGCCCATTAGTCCTGGTTCAGTCAAGAACCGGGACCCATGGGGGCATTGGACCCGGTTCGTGAGCCCCGGGGGTCGGCCGGGCCACGTGGGCCATTGGTCCCGGTCCGTCTGGACCTTTTGGTCCCAGTTGGTGGGACGAACCGGGACCAATGGGCCTCACTCCTGGCCCACCACCATTGGTCTCGGTTGGTGGCTCGAACCGGGACCAACGGCTTTTATGATAATTCTTTTTGCTTTTAATGTTTTGAACAAAATTCTAATTATTTATTTATTTTCTTTTATGATAATTCATTTTGCTTTTAATGTTTTGAACTAAATTCTAATTACTTATTTATTTTCTTTTATGATAATTCTTTTTGTTTTTAATGTTTTGAACTAAATTCTAATTACTTATTTATTTTCTTTTATGATAATTCTTTTTGCTATTAAAGTTTGTAACAAAATTCTAATTACTTATTTATTTTCTTTTATGATAATTCTTTTTGCTTTTAATGTTTTGAACTAAATTCTAATTACTTATTTATTTTCTTTTATGATAATTCTTTTTGCTTTTAATGTTTTGAACTAAATTCTAATTACTTATTTATTTTCTTTTATGATAATTCTTTTTGCTATTAAAGTTTGTAACAAAATTCTAATTACTTATTTATTTTCTTTTATGATAATTCTTTTTGCTTTTAATGTTTTGAATTAAATTCTAATTACTTATTTATTTTCTTTTATGATAATTCTTTTTGCTTTTAATGTTTTGAACAAAATTCTAATTATTTATTTATTTTCTTTTATGATAATTCATTTTGCTTTTAATGTTTTGAACTAAATTCTAATTACTTATTTATTTTCTTTTATGATAATTCTTTTTGCTTTTAATGTTTTGAACTAAATTCTAATTACTTATTTATTTTCTTTTATGATAATTCTTTTTGCTATTAAAGTTTGTAACAAAATTCTAATTACTTATTTATTTTCTTTTATGATAATTCTTTTTGCTTTTAATGTTTTGAACTAAATTCTAATTACTTATTTATTTTCTTTTATGATAATTCTTTTTGCTTTTAATGTTTTGAACTAAATTCTAATTACTTATTTATTTTCTTTTATGATAATTCTTTTTGCTATTAAAGTTTGTAACAAAATTCTATATAATTTTAGTTTCAATAATACTAGAGGTTTATAAAAGCTTTTTAGTTGATTCCTTTAGTACCAGTTCTAAGGCTGTTACAAAGGCATTTTATTTGGTACAGGTTTTAAGGCTGGGGCCCCACGAGCACCTTTTAGTACCGGTTCGTGGTATGAACCGGTAAAAGAGATTTTTGGTTGATTCTTTCTACAGCTATTTTTTAGTCCCACCTCGCCAAGCGAGAGGCAGTCGCAGCAGTTTATAAGCCCTGAGTGTAGAGACGATGAAGGGAGAAGCGCAGTGCTCACCTGCACGTTGGCCTGAAGCTAAGCAACGTGTAGGTGAGCATTGCGCCTCTCTTTTATTTTGGCATGGTATCATCATAATAGTTGTGGAGAAAGTCTTCACTTTTTATTGTAAGTAAAAACAAAATAAAATAAATAAAGCAAGAAAGAAAACAAAAAAGTGATTTCAAATTTGAAAACTAATGGCACTAACAGAAAGTTTATAATTTTTCTAAAACTAAAAGCAAAAAGAATTAAAAAATAAAGCAAAAAACAAAAGAAAATAAATAATGCAGAAAACAAAACAAAAAAACTAGGGAAAAATAATAATAATAGCAACAATAACTATAGAAAACAAAAAAACAAAAAAAGTGCTTCCTGCTGGCCCCCCACGGTCTGAATACGACTAGAAACCCTATCATGGGCCAGGATTCAGTCCCGCAGAAGGCCCAACAGGCCCACAGGCAAAGCAGTGTCAGATTAAGCCCATAGGCCTGCAGTTCAGAGGAGTTCGAGTGGGAAGAGGCAGCAGAGCTTATAAACAGGCGTGGGGCGCTCTCAACTAGCAAGGTGGGACTAAACTCCCACCACCACGCCGCTGTGCAAGGCCGTTGGTCCCGGTTGGAGGCACGAACCGGGACCAATGCCACCCTTTGGTCCCGGTTCGTGGCACCAACCGGGACCAATGACACCCTTTAGTCCCGGTTCGTGCCACTAACCGGGACCAAAGACCGCCACTTCCCGCCCTTCGGGCTGCTGAAAAGAGGCCTTTGGTCCCGGTTGGTGGCTCCAACCAGGACTAAAGGGGGCATTGGTTTCGGTTGGTCTCACAATCCGGGACCAATGCTCTGCCTATATAAACAGCACTCCTGAAAATTTGGTTCAGTTCCTTCTTCCCTGCGCCCGACGCCGCCAGGCTGCCCGTCTCCGGTTCGCCGTCGTCGTCGTCGTCGTCGCCCCGACGCCGTCGCCTCCCCGCGCCATCGTCGCCCCGCGCCGTCGCCGCCCCGACGCCATACGTCGCCACCCCGCCCCGCCCCGACGCCATACGTCGCCGCCCCGCTCCGCCCCGTCCCCATGCCGTCGCCGCCCCGCGCCGTCGTCGCCGCCCCGATATTTTGCTAATTTAATTATTTGATGTAGTAGTTAATTTAGATGTGTAGTATAATTTAGATGTGTACTTAGTTGAGTTAGATTTTGTTAGATTTTTTCGTTAGATTTTTTTGTAGTTCATAGGTTTTTTTGGTAGATGTGTAGTTCATAGATTTATTTTCATATTGTATAATTAGTTCATATTTTGTTATATTTTTTTTTCTGTTAATAGATTTTTTTGGTGATATTATTGTTTAATATGCATGTTTGTATGTTTGTATATATGCAAAGATCTAATATGTCAATTTTTTATGATTTTTTTCTGTTCATAGAATTTTTATGACTTTTTTCTGTTATAATTTTGTTCATATAATTTTAATGATTTTTTTGTTCATAGAATTTTCTTTTTCAATTTATGTATTTGTTCATATTGTGTATGTATAGGAAAATTGTGCATGATCAAAGTCATTTATGAATATGTTCATATTTAGAATAGAGGAAAAAGGAAAATAAGAAGAGAAAGTGTTTAATATAATTAGTTAGAAAACTAATAGAACTATAGTTAAACTAGTTTATTTTTAGTAAGTACTACTTTATTTTATTTATAGTAAGTGCTTCATATATAGTTGAACTAGCTAGTTGATTTAATAAACCAATTTATTTTACTATATATAGAAGTAGTTTATTTTTAGTAAGTACTACTTTATTTATTTATAGTAAGTGCTTAGTAGTTGAACTAGTTGATTTAATTAATAAAACTACTTTATTTGACTATATATATAGAAGTAGTTCCCGCATCGACGTCGACGATGCCTATCCCGCATCCTCGTCGTCGTCGACTCGGCGGTGGAGGCCTGCTTGATCAGGGCCATGTTCGGGACTAGGCTCCGCCGAGCTGGTATTGGGAGGTGCTATCTTTTGGGGGACGTAGGTTGGTGAGGAGGCAACCCGTTGTTGACCCGATCCTTGTTTGGTGGCGGTCGCGTGGGCCAGTGACGGAGCCGAGGCTTCCAGACACCGCGGAGGTGGTACATCACCGTTTCAGCGAGGAGGACGGGCACGTCCGTCGCTACATGGTTGCGTTGGAGGGCAGGTTCGACAATACCTAGCAGGTTCTTTAGGGATCTCACTGGAGCTATGATCATGTGATCGTTCCTTATCTTTGGGTGTCCACCGCCCGCGACGATACCCGTCGGGGTGCTATGGTTCTAGCTGTATTAATTAGCGATGCTATATGTATGATAGTATTCGAGGAGTATTCGACGATGTACGGACACAAGAGATGATGTACTTTTGGTTATAATTGAATGCATGCTAATTTGAATACTACTTTATTTTATGATTTGGTTTTGCTTATTGAATGCTCATATTGGAAAAGTACTCCTACTTTGAGTGCTAAAATTGAAGAGCACTCTATGCAGAAGTCTAGGAGCCCCCTCCATCATCCACACCGTCATGGGGGTAGCTTCTCCTTCATTCCCGTGTGCTAGACAATTTGGTGTAATAATAATGCACTCGGGAATGAAAGGAGGAGCTACGTACCATCACCGGTAGTCAACCCGTGATTAATAATAATGATCTAATTTAGGTTTTTTAGTACATATATTTAATTGTACAAGTTTAATATTTGAATTATGAACTTAGGCCGGAAATGTCATACTCGGACGACGAAAACCACCCGGGGGAGTGCGACTGGTGCCACGACGACCGAGGTATGTGCGACAGGTTCATTGAGCTGGACGAAGATCGGCGCTTCAGCATTAAGCTCGAGGAGAGCTTCGATGTTCATACGGTACACAACGACGATAATAGTTTTTTTTTTGTAATTAAGCATGACTTCAACTATTTTAACGTGTATTTTTCATCTTTTCCAATTCGACTAGCTTATCCCATGCTATGCAAGACGCTATGTCTTGAAGAGGATGGGTTTTGAAGACCGTGAAAGTATGGAAACCAAAAAAATTCTCCTAAGGACCCATCATGGTGTGGATTTTCAAGTAAAATTGTACAATGCTGAGTGTGTAACCCATTTTGGTTGCAAAAATTGGGAAGCACTTTGCAAGATGTATGGTTTTGATGAGGGTATGCTTGTCCCATGGATCTTGGTGATCCTACAATCCAGCAAGACAATATGGGCATTTGGGTCCTTGTGGATACACCTCCAATTCTTCCCCCATGTGAGCTTAACATAGTTATTAAGTAATTTATATTGTTTATTTCAAAATAGTTGACAGCTTGTTTCCATTGATAGCCTATTTTCATTCTTTAAAGAATGTGTGGAAAATGGTAGACAAAACCCACTACACCGACGGCTCCGAATTAACTTATAAGGAGAAAAATCATCTGATCGCATTTTGTACTGATCTTGAGAATTACAACGTCTACAATCGAATTCCTCAACATTATGGTCAATACGTGCCACTAGTGCATGTGTTGAACTATGGTAACTACCATGGAGATACCCTGGTAAGATTTTTTACTATTACGACATCCCTGCATCTTTTTAAATACTTCTAAAACTAGTACATCATTGCTAACTATGAAGTTATTACTACGTTTTTCAATAGATAATCCCGAATGATTGTGCCTCATCTGATGTATACGCACGACCGCCTTGATGTTTTGAACATACAACCAGGTCGTCCTACGAATCTCAACTGTCCACACCGGATTTCTAAAAGAAGTGGAGACATGACAATCAAAGAATGGAAAAAAATGTATGGACAGTCGTAAGGAGCTTCTTGCAAGCAAAAGGAGGCGAAGCGCAAGAATTGGAGAAAGGATGATCTCCATTCTTCATAATGGAGAGTCAGGGTCTATATTGTTTTATGCTATTTTACCTTAAGGGTGTTTAGGTCCTACCTGATACTGATGATCATGTGCTAAGAACAATTATGTAGGGTTGGGTTCGATGACTATGAGGATGATGATTGTATGCCTTGTTATTAATAACGAGTAGAAGTTGTATGATGATGCATGATTAGTAGGACTGGTTATTATATATGATGATGTATGATGCGAGCATGCATGAGTTATTATATATCAGCGGGTGAAATGAACATAGCGGTGGCGTTGGTAAACCAAGGACGAAGATATAAGAGAGGACACTTCTTTATATTAGCTAGCTAATAACAACCTAAAATTAACCCCCAAAACCCCTAAACCAGCCACTTTTTTTTAAAGAAAAACCTCAGCTGCTGACACGTGGAAGCCTTTTGGTCCCGGTTCATGTCACCAATCGGGACCAAAGGCCCCCTTGCCTCGGCTGCTCGCAGTGGCCACGTGGAGGCCCATCTGTCCCGGTCCGTGTTAGAACCGGGACTAAAGGGTGGAGGCATTAGTAACGACCCTTTAGTCCCGGTTCAAGAACCGGGACAAAAGGCCCTCACCAACCGGGACAAATGCCATGTTTTCTACCAGTGCAGGACTTCCGGTGTACAAAAAGAGGGGTACACTTTTTGTACCCCTATAACTGTGCACGGGCAGTCTGAGCCACAGACACCACCGCACTGAGCAAGGCAAGGAAGGTGAGCCAAGGTAAGGCCGAAGCTCGAAAGGAGCAGAACGACGCTAAGACCAAGACCACAAAGAGCAAAGGGGACGAAGCGGACTCCCCCGGCAAGATCCTTGCTGGGGGCGGTTTTAGCAAACCCGGCAAGACCCTTGCCGTGGCAGCTCGCCCCACACCTATGGAGCGAATCACCCTTGAGTCCACTGCCCCCATGGGGCAAGGATTCGGGAGACATCCCCGTGGTGGCATGCAGATCTTTGTGAAGACATTCAAGATCAGATACACACTATAGAAGATGACGACCCTTGGCGGGATCCCAGCCAAGGAGGACCACAAGGCCCCTGGCAAGAGCCTTGCCGGGGATGACAGCAGGCGCCACGGCAAGACCCTTGCCGGGGCCCCGGCAAGACCCTTGCCGGGGCTACGGCGAGGCCATTGCCAAGGACACCCGTAGGGCCAGCATCAGGCCCACGTCAATCGAAACCTCCACCACCGTTCGCATGCAGATGCCGACCCAACCAGTTGCGCAGGCACCTGCGTGGCGGCAAGCGGATCTTCGTGGAGACCCTCCGCTGTGCCACCTCAGCTACCTGCCTGCCTACATGGCACCACGGGCACCGCTGGCCAGGGCGCGTGTCGACACGAAAGGGAGCGGCGACGGACGAGACTGGGCTCTCCCCCGCCCCCGATAAAGCAAGGACACCTAAGCAAGACGCATTAAATGCGCCTTGTCATGTAATGCGAGGGATAAACTCGCATCACTGTACCCTTTCCACCTCCTGTGTGCCACTGTGGCAACCCCTTTCCTTATAAAAGGAGGCCCGAGGCGACCAGGAGGAGGATTCGGCTTTTCGGAGCTCCTCACACCCCATTGCTAGTTCAAGAACACAGATAAACAAACCACCAAAGCAGGAGTAGGGTTTTACGCATCCTCGCGGCCCGAACCTGGATAAAGAACCTGTGTGCTATCTGTTTGATCCGCTCTTCTCACGACCCCGCGCCCCGCACCGTAGTAGGGATTCTTGTGATCCCATAGGTGTCGTCCTCACACCGACATCTTTGGCACGCCAGGTAGGGGGTCAGTTGTGAGAATCGGCTCTAGCAGTTAGTTCGACGCTTCTTCATCGTCATGGCGCCCAAGATGAAGATGACGGTGGCGGTTGGCCCGTCGGAAGCCGGACATCCCGTCCCGACGCCGGGCGAGCAGCGGACCGGTCGCAGAAAGGACCCGGGGCGCCGTTCGCGAACACCAACACCGTCCCAGCAGCCGAAGTTTGGGAGGCGGCGATGTTCGTGCGCCTGGTAACGGGCCGCACACCGCTAAATCCAAAGACGGAGCCAGGCCCTCCGCGGGTGGCGCGGACCCTTCCAAGATCGCTGCCACCCCGCCCGAAGGCGACGCGACGGCTTCCAAGACTCCCACGCCGGCGTCGACGGTGCGCTCCTCTCAAGCGGCGCGCGACGAACAGCGTAATCACGCCGAGGACCCCGGACGCTGCCGCGGAAAGAGCCCCGAGTGCCACTCCCGGGATTTTGAAGACCTGCCCGCTCGCCGAGGCGCTGGTGAAGATGGCATGCGACCGCGGGGTCGTGATAGATCTCCTTCTGACATGGTCAGAGGTCGAAGCGCGTCGCGATCCGTGCAGGTTTCGCTGCCACCAACGCCAGCAGAAGCCCTGGCGCGCATGCAGTTGCTCCTCGATTTCCCTCCCACTACAAGGAAACTCGACGAATGGAGAGCCACTATCTGAAGCCTTGTTGCGGTGGCTAACAAAGATGAACCGAGTCCGGTGGAGCCCCCGGGTCGACGCTCTGACGGATTCCCACGCACCAGTGGTAGGAGAGCCGGCGGCGCCTCGACCACGGTGCACTCGTGTAACGCCCTGGATACAACTTTCCATATTCGTAACTCCGACTCTTGCCATTTCCGGCTATGTGATATATTATTTCCTCCGTGGTTGGGTTTTTTCTGTTGTTTTGCATTTTGTTCTTGATATGCATCTCATCTCATAACATCATGCGCATTGCATCGGCATCGTTTTCATAAAACTTGCATCCGTTCGGGTTGCGTCGGTTCTCTCTGTTGTCCGTTCGGAGTCCAGAGACACTCGCACGCGCCTGCGGCACCTCTGAAATATTATTTTATAAGTGGCATAAAAATGTTCTTAGAATGGGTTGCAACTTGTCGTGCGGTCTTATTATAGTGTAGACAGACCGCCTGCCAAGTTTCATCGCATTCGGAGTCCATTTGATAGCCCAACCGTTAAACATATAGCGGTACCATTGCCGGTACCTTCGTCGGATGTTTTGGTCTCCGAAACTGCCGCCGGGCCTCTCTTTCTCTTCTCTTCTCTCAGCCCAACCCCTCTTCTCAGCCCACCTGCATCCCACCTAAAACCCCCTCCACTCCGGACCACCAGATCGAGATCCGAGGGTCCAAAACCCCTCCAAACCCCCAACCCTAGCCTCTTTTGCTATATAAAGACCCCCTCTCTCCATTTTGGGCATCCCTAGCCTTCCCCTACCTCCCAGCCGCCTCCCTCCTCGAAATCAGCGCCTCCCTCTCTTGGATCTGGCGCTGCCAGCCCGCCGCCGCCACTTGGCGCCACCCAACTGGCCGGCGCCACCGCAGAAGCCTCCCTCGCCCACTCCTCGCTCGCCACCTGTCCCCCGCACTCCCCCTCAGCGCCGCAGGGCCCGCCAAGCCCGGACACAGCCCGCCAGGCCCGCCTCTCAGCCCGACCGCACCCGCAAGCGCACGACCAAGCCGCCCCGCTCCTCCTGCTCGATTAGGGGATCGAGAGCGCCGCCGCCGCCTCTCAGCCCCGCCGCCCGCTGCGTACTCCCTCGCCGGAGCCGCCGCTCCACGCCGCCGCCTCCTCGTTGCCAGGTCGCCGCCCTGTCGTCCCCTCCCTTCCCTTCTCTATCCCTGCCTCACTCTCTCTCCTTCCCCCGCAGGTCCCCGCCGCCCTTCGAGCTCCGCCCGTCGCCGGCTGGCCTCGCCATCGCTGGGAACGGGTCCGCCGCGTCCAGATCCGCCTGGATCCGGCCGGCACCACAACCCCCATGGCCTCCTCCAGCCTGCTTCGCCGGAGCCCCTCGTCCCACCGCCGCCATGCTTCGCCTTGGCCTCGGGCAAGGTCGGGGACGAGCTCCCCTGTCGTGGGCCCCGTCCGGCCCACCCGCGCCAGCCGCAGCGCCTCAAGGCCCAGCTCGCCCGGCCCAGTGGCCCTCTGGTGAGCGCCCACGCGCTATCCTGTGCCCCAGCGCACTTTTGTTTCCTGCGTCAGCCCGTGTGGTTCGGTTTCGGCCTGTTTAGGTCTTTTCTCCTGTTCTACGAATTTCCTATTATCCGGTGAATTACAGTCTTACAGAAAACCCCTCAATATCATGCATATAATAAACTCCACAACCGTGCATCGGATTAAAATGTTTTATATATGTAAAATGCTTAGAATTTTGTGTAGATTAATAATATGTCATTTTCATCCCATATTAAAATGTTTAACTTGCTGTTTATTTAAATTTGCTAAGATGCCATGTTAAAATGATTTATTTCATAACTAAATAACCGTAGCTCCATTTTAAATAAACTTTATATGTAAATGGGGTGGAAAAATGCCTAGTTTAACATGGTGGCATTACTTTGCATGTTTAAAAACATTAAATATGATTTAGGGCAGAACAGTACCAAATTCATAATTTTCACATGGGGATTTTTCGGAAATGTAGTTTGTTGTTCCGGCCTCATTTAAACTTGTCTATATAGGTAGTTTTTCATATGCTTCACCTCTTGCCATGTTTAACAACATTTAATATTGTTGTGTACCTAAACGAGAGTGAACTAAATACTTGAATGTGGTGTTTCATCAATATGCAACTCGTTGCATATTGAGCTCCACTTAACTTATAGTATCGTTTGTTGCACTTTGCCATGCCATGCCTATTTAAACCGGTCATGCATCATACTTGATTGTGCATCATGCCATGTTCATGTGATGGTTGTTTACCATGTTGTTTGCTTCTTTCCGGTTTGCTTCTCTCGTTAGCTTCGGTTTCGTTCCGGAGTTGTGAGGATCCGTTCGACTACTTCCGTTTGTCTTCTTCATGGACTCGTTCTTCTTCCTAGCGGGATTTCAGGCAAGATGACCGCTACCCTGGATCTCACTACTATCATTGCTATGCTAGTTGCTTCGTTCTATCGCTTTGCTGCGCTACCTATTACCTGTTTATCAAGTCATCCCAAAATAGCCATGTCAACCTCTAACTTTTGACACCTTTCCTATGCAAACCGTTGTTTGGCTATGTTACCGCTTTGCTCAGCCCTCTTATAGCGTTGCTAGTTGCAGGTGAAGTTGAAGATTGCTCCATGGTGGACAGGATTTTGGTTGGGATATCACAATATCTCTTATATTATTAATGCATCTATATATTTGGTAAAGGGTGGAAGGCTCGGCCTTATGCCTGGTGTTTTGTTCCACTCTTGCCGCCCTAGTTTCCGTCATACCGGTGTTATGTTCCCGGATTTTGCGTTCCTTACGCGGTCAGGTGATTTATGGGACCCCCTTGACAGTTCGCTTTGAATAAAACTCCTCCAGCAAGGCCCAACCTTGGTTTTACCATTTGCCTCACCACCACCTACTTTTCCCTTGGGAGTCGCTCTCTCGAGGGTCATCTTTATTATAGCCCCCTCGGGCCAGTGCTTGTCTAAGTGTTGGTCCGAACCAGAGCCACTTGCAGCGCCACATCGGGGGAACTCGACGGCTGGTTTTAGTTGTACGTAGTGTTCATCCGGTGTTGCCCTGAGAACGAGATATGTGCAGCTCCTATCAGGATGTCGGCGCATCGGGCGGTCTTGCTGGTCTTGTTTAACCATTGTCGAAATGTCTTGTAAACCGGGATTCCGAGTCTGATCGGGTCTTCCTGGGAGAAGGTCTATTCCTTCGTTGATCGTGAGAGCTTGTCATGGGCTAAGTTGGGACACCCCTATAGGGTATAATCTTTCGAAAGCCGTGCCTGCGGTTATAGGCAGATGGGAATTTGTTAATGTCCGGTTGTAGATAACTTGACACCAGATCCGAATTAAAACGCATCAACCGCGTGTGTAGCCGTGATGGTCTCTTTTCGGCGGAGTCCGGGAAGTGAACATGGTTTCTGGGTTATGTTTGATGTAAGTAGGAGTTCAGGATCACTTCTTGATCATTGATTAGCTTCACGACCATTCCGTTTGCTCTCTTCTCGCTCTTATTTGCGTATGTTAGCCACCATATTGCTTAGTCACTGCTGCAGCCTCACCACTTTACCCCTTCCTTTCCCTTTAAGCTTTGCTAGTCTTGATACCCATGGTAATGGGATTGCTGAGTCCTCGTGGCTCACAAATTACTACAACAACAGTTGCAGGTACAGGTTATGCGATGATCATGACGCGAGAGCGATGCTTGCTTGCGTGGAGTTCTTCTTCTGCTTCTTCGATCAGGGGATAGGTTCCAGGTCGGCAGCCTGGGCTAGCAGGGTGGATGTCGTTTGAGTTTCTGTTTGTGATTCATCCGTAGTCAGATGATGCTCTTATGTATTGTGATGTTGTATTCATGTGGCATTGTATGCCTTATGTATGTATCTCCATCTATTATGTAATGTTGATGTAATGATATCCACCTTGCAATAGCGTTTCAATATGTGGGTCTATTCTTGGTGGGACCTTCGAGTTCCTTTTGGACATGGTCGCATATTGGGCATGACAACTCGCCTCCTCCTCGCCCGGTACCGCGGACGCCAGCCCGTCGCGACGTTATGGGCGACGAGATCTCCGTAGCATCGTCCGACCCATGGGCCCACTGTGACCAGCGCCAAGTTCTTCGGGAACAAGAACATGAAGACGCTCGAACCACTATCGAGCACCAGCGAGTAGGGCGTGCTATGAGCCACCCGGCACCGGGGAGCCCTCGAGGCCTACCTTACGAGGTAGGCTGTCCGGCTTTTACCCGTGAGCTGCGGCAGTTCCAGTGGCCCACTCACCGCACCTTCAAACCCGACGTGGGCGAAAAGTACAGTGGCAAGACCCACCCGTCCGAGTTCCTCAGCGTCTACACCATCGCGATGCAAGCTGCCAGAGCCCGCGACAATAAGGTGCTTGCGAATTACATTCCGTTGGTTCTTAAACCTAACGCCATGTCATGGTTGATGCACTTGCCGGTAGACTCTATTTCCTCCTGGTCGGATTTGTGCCATGAGTTCGTGGGCGCCTTTACTAGAGGCCACCAAGCCCATGGCCAAGCAAGCGACCTGCACGTCATTCGCCAGAAGGGAGGCGAGAGTCTCCGCAAGTATATACAGAGGTTCAGCTGGGTACACTACAATATCCCTGATGTTCACCCTGCCGCCATCATCAGCGTGTTCCATCAGAACGTGCGTAACCGCAAGATGCACGAAGAGCTGGCAATGAACAAGGTGAGAGACGTAGAAGAACTCTATGTTCTTGCTGACAAATGCGGGCTGAAGAGGGAAGGAAGTACCCCGGCGAAGATGCCAGCGTGGAAACCGACTCCTCGGATGAGGATATTGCCGCCCCGGCGAAGAAAGGCCGGCGCCGCAACAGGAAGCACAAAGGAAAATCCGTGCTTGCCGTCGAGGGATCTGATGACGCCGGCTCCACCAAGAAAACCAAGGCAGATGACCCCGGCAAGGAGGTTACCGGATGTGTCACCTGCCGCGCCTTGGCGGCTGCCGAGAAGCCAGGAAACTCCGACAAGCGATACTGCAAGATCCATCGCACCAAAGGCCATGTTCTCCAGGACTGCCGACAGGTTGAGCTCCTCGCTGAGAAGCAGAGGGCTGAATATGAGAGGTGGGAAAAGGAGAAGGGCCCAGACGGTGCTGAGGGGTCCGACAAGAAGCGTGACGGCCAGGCGGGCCGTCGCAGCAAGGATAAGCAACAGGAGAGGCCCGCCCGGGGCCGTGACAAAAAGCCAGAAGACGACGATCACGAAGAGGACGACGAATCCGGTGACCAAGAGTTTCAGAAAGCTCGACGGCGGGGCCTCGCTGCATACTTCTCACGGCCGGCTTAAACAGTGGGCGCGAGAGATTACAGAGGCAGAGCCGTTGTTTGATGCCCAAAGGCCGCTGAAGTGGTCCAGCACACCTATAATTTTTGACACTGAGGACCACCCTGATCGCACTACTGCGGTCGGGTGCTTGCCATTGTTGGTTTCACCAACAATACGCAACCTCAAGGTGACGAAGATGCTAGTCGGTGGCGGGGCCGGTCTGAACTTGATCTCGCCTGCCGTGATCGAGAAACTGCAGATTCCTGATGGAGACCTCGAAGAGATGGGCACGTTTCAGGGGGTCAACCCGGGAAGAAGCCAACCCAAGGGAAAGGTCACGCTGCCCGTGACTTTTGGAAGCGACCTGAACTTCAGGACAGAGAGGATCGTGTTCGATGTTGCCAAGATCCCCTTGCCCTACAACGGGATCCTTGGTCGCCCAGCGCTGGCCAAGTTCATGGCGGCGTCACACTACGCCTACAACACCCTGAAGATGCCAGGACCTGTGACGATCATCACCATCCCCTCCGACAAGAAAGATGTGCTGGTTTGCGCTGACCAACTATACCAGCAAGCAGTTGCAGTAGCTGCCGCCGCTAGGGCACTTGCTCCTGCCGCTGGGACCCTGGGAGGGAAGAAGAAGAAGAAGACCGGTGAGACCTCGGACACCCACTCCGACAAGCGCACCTCTTCGGAGTGTAGCACTGCCGTCGAGGACGTGCCAGAGAGCTCCACCGGCGGAAACAAGAAGCCCAGGGTCGTACCGCCGGGAACCAAGAACGTTTCTGTCAATGAGGACAACACGGGAGGAGCTTTCACCATAAGCTCCACCCTTGACGACAAATAGGAAGACGCGCTCGTCACCTTCCTGCGGGCGAATGTTGATGTGTTTGCATGGCAAGCTTCCGACATCCCCGGTGTTCCCAGGGAGGTGATTGAGCACCACCTTGATGTCTGCCCTCATGCACGACCCGTCAAGCAGAAGGTCAGAAAGCAAGCTTTGGAACGACAAGAGTTCATCACAGAAGAGATCCGGAAACTAGAAGCAGCGGGTTTGGTAAGAGGAGTGCTCCATCCAACGTGGTTGGCCAATCCTGTCGTGGTGCGCAAGGCAAATGGGAAGTGGAGACTGTGTATTGATTACACAGATATCAATAAGGCTTGCCCTAAAGACCCCTTCCCGTTGCCGCGCATCGACCAGATTGTTGACTCCACGGCTGAGTGTGATCTGTTGTCATTCCTCGACGCCTACTCCGGCTACCACCAGATCTTCATGACAAGAGAAGACGAAGAGAAAACAACATTCATCACCCCATGTGGTACGTATTGTTTCATGCGGATGCCTTTCGGGTTGAAGAGTGCTGGTTCGACAT
Source organism: Triticum aestivum (assembly GCF_018294505.1). Taxonomy (NCBI): domain Eukaryota; kingdom Viridiplantae; phylum Streptophyta; class Magnoliopsida; order Poales; family Poaceae; genus Triticum; species Triticum aestivum. The sequence goes on along the minus strand of NC_057798.1, from coordinate 99,183,533 downwards.
TTGTAAGGGCGGTCCAGATTGGTTTTGAACCCCAGCTCCATAGAAATATGGAAGCTTATATGGATGACATATTGGTCAAAACCAAGGACAGGGCAACCCTCATACCAGATTTGCAAGAAACATTTGCAAACCTGCGCAAGATCAATCTCAAGCTGAACCCTGAGAAGTGCGTCTTTGGCGTCCCATCCGGCAAGCTTCTCGGGTTCTTGGTGTCACAACATGGGATAGAGGCCAATCCGGACAAAATCAAAGCTATAGAGCAGATTGAAGCACCCAAGAGAATCAAGGATGTGCGTCGGCTTGCTGGTTGCGTCGCCGCCATGGGCAGGTTCATTTCCAAGTCTGCCGAGCGCGCCATTCCCTTTTTCAAGATCCTGAAAAAGGCAGGCCCGATGGAGTGGACGCCAAAAGCCAAAGAAGCATTGCAAGGTTTGAAGAAGTACCTCTCCTCCGTTCCAATACTAGTTGCGCCTAGGCCACAGGAGCCGTTGCTGCTATACCTGGCGGCAACGGACCAGGTGGTCAGTGCCGCACTAGTGGCGCAGAGAGAGGTTGACGACGAGGTTATGGTAGCGGCAGAGCCCGACACCACCAATGCAGAGACGACACAGCCAGTTGACGTGCCGCCGAAGAAGAAAATGATGCAGCACCCGCTCTACTTTGTTAGTTCCCTCCTGCAGGGGGCTAGATCAAGGTACTCCGGCGTGCAGAAACTGCTCTTCGACCTTCTTATGGCCTCGAGGAAGCTGCATCACTACTTCCAGGCACACGAGATCACTGTCGTCACTCGCTTCCCTCTGCAGCGGATATTGCACAATCCGGATGCAACGGGAAGAATTGTGGAATGGGCACTGGAGCTGTCCAGCTTTGGCCTAAAGTTTGAAAGTACCTCGATGATTCAGAGCCGAGTCCTAGCGGAGTTCATTGCAGAATGGACCGCAACGCCTGACGAAGAAGCCCAAGAGACTGCTCTCCCCGGTAAGGAAGCAAGTTGTGATTGGATCATGTACTTTGATGGAGCTTTCTCCTTACAAGGTGCCGGGGCTGGCGTACTGCTTGTCGCGCCCACCGGAGAGCACCTCAAGTACGTGATCCAGATGCACTTCCCCAGAGACGTGTCAACCAACAATACGGTAGAGTACGAAGGGCTACTTGCCGGTCTTAGGATTGCGGTGGACCTCAGAATCAAGAAACTCATCGTAAGGGGGGACTCACAGCTTGTCATCAAGCAAGTCAACAAGGATTACCAGAGCCCGTTGATGAAGGCCTACGCCGACGAAGTGAGAAAGCTGGAAGAGCGTTTCGACGGTATACAGGCTGAACACGTTCCCCGAGCGGAGAACGATATCACCGATTACCTGTCAAAACGCGCTGCCCTCAAGCTACGTGTGGAACCAGGTACCTTTGTGCTTGAGCTAACTCAGCCATCCGTTGATCCATCAACAGAGCAGAATAAGAGGAGGAAATCAGGGCCCGGCAAGTACTTTCCCGCCGAGCTCCCTGGAGCCGCCGGCAAGGATGTTGCCGGGGATACTAAGTCCGCCATGGGACGACTGGCTCCGGCGGAGCGTCAAGCTCTTGCCGTCGAGGCAGCCGCTCCTATAGCGGAGGAGGTGCCTTTAGTCCTCGGCGTCGAGCCCCATGCTCCAGCGTGGGCACAACATACCGTCCGATTCCTCCAAACAAGGGAACTTCCAGAGGAGCAGGAAGAAGCGGAAAAAGTAGCCCGTCGCTCTACCATGTACCAGTTCGTCGATGACGTCCTGTACAGAATGAGGCCGAATGGTGTGAAATTGAAGTGTATCCCTCGAGAGGAAGGACTGGAGCTGATGGCGGAGATACACGGAGGCATATGTGGATCCCACATTGGGTCAAGGGCCCTTGCCGGCAAGGCATTCCGGCAAGGCTTCTTCTAGCCCACCGCCCTCCAGGATGCGACGACACTAGTCACCAGGTGTGAAACATGTCAGTTCCATTCAAAGAAGCTTCACCAGCCAGCTCAAGCCCTTCAAACCATTCCTCTCTCCTGGCCCTTCTCGGTCTGGGGGCTTGACATACTGGGCCCCTTTCCCTGCGCTGTCGGGGGCTTTAAGTACTTGTACATTGCAATCGACCAGTTCAGAAAGTGGCCAGAGGTGGAGGCAGTGAGGAAGGTCACAGCTCAGTCAGCCGTCAAGTTCTTCAAGGAACTAGTGTGCCATTTTGGTGTACCCAATAGGGTTATCACCGACAATGGCACACAGTTCACAAGCCGCACCTTCATGCAATATACCCAAGACCTCGGCAACAAAGTCTGTTTCGCTTCCGTTGCTCACCCGCGAAGCAATGGTCAAGCTGAGATGGCAAATGCTAAAGTACTGCGAGGCTTAAGGACTAAGACCTTTGACAGGCTGCACAAGAGTGGAAGGCGCTGGATTGATGAGTTGCCGGCGGTTCTTTTGTCGATCAGGACGACGCCAAATCGAGCCACCGGCCAGACACCTTTTGCCCTGGTATACGGGGCAGAAGCAGTTCTCCCCACTGAACTCATATACGGGTCACCTCGAGTGCTCGCTTATGACGAGCTTGAGCAAGAGCAACTGCGGCAAGATGACGCAATGCTCCTTGAGGAAGATCGTCTTCAGGCGGCTGTGAGAGCAGCACGCTACCAGCAAGCCTTGCACCGCTACCATAGTCGCAAGGTTCATGCCCGAAGCCTTGAGGAAGGCGACCTTGTCCTTCGGCGCGTTTAATCGGCCAAGAATTCCAACAAGTTGACGCCAAAGTGGGAAGGCCCTTATCGGGTAATACGAGTCACCAGGCCCGGCGCAGTCCGCCTGAAGACTGAAGATGCTGTTCCGGTGAGTAACTCTTGGAACATTGAGCATCTTCGCAAGTTTTACCCGTGAGGCGCTGCTTGCCGGGCCCCCCGGCAAGCCACCTTTTGTACAAGCATTGCCGATGATGCATGTAACCCTTGGTACAAAGCCAGGCGCAGACCCTGAGCATAAATAAATGAAGCGCTGGTGCCCTAAGTTATAGCATGCATGCTAGGTCAAGTCTCGTCCTTGGTTAGGGTTGATAGTGCTTAACGGCGACTAACCCCTAGCTTAGAGGTCGAGTGTGCGTCGCTTTGCCGTTCTTTTGTATTCTTTGGTTCGCAGGACTCACAGATATCCTTGCCGGATCACTTGAGGACGAAAAAGAGAAGAGGGACAGACCGGCATCTAGACCCCGGCAAGCCAGTATTGCCGGGGGCTGCAAGTACAAAGATTCACCCATGTCAAACTAGAGTTGTCGGGGGCTACAGCTTCAGATAAGTTCTTCATCCCTTATCATGCATTCCCTTATGGACTGAGGTATGTGAAACCTCGTTTTTCCCAAAGCTACCTTGCTCCCCTAAAACTCTAGGCCCTAGGGCTCGTTCCTGGGGCCAGGTTTGGTCGTAGTCACGGCAGCAAAAGGATGAAACGAGGAGCCTGAACCCACCTCACCCCTGCCTCCACCGAAAGTGTGAGAAAGGTCGAGCGAAGTGGGAAGACGGCAGGGCCTGTTGCCGGGCAAGGAAATGTTTATCTTGGGGATATCAAGGATTTACTCCTTGTCGTGGGTTCTACCCGCCAACAAATGACCCGGCAAGCATCCCTTTTTCATTAAAAACATTCCACTCATGTACAGCCCATGGGGAATGAAAAACATGAATGATGGGATTACAAGTTTTAAATTCAGCTAAGGCCTAAAGGCTTACAAGCTAAAAAGAGATAAGGTGCCCATAACCCCTTTCTTGTCCCTCTCCTCAGGAGGCAGGTCAATGAGGCGAAAAGGGAAAAAGGGGCGCCTAGGCAAGCTACGGGTGGCAGGAGGCACCAAGAGAACATCTCGGTGGCCGTCCGAAGGCTGGATGGTGATGGCGGCGCCGGAAGCAGAGCTCGAAGACGAGGCAGCAGGACGTCAGCACGCGTCCAAGGCGTCGGTGCCCGCATACTCCGATTTGACGGCCTTGCCGCCCGCCCTCTTTCTCTTCCACAGCCTCCCAATGCTAGCCGCCCAAGGAGACGACCCCGAGAAGTTCAGGAAGCCGGCGACACGGATCATGGGATCGCCGGTGCCGCACGGAGCGGCGCCCAACACCTAGTCGGACCCGTCATCCTGCCTCCTTCTACCCTCATCGTCACTGCCGCTGTCCTCCTCGCCACTCCCGCCCGAGGAGGAGTCTTCGCTATCAGAAGAGCTCTCCACGCAACACCTTGCCCGAGTCCCGAAGCACCCGAAGACCTTGACGAAGAGGAGGCCGCCCTCCATCAGCTTGAAATGGAGAGTGAGCCCCGCCGTCAAGCGGTGGATATGAGCGAACGTCTTCCACCCTCGACCAAGATACATCACGTGAGGGGCTGGAAAGTCGACGCGAACTCGCGTACCGCTGATCCAACAGGCCCTCATGTGCAACCGCAATGACTCCGGCAGATCCAGCTCCATTTCGCTCACGAATGGAGTCAGGAGACGAAGGCGATGACGAGGCGGCCGGCGCAGCCTGACGAAGAACTCGCAAGGGTCATCCCCAACATGGCCCTCCATGGGGGGAGGAACTACTGGCGGAGGCGAGACCGGCGCGCCGCCCCGTTCTCCTCTTCCCTGAGCGCCTCGGCCTCGCCCACGGCCTTGCCGCAGCCTCGCCCCCTCCCCCTTCCCCTCGCGGATGGCTCTGCCACCGCAGGTGAAGGAGAAGGAAGGACGCGTTGTCGAGCGGCGACCCTTGCTACCACCGTTGAAGGGCCAGGATTCCCTCTCTCCATGGCGGATGGAGGGGGGAGCAGAAGCTAAAGGAAGGAGAAGATGGAAGAGTGCAGGATGCCGTTCCCCCCGCTCTTTATAAAGGAACGGGGTGGGGGATCGGCCGCCCCGCTCAGCCAACCAGGTCCTCCTACGAATCTCAACTGTCCATACCGGATTTCTAAAAGAAGTGGAGACATGACAACCAAAGAATGGAAAAAATGTATGGACAGTCGTAAGGAGCTTCTTGCAAGCAAAAGGAGGTGAAGCGCAAGAATTGGAGACAGGATGATCTCCATTCTTCATAAAGGAGAGTCAGGGTCTATATTGTTTTATGCTATTTTACCTTAAGGGTGTTTAGGTCCTACCTGATACTGATGATCATGTGCTAAGAACAATTATGTAGGGTTGGGTTCGATGACTACGAGGATGATGATCGTATGCCTTGTTATTAATAACGAGTAGAAGTTGTATGATGATGCATGATTAGTAGGACTGGTTATTATATATGATGATGTATGATGCGAGCATGCATGAGTTATTATATATCAGCGGGTGAAATGAACATAGCGGTAGCGTTGGTAAAACCAAGGACGAAGATATAAGAGAGGACACTTCTCTCTATTAGCTAGCTAATAACAACCTAAAATTAACCCCCAAAACCCCTAAACCAACCACTTTAAAAAAAAGAAAAACCTCAGTTGCTGACACGTGGAAACCTTTTGGTCCCGGTTCATGTCACCAACCGGGACCAAAGGCCCCCTTGCCTGGGCTGCTCACAGTGGCCACGTGGAGGCCCATCTGTCCCGGTTCGTGTTAGAACCGGGACTAAAGGGTGGAGGCATTAGTAACGACCCTTTAGTCCCGGTTCAAGAACCGGGACAAAAGGCCCTCACCAACCGGGACAAATGCTCTGTTTTCTACCAGTGCAGGACTGTCGGTGTACAAAAAGAGGGGTACATTTTTGTACCCCTATAACTGTGCACGGGTAGTCTGAGCCACGGACACCACCACACTGAGCAAGGCAAGGGAGGTGAGCCAAGGTAAGGCCGAAGCTTGAAAGGAGCAGAACGACGCCAAGACCAAGACCACAAAGAGCAAAGGGGACGAAGCAGACTCCCCCAGCAAGATCCTTGCCGGGGGGCGGTTTTAGCAAACCCGGCAAGACCCTTGCTGTGGCAGCTCGCCCATCACCTACGGAGCGAATCACCCTTGAGTCCACTGCCCCCATGGGGCAAGGATTCGGGAGACATCCCCGTGGTGGCATGCAGATCTTTGTGAAGACATTCAAGATCAGATACACACTATAGAAGATGACGACCCTTGGCGGGATCCCAGCCAAGGAGGACCACAAGGCCCCTGGCAAGAGCCTTGTCGGGGATGACAGCAGGCGCCACGGCAAGACCCTTGCCGGGGCCCCGGCAAGATGTTGGGTAATGTTGCATAAAATAAAAAAATTCTACGTTCACCAAGATCAATCTATGAGTTCATCTAGCAAAGAGAGAGAGGAGTGCATCTACATACCCTTGTAGATCGCGTGCGGAAGCGTTCAAGAGAACAGGGTTGAGGGAGTTGTTCTCGTCGTGATCCAAATCACAGGAGATCCTAGCGCCGAACGGACGACACCTCCGCGTTCAACACACATACGGTTAGCGTGATGTCTCCTCCTTCTTGATCCAGCAAGGGGGAAGGAGAGGTTGATGAAGATCCAGCAGCACGACGGCGTGGTGGTGGATGCAGCAGGGTTCCGGCAGGGCTTCGCCAAGCGACTACGGGAGGAGGAGGTGTAGCAGGGGAGAGGGAGGCACCAAGACTTCAGGGTGCGGCTGCCCTCCCTCCCCCCCTTTATATAGGCCCCCTCAGGGGGGGGCGCCGGCCCTGGAGATGGGATCTCCCAAGGGGGGCGGCGGCCAGGGGGGTGGAGTGCCCCCCAAGGCAAGTGGAGGCGCCCCCCCACCCTAGGGTTTCCAACCCTAGGCGCAGGGGGCCCAAGGGGGGGGCGCACCAGCCCACTAGGGGCTGGTTCCTCTCCCACTTCAGCCCACGGGGCCCTCCGGGATAGGTGGCCCCACCAGGTGGACCCCCGGGACCCTTCCGGTGGTCCCGGTACAATACCGGTGACCCCCGAAACTCTCCCGAAGGGCGAAACTGCACTTCCTATATATAATTCTTTACCTCCGGACCATTCCGGAACTCCTCGTGACGTCCGGGATCTCATCCGGGACTCCTAACAACTTTTGGTTTGCTGCATACTCATATTCATACAACCCTAGCGTCACTGAACCTTAAGTGTGTAGACCCTACGGGTTCAGGAGACATGCAGACATGACCGAGACGGCTCTCTTGTCAATAACCAACAGCGGGATCTGGATACCCATGTTGGCTCCCACATACTCCTCGATGATCTCATCGGATGAACCACGATGTCGAGGATTCAAGCAACCCCGTATACAATTCCCTTTGTCAATCGGTACGTTACTTGCCCGAGATTCGATCGTCAGTATCCCAATACCTCGTTCAATCTCGTTACCGGCAAGTCACTTTACTCGTACCATAATGCATGATCCCGTGACCAGACACTTGGTCACTTTCAGCTCATTATGATGATGCATTACCGAGTGGGCCCAGAGATACCTCTCCGTCATACGGAGTGACAAATCCCAGTCTCGATCCGTGTCAACCCAACAGACACTTTCGGAGATACCTATAGTGCACCTTTACAGTCACCCAGCTACGTTGTGACGTTTGGTACACCCAAAGCACTCCTACGGTATCTGGGAGTTACACGATCTCATGGTCTAAGGAAAAGATACTTGACATTGGAAAAGCTCTAGCAAACGAACTACACGATCTTTGTGCTATGCTTAGGATTGGGTCTTGTCCATCACATCATTCTCCTAATGATGTGATCCCGTTATCAATGACATCCAATGTCCATAGTCAGGAAACCATGACTATCTGTTGATCAACGAGCTAGTCAACTAGAGGCTCACTAGGGACATGTTGTGGTCTAAGTATTCACACGTGTATTACGATTTCCGGATAACACAATTATAGCATGAATAAAAGAAAATTATCATGAACAAGGAAATATAATAATAATTCTTTTATTATTGCCTCTAGGGCATATTTCGAACAGTCTCCCACTTGCACTAGAGTCAATAATCTAGTTATATTGTGATGAATCGAACACCCATAGAGTTCTGGTGTTGATCATGTTTTGCTCGCGGAAGAGGTTTTGTCAACGGATCTGCGACATTCACATCCATATGTACTTTGCAAATATCTATGTCTCCATCTTGAACATTTTCACGGATGGAGTTGAAACGACGCTTGATGTGCCTGGTCTTCTTGTGAAACCTGGGATCCTTGGCAAGGGAAATAGCTCCAGCGTTGTCACAGAAGATAGTGATTGGCCCCGACGCATTGGGTATGACTCCTAGGTCGGTGATGAACTCCTTCATTCATATTGCTTCATGCGCTGCCTCCGAGGCTGCCATGTACTCTGCTTCACATGTAGATCCCGCCACGACGCTCTGCTTGCAACTGCACCAGCTTACTGCTCCACGATTCAACATATACACGTATCCGGTTTGTGACTTAGAGTCATCCAGATCTGTGTCGAAGCTAGTGTCGACGTAACCCTTTATGACGAGCTCTTCGTCACCTCCATAAACGAGAAACATGTCCTTTGTCCTTTTCAGGTACTTAAGGATATTCTTGACCGCTGTCCAGTGTTCCTTGCCGGGATTACTTTGGTACCTTCCTACCAAACTTACAGCAAGGTTTACATCAGGTCTGGTACACAGCATGGCATACATAATAGATCCTATAGCTGAGGCATAGGGGATGACACTCATCTCTTCTTTATCTTCTGCCGTGGTCGGGCATTGAGCCGAGCTCAATCTCACACCTTGCAATACAGGCAAGAACCCTTTCTTGGACTGATCCATTTTGAACTTCTTTAATATCTTATCAAGGTATGTGCTTTGTGAAAGACCTATGAGGCGTCTTGATCTATCCCTATAGATCTTGATGCCTAATATGTAAGCAGCTTCTCCAAGGTCCTTCATTGAAAAACACTTATTCAAGTAGGCCTTAATGTTGTCCAAAAGTTCTATATCATTTCCCATCAAAAGTATGTCATCTGCATATAATATGAGAAATGCTACAGAGCTCCCATTCACTTTCTTGTAAACGCAGGCTTCTCCATAAGTCTGCATAAACCCAAACGCTTTAATCATCTCATTAAAGCGAATGTTCCAACTCCGAGATTCTTGCACTAGCCCATAAATGGATCGCTGCAGCTTGCATACCTTGTTAGCATTCTTAGGATCGACAAAACCCTCCGGCTGCATCATATACAGTTCTTCCTTAAGATAGCCGTTAAGGAATGCCGTTTTGACGTCCATCTGCCATATCTCATAATCATAGTATGCGGCAATTGCTAACATGATTCGGACGGACTTCAGCTTTGCTACGGGAGAGAAAGTCTCATCGTAGTCAACCCCTTGAACTTGCCGATAACCCTTAGCGACAAGTCGAGCTTTATAGATGGTAACATTACCATCCGCGTCCGTCTTCTTCTTAAAGAACCATTTGTTTTCTATCGCTCGCTAATCATCGGGCAAGTCTGTCAAAGTCCATACTTTGTTTTCATACATGGATTCTATCTCGGATTGCATGGCTTCAAGCCATTTGTTGGAATCTGGGCCCGCCATCGCTTCTTCATAGTTCGAAGGTTCATCGTTGTCTAACAACATGATTTCCAGGATAGGGTTGCCATACCACTCTGGTGTGGAACGTGTCCTTGTGGACCTATGAAGTTCAGTAGCAACTTGATCCGAAGTAACTTGATCATCATCATTAATTTCCTCTCCAGTCGGTGTAGGCACCACAGGAACATTTTCCTGAGCTGCACTACTTTCCGGTTCAAGAGGTAGTACTTCATCGAGTTCTACTTTCCTCCACTTACTCCTTTCGAGAGAAACTCTTTTTCCAGAAAGGATCTGTTCTTGGCAACAAAAATCTTGCCTTCGAATCTAAGGTAGAAGGTATACCCAATGGTTTCCTTAGGGTATCCTATGAAGACACATTTTTCCGACTTGGGTTCGAGCTTTTCAGGTTGAAGTTTCTTGACATAAGCATCACATCCCCAAACTTTTAGAAACGACAGCTTAGGTTTCTTTCCAAACCATAATTCATACGGTGTTGTCTCAACAGATTTAGACGGAGCCCTATTTAAAGTGAATGTAGCTGTCTCTAGAGCGTATCCCCAAAATGATAGCGGTAAATCGGTAAGAGACATCATAGATCGCACCATATCCAGTAGAGTGCGATTACGACGTTCGGACACACCATTACGCTGAGGTGTTCCAGGCGGCGTGAGTTGTGAAACGATTCCACATTTTCTTAAGTGTGTACCAAATTCGTGACTTAAATATTCTCCTCCACGATCTGATTGTAAGAACTTTATTTTTCGATCACGTTGATTCTCTACTTCATTCTGAAATTCCTTGAACTTTTCAAAGGTCTCAGACTTGTGTTTCATCAAGTAGACATACCCATATCTACTTAAGTCATCAGTGAGAGTGAGAACATAACGATATCCTCCGTGAGCCTCAATGCTCATTTGACCACACACATCAGTATGTATGATTTCCAATAAGTTGGTTGCTCGCTCCATTGTTCCGGAGAACGGAGTCTTGGTCATTTTGCCCATGAAGCATGGTTCGCATGTGTCAAATGATTCATAATCGAGAGACTCTAAAAGTCCATCAGCATGGAGCTTCTTCATGCGCTTGACACCAATGTGACCAAGGCGGCAGTGCCACAAGTATGTGGGACTATCGTTATCAACTTTACATCTTTTGGTATTACGTTCGAGATTCATTAAGAATAAACCATTGACCATCGGGGCATGACCATAAAACATATCTCTCATATAAATAGAACAACCATTATTCTTGGATTTAAATGAGTAGCCATCTCGCATTAAACGAGATCCAGATACAATGTTCATGCTCAAACTTGGCACTAAATAACAATTATTGAGGTTTAAAACTAATCCCGTAGGTAAATGTAGAGGTAGCGTGCCGACGGCGATCACATCGACCTTGGAACCATTCCCGACGCGCATCATCACCTCGTCCTTCGCCAGTCTCCGCTTATTCCGTAGCTCCTGCTGTGAGTTACAAATGTGAGCAACGACACCGGTATCAAATACCCAGGAGTTACTACGAGTACTGGTAAGGTACACATCAATTACATGTATACCAAATATACCTTTAGTATTACCGGCCTTCTAGTCCGCTAAGTATTTGGGGCAGTTCCGCTTCCAGTGACCCTTCCGTTTGCAATAAAAGCACTCCGTCTCAGGCTTGGGTCCATTCTTTGAGTTCTTCCCGGCAACTGGCTTACCGGGCGCGGCAACATATTTGCTGTCCTTCTTGAAGTTCTTCTTACCCTTGCCCTTCTTGAACTTGGTGGTTTTATTGACCATCAACACTTGATGTTCTTTCTTGATTTCTACCTCTGTTGACTTCAGCATTGAAAATACTTCAGGAATAGTTTTCACCATCCCCTGCATATTGTAGTTCATCACAAAGCTCTTGTAGCTTGGTGGGAGCGACTAAAGGATTCTGTCAATGACCGCCTCGTCTGGGAGGTTACTGTCCAGCTGGGACAGGCGGTTGTGCAACACAGACAATTTGAGTATGTGCTCACTGACAGAACTATTTTCCTCCATCTTACAACTATAGAACTTATCGGAGACCTCATATCTCTCGACCCGGGCATGAGCTTGGAAAACCATTTTCAACTCCTTGAACATCTCATATGCTCCGTGTTGCTCAAAACGCTTTTGGAGCCCCGGTTCTAAGCTGTAAAGCATGCCGCACTGAACGAGGGAGTAATCATCAGCACGTGACTGCCAAGCATTCATAACGTCTTGGTTCTCTGGGATGGGTGCTTCACCTAGCGGTCCTTCTAGGACATATGCTTTCTTGGCAGCTATGAGGATGATCCTCAGGTTCCGGACCCAGTCCGTATAGTTGCTGCCACCATCTTTCAGCTTGGTTTTCTCTAGGAACGCGTTGAAGTTCATGTTGACATGAGCGTTGGCCATTTGATCTACAAGACATATTTTGCAAAGATTTTAGACTAAGTTCATGATAATTAAGTTCATCTAATCCCAATACCTCGTTCAATCTCATTACCGGCAAGTCACTTTACTCGTACCGTAATGCATGATCCCATGACCAGACACTTGGTCACTTTGAGCTCATTATGATGATGCATTACCGAGTGGGCCCAGAGATACCTCTCCATCATATGGAGTGACAAATCCCAGTCTCGATCCGTGTCAACCCAACAGACACTTTCAAAGATACCTGTAGTGCACCTTTATAGTCACCCAGTTACATTGTGACGTTTGGTACACCCAAAGCACTCCTACGGCATCCGGGCGTTACACAATCTCATGGTCTAAGGAAAAGATACTTGACATTGGAAAAGCTCTAGCAAACGAACTACACGATCTTTGTGCTATGCTTAGGATTGGGTCTTGTCCATCACATCATTCTCCTAATGATGTGATCCCGTGATCAATGACATCCAATGTCCATAGTCAGGAAACCATGACTATCTGTTGATCAACGAGCTAGTCAACTAGAGGCTCACTAGGGACATGTTGTGGTCTAAGTATTCACACGTATATTACGATTTCCAGATAACGCAATTATAGCATGAATAAAAGACAATTATCATGAACAAGGAAATATAATAATAATTCTTTTATTATTCTCTAGGGCATATTTCCAACACAAGACCCTTGCCGGGGCTACGGCGAGGCCCTTGCCAAGGACACCCGTAGGGCCACCATCAGGCCCACGTCAATCCAAACCTCCACCACCATTCGCATGCAGCTGCCGACCCAACCAGTTGGGCAGGCACCTGCGTGGCGGCAAGCAGATCTTCGTGGAGACCCACCGCTGCGCCACCTCAGCTACTTGCCTGCCTACATGGCACCACGGGCACCGCTGGCCAGGGCGCGTGTCGACACGAAAGGGAGCGGCGACGGACGAGACTGGGCTCTCCTTCGTCCCCGATAAAGCAAGGACACCTAAGCAAGATGCATTAAATGCGCCTTGTCATGTAATGCGAGGGATAAACTCGCATCACTGTACCCTTTCCACCTCCTGTGTGCCACTGTGGCAACCCCTTTCCTTATAAAAGGAGGCCCGAGGCGACCAGGAGGAGGATTCGACTTTTTGGAGCTCCTCACGCCCCATTGCTAGTTCAAGAAAACAGATAAACAAACCACCAAAGTAGGAGTAGGGTTTTACGCATCCTCGTGGCCCGAACCTAGATAAAGAACCCGTGTGCTATCTGTTTAATCCGCTCTTCTCACGACCCCGCGCCCCACAACCGTAGTAGGGATTCTTGTGATCCCATAGGTGTCGTCCTCACACCGACAAGGACGTTCGTGCATCATGTACCATGAATTTGATCCTTTTTCACGGGAGATACTACACCACGAAAGATGTACTGGATCAAGGGAAAGATTGGCGAGCGCATCGTCACACTCATGCCCTTGTTCGAAAATGAAGCCAGAGAAGAACCATCTTACGTCGTGGTCATCGAGAGCTATATATATTCACGGGCATCGGCCATAGTTGGATTCTCTGTCCCTGGGGTGAATGGGATGCGTCAAGTGACTGCAAACCCACGCTAGCCGCTACACTCACGGTAGTTTGCTCGCTCAAGTCATTCAAGAGGATATGCCTGCTAAATTGGAGTGAGATTCCAAAATTTTGATCTCCGCCATTGTTGGCGCACATGCATGGCACGGATGTCTCCCTCGCTGGCAGAGGGCGAAGGCCGTGCGTTGCTTCCTCCATCGTCCGTGATGCTTTCCCCGGTTCCGCGGTGACGCCTAGAAAATGTCGCTGCCGTGGTCGCGCCCACACTCAATTTGTCCCCTGCAGGACCGTGGACCGATGAAGTAGTTGTCTTCGAACCTTTTCTTTGGACAGTGTCGCTGTCTTACAGCGGGAGTAGTTCCAAGGCGCTCACAGTTGATTACTCACGGCAGACGATGGAACAGAGTCCATAAAATGATGAAAACAATAATAATAAAATCAAAAATACACTCAGGAAGGAGGAATGCTACCCCACTAGTGGGCGGCGCTAAGGTTTGCTTTACCTGCAAAGAATCAGGGCATGTTCCTATGTGCTGTCCTCGGGCGGTGTGTGATAGATGCGGTACTAGTGGACATCTTGCTCCTATTTGCAACACTGTTCTTCCTTGGGAATGTGTGGCTCCTATGTGTGGATTTCAAGCCAAAGGGAATGGGTTCTTCTATATTCATGATGCTAGCACACCCAAACAGAAAACTGATAGGAATAGATTCATTGTGATCACTGTTATTGAGGGGCAGGCTAGTGGTAGACAGTTTGAGGAATTCTTTAATGCTTACATTAACACAAACTGGAAATGTTCGGCCAGATTGATTGGGCTCAATACATTTTTTATGAGATTTCCCTCGCCCAGGGATGTAGACAAGGCACGCTTTGCTGAAACCATGAATATAAAAAGTTGTGGGGCTGTGATAAGTCTTAAGAAGTGGTCTGAATCTGTTAGTGCCAAGGGTGTACTTAACATTGCTTGGGTCAATGTTAGCAACATCCCTCTGGACAAAAGACATGAGAAGAACATTGCATATGTTGGATCTTTGGTGGGTGTAACCTTAGAAATTGACAAATCCACTATGAACAGACCTGAATCGGTCAGAATTAAGTTGGGTTGCAGAGATGCTGAAAATATTCCAGAAAAAGCCGAGGGAGTATTGGGTGACCACTTCTATGATTTTTTCTACTCTATTGACAAAATACTGGTTAAAAATCCTCCAAAAGAAAGTGTTATTGTGGCACAGGAGTCTGACAAAGGTGTGTCGCCAAAGAGAGCCGGGATTAATGAGAATATTCGAAATGTTGGGCAAGGGGACTCCTCTTCTACTATGGGGACTCTCTCTGTTCCACCCAACTCTGTTGGAAAAGGGGGTAACATGACTACTATAACAGAAAGAATGGAAGGAGAGGAAGAAGATGGTGTGAAACAAAAAGGGAGTGAGGAAAATTTCTCTGAAGAAGAAAGCGAAGAGGTTGATAATGAACTTCTTATTGATACCTTAGCTGCTGAGAACATGAAGGAGCATGTGGAAGGAGTAGAATCACATGGGAATCAGTACTATGATAATATTATGGTCAATTCCTTGCAGATCATACCCAGTGTTCCACTGATAAGGAAGTCTCTATCATATCTTGATGCTGTGCTCGGGCAACCTATGGTTACTGAAATTTCATCTGATGAAGTGACATGCCAGCAAGCTCCTGCGTTGTACTCTGTACAATCTCCTGCTGATTCGGGGGAAGAGAATATGGAGGTTATTCCTACCCCACCTATGATGAATGAGAATCAAACCAGACTGAGCCAGAGGGCAGCTGGTGGCAACTTTGAGCATATGGGGGTTCGGGCAGAGAAAATGACCAGGAAGAGAAACCTTCAAGGTAATGAAAAAAACCCAATCTCCAATTCCTTTGAGATTCTTACAAATCTAGAGATTGTTGATACTGCTGCAAAAATGGGAGTTGATATTCATGACAACAACTTTACTGTTGTTGATGTGATTAGGGAACTGGAAAAATCTAGAGCTAACTTAACTGAGAAAACTGAAACAAATGCACAACAACATGAAAAAATGTTGTTTATAAATAATGGTGCTGGTGATAAATCTCCTTTAAACACTGAGTGATTGAAGGATGGGGAGATTGAAGAGGATGATTTTACTATTGTTAGATCTAGACGGAAATAAAAAAAGAGAGTTAATGTAGTCATATCTAAACCTGTGACTAGAAGTCAAAAGAACAAAGTGTGTTCTGATGCCGGTTCAACCATGGCCCCTGGTAAACCTAGCAACAAGAACCACTCCCCCAAAAACAAGAAAAAATGATTAGTTTATTTTGGAATTGTAGAGGTGTGGAGAAGAGAGGTATGGCAACCTGTCTACTAGACTTGATTAGAGATCATTGTTTGGATTTTGTGGGTATTCAGGAAACTATGAAAAAGGATTTTTTTTCCCCTAAATTCTTGAGGAAAATTGATCTAGGGGAATGCTTTGAGTGGAAATGGAGCTCCTCAGTGGGCAAATCTAGGGGTTTTTATGTGGCACTAAGAAAGACACTTTTGATGTTAAAAGTTGTGTTTTAGGTAAATATATCATGAAAACGGAGGTGTGGGATAAGAGTAAGAAGTTGAACTATTGTATACTAGTGGTCTATGGATCCGCTCATGAGGAGCATAAGGTGGAATTCCTGACTGAGCTCTCTGACATGTGTAGCAATATTGCTTGCCCTTACATTGTGGGTGGGGACTTTAATATTTTAAGATATGTCAGGGAGAAGAATAAGAAAACCAGAACTAGCCATGCTTCTGATCTGTTTAATTACATCATTAATACCTTCTGTCTTAGGGAGGTTGATATGAATGGAGGTCTGTATACTTGGTCGAATAAGCAGCAAAACCCTACCCTAGAAAAGTTGGACCGAGTACTCATGTTCAGTTCTTGGGAGAGGCAGTTTCCCTTAACCTTTGTCAGAAAGTTAGTCAAGGAGATTTCAGATCACAGCCCTTTGACCCTGAATACTGATGACTTTCTTCCTAATCCAGTCCGTAAGAGAGAATTTAGATTCGATCTTAACTGGCTTAAAAATCCGCAGTTTATAACCTTAGTTGCTAAGGTGTGGATGAAACCTGTCAACTCTAAGAATCCCATTGATGTACTGAACATTAAGCTGAAGAGATTCAAAAAGTTCGCTAAAGGATGGAGTGAAAATCTTTTTGGTAAATCAAGAAAGAGGAGAAGGGACCTAAGAGAGGAGTTAGAGCACCTAGAAAAAATGGAAGAAACAAATGTGTTGTCTCCTGAATTATACGAGACAAAAGTTGATATTTTGGCAGAATTATACAATCTGTTAGTTGAAGAGGAGGTGGCTTGGATGCAAAAATCACATGAAAACTGGCTTTTGAAAGGGGATAGAAACACTGACTACTTCCATAGAATTGTGAATGGGAGGAGGCGGAGAAACACTATCTTTTCTCTTAGCTGTGGGGATGAGATAATTGAAGGGAATAATAACCTCTTGAAACATGCCACAAATTTCTATAAAGACCTTTTTGGGCCAGTAGTTGGAAACTTATGTAAGATAAAGGAGGATATGTGGGAATCACAAGAGAAACTGTCAGACATTGAAAACTTTATCCTTACTAGACCCTTCTCTGAAACAGAAGTCAAGAATGCTTTATTCTCTATGAAACCAAATAAAGCTCCAGGTCCAGATAATATTCCTATTGAGTTTTTCCAACATTGTTGGGAAATAGTTAAAAGTGAAGTGATGATGTTATTTGACTAGTTCCACGATAACAAATCGGATGTGCAGCGTCTCAACTATGGGATCATAACTCTGCTACCTAAGGTTGTGGGGGCAAATAAAATCCAACAATTTAGGCCTATATGCTTGCTTAGGTGTGTATATAAGCTGATCACCAAAGTATTGACTATTAGGCTGGAACCTTTTGTGGATATTCTTTTCAGTAGGCATCAGAATGCTTTCATTAAAAAGCGTGACATCATGGATGGGATCATGTCCCTGCATGAAATCCTGCACCACACTTACAATAGGAAGAAAACTGATATTGTGTTGAAACTTGATTTCGAAAAGGCATATGATAAAGTCAACTGGGACTTCCTGTTAGATTGCCACAAAATGAGAGAGTTTCATCCGAAATGGATCGAGTGGGTTAGTAAAATCTTAGTGGGGGGTACAGTTAGTGTGAAGTTGAATGATGAAGTGGGCCCCTACTTTCAAAGCTCGAAAGGGGACCCTTTCTCACCCTTTCTCTTCAATTTAGCTGCTGATTGTTTGACAAAGATGGTTCTGAAATCTCAACAAAATGGCTTGTTCAAGGGTCTGGCCTCGGACCTAATACCAAATGGAGTAGCTATTCTGCAGTATGCGGATGACACAATTTTGTGCTTTGAGGATGATCTTAGAAATGCTTTGAATATTAAGTTGCTTTTATACCTCTTTGAGGTCATGTCAGGATTGAAAATTAATTTCTTGAAAAGCGAGATCTTCTCTGTCCGTGCGGACGATGAGACTATGCATAAGTATGCTGAGATGTTTAACTGCCAAATAGGTAATTTTCCTATGAAATACCTAGGCATGCCTGTCAGCTATGCTGGACTGAAATGTGGTGATTGGAGTTTTGTGGAGGACAAATTCAGCGATCATGGTGAAAACGGGATTATTGATGTATTATCTATGGGAGGGAGACTTATTAAAGTGAATGCGGTACTGTCTCATATACCAACATTTTACATGTCCATGTTCCTACTAAACAAGACTACTTTAGAGAGGTGGGACAAGCCGAGAAGGAAATTCTTCTGGCATAGGAAAGGAAAGAAAAAAGGATATCATATGGTCAAGTGGGACCGCGTTTGTCGGTCTAAAAAGAAAGGGGGCCTAGGGGTCAAGGACCCGAGAAAACAAAATATAAGTTTACTGGTGAAATGGTGGTGGAAACTAGATAAGAATAAGGGCCTCTGGCAGGATATAGTTAAGGCTAAATACCTTAAGAAAACATCAGTGGCCATGGTGGCGGCAAAGAACAATGATTCACCGTGTTGGAAATCCCTCTTGAGAGTGAAAAACTTATATATGAATGGCAGGGGGGTCAAACTGAATAAAGGAAATGTGGCCAGACTATGGCTTGATGAATTGGAAGGAAGGATCCCATTTAAAGAAAAGTTCCTAGTACTATATGAAATATGTGTTGAACAAAACTGTATTGTTGATAGAATCGACTCTCTGGATCATATTACTTCATTTAGGAGGAGGATGTCCCCTGAGATGATGAAACAACGGGATGAAATGAAAAAGGAGGTACTGACTCTCAAACAAAATGACTCGCCTGGTGAGATTTACTGGAAATTTGATAACTCTGGTGTATATACAACCAAATCGATGTATAGATGGTTAGAAAAAGATATTGCTGGATCTAGTTTCAAATGGATTTGGGAAGCTAAGCTCCCCTTGAAAATACAAATATTCTTATGGCAGGTGGGGCAAAATGCCATTTTGACTAGAGATAATATGAAAAAAAGATCTTGGCCTGGAAATCCCTGTTGCTCCTTTTGCAATCAATTGTAAACAACCTCTCACTTGCTTTTCCCGTGTCCTGTATCTAGAGTAATTTGGAGAGCTGTAGGAGCCCTTCTTGGGACTGATTGCTGCCCTAATTCCATCTGGCAGTATTACACTTGGATGTATAGTTTCTTACTTGGTTTTGAGAAAATTTATACTGTTGGCTTGGCAGCTGTATGCTGGGCCATATGTCTAGCCTGGTACAGAGCTACTTTTGAACACAAATGGATTAATTCTCCATTTGAGATCGTGTTCACAGCTTGTGCCTTTCTAATGTGTTGGGTAGGTCTTCAGAAACCTGAGATGGAAGAGATGGTGAAGAAGGGCGCGGAGATGCTGAAAGAGAATACAACTCAGATGATGCTGCTGAGTGGACCTCCGGCTCCAAACATGGACGGGCGTGACTGAAGCAGAAGATGGACGACAGTTTGGGTTTGGCATCGTCTCTGGAGGATGTACTGCTGGGACTTTGCATGCGAGGGATGCTTTAGTTTCTTTTGGTAACTGGTGGTACTTTGGCTTGGGCCTGGTGATGTGCGGCTGTAATATGTGCGATACTGATCTAGTTCCTGTAGGCAGTTTTGGGTGATAACAGGTTTTTGCCCCATGATCTGTTGTTCCTGATGACAGGCGCAGATGGTGGGTTTCCTGTTATTGCCCCGAACTCGCTTTTCTTCTTTCCCTAGCCTTATTAGTTTCAGCTCCCTGAGACATTGTATTTCCGTTATGAAAGTAATGGAAAGGGGAAAAGACCGGTTCGAAGAAAAAAAAAGAAAAAAGACACTCATAAGTAAGAATAAATTCTAGAGGGTTTCAAAACCTAAATAAAAATGTTATTTGTACTGATTTACATGTTTTGGGTCTTGTAAAAACAATTGTAATGGACTATAACTTGTTCTAGACAGAAAAATCCACACAATAGATTAAGGAAAATCCATGTACATGATTTCGAAACAAATTATAGTATTCTTCATTCTGATTTACATGTTTCTCTACTTATACACCCAATGTAATATGCTATAGCTTGTTCTATTTTTTTTTGTTAAAAGGCCCTCGGATCTTTTAAGGGGACCAACCAGTTGCCAGCAACACCCCACAAAGAACAAAAATTACAACGAGACCCCTGGGGACCACACAACCACTGTTGGTGGAGTGAGTCGACGGTGCACCGCTACCATTGCCGCTCCGCATAGTTGTCGACTAACCTCCATGGCAGATGAGAAGTCTTCAATCTTCGGTCCAGAGCACACCTCGTGGCGATGAAGATAGAGAAAGGAGAGAAAAGCTTCAAACGCATGTCACCGCCTTCACCGCAACGTCCACGTGCCAAGCAACATGGCTCACCGGATCGACGGATCCAAGAGCACACACCTCCAACACCTTGCCGACTCCGTCACATGCATCGCCTAAAAGGGAAACAAACTCTCGCATGATTATTGCACAAAGGCACCACCTTCCACTAGTAGAAAAAGGGCCTTATGTTCAACTCTTTAGCCCCGGTTTGTAATAGAACCGGCACTAATGTGATCATTAGTGCCGGTTCCAACGTCTAGGTGGGCGGCTCTCATTAGTACCGGTTCGTGGCGAACATTTAGTACCGGTTCATGCGACGAACCAGTACTAAAGAGGTGGTGGAAGGCTTGTGTCAGGTTGTGGCCCCACCATGACCTATACTACCGGTTAATGCCACGAACCGGGACTATAATTCCACCTTTAGTCCCGGTTCATGTAACCAACCAGGACTACAGATATCAATACATATAGTGCTTCTTCCAGCCCGAGCCAAAGCCCTCTGTTTTTTCCCTCCTCTCTGTTTTCTTCCCCTCTTGCTCGAGCTCCCACCTCCATTTTTGCCAAAAATTTCCAACATTTGAAAAAACCCCATCCATCCAAGTGATCACAAAGGTTAGCAAACTCTGTCCTTTCATCTCTCATTGCTACATTAGCTCTTGCAATACTCTATAAGTATAGTGATTTGTGAGTTTTTAGTTCAGGAGGAATTATATATATGTTGTAGTTTATTTGATTTATATTAAATTTGAGGTAAAAATAACTCTTAGTTTGCATATGTAGGTGTGGTTTACTTAGTGCCTTCCCGTCTCCGTCCTAACCACCGTCGATCACCCACACCGTCCCGTCGCCGGCACCACCTTGTGGTGAGCCTCTTGTTCTTATCTTATTAATATAATAAAAAAATCATGTTTGTGTTATTTAGATATATAGTTACTTGTATAATTATCTTACCCGTACGTTGTTTGTTATACATAGTGCCATGGTTTTGATATCCGTCCCCGTCGGCCCTCGTCCGGGTTATGATTCGGATGTGGTATATTCTCTTTTATAACTATTTGTTGCATTTTGTGTTTATGACAAATTATGCCCATCAAGTTGACATAGATATTTTTATCTAGGAGGTATATGAACCGGAAATTCCAACCGACCCTATTGTCGAGAAGTTAAATTTAGTTGAAAAATAAAATGCGTATTTGAAAGTAAAATTGAAAAGAATTGAGGGGGATAAGATGAAATTGGACATGCATGTTGCTGATGCCGTCGATGATCACAAGATCAAGATGGAGAAAATGCGCTTGAAGATTAGAAATATTAGAAAATATGCCATCGATAGTGAGGCTTGGTATTATTATGCTGTTGGATCAATTGTTACCCTAGTTGCGATCTTGATATCATTTGTTGTTGCATTTAAATGCTTTAGCTAGAGAGTTATTTGTATGTTGTTTTATGAGAATAAGTGTTGTATGAACTTTATGTACGAGCTTCATGTATGAACTTGTATTAATTTGGTCTTGTCGGTGCTATGTAAATGAAGATGAGTCGGCAATGGATGTACGTTGACCGATGCTCTCCCCAGTTCATTAATGGCGTGCATACTTTTTTGCTTGCAGCTAAGGCAAACAAGCGGGCGGATGGTTTTATTCCTTGTCCATGTGCTAACTGTAAGAATGATCTGAATTACTCTAAGTCAAGAACCATTCATGTCCACCTATTTGAGTCTGGTTTCATGCCCCACTATAATGTTTGGACCAAGGACGGAGAAAGAGGGATTATGATGGAAGACAATGAAGAAGAAGAGGACGACGACAGATATCCTGGCCATGGGTTCCCTGAATACAATGGTACAACAATGGGGGAAGAAGCTGAGCCGGCAATGCAGGAAGAAGCTGAAGAAGAGGCATAAGATGAGCCCGCTAATGATCTAGGTCGGGCCATTGCCGATGCAAAGAGAAACTGCGCAAGTGAAAAGGAGGAGAAGAAGTTGCAACGCATGTTAGAGGATCATAAGAAATTTTTGTA
Source organism: Triticum aestivum (assembly GCF_018294505.1). Classification (NCBI taxonomy): domain Eukaryota; kingdom Viridiplantae; phylum Streptophyta; class Magnoliopsida; order Poales; family Poaceae; genus Triticum; species Triticum aestivum. The sequence continues at coordinate 99,161,207 of NC_057798.1, read as the reverse complement.
CCCAAATTGCGAAGATGACAAGAAAAAGCTGGGCACCACACTGGAATTGCTGCAATGGAAGGCAGAGAATGATGTATCTGACAAGGGATTTGGAAAGTTGCTGATAATATTAAAGAAGATGCTTCCAAAGGACAACGAATTACCCGAGAGTACGTACGAAGCAACGAAGGTTGTCTGCCCTCTAGGAATAGAGGTGCAGAAGATACATGCACACCCTAAAGACTGCATCCTCTACCATGGTGAGCACGAGGATTTGAACACGTGCCCGGTATGCGGTGCATTGCGCTATAATATCAGCCGCAATGACCCTGGCAATGTCAAGGGCGAGCGCCCCAGGAAGAAGATTCCTGCCAAGGTGATCTGGTATGCTCCTATAATACCATGGTTGAAACGTTTGTTCCAAAATAAAGAGCATGCCAAGTCAATGTGATGGCATAGAGAAGACAGTAAGAAAGACGACAAGTTGAGAGTACCCGCTGACGGGTCGCAGTGGAGAAAAATCGAGAGAAAGTACTGGGAGGACTTTGTAGGTGATGCAAGGGACGTATGGTTTGGTCTAAGCGCAGATGACATTAATCCTTTTGGGGAGGAGAGCAGCAACCATAGCACCTGGCATGTGACTCTATGTATGTATAACCTTCCTCCTTGGTTGTGCATGAAGCGGAAGTTCATTATGATACCAGTGCTCATCCAAGGGCCTAAGCAACCCGGCAACGATATTGATGTGTACCTAAGGCCATTAGTTGAAGAACTCTCACAACTGTGGAATGAAAAAGGTGCACGTGTGTGGGATGAGCACAAACAAGAATAATTTGACCTACATGCGTTGCTGTTTGTGACCATCAATGATTGGCCTGCTCTCAGTCACCATTAAGGACAGACAAACAAGGGATACCACGCATGCACGCACTGTTTGGATGATACTAACAGTATATATTTGGATAATTGTAAGAAGAATGTGTACCTGGGACATCGTCGATTTCTTCCGAGCAGGCATCCCGTAAGAAAGAAAGGCAAGTATTTCAAAGGCAAGGCAGATCACCAGATGAAGCCTCGCCACCATACCGGTTATGGTGTACATGATATGGTGAAGGATTTGAAGGTAATCTTTGGAAAGGGTCCTGGCGGACAATCTGTTCCGAATGACGCTGACGGACGTGCACCCATGTGGAAGAAGAAATCTATATTTTGGGACCTGCCCTATTGGAAAGACCTAGAGGCCCGCTCTGCAATCGACGTGATGCACGTGACGAAGAATCTTTGCGTGACCCTGCTTGACTTCTTGGGCGTGTATGGGAAGACAAAAGATACACCGGAGGCACGGGAGGACCAGCAATGTATGCACGGAAAAGACAGCATACATCAGGGTCAGGCCAGCTACACTCTTACCAAAGAAGAGAAGGAAATCTTCTTTGAATGCCTTCTCAGTATTTTCTCACTGAAGCACACTACACAGTTCTACAAAATTCCGCCTTGGTGGCTCAGTATATGGAGGAACACAAGAATATTCTAAGCTCCAAATACCCGGAGTAGTCTGAAGACTGGATTATACGTGAACAAACGAGGACTTTCGCCGGTTGGTTGCAGACACGTGCCATGCATGATGCCGATATTGAAGATGACCTATACTTGCTGTCCCAGGTACCATCTTCGAATGTAATGACTCTCAAAGGGTACGAGATAAATGGGAATACATTTTACATGATCGCCCAAGATAAAAAGAGCACCAACCAAAACAGTGGTGTCCGCTTTGACGCAACAATCAGTAGGGGAAAGGACATATATTATGGTTACATAGAGGAGATATGGGTACTTGACTATGGACCTGATTTGAAGGTCCCTTTGTTTCGGTGCAAATGGGTCAATATGACATGAGGTAGCGTAAAGGAAGACCCGCGGTATGGAATGACAACAGTGGATCTCAACAAACTTGCATACGCAGACGAACCATTTGTCCTAGCCAATGATGTGGCGCAGGTTTTCTATGTGAAGGATGTGTCTACCAAGCCGAGAAAAAGAAAAGATAAGGAAGTGAATACATCATACGATGAGTGAAAGCGCCACATAGTTCTTTCAGGGAAAAGAAACATCGTGGGAGTGGATGACAAGACAGACATGTTAGAAGATTATGAAAAGTTTCATGAAATTGCTCCCTTCAGAGTGAATATTGACCCGAGCATCCAGTTAAATGATGAAGATTGTCCATGGTTACAGCGCAAAGGGACACACTCAAAGATAAAGTTTCACACCCAAAGACAGTAGGGAATCTTTGTAATAGTTAGGGTGCTTATGTGTTTTGCATTTGAAATGTGTACTTTTGTGCTTCGGACAAACGTGTACCTTTCTGACTTCATTTACTATTTTTTAGCTCATTTACTGTTCTTTTGAGCTAAATGACCCTGAAATTGGAAAGTCATCTGTTACAAAGGCAATTTATTTATTTTTAACTTATTACAACTACATACTTTTTGTGCGTTCATTATGCACCATTTAAAGCTACGTCATGAACTTTCAACCCTTTCTGACATCATTTGCTATTTTTCATGCATTTTCTGATTTTTTTAGCTAAATGACCCTGAAATTGAAAAGCACTACAAATGAACTCTAAAAAGGTTGAAAGTTGGTATGGTATCATCATTTCACCCACATAACATGTGCAAAAGAGTAGAGAGGGTTACAACAAAAACTGGATCCACTTCATGTATAAAATGGACAATCTCTTTTGAAGTATGAGGGTTTTGGACGAATAATCATCTGTTATAAAGACATTTCATTTTTTTAAATAACCTAAGTATTATCAAATTGAATATAATGATAAAACACACTAATATTAAACATAAGAAAAAAGAATCACTAAAAAAAATCTATTTTTAAAGTAAAGTTATTCCCAAAGTTGTGATTCACACAAATTTCAAATAATTCAAATTTGAACTATTCAAATTTGCAAACTACTGGCACTAACAGAAAGTTTGTAAGTTTTGGTACCTAAAGCAAAAATATTCATGAAGAAATTCTAAATACAGCGAAAAATAACTCAGAAATAAATAAAAGAAAATAAATAAAGCAGAAAAGAAAAAAAGAAAAAAACAAATTAAAAAAAGCCCGCCTACTGGGCCACAGCGGCCTGCATACGACTAGAAACCCAACCTGTAGTTGGGCCAGGATACAGGCCCGCTAGCCCAGTAGGCCCAACAGGGCAGAGTAGGAGAGGTAGGCCGAGAAGGCCTGCATTGGAGAGGAGCTCAGTGCCCGCGCCGGGGCTTATAAACTGGCCACGGCGCTCCTCGACTAGCGAGGTGGGACTAAACTTGCGCACCGCCAGAAGCCAGCGCACCCTTTAGTACCGAGTCGTGGCTCCAACCGGTACTAAAGGGGGGGGGGGCTTTAGTACCGGTTGGGGCCATGACCCGGTACTAAAGGGGGTGCCCTTCCCGCCGGTTCGTCTGGCCAAAACAGCACTTTAGTACCGGTTGGTGGATACAACCGGTACTAAAGGTGCCTCCTATATAAGAAACACTTGAAAAAATTTCAGTTTCTCATCTCCCACTTTTGTCTGCTTCGACATCGCCGTCGCCTCGTCCCGTGCCGTCGCCTGTCGCCATCCCCGTCGATGCCCCGGCCCGTCATCGCTATCCCCGTTGTCGCCGTCTCGCCGCTGCCCCATACGCCGCCGCCCGTCGTCGTTGTGAGCTCATGCGCCCCGCCGTGGCGACACACGCACACGCACGCACGCGTGCACACACACACAAACAGTAATTTTTCTTTTAATTATAGAAATGTTTATAGTTATGTTTATAGACATGTTAGTTATATATAGAAATGTTAGAAATTTTAATTATAGAACTGTTTATACAAATTTTAGTTATATATAGAAATGCTAAAAAAATTAGTTATAGAAATGTTTATAGAAATTTTAGTTATATATAGAAATGCTAGAAATTTTAGTTATATAAATGTTTATAGAGAAATGTTAGTTATACATAGAAATGTTAGAAATTTTTCTGTTTTTTAGTTTTAGAAATGTTAGTAATTTTTATGTTTTTTAGTTATAAAAGTGTTAGAAATTTTTCTGTTTTTAGTTATAGAAATGTTAGAAATGTTATAGAAATGTTAGTCATATAGAAATGTTAGAAATTTTAGAAATGTTAGTTTTAGTTACATGAATTAGCTAAATCACAATCCAAACATTTAAAATGTTACATTTGCATATAGTATTTATTCTCGACGTTAACAATGCCCAGCCCGCATCCTCGTCGTTGACCCGTTCGCGATGACGTCCTGCTTCAGAGGAGCCATGTCCGGGACTGAGCTCCGCCGAACTGGCACTAGGAGGTGCTACCTTCAGGGGCGCATCACTTGGTGAGGAACCCGGCCTCAGGTCCTATCATCGACCCGGAGCTCCTATGGTGGCATTCGCGTGGGCCACTTTCGGTGCGGAGGGAGCCAGCCCTGCTGGAGGTGGTACGTCACCATGTCAGGGAGGAGGACGAGCACGTTCGTGTCTACATGGCTGCTATGGATGTCAGGTTCTCCAATATCTGGCAGGTTCTTCGGGGATCTCACCCGAGCTATGATCTATGGTGGTTCCTTCTCTTTGGGTGTCCACCGCCCGCGCCTCAGGAACAACGAGTGAACTAGATAATTCGATAGAATTCGATCTATATTAGCTAGCTAGTGATGTATTCGATAATATTCGAGATGATGTATTCGAGATTATATATATTATTCGATAATATTCGAGACGATGATGTATTCGAGATTATATTTGATGATGCATATTAATTATCTACTATGATTCAGTTTTTTCTTTCGAGATGCATATATATTATCTACTATTATTCGCGATGCATATCAATTATCTACTATTATTTCATATGTGTACTAAATTGTTTTATATTTCTTCTAGATTAGTTAAATAAAAGCTATGACAGACAATACCGGCAGAAATGAAGGAGAAGAGGCTATGTTCGAGCTCATACGCTCCCCGAGCCGGCCAGATGATCAGAATGAAGAAGATGACGACTCCCAATATCTGAATAATACCGGGAAGGGTGATATGATATTCGATCGAGACGACCGAATTGATGAAGTACAGAACTATGATGATGATCTTGAAATAGCAAATACCGGCGATGTATGTTTATAGAAGCAAGCATCTGGTGATTATCACGTGTTTGTGTGTGTGTATATATATAGGGTGAGTCTATTCTAATAACACCCCTTAAGAGTCTTATTCTGCACATCAATTTCTTATTCTGCTAACACCACCACTCGCCCCCACAACCACGATTCCTTTCGACCAACCCACACCTGCCTCCTCCTCCGGTGCACCCCACCTCCATTTGCCACGATTCCCCTCCCCAGATCCACCTTCTGCCCCGCCGGCGTCGCCCTCCCCCGATCCACCTTCTTTCCCGGCCGGCGCCGCCCTCCCCCGATCCACCTTCTTCCCCCGCCGGCGCCGCCCTCCCACAATCCACCTACTTCCACCGCCGGTGCCGCTCCACCCGTATCCGGCTTCTTCCCCCGCTGGCGCCGCAGTTGGCCGCACCCCTCGGAGTGACCTGCTCGTGCCGCCCCGCCGCCCCTAACTTCCCCTGCTCGATCTCGCATCTTCTTAAGAGTACAGTTCGGCTCCCGGCGGGCTGATGTTGCCCGGCAGCACCGCCGTGCAGTACGCGCATCGCAGCCATGCGGTTTGTTGGCGACTCTGGACGGGAGATGCTGCGTACGTGCGAGGTTCAGAAGGCCCTGGCGTGCAACTCAGATGGGTTGTGTGCGCGGTTCAGATGGGCCAGAAGCCTCGTGCCTCCGGTCGCCCCTACCTACCCCAGTGCGAGCCCGGCGGCCTTCCTCCACCGCTGGGTCCTCGGGTCTGGTGCAGCCTACCCACCGTCGAGGAGCCCCCCACCCCTTCCTCCCCGCGAGCCCCATGATATCCGTAGCGCCGACGGGCGTCGGATCCCTGCACCAACCGCCTGGATCCAGCCCACACCCCGCCGCCATGTCGCGCCGTCGAGACTTCCCAGGTACACCGCGACGCCTCACCCAAAAACAGATGAACTGCAGGACACCACCCACGAAGCCTCCGCAGGAGCACTAGTGAGCTGCTCCACATTTAGTGATTGACAGACGTTGGGGAATATGCTCCGCCGGGCATCCGCCGATAAGATCCCATCGGTGAGTCGCCCATTCACCCTCTTCTCCTGATGTGGGTGCAGCACCAGGTGAGCGCCCTTGCAGTTTGATGCAGCACCAGGTGAGCGTCCTGAGCTCGTTCTTGAAGCCCGTGGAAGAGGTGCAGATTCTTGCTGACCGCTCGATTGGCCTCCATCTTCTGTTACTATCCCTCTTACAAGCCAGGTACATTTCGTTTCTTGCTTAGCTAGCTCTCTTCTCACAGATTTTCTTTATGCTAGACACACGCCAGAGTACATGGAGACCAAACGCTGATTTGGGACATTCCAAGCGCACCATGTAGTTTACTGATCTCTTATTGCAATTCGATGTCTGAGTAATATATTTGTCCGTTCACCCTAAAAAAAATACAGTATATTTATGGTAGACAAAGGAACAATAGTGAACATTACAGTATAGGAAAACAGAGGTAGCAGGGGATAGAAACACAACTCCACTCGTATATGAAAACAAACAGGTGGAGCAGGGGCCTTCCCTATCGCTCTTGCTCAAAATGAACTCTGTCCGGCACTACACTTCTACACACAAATCCAACCATCTGCATCGTCACCAATAAAAATCAAAATCAAGCTAGTTATACTTATATTTATTCATGACAGGTGGAAGAATATTTCAGTTATGTGTATGGCGCTGATGGCATGAGAATCAGCAAATTTGCACCAGAGCCCGAAGATGATTTGGGAGGTAACATGTCGATTATGCTATCCTGTCTAGTATTTCCAGTTACACATGTGAGCAGATTCAGTTTTTGTGTACTCGCAAGCTCATTAAGCTAATGTACGCATATTTGGTGTGCGTGCGGATCAAGGAAGACGGCGGGCAGGTGAGAAACGGCGCGCGTGTAGGTCAGAAACGCCTCCGTGTGGTTTGCTTGTGGATGCCTCAGAACGTGCAGATTGGAGTTTTTTTCCATGTTCTTCAGATTTTTGCTTTCATTGTGCCGGCCGGTTAGCTTGGTCCCCGTTACAGCTCAGATATTTTTGTGCGTTCTATAAGCATCGGTGAAGTTCAGAGTTTTGGGGTGTTCAGTTTACTTCCAAATCACCCTTGTAGTTATTTTTTTGCTGTTCTTACTTTGTTCTTCCTGTGTGATGCAGTTCTCTTCTGTCGGTGCTACAGTGTGATGCTGGGAAGGCGCAAAAGACAGTGCAGTTAGGTGTGTGGTCTCGGGCGTGGACGTGCAGCTCGACAACCATGGACATGCAGCTCGGACGCGTGCGTGCAGCGGTTCAGTGCTCGTGTACTTGTAGGCTTTGGTGTTTTTGCGTGTGGGTGCAGTTCGTCATCGCGGCGTGTGGTGTGCAGCTGCAGTTCGTGCAAGTCCTCTACACCCTTGCGCTCGTGCAGGTACGGCTTGTCGTCAACGCCTACATCACTTCCCCTCATTTTTGAAGCCAAGGGATGCTCGGGCGCCATGGACAGAGCGGTAGTTTCCCCTCTTCTCCAACTCCAATGACTCCTCTAGGTCCTCTCCATCGTGCCCGTCATGTAGCAGTGCACTCCAGTGAGCCCAATTTCTCCCCTCTTCTACAAATGTAGTGCAATGTTGTTTTCTCTTGAGGTTCAGTGCACTGATTTGTGCAGGGAGGAAAACATGGCGTAGGAGGGCTGCAGGAGATGGGTGGCTACACCTGAGGCTAGAAACTACAATGGCCGCGCCGCGGTCCACATGCGCCTTGGCCGCTGGACATAAAATGCATATGTGTTCATAGCTTGCGTGTAGTTCCCAAGCGACGCATCTGTAGTTTACTCAAGAAACAAAAAATGCAGAAGAAAAGAAAACAAAGAAGTTCATTTTTGTTCTTTCTTTTGAGTTGGCATTCATTTTCCTAGGCAAACGCTAAGATTCCAGTGCAGTGCACCTTGTGTGATTCCATTGCAATGCACTTTCATGATTTTTTATTACAAATGATCACATCTCGTTGTGTGCTCTTATCATTTTTTTTAAGAAAATGTTGTGTGATCTATCAGCAGCGCGCAGCTCACGACACAGGTATTTGCAATTCTCCACCCTGTTGCATGCGGTTTACATCTTGCGAGACAGTTGAATATGACAAAAAAAATGTCATGCCGTTTACTTCTATTTGTGTCGCAGTTCACTTTCCTCCCAATGTGTTTCGAAAGCAGCTATTTGCATCAGAACCTAAAAGTGTGCTTGGTCTTATGGACTCCTCTGTTGTACACTTGGTAAATACAAAATAAAAACATCTCAAAAAAGAAGCTTGCTTCTATATTAGATGTAGTTCACTCGCTCAGTCACTGTGGTCCGCTCGCTTGGTCAACGCGTGTAAAAAATTAATAAGTATGAAAAAAACACAACAAAAACTCATGAGGTTCACTTTTGGTAGTGTTGCGGTTCATTTTCGGGAGTGTTGCGGTCCACTCTCGTTCAAAAAAAAGTTGAAAAAAGATAACAAAAACTTTTGCGAGAAAGTTTATGTCCGACCAAGAGAAATCATGAAGTTCACTTGACTGCCTGCGGTTTCCGTTTGAAGCAGTGCGTTCTTCTGTCCGATGAAAGGTCCACTCGCTTGGTCAACGTGCGTAAAAAATTAATAAGTATAAAAAAGACAACAAGTACTCATGAGGTTAACTTTTGGTAGTGTTACGGTTCACTTTCGGAAGTGTTGTGGTCCACTCTCGTTCGGAAAACAGTTGAAAAAAAGACAACAAAAACTTGTGCGAGAAAGTTTATGTTCGACAAAAAGAAATCATGAAGTTCACTTGACTGTCTATTGCAGTGCGGTTTTCAGTTTGAAGCAGAGCGTTCTTCTGTCCGACGACGATTTTGGTGTCACGAAAAACAGAGTGTCTGCTTTTTGCTAATTTTAAAACTGCTCTTAAACCGTAAGGAATTAGAGAGTGTGTTCTACATGAAAAAGTTGCGTCTCGTCGATATCTTTCCAACGGCATATCATTTGAATCATTTCGACAAACGATTTGTAAAAATAAAAAAAAAACAGCCGCTGTCATTCGTCCTCCGCCGCATGATTTTCAAAATTAAATTAAAACCGTAAGGAATCTCAAAACCATTCCTACATATCAAAGTTGCGCCTTGTCCATAGCTTTCCAACAACGTATCATACGCCTCGTTTCGACAAACGGTTCAAAAACTAGAACGAAAACAGTACCGAAAATTTGAAAAAAATTGAAAAACGGAATTCCGGGATTTAGTAAATTTGAAACTGCTCTTAAACCGTAACGAATTATAGAAAGATTTATATATGGAAAAGATGCGCCTCGACGATATCTATCCAACGACATATCATTTGCTTCCTTTCGACAAGTGGTTTAGAAAAATGCAAAAAAACGCTCGCTGCCACTCGTCATCCGCCGCACCATTTTCAAAACTGCTCTTAAACCGTGTGGAATCTCAAAAAGTGTTCAACATGTCGAAGTTACGCCTAATCCATAGCTTTTCAACGGTGTATTACACGCCTCATTCTGATAGACGGTTAAAAAACTAGAGCGAAAACAGTACCGAAAAAACACCGCGTGCAGTTTTTTCCGACATGAAGTTCACTAGTCTATATTGCAGTGCTCGTCGTCAAGAAGATGCAGTGCACTTGAGTTCAGCGTGCAGTGCGGAAGTGGTGTGTAGAATAGTTTTTCTACTAATATTAGCAAAAAAGACCGTATATATATATATATATACATACATATATATATATATATATATATATATATATATATATATTAACGAATCAATTTTTCTTCTTTCAGCCCTCCGGATCGAGCAAATCGTCTGGAGGCAGCAGGACAGTGCGAGGCCCGGCCAAAAAGTTGAAGGAAGGCATAAAGTACAACATCGATGCCATCAAAGATAATGACGAACCAAGGGAGCCTAAGAATAATGTGGACAAGTTCGTTCGTTAGTGCAGAGTTCTTGTGAAGGACCAACTCCCGATCTCCATTCAAGAATGGAAAAAGCCAGCAAAGCCACGTCCTGATCTTACTTTTGTTGACGATAGAGCCAAAAAACTGCTTTGGGAAGCTCTCATTTCACATTTCACGCTACCAGATCATTTCACAGCAGAAAATGTGGAGAAAGTCAAGAACGCTGCTCTTAGGAAGATGGCGGTTGCATTCAACAACCACAAGAAAACTGTATGGGCCACGTACGTCAAAGGAGGAAAGCAGACTCCAGAATTCACGGGAACACTGGAGAAGCAAAGAGATCACCGGCCAAATTTCATGAAATTCAAGAATTGGAACTAGCCAAGGAACGGTCGAGAATAAACACGATCAATGCCACGAAAAAGGAGCAGTTCCATAGGCTGGGAACAGGTGGCTACATGGTGGCCTGGCCTAAGTGGGATAAGTTTGAGGAAGAGATGCATGCTGCAGGGGTTGTTCCAATTACTTGAGCTGCCCCCCAGGTGCAGGACTTGGTTCTATGCGCATGGGGGGAGGCGTTGGACCCAAAGACAGGTCATGTTTTGAAGAAGGCAAGTCTTAAAGGAGTCGAGGACAAAATACTTGTTGCCATAGAAGAGGCTCGAACGGCGGTGTTCACGCCCAACAGAGAGAACGATGAGCTTATGCGCGCCCTGAGAAATCCTAAACACCCGAGAAGAACACGAGGCATAGGTGTTGGTCCGTAGTATGAGGGGTTTTCAGACTGGAACGCTGACTACAGAAGTCATGCCAGAAGGAAGATGGAGGAGGAGAAGAATAGGAAGCTGGAGGAGGAGTAGAGGAAGCAGGAAGCGGAACGCCTTAAAGACCTAGAACTTTTGCACGCGGAGTTGGCACTCCTATTGCAGCGGCAACAGCAGCAGATTGACAAAATCACTAGCCAGGGATTGGGGTCTTTGCAGCGGCAGGACCTAGCAGATACAGCATTGGATAGCACCGCCACATCTATGCCGAGAAGCAGCGTGGGTTCCCCACCGGGCACTGCTGGATACATACCATGTGGATGACATCATTGAGAACACTAATCGTGAGCTACATACATTAGTGAAGAACATATCCATCAAGGTGGCAGACGGCGTTGCTTATACAAACCACCCTAAAGCAACATTCCATTGCAATCCGATTTCAGCTGGCTATGCACATGTCACGGTTGATGAAGTGGTAGCAGAATATAGGGGGCTACAGCTTGACATTCCTGGAGGTGAGGACGAGCGCACACTAGGGGAGGCATTAATAGTATCGTTCTATGGAGAAAGGATTGCATCGTCTTTCCAAGGCCAGCGACACCGCATCAGCCGGCTCCTCCTTCAAGTCCGCCACCATGTCAGCAGTCGACTCTAGATCCTCCAAGTCAGGCACCGCCTCTGCAGACTCCTACTCCTCCAAGTCCGCCAACGCGTGAGGCCGCTCCTCCTCCTCCAAGTCCGGCACCGCATGAGCCCACTCCTCCTCCTCCAAGTCGTCCGGCACTGCGTCAGCCCGGGCCTCCTCCTCCATGTTAGGCACCGCGTAAGCCGTCTCCTCCGCCTCAGCAGGCTCCGCCGCCTAAGCAACAGCTGAAGAGAGTCGCCGCAACTATGGCGGCTGGCGGTACAAGTACAAGAGGCAAGAGATTCCAATATGGTCCAAGACCCGCGCCTCTTCTGCAGAGGCCTTACGACATGAGCGAAGAGGAAAACGCAGCCGAAGTTAGGAGACAATTGGACACCCATTTTGGACCGAAACCGCCACCACCGCCAAAGGATAAAGTGCCTGAGCATGCCATTGAGAACTTTATTCGTATGGCTAAAGCACCAGCTCCGAAGCCCGTTGACTCAGACTATGAGCGCCAAATCAGGAAGGCACATGAGCACCAAAAGAAGGAGTCGAGCTCGAGCTCCAGCCAAGCCGCTTCTAAGAAAAGCAAGAAAACTATTCCCCAGCTGGGAGAACAGGCGGTGCAATCGATCCCCCTGCTCATTGTACCATCAACACATGTGAGTACTGGTTACGATCTGCCGGTAAGAACCGACACTCATAGAAGGATGGCTGAAGAGGCTGGTGTCACTGTGGAACAACTCCTAGACCTCGAGCCCGCAACATTGATTACAGAGGCGGAAGTAAAACGAGAATATGTCCGCGGTGAACCTTTGGTCAAGACTGAGGAGGTCAAGAACCTCTCAACGAGAATGTATGAATTGCATGAATGGTACATGAAAATTACCAAGACTACCAATCGAGAGTCCCTCATGGTGAAAGTCAAGGCAGATCATTACCACCATGTGAATGCTCTGTATGTCGAGTTTATAGAACTATTTCAGTTATTCAATCAAGACGCACTCGACAAATCTCTCGTCAGTTGCTATTGTCTATAAGTGATTTCTTTCTGTAATTTAATTAAGTCTCTAGCTACCCGTAGTGCTCGTTGATCATTACCTGTAATTATCCTCACTATATTCTTTTCTGTGGTATTATGCAGAATGAAGATCTATGAAATGAAAAAAGATGGACACTATGGCATTGGGTTCATTGACCTAAATACCGTTAATCTAGAGACATGGTCAGAGCCATTCTATCAAGAAGATACAGAGACTAGCTTCCTAGAGTTCTTGAAGCGCCTAAATACCAATCAAGATATACTACTTCCTTACCACTTCGGGTGAGTCCCACTGTCTTGTACTACAAATTCAGCTTTTTTTTACTAGCTAGATGTTAATTAATAAGTGTATATGGTATAGGGTAGTTGATGAGTGTTATGCACATGCCCTCTTAATTTTTATACATGCAAACATGTGCGCATGCAGTTTCCACTAGATCTTGTTAATCATTCGAGTTTAAGATGCTCAAGTTGAAGCTCTCGACTCGCTACTTAAACCACCCGAGCAGTACAAAATCGTGAAGGGGATAGTCGACAGATAATTTCAATCATTATCCAACTATATGTCCGCCTCTTTAGCTCATCATTTCCTGATATATATCAACTAATTAATAACTCCTTTATTCATTTTCTTTGCCGGCGGGTAGGGCTTGGAAAAATTTTAGGAAAGCGATTCCAGGCGAATGGAAAGAAAAACTGTATTGGTATCGACCCAAGGTATAATTAATTAAGTTGTGCTAGCTAGCTACCATCTCTTTATTTCTTATTTCAATATACCATTAGTTATCATGCTTGATTAATTATTATCTGATTGAATTCTATTCTCGTAAAGTGCATGAAGCAGTTCCCGGGGAATGATCTATGTACATACTACGTTTGCGAGAACATTCGCATGATGACGTCCGAAAGGAGCAGAGATGATAGACAACAATGGGTATGTTGCCAGAGCACTATTCACATTTTTTTACATCATTATCGATATCTAATATATACACACACAACGAATACATGCATATTTGAACTTCTTCTTTAAAGTTCACGGACGTGCGGGAGAAGCTCCTACCAGCGGATCGCGTACGAGCATATCAAGAAGAAATATCGGGATTTTTGCTCGACCAGGTCATAGATCCCAAAGGAGAATTCCATTACCCGCTACCACTGCAGTGATGCCTCCATGTAGGAAAAAATTATATACCAAATTGTAGATATATATATATATATATATATATACATGTGTATGTGTGAATGGTGGTGCGAGACATTCAATGATATATATATATATATATATATATATATATATATATATATATACATATATATATATATATATATATATATATGTGATCGGTTCTACAAGAAATTCTATTTATACATATGCATAACGTGTACAATATGTAGTATCGTAAAATACCAGCAAATGAAAAAAATTTAAATGGAAAACACAAATTAAAGAAAAAAGAAATCATAAACCCAAAACCCCCCTAATCCTTTAGTACCGGTTGGTGTTACCAACCGGTACTAAAGGCCTCCCCGCCCCGGTGCGGGCTCGTGCCACGTGGTGACCCTTTAGTGGAGGTTCGTGCTGAACTGAGACTAAATGGGGAGACCTTTAGTCCCCACCCGTTAATGCCAGTTGCACAACTGGCACTAAAGGCCCTTACGAACCGGTAATAATACTCCATTTTCTACTAGTGTTCCCCCACTCGATGGTGCTACTGGGGAAACTACCCCTAGTATCGAAACGCCGAGATCCACCGACTTGTTCTTGACAAAGAAATGACACCAAAAGACACAAGTGATATCCAACAATAGCACATGAGATGGCCAACGGTACAATACCCCACAAATGAACTAGGGGTGCAGCGTGTGGCATACGAGATAATCGACAACAGAGACGAACTTCATGACCCATTGTCTGTCGCTGCTTTGGTCTCGCTCGATCTGCACCTTGCTTTCTACTCCCTCCATTCCAAATTACTCGTCGTGATTTTAGTTCAAATTTACATGCGTGGAGCAATACATGATTACGCTTAATTTAGCAGGATGTTTGGTCTCAATCAAGAAACTAATACTCCTGGCAACAAAGAAAAAAAGAAACTAATACTCCCTCCATTCACTACATAAAATATTATTTGGTGTGAATCGGTTGTCTATAGACATGTTTTACTGTGTTTCTTACTCATTTCAATTCGAATGTAGTCTATATTAAAATATTTGAAACATCATATATTTTTGAATCGGTTGAGTAGATATTTGTGGGGAAGATCAAGCGCTAAAAATCAAACATGCCAGGGCACTAGCCGTAAAAAACACTCTAGTTAAGTGGAAATAGGTGTCCTAGAGTTGTTCTTGATCGTGATAGAACGTGAGCTGCGGCATCCGTAAAGGTTCACTTTACTTTGAGTGTAACTATGTGGCCCCTACCTGCATGTCATCCTCCACGGGCAAAATGTACAAAATTGACCTATCGGCGAAACAATTTCACAAAGTGAACCATGGGTGAAAGAATTTCATCCAGCTGACCCTTTTGTGTGGCGCCCGACAAGTAGACGCTACACTACATTGTGCAGCGCCTTACTAATAGGCGCGACACATATGGTCAACGTGGCACGCCGGGCCTCACTCCTAGTTGTGCAGCGCCTAGCTCAAAGGAGCCGCACAGTCTAGTGCAGCGTCTAGCTGATAGGAGCTGCACTACCTTATATTAAAATCATTGTAACTTTTAATCCGTGCATCTGATGAAAATGTGTCTCATATAAATGTTCTGCATTTTTCCGTGTTCCACGCAATGGTGGCATTTTCATCTATGTTAGGATCAATTTTCTCCATGAAAACTCTATTGCAAAAGTGCATCATAATATGACTGACAGAATCTGCTAAAACTTATAAACTTGGCATGATGATAGCCATTGACCTATAGCTCTTATCCATTTGCATCCTACATGAGTTTTGCACTACATAATGTGTACTTTCACACCATGCTTATTGAAAGATCGAGGATGTCGCCTAGAGGGGGGGTGAATAGGCGCTTTAAAATAATTACGGTTTAGGCTTGAACAAATGCGGAATAAAACTAGCAGTTAATTTGTCAAGCACAAAACCAACAACAACTAGGCTCACCTATGTGCACCAACAACTTATGCTAAGCAAGATAAGCAACTATGTGATAGCAAGATATATGACAAAGAACAATATGGCTATCACAAAGTAAAGTGCATAAGTAAAGGGGCTCGGGTAAGAGATAACCGAGGCACGCGGAGACGATGATGTATCCCGAAGTTCACACCCTTGCGGATGCTAATCTCCGTTTGATGCGGTGTGGAGGCACAATGCTCCCCAAGAAGCCACTAGGGCCACCGTAATCTCCTCACGCCCTCGCACAATGCAAGATGCCGTGATTCCACTAAGGGACCCTTGAGGGCGGTCACCGAACCCGTACAAATGGCGACCCTTGGGGGCGGTCACCGAACCCGTACACTTTGGCAACCCTTGGGGGGCGGTCACCGGTACCCGTCAAATTGCTCGGGGCGATCTCCACAACCTAATTGGAGACTCCGACGCTTGCCCGGAGCTTTACACCACAATGATTGAGCTCCGAACACCACCAACCGTCTAGGGCACCAAGGCACCCAAGAGGAACAAGCTCTAGGGTGCCCAAACACCCAAGAGTAATAAGCTTCTCAAACTTCACTTCCACGTATCACCGTGGAGAACTCAAACCGATGCACCAAATGCAATGGCAAGGGCACACGGAGTGCCCAAGTCCTTCTCTCCCAAATCCCACCAAAGCAACTAATGCTAGGGAGGAAAATGAGAGGAAGAACGAAAGAAGAACACGAAGAACTCCAAGATCTAGATCCAAGGGGTTCCCCTCACTTAGAGGAGAAAGTGATTGGTGGAAACGTGGATCTAGATCTCCTCTCTCTTTTCCCTCAAGAACTAGCAAGAATCCATGGAGGGATTGAGAGTTAGCAAGCTCGAAGAAGGTCAACAATGGGGGAAGAACACGAGCTCAAAGGATTAGGTTCATTGGGGAAGAAGACCCCCTTTTATAGGACCTCCCGAATCCAACCGTTATGTGCTCAGGTCGTGCACAAGCGGTACTACCGCTTGGAGGAGCGGTACTACCGCTTAGCACGGTCAAAACAGCCCAAACGAGAGAGAAAACACGAGATTTTGGTCCGGGGTGGTACTACCGCTTAGGAGCCACGGTAGTACTGCTCTGGAGCGGTACTACCGCTCAGGAGCAGCGGTAGTACCGCTCTGGAGCGGTAGTAAAAAATTACATCCGCTCTAGTCGCGGTAGTACCGCTGCAGCCTTTACCAAAACAGCTACAACTTTTGCAAACGGACTCCGAATTCAACGAAACCAAGTTTGTTGGAAAGCTAACGACATGGGCTAACATAATATTGATATAAATACCAAGAATAAGCAAATGAGAAAAGTCCCATAAGAAAATGGTGAGAACCCTTCATCGGATAAGACCGGTAAAACCTCCAACACCGAAAACATCATAGAAGACGCATGCAAACTCCGTTTTCGATGAACTCAAGCTTGTCATCAAGATGACCATAAGCTCTAAGACTCACAAAGATAACCAAACAAGAACCAAGAAACATGATGCAAGGATGCAATGGTTTGAGCTCTCTACTAACGATACGATCAAGCTACCAACTTGAGAGCCCCCCTTGATAGTACGGCAAACGATCCTATAACTCGGTCTCCCAACTACCACCACAAGACCGGTAAAATAGAAAACCTATCAAGGGAAAACCTTTGCCTTGCACATGGTCCACTTGAGCTAGATGAAGACGATCTTGACTCCCTCAAGTTGGACCACCTTTCTTGATTGCGTTGGCTCGATGAAGACTAGATGATTGCTCCCCCATAGTTCACTATGGGTGAGCCACTCTTCGGCACATCTTCACAAGTCCATTGACACCACAATGGATGGCAAGATTCAAGCACTTGATCTCTTCGTGATGCTCCACTTGAACTTGCACACGACAATCTTGATGACGATCACCACTTGATGTCATCCTTTCCATGGGTTGTATGATATCTTCCTCTTGACGCAAGCCCATGGATACGTACCTAACCCCACATACAACTCTCACATAGACCATGGGTTAGTACATAAAGTGTAATGGACAATGCTTACCATACCATGGGATCACTTGATCCCTCTCGGTACATCTTCTACGCTTTGTGAGTTGATCAACTTGATTCACTCTTGACTTAGTCTTGATCAACCTTGAATCTTTGCAACTCTCTTCATTTGGATGATGTCTTGAAGGTAAACATGAATGATCACACAACCTTCTTCTTCAAGACATGCTTGCAATAAGCTCAACACTCGCATGACCAATCTTTGGATAATTCCTTAATAGCACCTTGGTCAACTCAAAAACTCCTTGAAACCAACACATGGACTTCAAGAAAAGCCTATGGACAAATCCTTCAAATACAACTCAAGACAACCATTAGTTCATAGAGATTGTCATCAATTACCAAAACCAAACATGGGGGCACCGCATGTTCTTTCAATCTCCCCCATTTTGGTAATTGATGACAATCACTTTCAAGAGAGTTTATATAAGGAATTATGCATCACCATGCAATGCAACAACTAATAGTGCATGCGAATGAGATGCAAATGCTAAGGAACAAAAACAAAGCAAGAAGAGATAACTCTCTAAACTTCTCCACAAAACACTCTGAAACTTCTCCCCCATTGGCATCGATTGCCAAAATGGGCGAAAATCTAAGAAGGCCAATATAAATTGTGGTCCTCCATAAATTGTGTATTTCTCAACAAGAGAGTGGAATGCAATACACATACCCAACTGCCAATACTTGGAGGAAGACAAACTATATTGATGCCCAAAGATTGCAACAAAAAGATATGCCACAAAGACATAACAAAGAGAGACACAAGCAATCAGAAGATACCAATTGAAGCAAGCAATCAACGGATATCAATTGAACCAACTAGACCAATGATCCTATATGCCACAAGAATAAAATATTATGGAAAGCGCAAAGGAGTGTTCTAAAGAAACTAGAGAAGCTCCCCATGATTTGTGCACACATAAGAATTTTTGTATTTGAATACAAAGTGCACAAAATAGGATCATAGCTCCCCCAAAATCAATAGAAACTCACATCCAGTGCAAGTGAGCATATAGGAAACAAAGCCTAGCGCTTGCAACAAGCACATGGTTGAGCAACATGTAAAAGAGGCAACTTAAGAATAGGCTCAACCAAAATGATGTGTGTGAGTCATGGCGAAGCACTTGAGAAGACTAAGATTAGGATGAGCATTAAGCATCAACATAGTCTTGAAAGAATGAGGCACACGATGCAAGGCCTATCATTCCCATACACAACTGGCAAATGGGTTCACAAGCTTACTAATAAGCAAAAGAGAACCTATGCTTGTGACAACCCGTGGTGAAGATAGACGAGGGGAGGCTCATCAAGACGAGGGATACCAATTAAGATGGCAAAAACCTCGTAAAGATAAGCAAGAGGAAAATAATCTTCACCACACAAGAGTGCAACAAGATGCAACGATAGAGGACACGCACTCAAGGCAAAAGCTTTCACGGAGCCACCAAAGAAATAACATAAGAAAGACAAGGTGGATGTGAAAGAAAAGATATCAACTAGAGATGTAATTTCTCTCAAGTGTATAAGGTTCTACAAAGAAGGATGTACACCCGAAATAGTTACAACACGAAGGAACAAGATATCCACAAGGAAGTCATAAATATACCAATAAGATATTTGCTTGAAAGCGTAGCACTTGGCTACATATGGTCTTATTGTATATAAATGAACTCCAAACACACATCCATCAAAGGCATCACAACTAGCAACAAGAGATCATTGTTGGGATGCTTTGAGAAAGGAAACAAGTATCACAAGATATGAAATGAATATCATGCCAAGATGCAACCTACACAAGGTTGAATGCAAGAGGAGAAAGCATGAATAGATACTTGTTACCGAGATATCATTGGAAGGATGTAGTAGATACCAATTGAAGGTACATAGTAGTTCATTGATCATCCTTGCTTGACTCCAATATGCACATGGTGACAACACCTTCCTTGTGAGTGAGCCGAGCATCCAATGCATCTCCAAATGTTCCTAGAAGAACAACACAAACTAAACGGTACCCAAACTCATCGGGACCAAATAGTTAGAAACACTAATACATAGGACAAACTCCACATAAATATGTGCATATAGATATGAAAATGAATTTCATGCACATCTCATCCAAATTGAGACTAGGTGGAGTTTCCCCTATAAATTGAGTCAACGAAAGAAAGCATGCCAAATAGAATACATGAAGTAAATATGCATGATCAAAACTTTCAAGAACCGATACCAAAAGACAAAGAAATGCCAAGTGAAAAGGATACCAAATGGAGAAATCATCACTTGGAAGATATCATTAAAGATACATCAAGGAATGAGATATCCATTGATACACACTAAATTAAAGATGTCAAACTCCCAAAAAAAGGATGGTTCCAAACAAACCAAGCTCCCAACAAAGTCTCATGATGGCACAAGGTACCAAAAGAAAACGGCTTGCCTTCCACCAACACACACTTGATAAGGATCACAAGAAGAGTGTTCTAAAGAAAATAGGATAGCTCCCCCACGAGTTGTGCATTATAAAGAATTTCCTTTTGAATAAAAAATGCACAAGGTGGGATCACCACTTTCACTATATCTAGAAAACACTAGACAAGAACAAGAAATTAACAAGATCCACAAGTGGTATGGAAGACAACGGGAGTTGACACAAACCTTGGCAAGAGAAAAGGCAAATAAAAACAAAAGTCGATGTAAAGATGATCAATTAAATTCTACCACACATATGTGATTACCAATTGTCAAAAGACAAGAAGTATTTGGAAATAATTCCCGGTGGTAGATAGCAAGGATATCCGACATCATCTTCACTCCAAACAAAAAAGCAAATTGCAACTTGTAGAGCTAACATGCCACCTAGGAACAAGATAATTTACAATATCAATTATAGGTGACAATATCTCAAATGTACACATTTTCTAGGCTTGTAATATGCACATAGCATATTACTCCCCCATAATGTGATACCAATGAAGAAAACTTAACAAGAGGCAATAAGAGGATCCAACACGAGATAATCAATGGAATTTTTAGAATTTGAATTTATCATGAGAGATATACCACCTAGCGACTAGATAATCTTGAAATATCAATACTAGATGGTATTACTCATGTGCACACATTTATAGGATTGTGAGGTGCACAAAGCACACCACTCCCCCATAATGGATATTCCATTAATCTCTCACAAGAGCCAACTAAGAAATAAACAAGATGCACTAAGGCTCAACGAACGACACACAAGTACATGATGTGCAAACCAACATACACAAAGGCAATTTGGAGACACATCATATACAAACACATGCAAGGAACAAAACCAAAACATGCAAATGGTCAAGTAACTTTCAATGTAAACAATTTAAGTACAAGTTACCGCAAGGAGGCACATTGGATATAAGATAGAAACTTGACAACCCAATTGACTTGGCTTGAGACAACAAGAAAGATGAAGTCCCCTTAATTCTTCATAATGTAGCCAAGTCTCCAATGACCTCCAACAACACCTATTGATCAAGTTTGGGCTTGTTGGTCCCCAACCAAGTTGGGTCCTAAGAGGTTAGTCACAATAGGTTTGGCTACCCAAATGGTTCTTTGCTTGACACCACTTTGAGTACCAACAAACTTGGCAAACACATTGCCAACCTTATCCTTACCAAGAGAATAGATATCATCAATAATAATTGGGTTGGATAAGTTACCACTAGTGCATGAAGAAGCGACGTGACCTTTCTCACGGCATAAGTAGCAACATCTACTCTTCACTTTCTTCTCACTTGATTTCTCAATTTGAGAAGCATTAACTTGAGTCTTCTTGGGAAGAGGCCTTTCTTCAACTTGATGTTGAGCATGAGATTGAACTTGTGCCCTCTTCCCTTGTTGCTTGACACTAATGGCCTTCTTCTTCAATGGGCAAGATCTAACATGATGCCCTTTGACTTTTCACTTGAAGCAAACAATCTTGGCCGAATTCTTGACTTGTTCTTGGCCCTTATTCTTGTTCAACTTGGACTTCTTCTTCTTGTTGGAGTTGAATCCAAGTCCACCTTTGTCATTGGGGGATTTTTGCACATTCAAGATATTGTTGAGTGTGGCCTTCCCTTCATGACACTTTTCCAAGTATTTCTTCAAAGAAGTGAGTTGGGCCTTGAGATCTTTGATTTCCTCTACATGGTTAGTCTCAACACAAGTACTAGAGGAAGTATAAGCTTCATCGTTAGAGCAACAAGGCAAGGAAAGAAATTCATCACAAGATGTACCAACATTGTGAGTAGATGAATTACAAGGACTAGCACATGGCAATATACTATTTTGACTAGAAGTAGTGCTAGTATCCACATGAGGCTCACTAGATGTTACCTTAGAAATCATGGCCTCATGAGCTATCTTTAGCACACTATGGGATACTAGAAGATCATCATGAGAGCTTGAGAGCTTTTCATGAATTTCTTCCAATTTCCCATAATTGCAAGATAGCACCTCAATTTGAGCCCGTAGCTCAACATTCTCCTTCAAAATGGATGCTTCACAAGTAATAGAATTAGTAGCACAAGCATCATCATTAACAACAAGAGGAGAAGGCAACTTGGCAAGATCTTTTAAATAAGAAGCTTCAAGTTGAGCATGAGACTCGGTGAGTTTGATGAGCTCACCCTTAATGACCCTTGAGCCATTTTCGAGGTGCTAAAAATCCTCAAGGAGTCTAGCATGAGCAACTTCAAGCTTAGCATTTTTAGTTTCAAAAACATTGGCCACCTCAGGAGCTCTATCAGTAGATTCCTTCACTCTAGACAATTCTAGAGCAAAAGTCTCCTCAAGAGATTCCTTGGTGGTTTGTTCATGTTCAAGAGCTTGAGATAGCTCCGCGATCTCATTTGCGTAATCACGCCCATGAGCTTCCATTTTCTCAATGGTGACCTCATGCTCCTCGAGATGAGATTCCAACTCCTCAATATATTTCTTGCCCTCAATGGCAATGGACATAATTTCCATGAAGTTGGAACGAGCAATTTTATTTTTATGAAGAGCTTTAAAAATCATCTCCCCCTTAGTTTTTAAGGAGGCA
Source organism: Triticum aestivum (assembly GCF_018294505.1). Lineage (NCBI taxonomy): Eukaryota > Viridiplantae > Streptophyta > Magnoliopsida > Poales > Poaceae > Triticum > Triticum aestivum. Next base: position 99,138,497 of record NC_057798.1, on the reverse strand, counting down.
ACATTATCATTCTCTTCATCATTATCCTCATCATCATTAGCATCAACATCATCATCAAGAGACATATTGGGGTACAAAGTAGGAGATACCTTTGATGCCTTAGCCATAAGGCAAAAAGCAATAGATGATGATGTAGGATCCCTTGAGGCACCATTAAACACCACATCTTGTTCCATGGAGTGTTCGGTTTCCTCTACATTGTTAGCACAATAATTCGAGGAAATAGATGCATTTTTATCATGGCAACAAGACATAGCAAGCATATCATCATGCGATTTAGTCAAGCAATTTCTACATGATATGCAAGGACTATCAACACAAGCATGTGAAACATTTGGAGTGCTCGAAGTGTTAAAGCCCAAAGAAGGAGCATTGCAATAATATAGTGATGAAGGATCATCCACAGTAAGCATACTATCATCATTGCAATGACCAACACTACTCACCATATCATTTCCTTATGGCAAACCACATGTAGGTGAAGTAGAAGAAGTTGAGAAGACTATACGACCGGAGGTGGAGGGAGAACAATCATCCCCACAAATATTGGACACACCATATTTATATTGAAGCTTTGTCCATAACTCATGAGCATCCCAGAACGGCATGAGTTCAAATATAACTACATTGCTCAAAGCATCAAAAGCACATTAGAAGCTTGAGCATTGAGATAAGAGTTTTTCTCATCCTTTAAAGATAATCTTTGGGGATCCTTTGGAGGAGAAAAACCCATATCTACAATTCGCTCTAAATTTGGGTCCATGACCCTAAAGAGATTAAGCATGCGAATTACCCAAACATCAAAATTTGTGCCATCGAAACTAAGAGTGTCAGAGAATCCTAATCCTCTAGTCGACATCTTTACTCTCTAGGCGGTAAAGCCTAATAAAGAGAGACGAGGCTCTGATACCAATTGAAAGATCGAGGATGTCGCCTAGAGGGGGGGGGTGAATAGGCGCTTTAAAATAATTACGGTTTAGGCTTGAACAAATGCGGAATAAACCTAGCGGTTAATTTGTCAAGCACAAAACCTACAACAACTAGGCTCACCTATGTGCACCAACAACTTATGCTAAGCAAGATAAGCAACTATGTGATAGCAAGATATATGACAAAGAACAATATGGCTATCACAAAGTAAAGTGCATAAGTAAAGGGGCTCGGGTAAGAGATAACCGAGGCACGCGGAGACGATGATGTATCCTGAAGTTCACACCCTTGCGGATGCTAATCTCCGTTTGGAGCGGTGTGGAGGCACAATGCTCCCCAAGAAGCCACTAGGGCCACCGTAATCTCCTCACGCCCTCGCACAATGCAAGATGCCGTGATTCCACTAAGGGACCCTTGAGGGCGGTCACCGAACCCGTACAAATGGCGACCCTTGGGGGCGGTCACCGAACCCGTACACTTTGGCAACCCTTGGGGGCGGTCACCGGTACCCGTCAAATTGCTCGGGGCGATCTCCACAACCTAATTGGAGACCCCGACGCTTGCCCGGAGCTTTACACCACAATGATTGAGCTCCGAACACCACCAACCGTCTAGGGCACCAAGGCACCCAAGAGGAACAAGCTCTAGGGTGCCCAAACACCCAAGAGTAATAAGCTTCTCAAACTTCACTTCCACGTATCACCGTGGAGAACTCAAACCGATGCACCAAATGCAATGGCAAGGGCACACGGAGTGCCCAAGTCCTTCTCTCCCAAATCCCACCAAAGCAACTAATGCTGGGGAGGAAAATGAGAGGAAGAACGAAACAAGAACACGAAGAACTCCAAGATCTAGATCCAAGGGGTTCCCCTCACTTAGAGGAGAAAGTGATTGGTGGAAACATGAATCTAAATCTCCTCTCTCTTTTCCCTCAAGAACTAGCAAGAATCCATGGAGGGATTGAGAGTTAGCAAGCTCGAAGAAGGTCAACAATGGGGGAAGAACACGAGCTCAAAGGATTAGGTTCATTGGGGAAGAAGACCCCCTTTTATAGGACCTCCCGAATCCAACCGTTATGTGCTCAGGTCGTGCACAAGCGGTACTACCGCTTGGAGGAGCGGTACTACCGCTTAGCATGGTCAAAATAGCCCAAACGAGAGAGAAAACACGAGATTTTGGTCCGGGCGGTACTACCGCTTAGGAGCCACGGTAGTACTGCTCTGGAGCGGTACTACCGCTCAGGAGCAGTGGTAGTACCGCTCTGGAGCGGTAGTAAAAAATTACATCCGCTCTAATCGCGGTAGTACCGCTGCAGCCTTTACCAAAACAGCCACAACTTTTGCAAACGGACTCTGAATTCAACGAAACCAAGTTTGTTGGAAAGCTAACGACATGGGCTAACACAATATTGATAGAAATATCAAGAATAAGGAAATGAGAAAAGTCCTATTAGAAAATGGTGAGAACCCTTCATCGGATAAGACCGGTGAAACCTCCAACACCGAAAACATCATAGAAGACGCATGCAAACTCCGTTTTCGATGAACTCAAGCTTGTCATCAAGATGACCATAAGATCTAAGACTCACAAAGATAACCAAACAAGAACCAAGAAACATGATGCAAGGATGCAATGGTTTGAGCTCTCTACTAACGATACGATCAAGCTACCAACTTGAGAGCCCCCCTTGATAGTACGGCAAACGATCATATAACTCGGTCTCCCAACTACCACCACAAGAGCGGTAAAATAGAAAACCTATCAAGGGAAAACCTTTGCCTTGCACATGGTCCACTTGAGCTAGATGAAGACGATCTTGACTCCCTCAAGTTGGACCACCTTTCTTGATTGTGTTGGCTCGATGAAGACTAGATGATTGCTCCCCCATAGTTCACTATGGGTGAGCCACTCTTCGGCACATCTTCACAAGTCCATTGACACCACAATGGATGGCAAGATTCAAGCACTTGATCTCTTCGTGATGCTCCACTTGAACTTGCACACGACAATCTTGATGACGATCACCACTTGATGTCATCCTTTCCATGGGTTGTATGATATCTTCCTCTTGACGCAAGCCCATGGATACGTACCTAACCCCACATACAACTCTCACATAGACCATTGGTTAGTACATAAAGTGTAATAGACAATGCTTACCATACCATGGGATCACTTGATCCCTCTCAGTACATCTTCTATGCTTTGTGAGTTGATCAACTTGATTCACTCTTGACTTAGTCTTGATCAACCTTGAATCTTTGCAACTCTCTTCATTTGGATGATGTCTTGAAGTTAAACATGAATGATCACACAACCTTCTTCTTCAAGACATGCTTGCAATAAGCTCAACACTCGCATGACCAATCTTTGGATAATTCCTTAATAGCACCTTGGTCAACTCAAAATCTCCTTGAAACCAACACATGGACTTCAAGAAAAACCTATGGACAAATCGTTCAAATACAACTCAAGACAACCATTAGTCCATAGAGATTGTCATCAATTACCAAAACCAAACATGGGGGCACCGCATGTTCTTTCACTTATGCTTGCCATGTTAATCATATTTTAACATGTTCATTTCTTGCATCCAAGTGACTAACATGATATATATGAACTTTGTTATAGAAGTTGCATTTTGTAAGATCCATAGTAATTAATCCTGACATCATATGAATATGATCTAACTATGAAAGTTGGAAAATCTTATGTCTACTTTAAGTCCATGTCATTTTCATACCCACTAAATATTTGCATCACTATGTTTTGAGACACTAAAGTACCTAAGGCAATGTTCTACCAGACTGACACCTGTTAATTTCACCAAGTCACTTGATGTCAACTGAACTTTGCATTTTGTAAAATGCATTGTAAATCGCCATGCTTCATATGGAATAACTTTATATATGAATTTGAGAATCTCCATGTCTACTTTCAGTATATCCAGCGTGTTGCCATGTTAAAAAAATTTAACTTGATGTTATGTTGCACTAAATGCAAAGTTCTATTGATATCCATGGACTTGGTGAAATTAACTTGCCTTAGGTACATTAGTGTTTCAAAAAATAGTGGTGCATATATTTAGTGGGTATGAAAATCACATGGACTTAAAGTAGACATAAGATTTTTCTAACTTTCATAATTAGATCATATTCATATGATGCCAGGATTAATTAATATGGATCTTACAAAATGCAATTTTCTGTAACATAAGTTCATTTATATCATGTGTAACGCACAGGATTCGATGCGCCAGTTATTCGCCGTCGTTTCCATGTCATTTGCTTGCGTGTTGCATTTTATCATGTCATCATGTGCATTGCATTGCATACGTGTTCGTCTCATGCATCCGAGCCTTTTCCCCGTTGTCCATTTTGCAATCCGGCGCTCCTATGTCATCCGGCGTCCCCTTCTTGCCTCTCTTCGTGAGTGGGTGTTGAACTTTCTCGGAATGGCCCGAGTCTTGCCAAGCGGCCTTGGTTTACCACCGGTAGACCGCCTGTCAAGTTTCGTGTCATTTGGAGTCTGTTTGATACTCCAACGGTTAACCGCGTAGCCCGAAGCCCCCCTTTTCTCTTGCAGCCCAACACCCTTCCCAAGTGGCCCAAAACCCATCTAACTCCCCTCCATGCCCTCGGTCGTTCGATCACGATCGTGTGGGCGAACACCGTGCCTCATTTGGAGTCTCCTAGCTCACTCTACCTATATATTATACCTCTCCCCCCGAAAATTCCGGTGCAAACCCTAGTCCTCTTCCTCCCGCCGCCACTGGACATGTCCGTCCCGGACCGGACGCGTCCGCCACCGCCGCCCGACCAATCAGGGCGCGACACGTGTCGTTCGCCGCCGCCCACCACCGCCGGCCCGCGAGCCCGCAGCGGGCCAGCGAGGCCCGTCCGCCGCCGCCCGCTTCCCGCGGCCCCGCCGTCGCCGAGCTACCTGCACGCCGCGCGCCAGCCGGCGCCCTTCGCCGCCGGCGCGCCCGCTGCCTCGCCGCCGCACGTCGCCTCCCTCCGGCGCCCCGCCGCCTCGACCGCCCATCCGCCGCCGCCGCCCGCCGCGGGACGGCCACGCCTGAGCCGCCCCGAGCGCCCCGCCTCCCGTCTCTCCCTCCGCCGGCGCCGCCCGCCTCCTCCTCGTCCCGGCCAGATCCGGCGAGGATCCGGCCGGATCTCACCGCCCCGCCGTCTCCCTCATCTCCGGCGGCTCCCCCGGCACCACTCCGGCGAACCTCGGGCTCTGAGCCCCTAGATCCGATCTGACAAGGTTGACTTCCCCCCCCCTCCGTTTTCACTGTCCCGAATGTTTTGTTATTTTCATGCCATGTTCATCATGCCGTATCTCTGCATCCGTAGCTCCGTTTTGTGCGTGTAATATGTCAAATTGTTCGTCTCAACGAGTACATTATTTCGTTCCATTGTATCATGTTCATTTGAGTCCATCTTGATGCCTGAATCATCGTTGCAAGAGTGCATGTTGCTGTTAATCTGCTGAAACTGTTATAACATGCTCATTTGTTATTTTTGCTACATTTATTGTGTGCATCCTATGAGTTGATGTCTACATGTGTTTTGATCTATGCTATGTCTTCTTTAGAGAGGTGCTTACCATGTATTTTTGTGATCAATGTGGTGACTAGCACAAGCATGCAAACTAGGCTTTGTAATGTTGCTGATTTTAGTCCCTGTTCTGCTGTTATTTTGATGCCATGTAAACTTGATTCTACAGAGAGATTCATGCATATTTTGAGACACTTCAGTAAGAATGTTTTGAACATATGGTTATGGTCTATCCATGCATGCTCCTGGTTGCAATTATGGAGTAGTCTAGCATGTCATTTTTGTGCTCTACTTTTGCTTCAAAATGTTTCCTGGCAGATTGTTTACATGTTATTCAATTTTGCCAAGGTTTCTATAGTTGATCCTTGCATGCTATGAACTTGTACTTGACTTGGTTTGTTTCACAAACATGTCTTCTTGATGATGCTATGCTTATCTTGTCATGCAATGACTTGTGGTGAGTGAATCGAGCTTGTTAAGTAGTGTACTTGATGTTGCTGTTTTGCTAGGCTGAATCTGTTATTTCGTGATGCTATGTAAACCTGCTTCTACTAATCATTCTATGCATAATCTGGAGATGTCCACTAAATGTGTTTTGTTCTACATATTATGCTCTATCCAATCATGCCCCTGGTTGCAATTATAGATTCCTGTAGCTTGTTCATATCTTGCTCCAAAGTTGCTTGATAATGTTGCTGTCAGCCTGTTAACATTAAGTTCAGTTGTTGCCATGTGTTTTGCTAGTGATACATGCACCCTATGGACTTGCTCTTGCCATGCTTAGCTTCATAAACATATCTTCTTACTGTTGGTTGCCTTGCCATGCCATGTATTGCTCTGTGGTGAGTGGTACAAGCTCACCAACATGCCTTCATAATTCTGTTTCTGCCATGTTTGAATCTGTCTTATAACTTGCTATGTTTACGTGGGTGCCATCATATTTTCTGATCCTTTTTGGCTCATGGTCAGTAAGGGACTTTTGTTCTATGCATTTAGTAGTACCATGCCATTCCTTTGTTTGCCATGATAAGTTCCTGTAACATGTTGTTTGATAGCTCTAAACATTGCAACCTGATGTTGTTTTCTGCAAAGTCTGAACTGTTATTGTTTGCAATCTTGCCATGTGTGTTTGAGTATGTTCTAGTGATTTCTGGAGATAGCTCAGTGTTCATGTTTTGTTATGCTTTACCTGTACATCATGTCCATGCCTTTTGTTCTCATGTTGGGGTGCTGTAGCATGTTGTTTTGGTGCTTGCAATATGCCTAGTTGCTGTTTTGGACAGATTGTTGCTATACCTTGTTTCATGTGTGTGTGTTGAACCGTTGCTCCATTTTGAGTGTGCCCTATATGAAACTTGCTTGATATTGCATGTAGTTTCATATTATCATGTTGCATCCTTGTTTTGAGGTGTTTGCTTGATGTTTGGGTGCATTTTGCATCAATGCCATGTTTATCTTGTTTTGCTCATATGTTCTAGGCCGTAGCTCCGAACTAAATGAACTTTATATGTAACTTGACTAGAATCTCGTGTAGATCATCTTGGTGCATCTTAACTTGCTGTTTAACAACTTGAACATAAGGTTTATTCAGATCTGGACCAATTTCGAAATATGCATATGAGGACTTACCGGAATTGTTATATGTTGTTCCAGGCCTCATTTAAACTTGTCTTGATGTGTTGCTCTTGTTTGCATCATCTCTTGCCATGAGTAGCTTCATGTAGCCTTGTCATGCAACATGCTTGTTGTGCATCATGTCTTGTTTATGTGTGGTGTGTTTACTATGTTGTGTGCTTCTTTTCGATTGTTCTTGTTTCGTTGCGATCGTGAGGACTCGTTCGTCTACGGTTGGTTCGGCTTCTTCCGTTCGTCTTCTTCATGGATCCGTTCTTCTTCCTTGCGCGATTTCAGGCAAGATGACCGCTAACCTAGATCTCACTACTATCATTGCTATGCTAGTTGCTTCGTTCTATCGCTTTGCTGCGTTACCTATCTTTTGCTCTTCAAGCCTCCCAAATTGCCATGAACCTCTAACCTTTGACACCTTTCCTATGCAAACCGTTGCTTGGCTATGTTACCGCTTTTGCTCAGCCCTCTTATAGCGTTGCTAGTTGCAGGTGAAGTTGAAGATTGCTCCATGGTGGACAGGATTTTGGTTGGGATATCACAATATCTCTTATATTATTAATGCATCTATATACTTGGTAAAGGGTGGAAGACTCGGCCTTATGCCTGGTGTTTTGTTCCACTCTTGCTGCCCTAGTTTCCGTCATACCGGTGTTATGTTCCCGGATTTTGCGTTCCTTACGCGGTCGGGTGATTTATGGGACCCCCTTGACAGTTCGCTTTGAATAAAACTCCTCCAGCAAGGCCCAACATTGGTTTTACCATTTGCCTCACCTACCCCTTTTCCCTTGGGAGTCGCACATCCCGAGGGTCATCTTTATTTTAGCCCCCCTGGGCCAGTGCTTGTCTAAGTGTTGGTCCGAACTAGAGCCCTTTGCAGCGCCCCCTTAGGGAAACTTGAGGTCTGGTTTTAGTTGTACGGATTGCTCATCCGGTGTTGCCCTGAGAACGAGATATGTGCAGCTCCTATCGAGATTGTCGGCGCATCGGGCGGTCTTGCTAGTCTTGTTTTACCATTGTCGAAATGTCTTGTAAACCGGGATTCCGAGCCTGATCGGGTCTTCCTGGGAGAAGGTATAACCTTCGTTGATCGCGAGAGCTTGTCATGGGCTAAGTTGGGACACCCCTGCAGGGTATAATCTTTCGAAAGCCATGCCTGCGGTTATAGGCAGATGGGAATTTGTTAATGTCCGGTTGTAGATAACTTGACACTAGATACGAATTAAAACGCATAAACCGTGTGTGTAGCCGTGATGGTCTCTTCTCGGCGGAGTCCGGGAAGTGAACACGGTTTTGGGGTTATGTTTGACGTAAGTAGGAGTTCAGGATCACTTCTTGATCATTGCTAGTTTCACGATCGTTCCGCTTGCTCTCTTCTCGCTCTTATTTGCGTATGTCAGCCACCATATATGCTTAGTCGCTGCTGCAGCCTCACCACTTTACCCCTTCCTTTCCCTTTAAGCTTTGCTAGTCTTGATACCCATGGTAATGGGATTGCTGAGTCCTCGTGGCTCACAGATTACTACAACAACAGTTGCAGGTACAGGTTTATGCGATGATCATGACGCGAGAGCGATGTTTGCTTGTGTTGGAGTTCTTCTTCTGCTTCTTCTTTGATCAGGGATAGGTTCCAGGCCGGCAGCCTGGGCTAGCAGGGTGGATGTCGTTTGAGTTTCTGTTTGTGTTTCATCCGTAGTCGGATGATGCTCTGATGTATTGTGATGTTGTATTCGTGTGGCATTGTATGCCTCTTGTATGTATCCCCATCTATTATGTAATGTTGATGTAATGATATCCACCTTGCAAAAGTGTTTCAATAAGCGGGTCTATCCTTGGTGGGACCTTTGAGTTCCTTTTGGATAGGGTCGCATATTGGGCGTGACAAGTTGGTATCAGAGCCTCGACCGACCTTAGGAGCCCCCCTTGATTGATCGTGTAGTTTGGCCGTTGTTGAGTCTAGAAGAGAACTGTTTTTCTGAGTCTAGTTATATCGGAGAGTAGGAATTCTTTTTACTCCTCAGCCCCCTTCGTCGCTCTGGTGAGAATCTTGACGTAGGTGTTCTGAATTACTCCTCTTCCCCTTCAAATTTTTCTTTAGGATCACGTGGTTAGTTTTTCGGTCGTTGGTTCTCAGCTCTTTTATCCGGTGCATTTCTTGTCAAGTCGACTCGAGCCTCTTCATCTTTGAGTTCAATCCTCAGTTGTTTTCTTTCCCACCCGCCCACCCTTCTTCTTCTCAGAACCAGAGTCCATAATCGAGTATCCATCCTACTCGTGTGAAGTCTTTGCTTTCTTTCCTCAATGATTTCAACCGGTGTTTTCTCTTCAAGTTATTCGTCGGTTTCCCCTTCCAAGTTACCTTTGTTTTCCCGCCCTCCCACCCTTTTTCTTCCCGGAGCCTGAGCCTCTTTCGAGCATCAATTCCATTCGTGTGGAGCCTCTTCAGTCTTCCTATATCATTTCAACCGGTGAATTCTTGTCTCGGTGGACATTCTTCATCTCTTCTCCGGTGGATTCAATTCAAGTTTTTTTTGGGTAATCATATGCGTTTCCTTGGATCAAGTGTTCTCCTTGCTCGTTTGCATCTCGCCAGTTTATCCTTCCGGAGTGTTCAAGACATCTCAGAAGATTTGTTTGTGTCCGAGTTAATTCGAGGTTGTCACCTCATTCAAATATTTCAATTGTTCTGGTGCTTCATCTATCTGTTCGTCATCCCTTTCCAACGGTGTTATATCTTCAGTGGGCCCTAACCCACAGGTCTTTTTCCAGGATCTTACCTGACTCTTCTAATTCCCCCGGAGTTAGTCTCAATTTCTTTTCAAGTTTGACGTAAGAATGAATTTCATCAGTCAGATGCCTTTCCAAGATCGTTTTCAAATTCTTTTCATTGTTGGCTCAATCCCTTCGTTTTTCATTCTCCCGGAATACCTCAATAATTTTGGTGGTGTTCCTCGTCGTCATTTAAAGACCGAAGAAGAGTTTTTTTCCTCTAAATCCTGTCCGTTCTTCCGAAGATTCATGGTTCTAGCTTCTTAGTATCCTCTCAATTATTCCATTTGTCAGATATTCTTTTCTTACCCATCTGTAGTATGTCAGAAGTTGTTTGTCCGTTTCTTTTCACCGGAGGCCATCATTCCAGTTATCATTCTCTATTTATCCCGGTGCTTCGTTTAAGTATTCTTCAATCAGTTCGCGATCCCTTCATTATCTTGTCTCTTATTCCCCTCAATCATATTTGTTCTTTTAATTCTTCCCGGTGATTCATATTCTTTCATCAGTCTTTTTTCGAATTCTTACGGTGGTTCGTTCAAGATTCTTTTTCCTTGATCATCATATTAATTCATTCGTACTTTTCAATCCTTGCGGTGGTTCATGGAGACCTTCTCAACTTTTGTGCAATATTCCCCTTAATCCTTTTTCAAGAAGAATAAGTAGTATGCCAAATCCATTGTTCGTCATCAATTTAATTGGTGGAGGATAAGCATACAATAAATCTTATTCATCCAAGTTATTATCCCTTCCTTCGGAGTTTGTTCTTAATGAATAAATTCTAATTCCAAGTGCTTTCATCTTTTCTTTTCCGGAGTTCAATTTTCTCAGCCATTTCGTCGAAACCTCCATCTAAATCATCGCAAGGCTTTAATCTTATTCTTTATTCCTTCTTCCTATTTCATCATCCTTTTGTTACCGGAGTTCTTCATGGTGGTTCTTTATGATTTAATTCATTCTTCAAGAGTTCATCAAGATTCTTGTTGGTGGAGTTCAAGTATCTTTTCTTCTTGCATCTCAAAGTGCAATTAATCCTCCATATCCTTTTGAAGTGGAGTTTTGCATTCCTTCATTCTTCTCAGTAATCCAATCATTTCCGTTTGTGGTCGGTTATCACCTCATAATTTTGAGATGTTTTCCATAAGTCCACAACAAGCTTATCCTTTTGTTGTTGATTTTCTCAACAACTCCATTCAATCCTTCTAAATTCTTTTCATTCAATTCTCTTTCAATTCTTTCCGGAGGTTTTGTGTCATGTCTTCATCAAGTATCATTCCATCCTCTCTACTTCATATTCTAGTCTTTCCTTGTTCTGTCAGAGCTCTGCCTAAATCCTTTCAGTCTTATTCCTTTCCTATCTTGTTCTAACCGGAGTGATTTCATAGTCTATCTGGTTCCGTGAGCTTTCGATTCTCGTCATTCTCGTCGTTCCTCTCTTCTTCTCGAGTGCTCTCGATTCTTTGCTTCTTCTCTCTTGTGTTCTGACTTCACCTCTTCCCTTTTCCCTTCCGTCTCGGTCCTAAGATCTCGAGAAGAGATCTCTTGTTAGTGGAGGAGTGTTGTAACGCCCCGGATTCGATGCGCCACGTGTCCGCCAGTTATTCGCCATCGTTGCCATGTCATTTGCTTGCGTGTTGCATTTTATCATGTCATCATGTGCATTGCATTGCATACGTGTTCGTCTCATGCATCCGAGCCTTTTCCGCGTTGTCCGTTTTGCAATCCGGCGCTCCTATGTCATCCGGCGTCCCCTTCTTGCCTCTCTTCATGAGTGGGTGTTGAACTTTCTCGGAATGGCCCGAGTCTTGCCAAGCGGCCTTGGTTTACCACCGGTAGACCGCCTGTAAAGTTTCGTGTCATTTGGAGTCCGTTTGATACTCCAACGGTTAAACGCGTAGCCCGAAACCCCCCTTTTCTCTTGCAGCCCAACACCCTTCCCAAGTGGCCCAAAACCCATCTAACTCCCCTCCATGCTCTCGGTCGTTCGATCACGATCGTGTGGGCGAAAACCGTGCCTTATTTGGAGTCTCCTAGCTCCCTCTACCTATATATTATGCCTCTCCCCCCGAAAATCCCGGTGCAAACCCTAGTCCTCTTCCTCCCGCCGCCACCGTACATGTCCGTCCTGGACCGGACGCGTCCGCCACCGCCGCCCGACCAATCAGGGAGCGACACGTGTCGTTCACCACCGCCCACCGCCGCCGGCCCGCGAGCCCGCAGCGGGCCTGCGAGGCCCGTCCGCCGCCGCCCGCTTCCCGTGGCCCCGCCGTCGCCGAGCTACCCGCGCGCCGCGCGCCAGCCGGTGCGCTTCGACGCCGGCGCGCCTGCTGCCCCGCTGCCGCACGTCGCCTCCCTCCGGCGCCCCGCCGCCTCGACCGCCCATCCGCCGCCGCCGCCCGCCACGGGGCGGCCGCGCCCGAGCCGCCCCGAGCGCCCCGCCTCCCGTCTCTCCCTCCGCCGGCGCCGCCCGCCTCCTCCTCGTCCCGGCCAGATCCGGCGAGGATCCGGCCGGATCTCACTGCCCCGCTATCTCCCTCATCTCCGGCGGCTCCCCCGGCACCACTCCGGCGAACCTCGGGCTCCGAGCCCCTAGATCCAATCTGAGAAGGTTGACTTTCCCCCCCTCCGTTTTCACTGTCCCGAATGTTTTGTTATTTTCATGCCATGTTCGTCATGCCGTATCTCTGCATCCGTAGCTCCGTTTTGTGCGTGTAATATGTCAAATTGTTCGCCTCAACGAGTAAGTAATTTCGTTCCATTGCATCATGTTCATTTGAGTCCATCTTGATGCCTGAATCATCGTTGCAAGAGTGCATGTTGCTGTTAATCTGCTGAAACTGTTATAACATGCTCATTTGTCATTTTTGCTACATTTATTGTGTGCATCCTATGAGGTTGATGTCTACATGTGTTTTGATCTATGCTATGTCTTCTTTTTAGAGGTGTTTACCATGTATTTTTGTGATCAATGTGGTGACTAGCACAAGCATGCAAACTAGGCACGGTTTCTGCTGTTATTTTGATGCCATGTAAACTTGATTCTACAGAGAGATCCATGCATATTTTGAGATACTTCATTAAGGATGTTTTGAACATATGGTTATGGTCTATCCATGCATGCTCCTGGTTGCAATTATGTAGTAGTCTAGCATGTCATTTTCGTGCTCTACTTTTGCTTCAAAATGTTTCCTGGCAGATTGTTTACATGGTATTCAATTTTGCCAAGGTTGCTATAGTTGATCCTTGCATGCTATGAACTTGTTCTTGACTTGGTTTGTTTCACAAACATGTCTTCTTGATGATTCTATGCTTATCTTGTCATGCAATGACTTGTGGTGAGTGAATCGAGCTTGTTAAGTAGTGTACTTGATGTTGCTGTTTTGCGAGGCTGAATCTGTTATTTCGTGATGCTATGTAAACCTGCTTCTACTAATCATTCTATGCATAATCTGGAGATGTCCACTAAATGTGTTTTGTTCTACATGTTATGCTCTATCCATTCATGCCCCTGGTTGCAATTATAGATTGTTGTAGCTTGTTCATATCTTGCTCCAAAGTTGCTTGATAATGTTGTTGTCAGCCTGTTAACATTAAGTTCAGTTGTTGCCATGTGTTTTGCTAGTGATACATGCACCCTATGGACTTGCTCTTGCCATGCTTAGCTTCATAAACATATCTTCTTACTGTTGGTTGCCTTGCCATGCCATGTATTGCTCTGTGGTGAGTGGTACAAGCTCACCAACATGCCTTCATAATTCTGTTTCTGCCATGTTTGAATCTGTCTTATAACTTGCTATGTTTATGTGGGTGCCATCATATTTTCTGATCCTTTTTGGCTCATGGTCAGTAAGGGACTTTTGTTCTATGCATTTAGTAGTACCATGCCATTCCTTTGTTTGCCATGATAAGTTCCCATAACATGTTGTTTGATAGCTCTAAACATTGCAACCTGATGTTATTTTCTGCAAAGTCTGAACTGTTATTGTTTGCAATCTTGCCATGTGTGTTTGAGTATGTTCTAGTGATTTCTGGAGATAGCTCAGTGTTCATGTTTTGTTATGCTTTACCTATACATCATGTCAATGCCTTTTGTTCTCATGTTGGGTTGCTGTAGCATGTTGTTTTGGTGCTTGCAATATGCCTAGTTGCTGTTTTGGACAGATTGTTGCTATACCTTGTTTCATGTGTGTGTGTTGAACCGTTGCTCCGTTTTGAGTGTGCCCTATATGAAACTTGCTTGATATTGCATGTAGTTTCATATTATCATGTTGCGTCCTTGTTTTGAGGTGTTTGCTTGATGTTTGGGTTGCATTTTGCATCAATGCCATGTTTATCTTGTTTTGCTCATATTTTCTAGGCCGTAGCTCCGAACTAAATGAACTTTATATGTAACTTGACTAGAATCTCGTGTAGATCATCTTGGTGCATCTTAACTTGCTGTTTAACAAATTAAGCATAAGGTTTATTCATATCTGGACCAATTTCGAAATATGCATATGAGGACTTACCGGAATTGTTATATGTTGTTCCCGGCCTCATTTAAACTTGTCTTGATGTGTTGCTCTTGTTTGCATCATCTCTTGCCATGAGTAGCTTCATGTAGCCTTGTCATGCATCATGCTTGTTGTGCATCTTGTCTTGTTTATGTGTGGTGTGTTAACTATGTTGTGTGCTTCTTTTCGATAGTTCCTGTTTCGTTGCGATCGTGAGGATTCGTTCATCTACGGTTGGTTCGGTTTCTTCCATTCATATTCTTCATGGATTCTTTCTTCTTCCTTGCGGGATTTCAGGCAAGATGACCGCTACCCTGGATCTCACTACTATCATTGCTACGCTAGTTGCTTCGTTCTATCGCTTTGCTGCGTTACCTATCTTTTGCTCTTCAAGCCTCCCAAATTGCCATGAACCTCTAACCTTTGACACCTTTCCTATGCAAACCATTGCTTGGCTATGTTACCGCTTTTGCTCAGCCCTCTTATAGCGTTGCTAGTTGCAGGTGAAGTTGAAGATTGCTCCATGGTGGACAGGATTTTGGTTGGGATATCACAATATCTCTTATATTATTAATGCATCTATATACTTGGTAAAGGGTGGAAGACTCGGCCTTATGCCTGGTGTTTTGTTCCACTCTTGCCGCCCTAGTTTCCGTCATGCCGGTGTTATGTTTCCGGATTTTGCGTTCCTTACGCGGTCGGGTGATTTATGGGACCCCCTTGACAGTTCGCTTTGAATAAAACTCCTCCAGCAAGGCCCAACATTAGTTTTACCATTTGCCTCACCTATCCCTTTTCCCTTGGGAGTCGTGCATCCCGAGGGTCATCTTTATTTTAGCCCCCCCGGGCCAGTGCTTGTCTAAGTGTTGGTCCGAACTAGAGCCCTTTGCAGCGCCCCCTTAGGGAAACTTGAGGTCTAGTTTTAGTTGTACGGATTGCTCATCCGGTGTTGCCCTGAGAACGAGATATGTGCAGCTCCTATCGGGATTGTCGGCGCATCGGGCGGTCTTGCTGGTCTTGTTTTACCATTGTCGAAATGTCTTGTAAACTGGGATTCCGAGCCTGATCGGGTCTTCCTGGGAGAAGGTATATCCTTCGTTGATCGCGAGAGCTTGTCATGGGCTAAGTTGGGACACCCCTGCAGGGTATAATCTTTCGAAAGCCGTGCCTGCTGTTATAGGCAGATGGGAATTTGTTAATGCCCGGTTGTAGATAACTTGACACCAGATACGAATTAAAACGCATCAACCGTGTGTGTAGCCGTGATGGTCTCTTCTCGGCGGAGTCCGGGAAGTGAACACGGTTTCTGGGTTTTTGTTTGACGTAAGTAGGAGTTCAGGATCACTTCTTGATCATTGCTAGTTTGACGATCGTTCCTCTTGCTCTCTTCTCGCTCTTATTTGCGTATGTCAGCCACCATATATGCTTAGTCGCTGCTGCAGCCTCACCACTTTACCCCTTCCTTTCCCTTTAAGCTTTGCTAGTCTTGATACCCATGGTAATGGGATTGCTGAGTCCTCGTGGCTCACAGATTACTACAACAACAGTTGCAGGTACAGGTTTATGCGATGATCATGACACGAGAGCGATGTTTGCTTGTGTTGGATTTCTTCTTCTACTTCTTCTTCGATCAAGGATAGGTTCCAGGTCGGCAGCCTGGGCTAGCAGGGTGGATGTCGTTTGAGTTTCTATTTGTGTTTCATCTGTAGTCGGATGATGCTCTGATGTATTGTGATGTTGTATTCGTGTGGCATTGTATGCCTCTTGTATGTATCCCCATCTATTATGTAATGTTGATGTAATGATATCCACCTTGCAAAAGCGTTTCAATATGCGGATCTATCCTTGGTGGGACCTTCGAGTTCCTTTTGGATAGGGTCGCATATTGGGCGTGACATCATGTTAGTCACTTAGATGCAAGAAATGAACATGTTAAAGATGATTAACATGCACTAGTGCAGAACCGGGCTATAGCTCCGGTTCGTAATGGCCTTTAGTGTCGGTTCTATAACCGGCACTAAAGGGTGGGGACTAAAGGTCCCCCCCCTTTAGTACCAGTTCTACACGAACCGCCGCTAAAGGGCCACCACATGGCATGAGCCAGGGCCGGGTGTGGGGAGACCTTTAGTACCGGTTGGTAACACCAACCGGTACTAATTTTTTTGGGGGGTTTTGGTTTTATTATTTATTTTTCCTTTAATTTTGTGTAGTCCATTTAATTATTTTTCGTTTGCTGGTATTTTACGATACTACATATTGTACACGTTATGCATACATATAAATAGAATTTCTCGTAGAACCGATCATATATCATCGAATATCTCAAAACCACACCATTATTCAGGCATACACATGTATATATATATATACAGTTTTTCCTACATGTTGCCTTCAGAGCCAGTGGCATTTGCCTTGGTGCCTTCGGAGCATGATGACAATTGGGAGTGGTTCATTGGGGCGGTAGCTCGTAATAGAATTCCCCTTTGGGATCTATGACCCCGTCGAGCAAAATTCCCGCTATTTCCTCTTGAAGTGCTCGTATGCGCTCCTCTGGTAGGAGCTTCTCCCGCACCAATTCGAACTGTTAAGAAGGAGATCAATATGCATGTGTATTAGTTACGTGACTAGATATCGAGAGTGATGTAAAAATTGTGAATATTGTTCTATCAAACGTACCCATAGCTATCTATCGGTTTTGGTCCTTTCGGATGTCATCGTGCGAATGTTCTCGAAAACGTAGTATGCACACACATCAGTCCCCTACGCCTGCTTCAGGGCCTTTAGGAGAATAGAATTTAATCAGATAATAATTAATCAAGCATGATAATTAATAGTATTGAAACTAGAATTAAAGAGATGCATGGTAGCTAGCTAGTACTACTTAATTAATTATACCTTGGGTCGAAACTAATACAACTTTTCTCTCCATTCTCTTGGAACCTCATTCTTGAAATTTTCCCAAGCCATGCCCGCCGGCGAAGAAAATGAATAAACGAGTTATTAAATAGTTGATATCAGGAAATGACGAACTAAAGAGGCCGACATATAGTTAATAATGATTGAAATTACCTGTCGACTATCCCCTTCACGGTTGAGTAGTCTCTTTTTTTAAGTAGTGAGTCCAATACTTCAACTGTTTCTTTGTCAACTTTAATGATTAACAAGATCCAATGGTAACTGCATGCACACACACGTTTGCATGTCCTAATTAAGCGGGCATGTGCATAACACTCATCATTGGTAGTAATAATTATTAACATCTAGCTAGCTAGTAAGTAAAAACAGAATTTGTAGTACAAGACAGTGTGACTCACATGAAGTTGTAAGGAATTAGTATATCTTCATTGGTATTGAGGCGCTTCAAGAACTCTAGCATGTTTTTCTCTACATCTGCTTCATACCATGGATATTTCCATGTTTCTTCATTAACGGTATTTGGGTCACTGAACCCAATGCCATAGCGTCCACCTTTTTTCATTTCATACATCTTCATCCTGCATAATACCACAGAAAAGAATATAGTGAGGATAATTACAGGTAATGATCGATCAACGAGCACTACAACTAGCTTGAGACTTAAATTACAGAAAGAAATCACTTACAGACAATAGCAAATGATGAGAGATTTGTCGAGTGCGTCTTGATTGAATAACTGAAATAGTTCTGAATAATCAATGGATAAAGCTAGTTTATGGAAGTAATACTCTTCCTTGACTTTCACCATGAGGGACTCTCGATTGGTACTCTTGGTAATTTTCATGTACCAAGCATGCAATTCATACATTCTCGTTGTTAGTTTCTTGACCTCCTCAGGCTTGACCAAAGGTTGGCCGCG
This sequence comes from Triticum aestivum, assembly GCF_018294505.1. NCBI lineage: Eukaryota > Viridiplantae > Streptophyta > Magnoliopsida > Poales > Poaceae > Triticum > Triticum aestivum. The sequence continues at coordinate 99,120,282 of NC_057798.1, read as the reverse complement.
GACATATTTCCGTTTTATGTCCTCCTCTCTAAGCAGAGGCATGGGCTCAATCTCGAGGAGTTGTCCAACAGTGATACCGAGCATTTCAGCCTGCCTTCTATGCTCGTCGGTTATTACCAGCTAACCGATGCCGGTACTCTCATGTGTTGGTACAACAAGCAAGGGGATCGATTGCGTCGCCTGTTCTCCTAGCTGAGGAACGGGTTTCCTGCATTTTTGGCCAGCTGCTTGGGTCGAGCTCGAGCCCGACTCTTTTTGTCGTGCTCGATGTGCCTTCCTGATTTGGCGGTCATAGTGTGAGTCAATAGGCTTGGGAGCTGGTGCTTTTGCCATACGAATAAATTGGTCAATCTTATCCTCGGGCACTTTCTCCCTTGGTGGCGGTTGCGGTTTTGGTCCAAAATGGGCCTTCACTATGGCTTCGTTTTGCTCCTTGGTTATGTCGTAAGGCCTCTGCGGAAGAGGCGCGAGGCTTGGACCATATTTAAATTGCTTGCCTCTGCCTGTACCTCCTGTACTACCTCGACTTGTAGCAATTGCTGAGGCAGCGGAGACAGCTGACATGGTGTCGGACTTGGAGGACGAGTGGCACGCGGTTGTGGACTTGGAGGAGGACGAGTGGCCTCACACGTTGGCTGAGTTGAAGTAGGAGGAGTGGCCTCACGCGTTGGCCGAGTTGAAGCAGGAGGAGTGTCCTGAAGCTGTGCTGGACTAGGAGGAGCGGGAGACGTCTGCTCCTCATCACCTCCTGGGATGTCAGGCTCTAGCTGACATGGTGTCGGTGGCCTTCGAAAGATGATGCAATCCTTTCTCCATAGGATGATACGATGTATGGCCTCTCCCAGTGTGTGCTCCTCGTCACCTCTAGGAATGTCAAGCGCTAGCCCCGAATATTGGCCCACCACCTCATCAACCATGACACAAGCATAGCCGGCTGGAATCGTTCTGCAATGGTAGGTTGCTCCGGGGGGATTTGTATAAGCAACGGAGTCTGCCACCTTCACGGATATGTTCTTTATTTTGAAGGGTAGATCACAGTTAGTGTACTCCATGATGTCATCCACAGGGTATCTATCTAGTAGTGCGTCGCCTGGGGCGGAATCCATGCTGCTTCTCAGCATGGATGGGACGGTGCTATCCAATGCTGGATCATCCGCTTGCTGCTGCTGCTGTTGACACTACTAGGGAAAAGCCTAGCAGCAGCGCGGGTTTTGGGCCTCTCAGTAGCGCGGGGACAGGCGCTACTAATAAGGCGCTACAGCTAACGTATAGCAGTAACGCCTGTTGTCCCACGCTACTACTATACATGAATAGTTGTAGCGCTGTTTAGAAAAGGGCGCTGCTGATATTATCTGCAGCGATGTTTACCGGGAAGCGCTACTGGTAATGAGGCTCTACTGCTAAATTCCCCCCCCTCACTACTACTAGTTTTATTAGTTTTTTCCTGCATATTTGTTTTTGTATTTGTTTTGTATTTGAATAGGCTTTATACAATAATCTTTAGCATATCATACACATACAAATGTAATCATAGCATATACATACAATTAGTCTCATCAAATCATGTCATCATCATAATCATCATCCAACATAAAGTGTTCTCTCGTCATCATCTCAAAAATAGCAATACAAGTCCTCGATTACTTGCAAATACATCGTCATCCATCTAAACAATGGTATACGCGAGAAGAGCTATCACTTTGAGTACATGAGTTCGTATCCCTCTCTCGCATTAGCGTGAACCTAAACTAAATACTGCCTGTCGCTCGGAAACCGGAAACCGGTAACACCTGGGCCTGACACTCCGGCCACTCGTCGTATATATACTCCTGGCGTAGCACTTCTTCGCCATCGATGATCTATGCACCTGCATCGTCACATGAGTCGATGATATGCAACATATATAGTTGAGCAATAGAAAGAGACAGACTTGGCAAAAATAGAAACAACATATCATAAACATAAATAACAAAGTTCATCATACCCAAAATGCCCTAACTAGAGTGATCTTCGCTAGTCGAGGAGGAGGACGGTTTAATTACATCACAAATAAAGTTTCACTGTGCATAACTCAAAGTTTTGTCATACAGAAAGTATGGACTAAACATACACATTCTCATATATCGACAATCACTCCAACATGTCGTGCCATCCATCGAGGTCAGGGAGATAGTCCCCGAGCTTAGTGAAAGGCTTCATGTCGAGACGCTGAGAGGCTATCCATGTTCGGCCGTCTTCCCGCGACATTTGTCCTTCTTCGTAGAACATCCCTGTTTTTTGGACGACCTCCTTCATGATGATTTGGGCAAGTTCGCGCTGGATGTGATAGAACTCAGCTCGAAGTCGATGATCCTCGATATCTCCTATGTTCTTTGCCCATTGCAGAATATGGTCATCGCCGGATCTAGGTGACATGCGAAGGTTCTGGTGACCCCGTCTGTACTCCAGCATGTGGTGTAGGACATAGAATCCATCATTAAGAGAATTGTTCGGTTGCTGGATGCAGTAGAAGTCGGTCTTATGGCCGAAGGCGACCCTGCCGCCCCTTCTCTTCTTGTCCCTGACCTCTCCACCCCTTGCTTGGTAGTAAAACATAGCACTGTCAAGAACATCCTTGATGTGGGTGTAATCCTTTTTGTGATTGTTCTTCGACGAGTCCAAGTAAAGAGCGTGGGAGAATTGGGGGTATAGGATGATGAGGACGGTGCGCCCGCCGCTGCCAAAATAAGTACACCTCAAATTACTTAGCTTCCACCGTGCAAATGAATGTTTGAAATCGAAAGAAGGATAGCAGCGCGGATGACTTACACGGGATGATAAGGCACGAGAATCGCCCCCTTGTCCTTATTGGCAAGCATGAAATTAACAATGTATTCCCTCGCGTATACATGGTGCTCTGCGCAGACTCCCAAGAAGCCCTCGTGCATGTAGTACAGGTCAGCGACACAGATATGAGATATCTTCTCAACCCCGATGATGTAGTTCATCTGCAAGGCATAAAGGCGGACAAACGTAAAATCCAGCTTCTTCACATGAAACATGTCGAATATGTAATCGAATAGGAGGAAGAACTTATCCGCGGGGAAGCTGTCAACGTACGACATTTGCCGCGGAACGTTAACCACGTACAGTGGGTATCCTGGATCTGTCGAGGCGATGAGGCCTTTCTCTACCCGCAGCACATCGTCATGAAGTCTCCTTAGATCGCCGAATCTGGCCTGTAGCGCTGTTGCAGGTAGGATTGGTTGACCGGGGATATGCCATTTATCCGCATCGGGGATATCTATACGGTCCTGAGTTTGTTAGGAAGCCGTTGCCTCTTTGCTTTCGGTTCTACACCGGCTCCGCTCCCCGAGGCAGCACCGGTCTCAGTCTCAGCGCCATTCTTGATGCCGGTCTGAGTCTCAGCGCCGGTCTCAGTGTCAGCACTGGTCTGCGTGTCGGTCTCAGTCCCCGATGCCACCTGTGGGCCTAGCAACAACATCGGTTGATCGTCGGTAAGGCTAAAAAATTCGTCTACCGCCTGGTAGACATCGACGCAATCACCAGAACCCCGTCCTTCATCATTGCTAGCCATGTTTCCTATGATTAAATCTAGTCAATTAATTCTAGACCTAATAAAATGAATGATGACATAAAAAAGGCCTATTGTTTTGCAGGAATGTTGACTCCTTCCTGGTGCGCCAAATCCCGGGCACTCGATATGTCCTAGTTTGTAGCACAAGTCATGCGGAAATTCATGGAAAATTTTGGCATGACCTTTGCTAAAAAGTGGACAAATCGAGAACCTGAAATTTGCCGGAACAGAAATGAATCAACATTCCGGCAAAACATAGGCCACTCAGCATCATTCCCTGGAAACAGTGTTCAAATATCCCTCTTCGACACCGCAACACATGTCCAAATATACACTAGCAACCACATGTCCAAATTTCACAAGCTAATTCAAAAAAAAGTGTAGAAGAAAATTCATTTAACTACTAATAGAACAAAATTCAGTTAACTTTAGTGCTCTATAATGATGAAAGGAAAAAAAATCAGTTAACTACTAATTTTATTCATTTAGGTTATTCATTTAACATCACCTAATTAACCTACTGTACCACTACTACTAGCAACACTACTAACCTAATTAACCTAGCAAAACTCTAGTGCCCTAACTGAAAAACATCTAATTAACATCTACTAGTACCACTATTGCCCTAACCTAATTAACATCTACTAGTATCACTATATACTATACAAGCAGCATCTACCCTAATTAAACCCTACTGCCCTAACTAACTTTTGTTGTAAACAAATTTTTTTGCTCTAAACTAATTTTTGCTCTAACATCTACTACTTAACATCCTTTGCTCTAAACTAAATTTTTTGCTATAAACAAAATTTTTCTCTACTAATTTTTTCTCTAAAATGCAGAGAGAGAGGAGTCGGGGGAGGGGTGGGGGACTTACAGAGAGTGGAGAGACGGTGGCGGGAAGGTGCTCGGTGACGGAGGCAGGGACGGAGAGGGCGGGCTCGGGCACGGGCAACAGCGGTCCTGGGCGGGCTCGGGCGGCGGTGAGGTGGAGGGCGCCGACGGTGACGTCGAGGGCAGCCTCGGGCGGCAGCGGTGAGGCTGAGGGCAGCCTCAGGCGGCGGCGGTGAGCATGATGGCGGCCTCGGGGGGAGACGGTGAGGTTGCGGGCGTCCACGCCGGCAGGAGCCGGCGGCGAAGTGGGGCGACGACGAACTGGGGAGACGGCGGCGAGGGCGAGGGATTTGGGGAAGAACTGTGGTGGCCGGGGGCGGGGGGGGGGGGACCGCTGTTTAAGTGAAACATAACGGTAGCGCGTTTCCGAAACGCGCTATAGCTAAGTTAGCTACAGCGCGTTTCCTGAAACCCGCTACTGCTATTCCTTTCTCCTTTTTCCTATTTTTATTTTATTTTTTTTACATTTTATTTTTTCCTTTCTCCTTTTTCTATTTCTTTCATTTTCGTTTACTTTTCTACTTGTTTTTCACTTTATTTTATTTCCATTAGCAGCAGCGCCTTACACGTAAGGCGCTACAGCTAAGGACAGTAGCAGTAGCGTTGGGCCAGTATACGCGCTACTTCTAGGTTGGGCTAGCCATGTGCGCCCAGTTCAAACATAGTAGCAGCGCATTTCGCTTGTACGCGCTACTGCTAAAGTCATAGCAGTAGCGCGGTTTATTTACGCGCGCTGCTACTAAGTAGCAGTAGCGTTTGATTTTGTATAGCGCTACTAGTAACATTCTGTGTATAAGGTTTTCCCTAGTAGTGTGAGACCCCCTTTCCTGGCTAAGCGAGTTAATATGCTACTGCTGCCGCTGCAATTTGAGTGCCAAGTCCGCGTGCGCTGATTCTAGGCCTTGAAGGCGTTCTACTTCTTGCTTCCTCTGCTCGTCCTCCAGCTTCTTCTTCTCCTCCTCCATCTTCCTTCTCGCATGGATTCTGTAGTCGGCGTTCCAGTCAGAAAATCCATCATACCACGGAATAACGCCCTTGCCTCATGTTCTTCCCGGGTGTTCAGGATTTCCCAGGGCGTGCATGAGCTCGTCGTTCTCTCTGTTGGGCATGAACACCCTCTTTCGAGCTTCTTCTATTGCTTCAACTAACTTACATCGGCTCCTTTAAGACATGCCTTCTTCGAAACCTGGCCTGTCTTCGGGTCCAAGGCCCTCCCATGCGCATGGAACCAACTTCTGCACATGGGGGGGGGCAGCTCAATGTAACTGGAGCGACCTGTGCAGCCAGCATCTCTTGCTCAGACTTATCCCACTTAGGCATTGCCACCGCGTAGCCACCTGGCCCCAGCCTATGGAACTGCTCCTTTTTTGCGGCATTGGCCTTATTTTTTCTAGACTATTCCTTAGATAATTCTGATTCCTTGAATTTTACGAAAGCGGGCCAGTGTTCTCTTTGGTTCTCCAGTGTTCCCTTGAATTCTGGAGTCTTCTTTCCTGCTTTGACGTAATTATTCCATACAGTTTTGTTGTGGTTGTTGAATGCAATTGCCATCTTCCTAAGAGCAGCGTCCTTGACTTTCTCCACATCTGCAGCTACGAAATGATTTGGTAGGGTGAAATGTTCCATGAGATTTTCCCAAAGCACAGTTTTTGCTCTGTCGTCGACAAAAGTAAGATCTGGACAGGGCCTTGATGGCTGTTTCCATTTTTGAAGGGAGATCGGGAGTTTGTCCTTCACAAGAACTCCGCACTGACAAACGAACTTGTTCGCAATGTTCTTAGGCGCTATTGGTTCGCCATTAGTTTTGATGGCATCGATGTTGTACTTTACGCCCTCCTTCAACTTTTTGCACGGGCCTCACACTCTGCCTGTAGAAGATTTGCTCGATCCGGAGGGCTGAAAGAAGAAAGATCGATTCGTTAATATATCTTCATATCATTTAAAACATGTGAGATCACCAGATGTCTGCTTATATAAATATACCTCGCCGGTCTATATTATTTCAAGATCAACATTTTCTTCGCCAATTTCAAGATCAACATTTTCTTCACAATGATCATAATCATAGTCCATGACTTCATGAATTCGATCGTCGCGATCGAATATCATCTCATCATCACCCTCCCTGGTATTGTTCAGATATTGGGAGCCATCATCTTCTTCATTTCGATAACCTGGCCCGCGAGGGGAGCGTATGATCTCGAACAGGGCCTCTTATCCCTCTCTGCCGGTATTGTCCGCCATAGCTTTTATTTAACTAATCCAGAAGAAATATAAAACAATTTAGTATTCAAATTACAATGCATGCATGCAATCAATAAGGAAATCCTAAATCACAGTACATAATATGCATCGTCTCGAATAATATATAATATCGAATACATCGTCTGGTATATTATATATCGAATACATCACTAGCTAGCTAGCTAATAAAGATCAAATACTACAGAATAATCTAGGCCACTCGCGGTTCCTGAGGCGCGGGCGGTGGACACCCAAAGAGAAGGAACCATCACAGGATCATAGCTCTGGTCATCTCCCCAAAGACCCTGCCAGGTATTGGAGAACCTGACATCCATAGCAGCCATGTAGTGACGGACATGCTTGTCCTCCTCCCTGACACGGCGACGCACCACCTCTAGCGGGGCCGGCTCCCTCCACACCGGAAGTGGCCCACGGGAACACCACAAAGGAGCTCAGGGTCGACAACGGGACCCGGGTTCCTCAGCAAGCGGCAAGCCCCTGAATGTAGCACCTCCCAGTGCCAGCGGCGGAGCCCAGTCACGGACATGGGTCCTTTGAAGCAGTATGTCGTCGTGAAAGGGTCGATGGCGAGGATGCGGGCCGGGCATCATCGAGAACAAATACTATACGCCGCAAAAGTAACAATTTTTAAATGATTGGATTGTGATTTCTTATATGCAAATTCTAAATTTCTATAACTAAAATTACAAGAAACTAAAAACTAACATTTCTATAACATTTCTAGCATTTCTATAACAATTTCAAATTCATCTAATTCATCTAGCTAAAACTAAAATTTCTAAAATTTCTAACATTTCTATAACATTTCTATATACTATTTGACATTAATATAATCTAATTAATTAATTCATCTAAAACATTTGTATAAAAAACAAAAAAACAAAAAAAAACTAAAAACTAAAAACTAAAAACTAAAAACAGAATCATGTGAGTGTGTGCGCGCGCGTGTGCGCGTGTGCACCTACGGCGCCGGCGGCGCGGCGGCTTCGATTGGAGGTAGGATACGGGCTCACAGCGTGGGCGACGGCGAGGCAGAGGGGATGGCGACGGGGGCGGCGGCGGCGACGGCAACGGGCGACAGGGACAGCAATGGGAATGGCGACGGGAGCGGCGACGAGGGGCGGCGGCGACGGGGCAGAGGAGAATAAGCAGAGGGAGAACAAACTGACGAATTTTTTTGAAGTGTTTTCCTATATAGAACCTACCTTTTGTACCGGTTGGAGCCACTAACTGGTACTAAAGGTCTGTTTTGGCCAGGCGAAGTGGCGGGAAGCGCACCCCCTTTAGTACCGGGTGTTGGCTACAACCGGTACTAAAGCCCCCCCCCATTTAGTACAGGTTGGAGCCATGACCCGGTACTAAAGGGGGTGCGCTGGCGCAGGTGCGGTGCGGGCAAGTTTAGTCCCACCTCGCTAGTCGAGGGGCGCCCGCACGTGTTTAAAAGCCCCGGCGCGGCTGCTCTCTCGAACTCCTCTCTATAGCAGGCTTCTGGGCCTAACTCTGCTCTCTGCCCTATGGGCCTTCTGGGCCTTGCGGGCCTGCATCCTGGCCCAACTACAGGTTGGGTTACTAGTTGTATGCAGGTCGCTGTGGCCCAGTAGGTGGGCTTTTTTTATTTAGTTTTTGTCTCAAATTTTTTCTTTTTTTTCTTTTCTACTTCATTTATTTTCATTTATTTATTTTAGAACATTTTTTCTTTAGGTACAAAAAATTACAAATTTTATGTTAGTGCCAGTAGTTTTCAAATTTGAATTATTTGACGAACTAATTTGTAGACGAAGTGCATAGTTTTTGCACATAAAATTTCTTCGCGTTTCATATGCCAAAACACATAAGTACCGTAACTATTAGAAAGATTCCATCCGGTTTGTTCGAAGCGACACTCTCTAGATATATAAGTCCGGAAAGTCACTACAAAAAAGAAAGTGATGACGGTGAAGCCTATCACATCCCAGAGTGGGATCTTTGGGTGTGAAACTTTTTCTTCACGTGTGTCCCTTTGCGTTGTAACCATGGACAATCTTCATCATTTAACTGGATGCTCGGATCGATATTCACAGTGAATGGAGCAATTTCATCAAACTTTTCATAATCTTCTGACATGTCTGTCTTGTCATCCACTCCCACGATGTTTCTTTTCCCTAAAAGAACTATGTGGCGCTTTGGCTCATCATATGATGCATTCGCTTCCTTATATTTTCTTTTTCTCGGCCTGGTAGACATGTCTTTCACATAGAAAACCTGCGCCACATCATTGGCTAGGACGAATGGTTCGTCTGCATACGCAAGATTGTTGAGATCGACTGTTGTCATTCTGTACTGTGGGTCTTCCATTACCCCGCCTTGTGTCATATTGACCCATTTGCACCGAACCAAAGGGACCTTCAAACCACCTCCATAGTTAAGTTCCCATATGTCCTCTATGTAACCATAATACGTTTCCTTTCCCGTGTTGGTTGTTGCATCAAAGCGGACACCACTGTTTTGGTTCGTGCTCTTTTTATCTGGGGCGATCGTGTAAAATCTATTCCCATTTATCTCATACCCTTTAAAATTCATTATATTCGAAGATGGTAACTGGGACAGCAAGTACAAGTCATCTTCAATATCGCCATCATGCATGGCACATGTTTGCAACCAACCAGCGAAAGTCCTCATTTGTTCACGTGTAATCCAGTCGTCAGACTGCTCCGGGTGTTTGGACTGTAGAAAATTCTTGTGGTCCTCCATATACGGAGCCACCAAGGCGTAATTATGTAGAACTGTGTAGTGTGCTTCAGTGAGAGAATGCCCGTCCATACATATTATTTGATCCCCTCCTAGTGTGCCTTTTCCATCTAGTCTGCCCTTATGCCGCGATTCAGGAACACCAATTGGCTTAAGGTCAGGAATAAAGTCAATACAAAACTCAATGACCTCCTCATTTTCATGGCCCTTCGAGATGCTTCCTTCTGGCCTAGCACGGGGAACATATTTCTTCAAGACTCCCATGAACCTCTCAAAGGGGAACATATTATGTAGAAATACAGGACGCAAAACGTTAATCTCTTCGCTTAGGGGAACTAGGACGTGCATCATGATGTTGAAGAAGGATGGTGGGAACACCAACTCGAAACAGACAAGACATTGCACCAAATCATTCTGTAACCTTGGTATGATTTCTGGATCGATTACCTTCAGAGAGATTGCATTGAGGAATGCATATAGCTTCACAATGGCTAATCGAACGTTTTCCGGTAGAAGCCCCCTCAATGCATCCGGAAGCAGTTGCATTATAATCACGTGGCAGTCATGAGACTTTAGGTTCTGGAACTTTTTCTATGCCATATTTATTATTCCCTTTATATTCGACGAGAAGCCATATGGTACCTTCATACTGAGCAAGCATTCAATGAAGATTTCCTTCTCTTCTTTGGTAAGAGCGTAGCTGGCATGACCCCGATGTATGTCGTCTTTTCCGTGCATACATTGCTGGTCCTCCCGTGCCTCCGGTGTATTTTCTGTCTTCCCATACATGCCCAAGAAGCCAAGCAGGGTCACGCAAAGATTCTTTGTCACATGCATCACGTCAATTGCGGAGCGGACCTCTAGGTCTTTCCAATAGGGCAGGTCCCAAAATATAATTTTCTTCTTCCACATGGGTGCGCGTCCGTAAGCGCCCTTCGGAACAGGTTGTCCGCCAGGACCCTTTCCAAAGATTACCTTCAAATCCTTGACCATATCATGTACATCAGCACCAGTACGGTGGCGAGGCTTCGTCCGGTGATCCGCCTCACCTTTGAAATGCTTGCCTTTCTTTCTTACGGGATGCCTGCTCGGAAGAAATCGACGATGTCCCAGGTACACATTCTTCCTACAACTATCCAAATATATATTGTCGGTTCATCCAAACAGTGCGTGCATCCGTGGTATCCCTTGTTTGTCTGTCCTGAAAGGTTACTGAGAGCAGGCCAATCATTGATGGTCACGAACAACAATGCCTTTAGATCAAATTCTTCCTGTTTGTGCTCATCCCACGCACATACACCTTTTCCATTCCACATATGTAATAGTTCTTCAACTAATGGTCTTAGGTACACATCAATGTCGTTGCCTGGTTGCTTAGGACCTTGGATGAGCACTGGCATCATAATGAACTTCCGCTTCATGCACAACCAAGGAGGAAGGTTATACAAACATAGAGTCACAGGCCAGGTGCTATGGTTGCTGCTCTGCTCCCCAAAAGGATTAATGCCATCTGCGCTTAGACAAACCATACGTTCCTTGCGTCACCTGCAAACTCCTCCCTGTACTTTTTCTCGATTTTTCTCCACTGCGACCCGTCAGCGGGTACTCTCAACTTTCCGTCTTTCTTACCGTCTTCTCCGTGCCATCGCATCGCCTTGTCATGCTCTTTGTTTTGGAACAAACGTTTCAACCGTGGTATTATAGGAGCATACCACATCACCTTCACAGGAATCTTCTTCCTGGTGCGCTCGCCCTCGACATCACCAGGGTCATCGCGGCTAATCTTATAGCGCAATGCATCACATACCGGGCACGCGTTCAAATCCTCGTACTCACCGTGGTAGAGGATGCAGTCATTAGGGCATGCATGTATCTTCTGCACCTCTAACCCTAGAGGACAGACAGCCTTCTTTGCTTCGTACGTAATCTCCGGCAATTCGTTGTCCTTTGGAAGCATATTCTTTATCATTACGAGCAACTTTCCAAATCCCTTGTCAGATACACCATTCTCTGCCTTCCATTGTAGCAATTCCAGTGTGGTGCCCAGCTTTTTCTTGTCACCTTTGCAATTCGAGTACAACAATTTCTTGTGATCCTCTAACATGCACTGCAACTTCTTCTTCTCCCTTTCACTTGCGCGGTTTCTCTTTGCGTCGGCAATGGCCCGACCTAGATCATCAGTGGGCTCATCTGATGCCTCTTCTTCAGCTTCTTCTCGCATTGCCGGCTCAGCTTCTTCTCACATTGTTGTATCATCGTATTCAAGAAACCCATGGCCAAGATAGCTATCGTCGTCCTCTTCTTCTTCATTGTCTTCCATCATAACCCCTCTTTCCCCGTGCTTGGTCCAAACATTATAGTGGGGCATGAAATCAGACTCAAACAGGTGGACATGAATGGTTCTTGAGCTAGAGTAATTGTGATCATTCTTACAGCCAGCACATGGACAAGGCATAAAACCATCCGCCCGCTTGTTTGCGTGAGCCGCAATCAGAAAAGTATGCACGCCATCAACGAACTGGGGAGAGCATCAGTCATCGTACATCCATTGCCGGCTCATCTTCATTACACACCACCGAATAGATCAAATTAATACAAGTTCATACATAAAGTCCATACAACACTTAAATGCAACATACAAATAACTCTCTAGCTAAAGCATTTAAATGCAACAACAAATACGATCAAGATTGCAACTAAGGTAACAATTGATCCAACAACATAATGATACCAAGCCTGACTATCAATGGCATATATTCTAATCTTTCTAATCTTAAACCAAATTTTCTCCATCTTGATCTTGTGATCATCGACGACATCGACAACATGCAACTCCAATTCCATCTTCTCCCCCTGAATTCTTTTCAATTTTTCTTTCAAATACTTGTTTTCTCTTTCAACTAAATTTAACCTCTTGACAATAGAGTCGGTTGGAATTTCCGGTTCACATACCTCCTAGATAAAAATATCTATGTCAACTTGATGGGCATAATTTGTCATAAACATGAAATGCAACAAATAGTTTTAAAAGAGAATATATCACATCCGAATCATAACACGGACGAGGGCGACAGGGACGAATATCAAAACCATGGCACTATGTATAACAAACAACGTACGAGTAAGATAATTATACAAGTAACTATATATCTAAATCACACAAACATGATTTTTTATTTAAAAAAGATAAGAACAAGAGGCTCACCACAAGGTGGTGTCGGCGACGGGTCGGTGCGTACGATCGACGGTGGTTACGACGGAGACGCGAAGGCACTAAGTAAACCACGCCTACATATGCAAACTAGGAGTTATTTTAAGATCAAATTGCATATAAATCAAATAAACTACCACATATAATTTCTCCCAAATTACTAAAACCCACAAATTAATCACTACATAAAGCATTGCAAGAGCTAATCTAGCAATGAGAGATGAAAGGACAAAGTTGCTAACCTTTGTGATCACTTGAATGGATGGGGGCCTTCAAATCTTGACCAAATTTGGGCAAAATGTGTGATGACCTCGAGGGAAGGAGGGGAAGAACAGAGAGGAGAGGGAAAAGGGGGGAAGAACGGAGCGAGCTGAACGAAGGGTTTATATGTAGGATGACCTTTAGTACCGGTTCGTGGCACGAACCGGTACTAAAGGTGCTGGAGGGGCCCAGTCTGACAACATCCTGCCACCACGCTCTTTAGCACCGGTTCGTGGCACGAACCGGTGCTAAATGTTCGCCACGAACCGGTAATACTGACAGCGGCCCGCCTAGCCGTTGGAACCGGCACTAATGGTCACATTAGTGCCGGCTCAATTTCATACCGTGACTAATGAGCTGCACATTAGACCATTTTTCTACTAGTGATGACAAGCAGAGGCATGGCGTGAAAGTGCACATTATGTAGTGCAAAACTCATGTAGGATGCAAATGCATAAGAGCTATAGGACAATGGTTATCGTCATGCCAAGTTTGTAAGTTTTAACAAATTATGTCAGTCATATTATAATGCACTTTTGCAACAGTTTTTTCATCAAGAAAATTGATCCTAACATAGACGAAAATGCCACCATTGCGTAGAACACGGAAAAATGTGCAACATTCATATAAGGCACATTTTCATTGGATGCACGGACTAAAAGTTACAACGATTTTAATATAAGGTAGTATAGCTCCTTTCAGCTAGGCGCTGCACTACAGTGAGCAGCTCCTTTGAGCTAGGCGCCGCACAATCAGGAGTGGGGCCCGGGTGCCACGCTGACCAGGTGTGTCGCGCCTATCAATAAGACGCTGCATAGTGTAGTGTAGCGCCTACTTGTCGGGCGCCACACAAAAAGGTCACCTGGGTGAAAAAATTTCATTCATCGTTCACATTGTGAAATTGTTTCGCCTATAGGTCAATTTTGTTCATTTCTGCCTCCTCCACGGGATCATGAGCACATGCTTGCTTTTGCCGAAATAATTGGTGTCCATGAATCTCCCCTACATCAAAAATAGATTTATTTTAGCTACTGCCGAATGGTTGTCAAACAACTTTACAAATTACTAGTAACTTTTGAGTATTCTATAATATCTTCACATCCGAATCATGAAGATTACAAAAATATCGAACCATCAGCGCGGGCCTGACTAGCTAGAACAGCAGGTTGCTTTTGGGAGCCAATGGAACAACAAACACTCCCTTGGATGCAACATGACGCTGTGTTCTCCTCCTCCTTTTTGTTGCGAAATTATCGTGACGCTGTTCTTGATGGTATATCCTATATACACCTGTCGTCCAGCTGGTGGCCGCCTCAAGCCTAGAGGAGCAATGTGGCAAGGTATCACTGGTCTTGTACGTTGTGTTGATGGCACTGTTCTTGATGGTCACGAAGCCCTAATCAGCCATGTGGCCTCGAATTCTGTTTCTTGGACTTTCTTTTGATCGACCCGGTTGCCCGAGCCGTCACGCCTGTCCACGATGACAATGCTCTACATAGTTGTTGATGCCGATTATTAGGCTGCGATGGAGATGCACATGCCAGATTCCTACCAGGTGAGGCGTCAGGATGCATGGCTTGCCGCTTGTTGAACGTTAACTGTTCATCTGGTGTATCACTGTACATGATACATACTTTCTGCTCCATAGTAGTATAATAGGGAAAATAATTGTAGGAGTACGTATCTGTGTGCATGCATGATTGAAAACATCGGGCCTACGGATTCCTTCCAGCTCTCAAAGTCCCAACCAACCAGCGGCCCACCGAAGAGATGGGGAAATCCGCGCTCGCGTCGCTCCCTGGGGGGCGGCTCGGGCGATAACCTAGCCGCCGCCGCCTCCGCTCCCCTCTCCTCCCTCGCTCCGCCCGCCGCCGCCGGAGGAGGCCGACGGGCAAAGCCCGCTCGGCGGACGGCGGTGGCGGGGCACCCTCGTCGCACGCCGCGCGTCTTCGGCCCTGGACGAAGGCCTGTATCCGGCGGCGGCTGCGTCTGGCCAGGCGCAGGCAAGCCGGGGCGGCGGCCCCGGGCTCGGCGGTGGCGCTGTTTCCTCCTCTCCCTCGTCGGGAGAGTGGGGGGCGGCACTGAGGCTGGCCATCGTCGATCTGGTGCGGCGCATCTGGATCTTGCGGTGGAGGCTCTCCGACGGGCTGCGGCGGCGACTCTTCGGTGTTCGGCGGCCGGCGGTGCGCGCGGGATGCCTGGGGTCCCCTCCCTCGGCCGGGGGAGCTGCGGTGGTGGCGGCGTGCCGCAGCTCTTGGATGGCGGCGCGGCGGCGCCGCGAAGGGGGCGGCTGTGGTGCGGTGGCGCTGGTGGCGTGTGGCGGTGCGGCTGTCCGAGGCACGGATCCGGGCGGGGCTCCTGCGGTTCTGGTGTGGTGGCCAGCGGGGGAGCGGCTCGTGGTGTTCCCAGCTCGCTCGTGCTCCTTCGACGGGTCCCGGCGGCGTCCGGGGCACGGATCTGGGCGAGGCTACCCCGGATCTGATGCGTGGTGGTCAGCCTCGAGTTCGGTGGGCTGCAGGCGGCGTTGTGGTTTGGCTGCGGCAGCAAGGAGGGAGGATGACGGCGCGGCGGCGCCGCTCTTTGACGGTGGGTGCGGGGCTGCCATGACGGCGTGTGGTGTCGTGGTGGTTTTGCTGGCCGTGTAAGAGGCGGTTGGCGGTGGAGAGCGGTGTAGAGTGCTTGGCCGCCGTCGGTGGTGATTGGCTGTGGTGATGATGGCTTTGGTGAGCTCCGGGTGAAAGCCTTGCTCGGCCTTGGTCGATGCCGGCGTCGACGGCGTCCTAGGACGTCGTTTCCTTGTTGGAGGCGCGTCGTGGAGCCCCTTCACCTCCCTCGTCATCTCAGCCACGGGCTCTTCGGGTGAAAACCCAAACTTCGGCCTTGGCCTTAGTGGGCGTCGGCGGCGTTCCTCGTCGCTTCCCTCTTGGGGACGACGCCTTTGAAGGTCCGGTCCTTCATCTGCTGGTGGTGGCTCTGTGGCTTTGCATCTTCGTCACCGGCTAGGCGAGTGCGCGGCCTCGAGGCCGGCGTGGAAGTCGGAGCAGCGGCTCCGGGTATCTCCTTCGTGTGGTGGTTGGCTTTGGTCGCCAGGGCGACATGGTCATCGACTAGGTGGGTTCACGGCCTCGGGGCCGGAGTGGAAGTCGGTGCGGCGGCGCCGGAGATCTCGTGTGCGTAGGGTGTTGGCTTTGGCCTCTAGGGCGGCAGAGCCATCGTCTAGGCCGGTGCGTGGCCTCGGGGCCGGTGTGGATGTCGGAGCGGCGGCTCCGGAGCCCAGTGTTCTGTTGTAGGGTGTCGTCTCTGGTCACTTGGGTGACAGTGTCGTCGACTCGAGTGGTGCGCAGCCTCGGGGCTGGCGTGTGCGTGTATCGCAGATGTATCGGTTTTCGGCCAGTTTTTCTTATAAACTTGTCAATTCTCTTCTTCTTAATGAAAAGGCAGAGCTCCTGCCGGTTGCTCGAAAAAAAAAACATCAGGCCTACGACGTGGCATGCTACATGGCTTGCATCACGCGCATGGGAGCTGGAACTAATGATCGGAGACTGCATATTTGCATGCAAGTAGTACATGCCGGAATCCAAACTCCCGACATTTTTCCTTTCGAAAGTACTTCCTTCATAAAAAAATATAAAAACATTTAGATCTCTTATATTTATTTACGAAGGGAGTAAGTGTGTGTGTGTTCTCACGTATGGACAGAACGTGAATGATGTGCCACGGATCTGATCCTTTTCTTCACGCCACGAAAGATATACAGGATCAAGGAAAGATTGGCGAACGCAGCGTGACATGCACGCCCTTGTTCGAAAACGAAGTTAGAGAAGCATCTTTTTATATGTGGTCATCAAGAGCCAATTTCACCGTGCCATCAGGCACAGGTGGATTCTCCCCAAGGTGAACGGGGCGCGTCAAAGTGACAGCATTCCCCTGCTAGCCGCTAGCTCCACAGTAGTAGCTGTTCGCAAGTCATGCTTTTGTTAGATCGACGTCGATGCGGGACTACACCAATAATTGGTTGATATTTCCATAGGATCTACTAGCTCAGCGAGTGCTTACAATTATCGTTACTGTTCTGGAGATGAACCGGCAGAGAGAGAGAAGGGCCATCATCGGTTATGTCATCATTAGGTAGCTAATGTTCCTCTCTCAGCGGAACGGGACGCGCTAAGTTTCCACACCCAGATAGCACGTAGTTTCTTCGTTAAGCCATGATTCTGTTCGAGTCCTAATGTACTCCTAATTAGCATATAACATGCATGCTGATTCTTCTCCTATAACAATTTCTTTAGAACTCACTGTTAGTTTAAGTTAACTCTGCCAGGGAATGCACGTCGTGCTTCGTCCGTCGGCGTGGTGAGCCCATCTCCAGCCGTGCCCTCAACAGGCCTCCCGGCGACTTTTTCGGCACCGGCGTCAAAAAAACGCTCTAGTCGCGTCCCAGGACGACGGAAAGCGCCGGTTCGGTCCTTTTTTCCGCCCGGCAGCCGCAGGCCGAACCCGGCGCGCTGGGGTCGCTTGGGGGCTCCGGCGTAAGGGAAAGCGCGGCTGGCCCACGCCGTCGGGTGAAAAGTCAAAATTTTCTTCCCCGACTCGCCTCCCACCCCCCGCGCTCTCTGCCGCCACTAGCTATATCCCGGCACCGCCCGCCGCCCTTCACCGATAGATAGCCATTCCCCGCCGGGAAAGTAGCAGAGGTTCGCCGCGACAGCCCCTCCGACAGCAGCTGGGCGTTTCCGGCCGCCGAGGGGCAGTTTAGCGGCGGGTGCACGCCCACCAGGCGCAAGGTGTTCGGCGATTTGCCTGCCTCGGCGATGGACTCGGATGACAAGGAAGTGCTCACCGCGCTGCTGGAGGAGGAAGCCGAGGCCGACGTTCAGGAAGAAGAGCATCTCATGGTGCTCACCGTCCTCGCCCAGCTGCTGGCGAGCAATGAAAAGCCGCGGCGAGGTGGCTCGGCGAAGGGGCGGGTGAAAGCAAAGAACCGGCATCGTCTCGAAGGCTACTGCATGCTCTACTCCGACTACTTCGCCGATGCTCCACTTCACGGGGACAAAACATTTCAGCGCCGTTATCGGATGAGCAGAAAGCTTTTCCTCAGGATTGTGAATTCCATCCGGGAGTTCGACAACTACTTCAAATGCAAGATGGATTGCACCGGCAAACTTGGATTCACCTCGATCCAGAAATGCACGACAGCGATGAGGATGCTTGCATACGGAGCTCCCGGTGACTCACTGGACGACTATGGGCGCATGGCCGAGTCCACCAGCATAGAGTGTTTCTACAAGTTCTGTCGGGCAGTGGTGGCAATGTTTGGACCGCAATACTTGAGAACACCCAATGCGGAAGACACTGCTCGGATCCTAGCACAGAATGCAGCAAGAGTATTTCCTGGGATGCTTGGAAGCATCGATTGTATGCATTGGAAATGGAAGAATGGCCCATTTGCTTGGCAGGGGATGTACAAAGGCGCCAAAGGCGGTTGCAGTGTGGTACTTGAGGTGGTGGCCACACAGGACCTCTGGATTTGGCACTCCTTCTTTGGTATGCCAGGAACTCACAATGACATCAACGTGCTGCAGTGCTCTCCTGTCTTTGCCAAACTTGTTGAAGGTTATTCTCCTCCGGTGAACTTCGAGACCAATGGGCGGCACTACAACAAGGGGTACTATCTAGCTGATGGCATCTATCCGAGAT
Source organism: Triticum aestivum (assembly GCF_018294505.1). Taxonomy (NCBI): domain Eukaryota; kingdom Viridiplantae; phylum Streptophyta; class Magnoliopsida; order Poales; family Poaceae; genus Triticum; species Triticum aestivum. Next base: position 99,101,650 of record NC_057798.1, on the reverse strand, counting down.
GGTCGACATTTGTGAAGACCATCAAAAACCCTGTGCCTGGAGGCAAGAACGCCTGGTTTGCAAAGATTCAGGAGGCTTGCAGGAAGGATGTCGAGCGGGCATTTGGTGTGCTCCAATCTCGATTTGCTGTTGTCCGGTACCCCGCTCAGACCTGGTCGAAAGATCAAATGTGGGAGATCATGACCTGCTGTGTCATCTTGCACAACATGATCATTGAGAGCGAGCAAGAAGAGCCAGTGTTTGACACTGAACCATACCACAGGCAGGGTCCTCTTGCCCAAGTTGATCACCAGCTACCAGCAACCTGGACTCCTACCTCAGTATGCGTCAGGAGATCCGAGACCCACATGTGCATCATCAACTGCAGCAAGATCTGATAGAGCACCTATGGAGGCTCAAGGGCGACGCCGGACGCGACATGTGATGAAATATGAGTTTTTATTTGTTGAAATTTGCATTGAACTATTTGTTGTTGAACTATTTTGTTAAAGTATTTGATTTTTCTGTGATGAAATATATGATAAAAAATATATTTATGTTAATAATTGAACGCCGAGCCACGGCGAACGACATCAAATATGGGCCTATTCCCGCCTATATGGGCTTTATATTCGCCGAAAAGTGAGCCAACATCGGCGCCTGGAGCCGAGCTGGGGGCGACGACTAGGCGCAAAACCGTCCCCAACGCCGAATGTATCGGCGACTCGCCCCAAGGGGGCGATTTTTAGGCGTTCTGAGGGGGGGCAACGGCTGGAGATGCTCTGACGGCCCAGAAGCTGCCGCGCTGCCGCAGTGGCGCGCACACTCGCCTGTCCCCCTGCAGGGTGTCCCGCCCAGAGTAGTCCCGCCGGTGCCCGTGGGTGGCTGCTCGCGGTGGCGGCTACCTGTTCATGGTGGACGGACCGGGTTTAGCTGTGATTGGGTGGGTGCAAGCCGCCATCGCATGTATGCTCTATGCTGGAATATGCCAGAAAATTGCTTGCTTGCTTGCTTTACCATTTCGTTCGAGTTGGTTGGATCAATCATGTGCCTGCATGCACCTTCATCTGGCTCTCGTGAGTTATACTATGTCTCTGGGTCGGGTTGACCGGATATCTAGGTCATCGCGCGCATCTGGCCGGAATAAACGGTCCGTAGGAATGCACACGAAGCGGACATGGAGTATCAGCTCCCGAGCTCAAATGTTGTAAAATAAAAGAAACATAGTAGTAAAGCAAAAAAAATCGCAAAAAAAAGCAAATAAAAAAATCTGATTTCTTTAAGCAAACTTTGAATAATGTTTTGTCTGCCTGTAAAAAATTACCATTAAATGACCTTCGTGGAAGTCAGGGCAAAAAAACAAATTTCATGCTTCCAAAAATGATATTTTTGAAACATTTTGGAGTGTTGATATTTTTTTTTTGTCATTACTTCCACGAATGTCATTTCATGATGAAAATTTTGAAGCACTCAAAGCATTTGTCAAAGTTTGCCACCAAAAAAAAATCATAATTTTTTTAATTTGTTTTTGGAACAAATAGTATCCTCAGGCCATGTTTCCACTTGAGTGGGCATTAATTTTTACGGCTAGTATCCTCAGCAAGTTTTTGGAACAGTCAACCAAACATGCAAGTTGCCCCACCCGTAAAAGGTGCACTTTACTTGGAGTGTAGCTACGTCGCCCCTACCAGCATGCATGAACTGATGGGCACATGTACGCTTTTGCCCAAACAACTGCGAAGCTCATACATCAAAAATAGATTTATTGTAGCTAGTGATGAATGGTTGTCAAACAACTTTACAAACTAGTGCTCCATCTTTTGAATATTCTACTTCATAACATCTTCGTACACAAGGAGTACAAATAAATAAATCGATAATACGTTAGCACGGAGATTAGAAAAATCTCAAATCATCGGCGTGGGCCCAGACTCTAGACCAGAGGTTGCTTTTGGAGAACCAATGAAACTAAAACACTCCCATGGATGCAACGTGACCGTGTCCTTGAATCTTGATGGTACCCTACACCTGTCGTCCAACTGGTGCTGCCAGGGTAAAGTGCCATGGTCATGATGCCTAATCCGCCGCGTAGCCTCGGCTGCAATTTCTTGTACGTTTCATTGATCCGGTTGCCAAAGGATCAAAGCCGTCACACCTAGTGTCCATGATTTCATGCTGATTATTAGGCTGCGATGGAGATGCACATGCCAGATACCCGGCATTGACTGTTCATCCGGTGTGTCATTGTACACGAGACGTTCTTCCTGTCTCCGTAATAAAAAGAGAAATCATTGTAGGAGTACGTATGTGTGCCATGATCGCAAACCTCGGGCCCGCGAGGTTTGCGTGGCATGCTAGCTATACATGGCCTGCATGCACGCATGCATGGGTGCTGTAGTAGTTAACGATCGGACATTGCATATAAATTTGCATGCAGTTGCATACTTGACCTGTTGACCAGTATATATATCCAATTTCCAGGTGCCTTTTGCTTGTGTTCCGAAAATAGATTATCTGAGGTTTTTCTGCTTGCAAATGCATGGACAGGGCGTACGTGCGCGATGTACCGCATATTTGATCCATCCTCCACGGGAGATTCCACACCATGAAAGATATACTAGATCAAGTTAAGGGTGACGCTGTTGTCCGAAAAGGAACCTATGGAGAGAGGGACCATCTTCCGTCGTGGTCACCGCGAGCTAATTTCACCGTCCCATCAGCCACACTTGGATTCTCTGTCTCCTAGGTGAATGGGACTCGTTCGTCCAGTACTCGATCCAGTTACGGCTAACTCACGCTAGCCGCTAACTGCACAGTAGCTCGCTTCGTTCATGCATTCTTTTGCTCGACTTTTAGCTTCTTCCACCAAGGACAAGGAGGAGCAAGTGTATTAACATTCTCGTTGTGTACTATTCTTCGGTGTAACTGAGAATTATACATGAGCACTACCGCCGCGCGATTGGGCCTAGGTCGTTTGTTGCTACGCGGGCATGTCTCCCTCGTGCTCTTGCTTGCTCGCAGCCGGTCGAATGCTACGTCGTCTTGGTAGCGCTGCGCTGCTTTCCGCCGTCCGCGTCCCTTTCGGGGCACGGGGTCCGCCACACCACGACGCTCTAGAAGACAGAGGCTGCTGCCACGATCGCACGCTCGGTTGTCCCCGGAGCGGGGTAGCCGTGTCGTCGGTGTCTTCCAAATTCCAAGGTGCCTTTCGCAAGGGAATAAACATCGCGCACATTCTCTTGTCAAATGCCCAACTTTGCTATCGCTCATTCAATAGTTTAGTGCAAGGGGAAATTAGACAATGGTGTACACCCTATACATGACGCAGACAAACGCTTGAATTGTAGCTGTCCAAGAGCTCTCTCGGACCGGTGCCCCATCATGTCATGTGCGGTGTAGATGCCCTGCTGCATTCGGCCTTGGCTGCAACCTGCAAGCAAGGAGAGGCAGAGCAAACGCTGGCCACATAATACGTACGATCTCTGTTTGGCCAAGAACTCCGTGGGACCACGTAGGGTCACGTGGCGAGCCTCGGTAAGCCGATTATGATACTGTGGGCTCGGCCCCTATAGCAGCTTGACACCTGTTCCCAGGCCAGTGTGTCCCGTGAGACTGACGCTTGCACCGGCTCTCACCATCACACAAATTCACAAATCAGACGTCTTGTCATGGGAATGCATTTCTGGTGATCTAAAGCGTCGAAAGCTCGTAATTATATCTGGCTTAAACAGTTTTGACAAAATCAAACAGAACACGCAGGCCAGGATCAGAGCACCTGCTGCTCTTGTTCTCTTGCTCGTTTTTCTCAATGAGAACGTGATCTCCATTTTCTCAGTCAAAATAAGCTTATGGACACAGCCAAAGCGTGCTTGCTGATCGACCACTGACCTCAGATCACATCGATGCCTGGAGAGGTGCAGTGTTTTAGAGAAAGTGTTCAGGTTTTTCCGGGAAACTTCGGCGCGCTGCAGAGGCTTAGGCGGGGGAGAGCCGGTGCTAGAGTCGGGCAGAACTGAACCACTACCTACCATGAGATGATAACAAGATTATGAAACGGGCAGAACCAGCGGCGGGGGAGAGACCCCGTCATTTTCAGCGGCTTAGTCTAATGGACTCACCTAACCGGACATACATTAGCGACAGCGGGAATCAAATGGCAGTCCTAATCATGTTGGCCAAGGTTGGACTTCCTTTTTCAATAGTTACATGTCTGATTCAGTGATCAGAAAACTACAACGGGCTGGGAAATATCTGCTCTACTTTATAGTTCGTGCCTAATACAGACATGCACTAAGCTTTCACTATGGTGTAAACAAGCATTTGCTACAATGGTGTCACAGTCCTGAGGCTAGATACAGTGGAGGAAACTGTTGTTGCCTTGTGACAGCAAGTGAGGTACAGCCAAGCATGTTAGGAAACCTAAATTGTATTACCCTTGATGTTTTTCATCATTGTTCTATTAGCATTTCTACGCTTACATCACTGCATACATCCTGGTCGACAGAACCAGAAAATGCAGCATACTTGCATATTCTTGTAAGTCGTCGAAACCAACAGAAAATTGGCCCTTCCAATATAAAATGAAAAGACTGCAAATCAGAGAAGAACTGCACCTAAGATTTTTAATTTATATCCGGAACCACTGCCGGAAGCGCATAGTCCAGTCCCTTCCTGGTGCTTTAACCTGAAGCAAGCAACTTGCTATGCTGAAACTAAACAAAGACATGTACTTCTCCAAACTCATAATTAAGTTGCTGCCACATAATGATTGTTTGTGATTAGGAAAGCCAAAAAGAACCCAAGTCCTACCAAAACAGCCATCTCTTATGCTGAATATAATGGATTACCAACTCCATAATTGTTGTTGTTTAATACTGCTTTGCACTCTGTCTACTAGTATATAGTATATTCCATCACCAAATCATCACTAGCGTACTGCAATATGCAAGACAAGAATCTACTCAAAACTGTCCGGTGCACTTCGATTGAGTGAGAGTTTGCCGGTTTGTCCCCAAGAGAATTTGCAGCTTGGTGGGCAATTGGTTCATCCAACAACTTAAACAATTAAGGTTCAAATAAGTCATTTGTTTAAGGATGCTTAACTTCTTACCACACACGTAGAAGATTCTCTTCATATAAGTTTTCTTCAGATAATGTAGAAGCATAATCATGTACAAAAATATACACATAATTGCAAATATGGAAGAGATTAATTGTTTATACAAAATAAGGAAGCACATTTTAATAAATGATCAAATAAGGATTTTTCTCAAAGATATACCAGATCAAGGAAAGAGGGACGCACGCTCGCACACATTATCACACCCTTTTTCGAAAATGAAGCTAAAAAAGGCCATTTTATTGCATCTCTAGCCCCCCCCCCCCCCCACCACCACCACCAAAAAAAGTCATGTTCAGTAACAAAAAAAAGGCGGTTTGGAGAATTAAGCCCCATCTAGCCCATTCTGAAACCACTATTCCTACAAAACTATTAAATTCTCACCCCTCATGTCTCAACCTTCTAGCCCCATTTTTCTCTAGAAACAACACTTCCTAGCAAATGTAGACATGCGTCTGTCCTTCCTCTCAGCGTCGACTCACCTCACGCCACCGCCATCCACGTCGACTCCCTAGCGATGGACACCCCCCTCGCAGCACCGCCGCCCTCTCCCGCATCCTCTCGTCAGTTGCCGGTGCCAGAATCGTCATTCTTGCCGCCATCGTGGCGGCCCTCACATAGGTCGGCCACATCGCCGCCAGGGTCAGCTTTCACCGGGAATTGAGCCACCTAATCTTGGAGATGGCATAGGAGGACCATGTGCGATCCCTAGCCGGCCGATGACGCCGGAACCGGGCAAGTTGACAACTACCGATTCCTCTACAACTCGGTCACATGCGCCGCTTCCCCACCAGGGAATCGCCTCTGTGGCTTGCTAGTAATTGTCGCCGATGATATAGTGAGGGATTACTTTGCACAAAATGTTACATGCCTCCCTAACTACTTCCGAACAAGATTTTGGATGCATTGGGATCTTTTCAACACCATTGCAAGATTTGTGGACAAACATGATCCATTGTTTCGACTAAGAAGGAATTTCGTGGGGAAACCAAGTGTAAGTCCATTGTTGAAGATTACAGCAACCGTGTGAGTGCTCGCATATGGATGCCTGGCCGCTACCATTGATGACCATGTTTGCATTGGTATGATCACATCCTCGAGTGTGTGAAGAGATTCACCAATGTTTTAATCGAGATCTATGGATGGAGTACTTTAGGGCTCCCACTGAGGAAGATACCAAGAGGCTCATGACGGAAAGTGAAGCGAGAGGTTGGCTAGAGATAATTGGCGTCATTCACTACATGCATTGGACATGGACGAATGGTCCTGTGGCATGGTTGTGGCATGACAAGGTCTGTAAAAAGGACGTTGCCACGATCCAACCACCATTCTTACGGCAATTGCCTCAGATAATCTATGGATTTGGTATCCATAGTTCTCGATGTCTAGATCTCACGATGACCTTAATAATGTCCTCCAGATATATCCTCTTTTTGCAAGTCTTGTTGCCGGTGACACTCCACCTTGCAACTATGTTGTCAATAGCTATGAGTACAACATGAGGTACTACCTTTTTGATGGTATCTATCCTTCATCGGACATATTTCTGAAGACAATCCAACATCCTCAAGGTAACAAACGATCTCACTTTGTAGAGTGCCAAGAATCCGCTGAACGGGATGTTGAGAGAGCTTTTGATGTGCTTAAAAAATGCTTTGCGATTGCTCGTGGCCCTGCTTAGTACTGGAAGCCTTGGAGCCCGTGACACATCCTAGCAACATTTGTTATCTTGCACAACATGATCACTGAGGATGAGAGGAATGACCCAGAGAACTTGTGCTTCCTCTACAATGGTGTCATGGTGGACTCGAAATATCACCCAAATAGGATCCAAGCATTCCTCCAAGCACACCGAAGGATCGAGAACCGAGAAGCTCACAATAAACTCCAAGAAGAACTTGTTGACCACCACTAGCAACTTTCTATCACTTGATTCTTCTGCTTTATCTTGTTTTATTTGGATTATTAGTTCGTTTGAACCATATGTTGTGTTTGAATTTGAATGGTTAAGAGTGAAAACAATAATTTTGATATGCATTTGAATTGTGTGTACTAGAATTCTCAAGTTTTGAATTAATGTGATGTGGAAAATATATGTTCAAACGGAATTTGTATGCATACCTACTTTTGGATGAACTGACAAAAGAGATTTTTCGTAGGATAATGTTTTGGGGGATAACTAGGCTGCATAAACAAAAGTTTATTTTTCTAAAAAATATGGGAAATTAAAGGATGGGAGATATGATGGGGAATTAAGAGCATCTCTAGCAGATCCCTTGAAGCTATATTTGAAGGACTTTTTTGTTTAGAGGATTACACGTTTCGGGTCAGGAATACATTGACAACCCATGTGTGATACTTACTTCATTTCTCCTTAATAATTGCGGTATTCTAAGGCTTAATATACAACCTACATGATTGTACTGTGATTCATTCCATAGTTAAGTTCAAGGGAGAACAATGGTGCTAAGGGCATCTCCAATGTTGACCCCCAAACCGGACACTGTATCCATCCGCGGACCGGTGGGGACCAGTCCACAGACAGTGATGCGGGAGTCGGCTATCCAAAGTTTCCCCCTAAATGTCTGATAAATTTGAAATTCAAATGCATCCGACCACATAGAGCGTGCCCGATCACATAGCACCGGGTCACAACAACAAAAAAGATACAAGTATGCATAGTTTTTACATGCCGATCATAAAAGAATATCAGTCCGACAGTTCGTGCAAAAAATAGATTTTCTTCCCAAACATCTGGTATTCCAAACCTCCATGCTCACTCTGTAGTCGCTGCCTTCTTGGCCATTTCCTTCTCCGTGTCCGCCTCTAGTTGATTCTTTTGTCGCTTCAACATCTTGAAACAGATGGTTTGGACGATCATCCTTGCATCGTCATCCAAATCATCCATCTTCAAGGTCAACATCTTGGCCTCCTCCAAAGTGTCTGGAATCTAAACCTTCTTCTCTTCGAGCATGGCCTTCCTCTCTTAAGGTTTCAATTTCTTCTCGGTCGCTGTCATCAGCATGTTAAACCTCTCAGCCTTACATGCCTCCTTAATGGCGGAGCGCTTGACATACGTCTCCTCCTTCTTTGCCAAGATATCCTCGAACCTCTCTGTTATCATGGTCGCCGCCCCTTCTCGCTTTGCCTTCTCCTCCTCCCACTTCTTTCCCCATAAACCTCTTTTAACCTTCTTAGGAGGCTCCCGTGTTCGGTTGGTTGGATCACCCATCTCTTCCTTGATGCCCATGTAGGCGGTCTTGGGGAGTTGACAACAAGTACTTTCCACTTGGGTTGCCCATTCAACTTGAACCAACAATGCATGAGGATGAAATTCTTCTTCTCCAACTTCAAGAACAAATTGCATGCACGGGAAGTCTACAAATTAAAACATTCCCAACAATTTGTATATCCAATCTGATCAAATGACCAAAACATAGATCATATCCAGCCAAATGATCAACACAATTGTTTGCTTAGAGATTGGGACACCACTTGGTCACCATCCGATGAGTTGCTTCAAGTGTCTGAAATAATTGGACATGGACTCTTGGATGGTGTACCATTAATGGTTGAGAGAATCCACCAAATGGTTGCGCTCGAAATGCTTGTGCTCATGGAACCAAGTGTGAATATTGGCCCAAAATGTTGATCCCTTTTGCTTTGTGCCCTAGATCGGATCGATGCGAGTGACCAACCACGCATCGCACAACAACTCGTCCTCCCTCAAGTTGAAGCTTTCTTCTCTATCTCTTTTCTTTGGGTCGGCAATAAATTTATCTGAATCCCGCTCCTACTACCGGTGGCCCAATATTGATGTGTGCCCGGCTGTGTGTACGTGCCTGGCTGCAAGGACTCCGATTCATCCACCTGAATGTCCTCGTTCAAACATCTGCCTGCCCGCGTTGTCGTACGCCGGCTCGCCCGCTTGGTGCATGTCGGCGAACAGCATGCAAGCAACGAGTTGCTCCACACCGTGCGTCTGCGATGGAACATGTTGCGATGATGTAGACTATGGGAAAAGCAGCGGCGCGGTGTTGAGGTCGACATAGTAGGCACGAATGACGGGGACTGTCTACCGATCTGTTGGGCAGCGTAGAAGTAGGGAGCCTTGTATTGCTCTAGCCAGGGTGGCGTCTACACGAACGGCGACGACGACGGTGTCTAGTCTCCGTGGCCCCGCCCTACACCACAACCACTGCTAGCACCACGACCACCACCTCTATCAGCCTTCTGCTTTTTGAGCGGTGCAGCCTTTGCCTTCTGTTACAGCCATCGATCCTGCCGTGTTGCCGATTTGATCTTACAGGCGGTAGTCTTTGCTGGATCCTCCACCGCAGTCTCCGACAGCTTTTCACATGGGTCTTTAGGGCCAGTTCTTTTGAGTAGCTCTCTGGAAATAAGCTGCTGTGGAAATAATCAAATAAGTCCAGGATAAGCTGTTGTGGAAATAAGCCCATGAAAAAAAAAGATATCCAGTTCTTTTTAGTTTTTGTCATTGAGCTTATTTTCTCATATGTCACGTGAATTGTCTATAATACCCTTGAACTATAATTTAGGACTCAGTTAAGAACATTATTGTCTTGCATACGAATATCACCAAATGTTAAACACCATTATCATACACATGTTTATTCACAATCATCAACAGAACTATGTTTCTTTTTCTCACATTTCGCATACAAGTAACACAAATGCTCACTGTGTAACAATCAAAAAGCTTACTATCTAATTAATCGCAGATACTTAGCAATAGGATATAGAAAATTGATCAAACAATTTGACATCTCAATGTGCAGAAAAATGGATCAATCAAATTTGAGATCTCAATGTACAGAAAATGGATCAAACAATTTCACATCTCAATGTACAGAAAACAGAGACGCAGGAGGAAGGCGTGTTCGCTAGAGGTCCTTCCACGGTTCTGCCAGTCGTCTCACATGCCGGAGGCCACCTGCGCCGCCGCTTCGGAGCTCGACGGCGTCCGCGCGCCGGTGGATCGAACGGGATGCTCCTGCCTGGGCTTGGGCTCCCGGCCAGCTGCAACGTGGCCTCGGTGTTCGGTGGCCAGCGGACAAATGGTGGGGGTGCACGAACGGCGGGGGCGCCGGAGGATGTGAGGCGGCGGTATGCCTATCCCCGTCGATGGCAGCAGCGGCGAAAGGACTGGGGGAGGACGTGAGGCAGAGGGACGCCTACCCCCGTCGATGGCAGCGGCGGAGGAGGAACTGGGGGAGGACGTGCGGTGGCAGAACCTCCGTCGTGGATGACCGGTGAAGGCGGCGGCGACAGCGGAAGCCCCATCGGGAGAGCTCTCCTCCTTGTCTGTGGCAGCCTGGCAGGTTACGTGGTGGCAATCTGGCAGTAATTTGCGCCAACTTCAGGGGCAATGTCGTATACCGCTTCATTTGTAAGTGGCTTCTGCGCGGAGCTGGTCTACCCCAGCTTATTTTTCATTGTGAAGGAGGAGGCCATGGAAATAAGCTAAGCCCAATACCTGGTTAGTTTTTCCCCTAGGTCTCGCGACTAGGGTTTGCTAGTCCTCCGGGGGCGCCGCCGCCGAGAGTTACCATTGTCGTCGGGTGTGATCCGGTGAGTCCGTACTTGCTAACCTGCTGCCTGCCTCCTCCCGTCCCTTGGATTGGCTCCTAGGTGTTGGGGTGCACGCAGTTAGGGCTTTAAGGTTGGAGTTTCCCAGCCATGGCGGAGATTGGTTCTGGGAGTGGATCGGGAGATCGGAACCCTGAAGAAGCGGCAACACTTCTGGAGAGATTGAACCTCCAGGATGAGGAGGTGGATGATCTAGTCTGGGAAGATGAAGCCGACGTTGAGGAAATTAAGCCAAAGTGGCTAGCCCTAGGGCAACTGTTGACAACAAAAAGCTTCAGCCAGAGCGCGTTGATCGCGGACATGAAGGCGGCCTGGAATGCAGCGCATCAGGTGGTTTGGAGGAGAAGCAATATAAATCTGTTTTCAATTCAATTCAACTGTCTCGGAGACTGGAATGAAGTGATGCATCAAGGGCCATGGGACTTTAAAGGCACGACGCTGCTATTGACGGAGTACGATGGGTTTGCTAACCCAGAGAAGGTGAAACTAGATAAACTGGAGACGTGGTGTCAGATTCATAAACTACCCGATGGTGTCCTAAGGAGCCCAGCGGCGTTAAGAAGCTTGGCCAGCAGAATTGGTGAAGTTCAGGAGGTACAAGTGACACTACCCAATGGATTCGTAGGTGAGTTCATTCGTGCCAGGGTGAAACTGGATGTTAATAAAAGGCTTACCAGGGCGGTTGGAATAACTAGAGCAGGGGAGACTGAGAAATATCTTGTTAAGTTTGAAAAACTTCCAACTTTCTGTCATGCATGTGGGTTCATGGGGCACTGTTATGAGGAATGTGGTACAAGAGAGCATGACATAACAAAATTTGAATGGGGCCCTTTTATGTTAGCTTCAAGGAGGGGAAGAGGAGGAGGCCGTGGAGGCCGAGGAGGCACAGGTAGAAGAACGGATAGGGGGGATGATGAGACGGGGGAAGGAGGAAGAGGATTCGGGAGAGGACTTGGCAGAGGCAGAGGCCGCAATATGCAGATGGATACAAACCCCACAAACCAGGGGAGTTGGAGGTTTAATGCAGCAGGCCAAACGGCAATGAGGAGTGCAAGGATGAGGATGAGAATATGCTAAACCCAAGCAGCACCATCCTGAGTCAGGATGTGAGAGTAATGAAGGCTGTAGAAACGGGTCAATCGTTGGCAATACACCAGGCAAGTAATGGAAGAGGATTGGAACATGTTGGGAACATAGTAGGGTGGGAATCTGTTTGGGAAAAAGAACAACGGAGGATTCGGCTGCAGCAGGGGCAGAAAACTTAGCCATGGTTCCGGTGGGCAAAACTGCGAAATCGGTCGTATCAAACTTAATACATCGCTATGAAGGAGAGGATGAAGAACCGAGCTGCTCAGAGAACCAATCACTTACCCCCCAAAAGAATGCCAACAGGAAGAAGCTCAAAGGAGTGAATGAAGAAGTGCTGAGCAACATAGAGGAGATAGAGCAAGAAACAGAGTATAAGAGATCGGTAGCCCCTTTCGAAGGGGACCACCGGGCGCAATGAAACTATTAAGTTGGAACTGTCGGGGGCTTGGGAACGCCCCGGCAGTTCGTGCTTTGCTGGACGTCCAGCAAAGTTGTAGCCCAGATGTGTTGTTTTTGTCGTAGACACACCTAGAAAGCTTCCGGCTGAATGTTTGAGGAGAAGACTGAAACTGCATCATAAAATAGTTTGTCCTGGTGATAGTAGAAAGGGAGGTTTGGTGATGCTATGGAAAAAGGAAATAAAGATCCTTCCACTAAACTTAGACCCAATGTTCATTGATGTACAAGTGGAGGACGAAAGACATTCAGTGTGGAGGTGTACAGGGATGTATGGTGAATTCAGGTGGGCGCACAAATATAAAACATGGGAGAGAATGCGCCGTTTGCACCAAGAAAACAATATGCCGTGGTTACTGATTGGGGACCTGAATGAAATTCAATTCTTGTCTGAAAAGGAAGGAGGAAACCCGAGACCGCCGCAGTACATGCATGCCTTCCACTCGGCGATTGACGACTGTGAATTGCGGGACATGGGTTATATAGGTGATCGGTTCACATGGCAGAGGGGTGGAATCAGGGAGAGGTTGGACAGAGGGCTAATCAACGCCGCTTGGGAAGCTATGTACCCATCGGCAGCATTGCAAAACATGCTATACAATCACTCGGACCATCGTCCAATTTTGGTTGATACAGAGTACTATGCTCCAGCGCACGGTGGTGGAGAACGTACAAAGTGCTTTGAAGCAAGATGGCTAAGGGAAAGAGATTTCCCGGAGCTAGTACAAGAGGCATGACATGCAACAAATTTGAATCCGAACCTCACAACCATCCAGGAGAAACTAAACAGCATGCATGACTCGTTTCATGACCGAGATCAAAGGGTGCTGAAGAAACCAAAGAAGAGACTTCGGAAAGCGCAAAGAGAGCTTGAGGAAGTTATGACTGGTCCAATGGATGAAGCCAATGAGGAGAAAAGGAAGGAGATCTCAGAGCTCATCCAATTCTTGCTTGAGTTAGAAGAAATCCATTACATGCAGCGATCAAGAGCAGGATGGCTGAAACATGGAGACCGCAACACGGGGTTCTTCCAAGCTTATGCAAGTGCTAGGCGTAAAAAGAATATGATTAAAAAGCTGAAGAAGGAGAATGGAAATACTCTGGAAGGTATGGACGCCCTAAAACCACATATAAAAGGATACTTTAGTAACCTGTTTACATCTGAGGTTAATTTTGTAGACCCTGCTGTTATAAATAAAGTGCAAACTAAAGTGACAAATCAAATGAATGATATGTTAATGGCCCCTTATACTACTGACGATGTGCGAAAAGTTGTGTTCAGTATTGTGGATCTTAAAGCCCCCGGGCCGGATGGTCTTCATGCCATTTTCTTCAAAAAATATTGGGGCATATTAGGAGATGAGATAACCCAAGAATTTCTGTTTGCTATTAACAGAAGGCAGATTCCAGAGGAATGGAATGATACATCTATTGTGCTGATACCCAAAGTTGATTCTCCTGAACTAATCACACAATGTAGACCTATAAGCTTATGCAATGTGCTTTATAAAAGCATTTCCAAGATGTTGGCTAGTAGCCTGAAGGGTATCCTACCTGAGATCATATCACCTTCTCAGAGTGCTTTTGTTCCTGGGAGACTTATCACAGATAATGTTTTGATTGCCTATGAATGTGTTCATAAAATCAAGAATACGAGGGCAGGGGCGGCTGGTCTGTGTGCAGTCAAGCTAGATATGCATAAGGCCTATGATCAAGTGGAATGGATCTTTCTCGGGAGAATGATGGAGAAACTGGGGTTTAACACACAATGGATAGACATGATCATGGCGTGTGTCTCTTTGGTAAGATACAAGGTGAGGGTAAATTCTCAAGAAACTGGAATTTTTATACCCTCAAGGGGGATTAGACAAGGGGATCCCCTTTCTCCCTATTTGTTCCTTCTATGTGCAGAAGGATTATCCAGCATGTTGCAGTATGAAGAAGAAGTTGGTGGCATGGATGTGATTAGTGTGTGTAGAAATGCACCATCAGTATCACACCTTTTATTTGCTGATGATTCACTAATACTCATGAGAGCAGATGTGTTAAATGCAACTTCCTTACAACAAGTTCTGGATGCCTATTGTGCAAGTTCTGAACAGATGGTGAGCCTGGCTAAATCGAGCATATATTTCAGCCCTAATACCAGTGAGGTAACAAAAGCAGAAATTGGTCAAATACTTCATATTGATACAGAAGCTTTGTCAGACAAATATCTGGGCCTTCCAGCTATTGTGGGGCGGATAAGAGTGATTGTTTCAGGCATTTTGTTGAAAGGATAAAAAAAGAATATTAGGGTTGATGGAAAAACAACTGTCTGTTGGGGGCAAAGAGATTCTGTTGAAAGCTGTTGCACAAGCTATTCCAGTATTTGCTATGTCAGGTTTCTGTATTCCAAAGGGGATTTGTAAAGAGATTACAGATACCATAGCTCAGTTTTGGTGGGGGGACGATGAGGATCACAAGAGGATGCATTGGATGGCATGGTGGAAGCTTTGCATCCCCAAAAGTGAAGGTGGAATGGGATTTCGAGGCCTATACTCTTTTAACTTAGCAATGCTTGCAAAGCAGTGCTGGAGGATTGTAAGAGAGCCGGAGTCCCTAGTGGCCCGTGTGTTGAAAGCTAAATATTTCCCTAATGGGAGTATCTTAGAAGCTACCCCAAAAAACGGGTCTTCCTTCACTTGGCAAAGCATAATGAAAGGATTAGAAACATTCAAAAGAGGATATATTTGGAGAATTGGTACGAGAGAACATGTGAATATCTGGAACGACCCATGGATCCCTACCAGCGCAGACAGGAAAGTGATCACCCCTCGAAACCAAACACTTCTGACAAGAGTTTGTGACTTGATGGATCCGTTGACTGGAACTTGGGATGAGGAGTTACTAAGAGATATTTTTTGGGCAGTGGATGTACGGAGGATTATGCAAATCCAAATATACCCTCAAGCCTTTGAAGATTTCATTGCTTGGCAACCTAACCGAACAGGGATTTTCTCTGTCAAAACGGCCTACCATCTTCAGTGGAATCATACTTTTAGGGCGCATGCAAACAGGGTAGAGCCCGACTGCATCCACACCCTTGGATATTTGGAATACTCTATGGAAACTTCAGGTGCCACGTAAAGTTCAAATCTTTGGTTGGAGAATATTTCGAGGGATCATCCCACTAAAATGATTCCTAATGAACCGGCATGTAGGATCGGATGGGGCCTGTCCGATTTGTCATCAGGGCGCGGAGGATCTTAAACACCTTCTGTTCTTGTGCACTAATGCAAAGGAGTTGTGGAGGCGACTGGGTATGATGGATGTCATCGAACACTCAGCTGTGGTTGATCGGTCGGGGTCTGTTATAGTTGAACACATTCTATCTCTATCGGAGAATCAACTATCCATACACCCTAATGTCGAGTTTAAGCAAGGTCTGATGGTGGGGGCATGGTATCTATGGTGGATAAGGAGGCAGATTACTCATAATGAACAAGTTCCGCAAACATGGAGATGGCCGGTTTCGGTCCTCTCTATAATACGTAACTTTGCAACAATACATGCAAGTCCCTTGAGCGTGCCTGAAGCGAAATGGACAAAACTGAACCCAGGTTCCGTTAAAATGAATGTTGATGCGGCTTTCTTCTCAGATAAAGGGGTGGGTGCTACCTCGGTGGTCCTACAAGATGGAAGGGGAAGTTTTATTGCGGCCCAATGCAAGTTCCTCCCGGTGGCAGTAGATGCGATTACATCAGAAGCCATGGCAATGAGGGACGGATTGGTATTTGCTAACTCACTGGGTTTTAGCCGTCTTGAGGCGGAATCTGATTCTTTACAAGTTATCAATTTCTGTTCGGGTCAAATAAGATGGTGGGATGAAGCGGCATCGCTCTTTGCAGAATGTGTGGATTTAAGTACTTCGATCGGGAAGGTCATCTACAAGCACTGTCTATGTTCTTGTAACCGTGCAGCTCATGTGCTAGCAAACTTCAGTTATTGTAATAAGTTTTCTTCTGTTTGGTTGCATGAGCCTCCTGATATTCTGGTTAGGGAGCTCGTGGACGATGTAAACATTATCCATAATCAATAAAGCTAGCCATGATGGCCTTTCGTCAAAAAGAAGCTAAGCCCAATACCTCAGTTCAAGTTCTTTTGGGTTTTTAGCTTAATTTGACCAGAAGCTGAAAAAAGCTACAAAAGAACTGGGCTTTAATGCGGCAGTGGCGGTGAAAAAGGGCGGGAATTGGGGTGGAGAGCTGGGGATGGAAGTGGAGAGATTTGAGAACGAGTGATTATGTGCGGGCGTCGGCCTCGGTTTTGGGTGGCGGGGGGTGTCGGAATCCTACATGGCTAGTGTCTGGATTCCCGCGAAGCCCTCTGGTTTGGTTTTGGTTTTACACAAGATGAAAGTCCGGACTGGTCCGCGGATGGTTTCGGGACTCCATTCGATGGCTTAAGGGTCCGGACGGATGCGGGAGCTTTGAAGGTCCGTGTTGGAGATGACCTAAGATCTTTTGTTTTTGTTTTGAAAAATGCCTAAGACTTAATATACACCCTACATGACGCAGAAAAACTGTAGAATCGTACCGACAATCCATCGTGTGGAGTGCAGAGATGCCCTGCCGCCGTCGCTTGCGGGCAAGGAGAACAAACACCGGCCACATCATACGTACGACCCCTGGTTGACAGCCTGGTCAGAAACTCGGCTGACGCACACGGGGCAACGTGGCGAGGCTTGGTAAGCTGGCTTCGATGCCGTGGGCCCGGCCCCTATCGCAGCTTGACACCTGTACCCCTGGGTGTCCTCTGAGACTGATCCTCGCACTGCTCACCATCATACATTAACAAAATAACACCGGGGCTGAATCACACCTCAGGTAGAAATGCATTTCGGGTGAGCTAAGCATCACGAGTTCTTAAATACAGTATAATTAGCTTAATTTTTGTTGACAAAATCAAAAGGAATATGCAGGCCAGTAAGGGAGCACCTAATTGCTACTCTTGTTCTCTTGCTCGTTTTCCTTGATGAGAACGTGATCTCTATTTTGTCAGTCAGAGTCTGTGGACAGAACAACGGCGTGCTTGCTGTTTTTTTTCTTTTTTTTGAATGTTGGCGTGCTTGCTGATCGATCAGTGACCTCTGATCTGATCGATGCCTGGATAGGTGCAGTGTTTCAGAGTAAGTGCAGGCTTTTTCCATGAAACTTCTGCACACTGCTGGCTTTTTCCATTCCCTACCATGAAATGATAAGATTATGAAACGGTTGAGGGAGCGGCTGGGGAGAGACCCTGTCATTTTCAGCGGCTTAGGGCATCTCCAGCCGTGCCCCTTACAGGCCCCCCAGGCCACTTTTTCGGCGCCGGCGCCGAAAAAACGGCCCAGTCGCGCCCCCAGGACGCCGAAAATCGCCGGTTCGGACCTTTTTTCCGCCCGGCGGTCACAGGCCGAACCCGGCGCGCTGGGGAGCCGTTGGGGGCTCCGGCGCTAGGGAAAAGCACGCCTGGCCCACACTGACAGGGGAAAAGTCAAGGCTTTCTTTCCCCGACTCGCCTCGCACCCCCCGCGCCCTCGGCCACCACTAGCTATAACCCGGCGATGGCCGCCGGCCTACTCCGGTAGATGGCCATTCCCCGCCGGAAAATAGCAGCGCTTCGCCGCGGCAGCCCCTCCCGCAGCAGCTGGTCGTTTTCGGCTGCCGTTTCCGGCCGCGGAGGCGCGGTTTAACGGCGGGTACACGCCCACCGCGCGCAAGGTGTTCGGCTTTTTGACTGTCTCGGCGATGGACTCGGATGAGGAGGAAGAGCTCGCCGCGCTGCTGGAGGAGGAAGCCGCGGCCGACGTCCAGGAAGAAGAGCATCTGATGGTGCTCGCCGCCCTCGCCCAGCTGCTGGCGATCAATGAAAAGCCGCGTCGAGGTGGCTCGGCGCCGGGGCGGGTGAAAGCAAAGAACCAGCATCGTCTTCAAGGCTACTGCATGCTCTACTCCGACTACTTCGCCGATGCTCCACTTCATGGCGAGAGAACATTTCGGCACCGTTATCGGATGAGCCGAAAGCTCTTCCTCAGGATCGTGAATTCCATCCGGGAGTTCGACAACTACTTCAAGTGCAAGATGGATTGCACTGGCGCTCTTGGATTCACCTCCATCCAGAAGTGCACGACAGCGATGAGGATGCTTGCATATGGAGCTCCCAGTGATTCACTCGACGACTATGGGCGCATGGCCGAGTCCACCAGCATAGAGTGTTTCTACAAGTTCTGTCGGGCAGTGGTGGCAGTGTTTGGGCCACAATACTTGAGAACACCCAATGCGGAAGACACTGCTCGGATCCTAGCCCAGAATGCAGCAAGAGGATTTCCTGGGATGCTTGGAAGCATCGACTGCATGCATTGGCAATGGAAGAACTGCCCATTTGGTTGGCAGGAGATGTACAAAGGCGCCAAAGGCGGTTGCAGTGTGGTGCTTGAGGCGGTAGCCACACAGGACCTCTGGATTTGGCACTCCTTCTTTGGTATGCCAGGAACTCACAATGACATCAATGTGCTGCAGTGCTCTCCTGTTTTGCCAAGCTCGTTGAGGGTCATTCTCCTCCGGTGAACTTCGAGATCAATGGGCACCAATACAACAAGGGGTACTATCTAGCTGACGGCATCTATCCGAGATGGTCGACATTTGTAAAGACGATCTCAAACCCTGTGGCAGGAGGCAAGAACGCCTGGTTTGCGAAGGTTCAGGAGGCTTGCAGGAGGGATGTCGAGCGGGCATTTGGTGTGCTCCAATCTCGATTCGCTGTTGTTTGGTACCCCGCTTAGACCTGGTCGAAAGATCAAATGTGGGATATCATGACTTGCTGTGTCATCTTGCACAACATGATCATCGAGAGCAAGCAAGAAGACCCAGTGTTTGACACTGAACCATACTACAGGCAGGGTCCTCTAGCCGAAGTTGATCACCAGCTACCGGCAACTTGGACTGCCTATCTCAGTATGCGTCAGGAGATCCGAGACCCACAGGTGCATCATCAACTGCAGAAAGATCTGATTGAGCACCTATGGAGGCTCAAGGGGGACGCCGCGTGATGAAATACGAGTTTTTATTTGTTGAACTATATAATTTGTATTGAACTATTTGTTGTTGTAGTATTTTGTTGAAGTATTTGATTTTTCTGTGATGAAATATGTGACAAGGAATAATTGTGTTGATAATTAAACGCCGAGACACGGCGAAACCATGCCGAATATGGGCCTATTCTCGCTCATATGGGCCGTTTATTCGCCGAAATTGGGCTGCAAAGTGGGCCAATTTCGGCGCCTGGGGGCGAGCTGGGGGCGACGACTGGGCGCAAAACCGCCCCCAGCGCCGAGTGTATCGCCGGCTCGCCCCCAGGGGGCGATTTCTATGCGTCCTGGGGGGGGGGGGGCAACGGTTGGAGATGCCCTTAGACTAATGGACTCACCTAACCAGACATATAGTAGAGACAGCGGGAATCAAATGGCAGTCCTAATCATGTCGGCGAAGGTTGGACTTCTTTTTCAATGGTTGCCTGTGGGCCTGTGCGAATCGGTGATCAGAAAATTACAACTGGCTGGGAAATATCTGCTCTACTTTATAGTTCAGGCCTAATACAGACATGCGCTAAGCTTTCACTATGGCGTAGAAAAAAAGCCTTTGCTGCAATGGTGTCACTGTCCGGAGACTAAATACAGTGAAGCAGTGTTGTCGTTGATTTGTAACCACAAATGAGGTACAGCCAAGCATGGTAGGAAACCTAAATTGTATAATGTTCTATCAGCATCAGCATATCTATGCTCACATCACTGCAGACATCCAGAAAATGCAACATATATGCATATTCTGGTAAGTGGTTGAAACGAACAAAAAAATTGCCTTGGAGGTCTGGGAATAGCACCGCGAATTGGCTTTTCCGAAATAAAATGAGAACGCTTCAAAGTTAGAGAAGAAGTGTTCCTAAGATTGTTAATTTATATCCATAACCACCGGCCAAAAGCTGTCCTTTTCCTGGTGCTTTCACCTGAAGCAAGCAACTTGCTATGCTCAAACTAAACAAAGACATGTAATTTTCCAAACTCACGAGTTGCTGTCACAAACTGATTGATTGTGAATAAAAAAAAGGAAAGCCAAAAGGAATTAAAGTGCTGCCAAAACAACCATCTCTCTTATGCTGAATCTGAATATGATGGACTACTAACTCCATAACTGCTGTTGTTTAATCCTGCTCTGTCCTCTGAAGCAGCTAGTCTTAACTGGGGCAGGCTCCTACTAGTATATTCCAACACCAAATCATTACTTGCATGCTGCAATATGCAAGACAAGAATACACAAACTGGCTGGTGCACTTCGATTCAGCGAGAGTTTGCCGGTTTGTCCCCAAAGAAAACTTGGCAGCTTTGGTGGCCAGTTGTTTCGTCCAACGACTTAAACAATTGGGTCCCATAATAGATTTGTTTAAGGATGCCTAACTTCTCGCCATACACGTAGAAGATTCTCTTCATCAAAAGATATGTATTTGCCATTTGATAGGTTTTCTTCAGACAATCTAGAAGCATAATTGCGTCTACTAAATTAAAACCGGTGAGGCGAGCAGGTCATCAAACATAGACTCAAATTGTGTCTCCTGCCCTGTTTTTATTAAGGAGCATGGTATTGCGGCTATTGCCTTGAACGTCTTTGGCGGCAAATATGGCTGTCGTATAGGTCAGCACGGGCTCTTCACAACCACAGCCATGCTCCGATAGAGTAAGTAATAGCCACATTTCGAAAAAAGTAGCCACATGGAATTATGGAAACATACTGAAACATTTTTGAGAATCGGAAACTCTATGGATTTTTTTAGGGGGCGGAAACCGAATGGATGGTGCTGTCAGGGTTTGCCCGCTGATCAAGAGGGCCAAGCAATCTAATACTTCTGGCCTTAATTTGGTCCAGGCCAGTTAAAGATTGTAAGCCCATTTTCTGACATATGGCTTTTGTTGTACGTGTTTTTGATGAACAATGAGCACCTTAATAACGTAAGCTCAAAAAAAAGAACTAACTTATAAGAACGTAAAATGTTATGTCTCCCAAGTGCACCTGCTATGAACTTAGGCATTTCCTAATTGGTGCTTCAGGCGCCCGTTATAGTACATTTAGCAAACGGGTACACACCCCCTCACCCCCTCCTGCAAGCTGGGCCGGCCCATCAATTACTTTTTTGTTTCTAAAATGCTAAAAAATACTGCCCAGGTGGGAATCGAACCCATGACTTCTTCTTTATTTTTTTTTCTTTTTTAGTTTCTTACTTCTTATTTATTTTTAGCTAAAAAAATCTTTTTCCTTTTTTCTTCTTCTTTTTTTCTCTTTTTGAAACGATTTTGTTTCTTTTTCTAACTTTTGTTTCCTTTGCTAAATGCGTAAAAAAATCAATTTCATGATCTATTTTTTCAAAATCGATGATTTTTTAAAATACATGAACTATTTTTCACATCCACGAATATTATTTTTTCAACAGGCATAAACTTTTTTCAAAATTGATGAATTCCGTTAAAAGTTGACGATTTTCTAAGAAAAAATCAGTGAACTTTTTTCGAAATTGATTAACTTTTTTTCATATTTGGTGAACTTTCTTCAAAATCGATGAACCTTTTTCAAAATGGTTGAACTTTTCAAAATTGGTTGAATTTCTCTCAATTTGACTGACTTTTTTCAAATTGGTGAACTTTTTTAAAATTTGTGAAATTCTTTTGAAATTCGATGAACTTTTTTCAATTATGACGAACATTTTTTTAAATTCATGAAGGTAAAATTTGTGGACTTTTTTGAATATTTTGAAAATTCAACACAGTCAACTATGAGAGGTCAAAGGTTAAATGCTCAAGTGATGCCCAAGTTTTTTTTTTGGAGTATCAACTGATGCCCGAGCTAGCACGGAGTTTTTTGTTGTTGAAATTCAGGTTTTCTTTTTTCAAACAGTTTATACTTAGTCAAATTGAGATGTTTCCTGCTATTAAACAGCAAAAGTTAGCTCGGTGTATTGGTTGTAGTGTTAGGCCGTCGACGCTGCTGACCCTACTCCGAATCTCGTCTCTCCCAAATTGCTGCACATTCCCATTTTCGTGTTTGTTTTTTCAGCCATTCACTGGGCCGGCCCACTATGCGTATCTTGTGAACGCCAGCAGCCCTAACTGGCGCTCAAAGCGCTGAATAGGAGAACTTAATGCGTTCGCTATCGGAGAAAACGTGCAGCTGCTAGATAGTAACGCTAAGGGTCCGGAAAAATGGCGTTGGTGGCCTCCTTGACAAATTCAAAAAAATTGAAGACTTTGAACAAATGTTTGTGAATTCATTTTTTTCCTAAATATAAAAGGTTCACAATTTTGTAAGCTTGATGAATTTTGAAAAATGTGCATGGATTTTAAAAATGTTCATGAATCCTATATTCCAAAATAGTTGATCACTACTAACTCTAATTCTCTCAAAATGCAGCCCTCCACATCACCAAATGTGCCATGTCATCATCCATTAACATTATATTGTAGCACATGCATACCCTAGTTTGGTTGTTGCAACTACAATGGTCTAGGTACATGCATACTCTTTGTTCACACACAATTACTTCTAAAAATATAGCTTTGTTTAGGTCATTTTCGTTCATACATAATTCATCAAAAAATTATCTTCACATTTCAGCAATAACGCGCAGGGAAATCACCTAGTGTAATAATTGTTCAACAACTTTATTAAATTTCTCATGAATATGTAAAAATATTTCAGAAATTTTGAAATTTCATTAATTCAAAAACATGTTTGTGCACTTAAACAATGTTCTGATATTTCAAAATATTCATTAATTTAATAGTAACTATTTTTAAAAATCACCAAAAAATCATTTTTTTTATTTTCCTGAAATTTAATGAAATGTTCACAAATAAAATAATTCTAAATTAAAAATTCTTCACGGATTTATAAAGATGTTCATGAATTTCAAAACATGTTTATGTACTTCAAAATGGTTCACCAATTTGAAAAACTTCACAAATAATAAATGGAGGAATAAAAATAAAAAAGCAAAGAAAAAGGATCTAAAAAACAGAGAATGAAAGTGAAATGAATCCCGTAGAGAAAGCACATAAAGAAACTGACAAAACCAGTCAAAGAGGTTATACAACCTTCAAAAAACCGATGGGTAAAGTAAAGAAAGAAACTTGTACTGGGTTGGCCCATATGGCACCTTGGGGCATTAGCGAGAAGCAATGATGGTGTATTCGTGGGGGCGTCAAGCATTGGGTTCAATGGCATTATTGATCAGGAGACCCTGGCAGTCTTGGCAGCCCGGGAAGCTCTCTCCTTGACGAGTGACCTGCTGATCCGTCGAGCAAAGATTGTTGGTAATTGCCTTCTAGTAATCAACATGTCCATGACAACTCAATGAAGATGTACTTGTAGATTGTTGAAACGATTAAGGCCCGAGGGAAATATTGGAAACCACTCTCTTCTACCATGAGGGGAGAGCTTCAAACATGGATGCACATAGGTTAGCACACTCCTTACTTAGAAATAAAGTTGTTCGCCATGGTTGACTCTTTGCCTGAAAGTGTGTGTACCCGATCTCATTGAGTTTTGAATAAAGTGGGGGTACAATTATTAAAAAAAACTTCATAACAACTTGCAGTTAAAACCAGCATGACAAGGTTTTTTACCAACATGGCATGCCAAGTTAATAAATGGTCTATGTAAAATCAAGGAGAGAGGCAAATGAAGTAAAAGTTGGCGTTTGGCTCTAAAAATGTTAGATATCACTAAAAAAGGGTAATCATGTCTGTTAGTCACGTGGAGCAAACTGGAGGAGTGTATGGCAGGGGTGGGGTGCTGCAGCTTGTTACTTTTGCATGACCTTTTCTGCATGATCTTCTTTTCATCTGAAATGAATAAATAAAAAAGAACTTTGGAAGTGAGCATCCAACTTATGAACCAAGTTTCTTATGTTGATAATTTCGAAACTACTCCATCCATCTCATAATGTAAGATGTCTTTTGACATAAGTGTAGTGTCAAAAAACGTCTTACATCATGAGATGGAGGGAGTAGATTATAAGTTTATAGGTTTATGTGAACTTCATTGTGTGCATTATTATATACCACATGTGTACTTTAAATTTGGGACTGACTAATTGTCAGGTGACTTAAAACTAATTTTGGGTCGGTATTTTTTTTTCTATTCTTAACTACAGAGAGGCCACGCGCTGCATGCATGCGTTGCTACATGACTGCATGCAGTCTAGCCTCTTTATACTCCATACCAAAAGAAAACTAATTTAGTGTTGCATGCCTCGTTATACTCCACGTAGCATTAAACAAAAGCTTCAACACTAGCATGCCTCGTTATACTCCACGTAGCATTTGAGAGTATTCACTCAATGAAGAGAAGGAAGAAAGGAAAAATTTTCTCATGCGCTCGTAAATTAGACGTGATGAAAGCGTATGATCGTGTTGTGTGGCATTACTTGGAGGCTATGCTTCTCAGATTGGGTCTTGGCCATGATTTTGTTGGACTGATCATGAAGTGTGTCATGTCAGTCAGATTCATGGTCAGAATGAACGGTGAGTTGCTCCCCTTTTTCACACCGTCTTGGGGTTTGAGACAGGGATGTCCGGCATCCGCCTTTCTGTTTCTGCTATGTGCAGAAGGACTCACCTCTCTGCTGAACTATTATGGTGGTAACTTTGTAGACAGAGGGTTTCGTGTCTCGTACAGATCGCCATGGGTAAATCATCTTCTGTTTGCTGATGATAGCTTGATATTTATCAGTGCAATGGAGGAAAGCGCAGATAGATTGAACCAGATTTTGCAAATATATGCAGCTTGCTCGGGCCAAAGTGTTAACAAGGACAAGAGCTCGGTTTTCTTCACATCAAATTCTCCCACCGAAGTCCGGAATAGAATCAAACCGAGACTTGGAATTATGGTGGAAGCTTTCAGTGAGAGATATCTCGGCCTACCCACAACTGTGGGAAGGATTACCAGCGACACTTTCGACCATATTGGTGAAAGAGCTCGCGGAAGTATGCAAGGGTGGTCGGAGCGACATTTTGCATGCGCGGGGAGAGAGATCTTGCTTAAGTCCATCGTCCAAGCCATCCCTACATTCAGCATGTCATGCTTTCGACTTACAAAGAAGGTATGCAAGAAGTACACTTCCAACATGGCCAAATATTGGTGGAGTAGCTCCCTGGACAAAAGATCTTTGCATTGGATTTCTTGGAAAGCGCTCGCATCGCCAAAAGTTCAGGGGGGAATGGGTTTTCGTGACATGGGGCTGTTCAACCTAGCACTCCTTGGGAAGCATGGGTGGAGGTTTATGGTTAGCCCAGATTCATTATGCGCCCGGGTGTTGAAGGGTCGATACTTTCCAGATTCAGATTTTTTGCACGCTACAGTGCCGAAGTCAGCCTCTCCAGTTTGGCGGGCAATTGTGGCGGGATGCGAGGCTCTTCAGGCGGGTCTGCTCATGCGTGTTGGTAATGGAAGATCTATCTCTATTTGGGAGGATAAGTGGATTTCAGGTACTATTAGCATGTCTCCTATGTCCATTATTACTCCCACTACATTACATACTGTCAATGAACTCATTGATGAAGAAAATTGGACATGGAAGACGGATCTTGTTCGACAAAATTTTCTCGCTCCGGGTGCAGAAGATATCTTGAATATACCATTGCGTACCAGAGGTGGGGATGATTTCTTTGCTTGGGCTTTTGAAAACTCGGGTGTGTACACTGTCAAATCGGCGTACCGTGCTCCCATGAATCAGAAAGAGCGTAAAGCTCTAGAGGAAGGGACGGCTACCAGTGCCTCAAAATCTGAACAACAGATGTGGACGTCTCTGTGGAAACTCAAAGTTGTGCCTAAGGTCAGAGTTTTTTGGTGGAGAGTTCTTCGTGGGATCCTCCCCGACGAAGCAACCCTTAAGCACAAACATATCAAACCTACAACCCTATGCAAAGTATGCTTGGCCAAAGAGGAGGATCTTATGCATGCACGCAGATTCTGGGATGAAGCGCAAACATGGTTCGACCTTCGACTTCCATGCCTACATCCAGCAACATGGGCACACGACATCTTATGCGATGATCGTTTTTTGGATCATGCGAGAGGACAGATTGTGTTGGTGATGTGGGCTATCTGGCATTCGCGGAATCGTTGGACTCATGAGAAGGAGCACGTGGATCTAGTGTCCTCTACTCGACGCATTCAAGAGGACTTGGCCTTGCTCGACATCCCAATAAAGCAGGCTACATTGTTGCTAGTTCATGGTTGGCGACTCCCAGAAGCAGGGTTTGTCAAGATAAATGTTGATGGTGCAATCAACTCTGAAGCAGGACTAGCTGGAGCGGGTGGTGTAGCTCGCTCTGCCACGGCGCTTCTTGCTTCCTGGTGTAAACCGCAAATCAGTGTTACGGATCCTCTCATTGCTGAGGCCTTGTCACTACGAGAGGGAGCCCTATTTGCTCCTCTACGAGGCTACTCACATGTGATATTGGAATCCGACTGCCTGGAGATTGTGAATCTCTGGAACACTCGTCACGGCTCTCATTCGGTCGTGGCTCCATTACTAGTAGAGATTGGAGAGCATGCTTCGTCTTTTGACTCTTTTGTAATTCAACATGTAAACGGGTCTGCTAATCTCCCGACCGATCTTTGTGCAAGGCACGCCAGCACACTGAGGGTGACCGAGAATTGGTTCGACTGTACACCTTCGTTCCTAATTAGTAGCCTTATGGAGGATGATCCTAGGAGCGTTTTTGTTTGAATAAAGCTCTCACAATTCCCCGCAAACAAAAAAACACTAGCATGCCATCTGTGAACCAATTTGTGGTTAGATGGTTAGGAGGACAGTGGTATCCCCAACCTATCGGGGTTCAAATCCTGGTGCTCTCATTTATCCTGAATTTATTTCGGGATTTTCGGCAGATGTCATGCCGGCTCAGTCTCTCGGAGGTGCTCATAGGGGTAGGGTGTGTGTGCGTGTTCATACGGGTGAATGCATGCATGTATATCTGAGCGCTTGCATCTGTACTTTGTGAGAAAAACACTAGCACGCTACGGATGCATGCAAGCTGCCCCGTGATGCGCCATGCCTTCAATTCGCGAAAAAAAAGATGATTCGTGCCTTTGGATTTATGACTATGCCACTTGAGTTTCACTAGAAACGAATTCCCAGCATAACATAAAATGATAAAGGGATAAAATTAAAACTGGAACCATAAACTTCAGCACATGGAAGATAAAAAATGATTTTATTCATACGGGCTACTTTTTCTTTTGAGTAAATAAAGACATACATTAAAACAAAAAATGATTGGTCCTAGTCGAATTTTTTATTATCACTCGCCCTATGCAACAAATAAATAGAAGTCCATCAGATAATTGGTTTTGCTTTGAACCATAACAAAGAAAATGACTCAACACCTAGTAAGACATAGGACAAGTATGATAATAAATAAACAAAAAAGCTTTCTAATAAAGAATGAAACAGTGGCATTGGTGTTACCCATTAAAAAAACAAAATGCAAAAACTAATTCAATTTTCTTATAATATGTAATAATAAATATGTGATAGTGGAATTTTTGCGAAAAAGAAGTTATCTAAGAAGGAAAGAATTAGTCCCATTGGTATTACCCTTAAAGAAGAAATAAAATGAAATAACAGTAAGCAAGCTAAAGATATAGAAATTTTCTAAGAAAAGATTGAATTAGTGAATTTGTATTACCATTTAAGAAGAAAATATAATGAAACCAATAGTAATGACAAAATTTGCACATTTTACATAGAAATTTTGTTTTTCTATAATATGGAAATATAATCATATAATAATGGAATTACCACAAAAAGAAGTTTCCTCTGAAATGAATGAATTAATGACATTGCACTTAAGGAACAAAGAAAATGAAATATAAACTAAAAAAATGAAAAGCTTCCTAAGGAAGAATGAATTCGTGGTGTTTGTATTACCCTTTAAGCAGAAATAAAATGAAAAAAAACTTAAATAAACAATGTCAAAATTTGCACACAATTTCCACAAGAATTGCGCTTTTTTATAATATGCAATGATGAGCACATAATAGTGGATTTTTTATTAAAAAAAGAAGTGTCGCAATGAAGAATGAATTAGTGGCATTGTTACTACTCTTAATAAGAAAACAATGAAATATAAAACAAAAAAAATAAAAATAATAGAGTTTCCTAAGAAAGAATGAATTAGAGGCATTTATATTATCATTTAAGAAGAAAATAAATGAAACAAGATCTGAAACAAATCGAAAATAATTAAGTTTTATAAGAAATAATGAACTACTAACATTAGTATTAACATGATAAAATTTGTGTATAATTTACACAAAAATTGTGCTTTTTATAATATGCAATTTTAACCATATAATAGTGAAATTTTTGCATAATTTTTTCTAAGAAGGAATGAATTAGTCGCATTTGTAATACACTTTAAGAAGAATGAGAACGAAAAGAAATGTAAAACAAACAATGACAAACTTTACATAAAAATGTGTTTTTCATAATAGGTAGGAATATACCTAAAATAGTGAAATCTTCGCAAAAAAATGTTTCGTAAGAAGAAATGAATTAGTGGCATTGGTATTACCTGTAAAGAAGAAAAGAAATTAACTAAAAACTAAAATAAGACCAAAATAGTAAAAATATATAAGAAACAATGAATTAGTGGCTTTGGTATAACCCTTTATGAAAGAAATAAAATAATAAACTATAACAAAATCAAAATAATGTCTACAATTACTAAGTGGTATTGGTATTACCATTTAAGAAGAAATAAAATAAAATAAAAACTAAGAACAATAATTATAAATTTGGACATAGTATATACAAAAATTACGTTTTAAAATATACAAAGTAAACATAAAATGGCAATTATATTACCCTTAAAGAAAAAATGAAATAATAACTTAAACAAAATATGGAATAATTCTATCTTCACGGGTTGAGTGGTTTCTTCTGAAGATTTTGCTCTTGTCATTCGTTTCCAATCCACTCAGTCAACCCAAGCCTATTCTCTTGTGAACATCTATGGGCCTTGTCACGGAGAAGCCCACAGTTACCAATTATAATTGGGTGCTTGGGCTGAATATTCTTACAAATGAAGTTTGGTTGTTTGTTTAGGATTTTAGTTATGTTTGTAGTCTTGAAAACTGCAATAAGCTAGGAGGTAATTTAAACGCCATGGTCACTTTTAATGATTTTATCTGCACCCAATGTTGTGTTGAACTTCCCATCAAAAGTAGATCTTATACCTACAGTTCCACTCCTGGAACTACATGATTGGTTCCTAACATCTACCAACAGGACCAATTATTACCAAAGACCATTGTTAAACCCTTGTGGAAACCAGTTTTTGATCACATCCCATGTGTGGCCACCACCGAGGCTTCTAATCCACGTACTAAACTTTTTAGATTTGAATCAAATTGAGTGGAACATCAGGGATTCATGGAGGTGCTTGCATCTTCTTGGTCCAAGCCTATTAGAGCGTTGAATTTTGCCATAGTTCTTTGGAGAAAGTTTTAAACACTGAGGTGTGAGCTAAAAAACTGGAGCATGAATATTTCTAAGTTATTTATTACCATTCAATGTTCAAATAAAGCCGTTATTGAGATTGATGCACTTGAGAACAAAAGACCCTTCCAAAATCTCACCTACTAAGGCTCTTATTTAGATACATTATAATTAAGCACATTTCCTACCCTCCCATGCCATTACCACTTTTACCACTGAATCGTCACTCTTAGGCTTCGTTGGCCATCCAATTTGCTCTTAATAGCACCCAAATCACGAGTACAGGCTTCCTGACGAGCGGCAACCTCCTTGGGCCACTTCTCTGGTCGCTTTTTCCGATTTCTCATCTAACATTCGGCCTAATGGGCCTTTAGAAGCCTCCTTTACGGGCCTATAACAACCCCCTACGTGGTTTCCCTAAAAAAAGTGTGAAGCCAGCGTTTCATGTGTCACGACTCACGACCGATGCCGGAGGGAGGATCCATGGCGATCACGCCTAGGTACAGGGCGTGCGTTCCTTGCATGGGGGCCGAGGTACCTGACGAGGTTGCCTTCCGGGCGATTCCATGATGCGGTGCCCGAGCCAACGGACCATCCGCTATCGATTCGACTCCATCGATTATGTAATTGAATCAAGGTTACAAGAGGCCATTAATGGCAATGGATGTGGGAGGCCGGCGGATAATTGCAGGTCAGTTACATTGTCGATTCATGCTCGTCCTTTACTCTCTCGTCCATATAATCTCCAGTGCCTATCTTTTCCTTGCCCATTCCCCTCCTCAGTTTCGCAACAGCTATGGTTGACACCCAGGTTGCTGATTTGTCTTCCCTCTTTTGCGCATGGTCTCTCCTTCCTACTTCCACCCTACCCCCAATTCTGCATCGAGTTAAAGATTTTATTTATTTATTTATGCTGATCTTTGTGCTTTCAAATAAACATAGGTTCTCTGATCTCGATTGATTAGATCTCGGTTCCATGGTTGGCTGATTCTGATGCATTGAAAGGTGAGTGATACGTCTCCGTCGTATCTACTTTTCCAAACACTTTTGTCCTTGTTTTGGACACTAACTTGCATGATTTGAATGGAACTAACCCGGACTGACGATGTTTTCAGCAGAACTGCCATGGTGTTATTTTTGTGCAGAAATAAAAGTTCTCGGAATGACCTGAAAATCCACGGAGCAACTTTTCAGAATTAATAAAAAATACTGGCAAAAGAATCAGCGTCAGGGGGCCACACCCTGTCCACTAGGGTGCACTACTGGAATCCGACATTTTGCCGTCTGCCTCCTCTTTGCCGTCCGCCAGCTGACGGCAAAGAGGCTCTTTGCCGTCCGCTTCCAAAAAGCGGACGACAAAGAACGGGCTGATGGAAAAAAGGATATTCTAGAAGGCAAACGGCAAAGAGCCAGGTGGGCCCCACAGGGCACGGCATGGCTAGGTCATCCTATTTGTCGTCAGCCTAATCTTTGTCGTCCGCCTGCCGGACCTTTTCCATCCGCTGGCGGACGGCAAAGAAAGGGCCCAGCTAACGGCCGTCTCCCCCTTCTGCTATGTGCGCTCTTTGCCGTCTGCTAGCGGACGGCAAAGAACGTGCCCCCACTAATTAGTAATGGCCGCCCCACCCCAACTTCTCTCTCCCCTCTCTCTCACCCCCTCTCCACCCCGCGCCCCCACTCACCCGCGCCCGCACCGCCTCCGCCCCACCCCGCCGCAGCACCACCCCGCCGCCCCGGAGCCCTGCGGCCCCGTCGCCACCACCGCCCGGCGCCCCCTCCGCCCGGCCATCGCCGCCCCGCTGCCGCCCAGATGCTGCCGCCGCCCCACCCAGCCGCAGCACCAACCCACCGCCCCGGAGCCTTGCGGCCCCGTCGCCACCACCGCCCGGCACCCCTCCCCCCGGCCAGCGCCACCCCCGCCGCCCCGGAGCTGCGGCCCCATCGCCACCATCGCCCGGCCAGCGCCCCTCCGTCGGCGAGCAACCCCACCGCCCGACACCCCTGGGCCCTACCGGCCTGCCACCCCTGCCGAAGGTGAGCCCCGGTCGCACCCCTCTTCTCCTCTTTTCTTTCCTGTTTTTTAGTTTAGATTACTTTTAGTTTGGTTTTAGATTTAGTTTAGTTTAGATTATGTTTAGTTTGGTTTTGTATTTAGTTTAGTTTAGATTACTTTTAGTTTGGTCTTAGGTTTAGTTTAGTTTTAGGTTTATGTTTAGTCATGAAAAAAACTAAGAATAATTAGAAGAAGAGGAGGAGAAGAAGAATAGCTAGGTTTAGGTGTAGTTTTTTCCTGTTTTGTTTTAGGTTAATTAGTGCTAGGTTTAAGAAGAGGAAAAAGTAGGAGGAGAAGAAGAAGACGAGGAGGAGGAGGAGAAGAAAGAAGAAGAAGAAGAAGAAGAAGAAGAAGAAGAAGAAGAAGAAGAAGGAGAAGAAGAAGAAGGAGAAGAAGAAGAAGAAGAAGAAGAAGAAGAAGAAGAAGAAGAAGAAGAAGAAGAAGAAGAAGAAGAAGAAGAAGAAGAAGAAGAAGAAAGAGGAGAGGAGGAGGAGAAGAAGAAAGCTAGAGGAGAGGAGGAGAAGAAGAAGACCACCGACGCCCCGACCCCGACCACCGACACCCTGACACCCGACACCCCGACCACCGACACCCCGACCCCGACCTCGACAATCGACACCCCAACCCTGACACCCCAACACCCTGAGACCCCGACAATCGACACCTGGACCCTCCCACCCCAACCCCGACACCCTGACACCACACCCCGACCCCGACCCTGACCAGACACCCCGGCACGACACCCCGACCTCGACACCCTGACACCACACCCTGACCGACACCCTGACACCCCGGCACGACACCCCGACCCCGACACCCTGACACCACACCCCGACCACGACCCTGACCACCGACACCCCAACACCTGACACCCCGACCACCGACACCCTAACACCAAACCCACCCTTACCCCGACCCCCGACACCCTGACACCACACCCTGACCCACACCCTGACCCCAACACCCTGAACCCCGACACCCCGACACCCAGACACCACACCCCGACCCCGACCATCGACACCCCGACACCTGACACCCCGACCACCGACGCCCCGACCCCGACCACCAACACCTGGACCCCGACCCCGACACCCCGACACCCTGAGACACCGACGATCGACACCCCGACTCCCCCACCCCGACCCCGACCCCCGACACCCTGACACCACACCCCGACACCCTGACACCACACCCCGACCCTGACCCTGACACCCTGACACCCCGATCGACCCCGGACATGATGATGATACAAAAACATCATATATATTTGTGTTGATTGGGTGTAGTTTTACTATGTTCATGATGATGATACACTTAAATTATATACATAGTATCATGTTCATGTCAGGTATCAATTTTTTTTATGTTGTACTAATTTCGTTTACTTTTTGTCACTGCAGGTGTTGACAGGATGGTGGGCAATGGTCCAGAGCGCCCCGAGCCTCTTGCGAGTGCTACTGGGAGGGGTGGTTCCATTATTCCACCCCAGCCCCTCCGGAGAGCGCTGCTAGATAGTATGCAGACAACTGCGGCGGGCGCTTCTACTTCGGCTGGGAGAGGTCGGGGGAGGACGAAGAAGGCTGGTAGAGGTGGACGTGGCACTGAGAGAGGTAGGAAGGCTGCTATGCCTTCCTCGCCGCCACCCTTAGCTGATTCACCCAACCACAGGACTGCTCCATCTGACTTGGACCCGTCTTGGATTCTGGTCCATGAGCCTTCGCCCCACCAGACTCGGGTCGCCGATCCTTCGGCCCACGTGAGTCCGGTCCTAGAGTCTTCGTCCTAGAAGACTCTGGTCACGGGGTCTTCATCCAGAAGACTTCGGTCACGGGGTCTTCGTCCCAGAAGACTTCAGTCCCACCGTTTTATTCCCACGAGACTCCGGTCCCGCCGTCTTCTTCCCACAAGACTCCGGAGGCTAGTGGCCCAGATGATGGTAGCGAGGACACCTTTTCAGATGATAGCTACAGCGAGGACGAGATTGTTGAGAAGGGTAAGAAGGTCTACAAGCGTGGCGGTACAAAGCTCCCGCCCGTGCCGACGACCCCCTACCAGAGGTGGTTGATTGCGCCTAAAGGGTTGAAGTAAGTGCACTTACTATTTTTACCTTTTGCCTTCATGTTCCTTCAAATTAATATCTAATGCGTTTGCCTTGTCATACTGCAGGGGTTGGGATTACCCCTGTGACCGTAGTGTCCGCAGGCCCAACCAGGTCCTTGGCACGCTTTGCCGGCAGCACTTCCCTGGGTGGGTCAAGCTGCCCAGTGAGGGTCACATTCCACAGCTAGCACTGAGTTGGGAGCTGTACTCTGTTGCCCCGGCCCCTCCAGGGGAGATGGTTGCCGGTGTCGCGTGCGAGACGGTGGCCGACATTGTGTTCCATCGGTTTTGGGTAATTTCTCCTTTAGAGAATTAAAAATGAACACTACCTACCTAGTGATTGTACTAATCATTGTTGTATTCTTTGATTGCAGACCTTCTACAGGGTTTTAGAGGGAGAACGGGAGGTCGCGGCTATGGTTGTCAAAGCCGAGTGCAAGCGCCTACTTCAGAATTTACGGTACGAGGCTCGGGTGAAGGCCGTTCGAGACTACTACGCCTATTAAGTGTCGCAGCAAGTTTCTGAGTGGGGAGAAGTACTTGTCGGTAATTATACCTATTCTTAAGGCCTTGAACTTAGTTTTCTTGATTTGATTCGCAGCGCTGAAATTTCTCTTGACTCACTTAGGTGCCCCCGAGATTGTGTGTCGATAAGATGGACTGTTGGGAGGCGTTGGTGGATGCGTGGTGCTCTCCTGAATGGCGGCTCGAACACCAAAGGGCCAAGGATAAGCGCGACCAAATGGAAGGTGTGCCACACCATCAAGGGAGCTCCAACCTGTTTGAGTACGAAGATAACTGGGTATGTGGTTTGCCACATGATTCATGCAATTTCATTCTTCATGGTAGCATTTATCCTTTCCAAAATGACTTAATATGCTTAGTTAGTAAAAATGACATAATAACTACCTTGGATACTTCAATAATGACATAATTAGCTCAATAATGACTTAATATGCTTTAGTTAGCTAAAGAATAGCATAACTACCTTGGATAGCTCAATAATGACATATTTAGCTCTAAAAGGACACAATAACCTTTAGATAGCTCTATAAAATGACTTAATATGCTTTAGTTAGTTAAAAATGGCATAACTACCTTCGATAGCTCAATAATGACATAATTAGCATACTTTGGTCAAAAATGGCATAATAATCTTTCTTAGCTCCAAAATGACCTAAACTTAGCTTAGTTTCCTCGAAAATAACATAATAACCTTTCTTAGCTCCAAAATGACATAATAACCTTTCTTAGCTCCAAAATGACCTATTTACATAGTAATATCATTCTTAATGCTAGCTTGAGCCCTAATTAACTAATATTTTGGTCCTCTCTCTCAGGCGCACTACCACAAGAAGCCTGTGCCTTCTGTGTTCGACCTCTATGGCATGGCCCATATGGCCCCGTATAAGAAGTCCAAGGCATTCACGGAGTCTGACCTAGATCATCCAGAGAACTTCACCAACATCTCCTACCACCACAAGTTTGTGAAGTACAGAGACGAGGGGAAGATGAGGAAAGGGGAGGAGTTTAACCCGAGCCAGGATCCTTTTGATACAGAGCTGGTGATGATATCTGGTGGCGGGAGGTCCCATGGCTGTCAAGCCATTGCTGATGGACTATTACGTTGTCCTAAGACTCTCCTGGAGATCAAGAAGCGCCAGAGTAGCTCTGATCTGCGGCCTGCGGAGCCCGCCATGGCGGTTAATTATACGGACTCTCTAACATTTCTTCCATTACATTGTGTGTGCGTCCGTCGATGACTACAATGCTAACGAGGAGTGTTGTGTTGCAGGCAGCGGTTGAGCAAGAGAGACTGAAGACCCAGACGCTTTTGGAGGAGGCAAAAAGGGAGGCGGCGGAGAGGGAGAGGGAGAGGGAGGAGAGGACGGCCAAGCTGTTGGAGGAGGAGAGGAACCAGAATGATGCGTCTCATCGGGCCCTATACAAGCTCATCATGGTACGTTTCTTGTGCATATTAGCCCAATCATGCACGTAATGTTCGCATTACTAACTAATATGACCGACTCGTGAGAACCAAATGTGCAGACCATGTGCGAGAAAAGCGACCAGGCCGCTCCGCCGATGCCCCAGATTGCTCCAGCGGGCACGGTGAGTTTGATTTGAATGGTCCTTAGTTACTACTATTCACATTTAAGTTTGCATCATGCTAATGAGACATTATTGGAAATGATCTTTGGTTCAGTATGGCTCCCGACAAGCATCGACCGATCCTTCCGCGTCTGCCAATGCCGGAACCCCAACCGGTCCTTCACCTCCGTCTGCCAACAATGGCGTAGCCCTGACCATTCCTGCACCTCCGTGATAACCGGTATTTTTCTTCTTATTTACCCTGTTTAGTCCATTTATGACATAATTTAGCTTATTTAGTCCACAAATGACATAATAAGATGAAGAAAATCAAGGAAGAGGAAGGAAAGAAGGAATATGAAGAAAAGAAGAAGAAGTTCTTCTTCTTCTTCTTCTTCTTCTTTTCCTCCTCTTACTTGTTTTTATTAGTAAATGGCATCATAACCTTGCTAACCTCATAAATGTCATATACTTAGCTTGTTATCCTCTAAAATGACACAATAAGCTTAGTTAGGTCAAAAATGGCATAATTTGCTACGTTAGATCAAAAATGGCATTTTTCTTCTTATTTAGCCTATTTAGTCCATTTATGATATAATTTAGCCTATTTAGTCCGCAAATGACATAATAAAATGAAGAAAATGAAGGAAGAGGAAGGAAAGAAGGAATAGGAAGAAAAGAAGAAGAAGAAGAAGTTCTTCTTCTTCTTCTTTTGCTCCTCTTACTTGTTTTTATTTGTAAATGGCATAATAACCTTGATAATCTCATAAATGTCATATACTTTGCTTGTTGTCCTGTAAAATGACACAATAAGCTTAGTTAGGTCAAAAATGGCATTATTTGCTACGTTATCTAAAAAATGGCACTTTTCTTCTTATTTAACCTATTTAGTCCATTTATGACATAATTTAGCCTATTTAGTCCACAAATGACATAATAAGATGAAGAAAATCAAGGAAGAGCAAGAAAAGAAGGAATAGGAAGAAAAGAAGAAGAAGAAGAAGAAGACGAAGACGAAGAACTTCTTCTTCTTCTTCTTTTCTTCTTCTCCTTCTTCTAGTCTTCTTCTCCTTCTTCTTCTTCTTCTTCTTCTTCTACTTCTTCTTCTAGTTTTCTTCCTCTTCTTCTTCTAACTTTCTTGTTTCCCATTTTGCAGATTTAATTCACTATATGGAAGCTTGCATGGATGTAGTGCTTGTTTCTCTGTTCTTGTTTTTGTTTTCATCAAAGAATAATGTGGAACTTGTGCATGGAACAATGTGTTGGATGAATATTGTGATAGTAGTGTAAGATGTATGGATGATACTATGTTTCTTATGTATGTATATATGTTGTCATGGATGGAGCTATATATGTGTTGCATAGATCATATGTCTGTTGTGCCTTTAAAAAAATATCCGTGTGTGAATTCCAGTGAAATCAAATGGATATAAATGCAAACACTGGATGTATAACCTCTTTGCCGTCTGCTAGCGGACGGCAAAGGGCCTTGCCGTCTGCTAGCAGACGACAAAGAGGACACGTGGCAGTCACCTGTGCAAACTGGGAACACTGGCTGCCTATTTGGTTAGCTATGTCATCTGCTAGCGGACATCATAGCTGGCCACGTGGCAGCTTCCCAGTGCTGGCCTAACTGAGCTCTTTGCCGTCCGCTGGTGGACGACAAAGACATTTGAATTGTTGTCGTCCGCTGGCGGACGGCAAAGAGCGCCGTTAATGCCCTAACGGCTTTGACGCCACCCCACTGCTGTCCTTAGTCTTTGCCGTCTGCTCGCCTCAGACGGCGGACGACACAATCATTTGCCGTCAGTTTCTCAAAAGCGAACGACAAAGAAGGCCTTTGCTAGCACCTGTTCAGACGGACAGTTTGCCGTCTGCTGGCGGACGGCAAAGATGTTTGCCGTCTGGGATCTATGCCTTTGCCATCTACCATGGCGGACGACAAAGAAGCTATTTCCAGTAGTGGTGGGGGGCGCGCCCCCTCCCCTAAGGCGCGCCCCCTGCCTCATGGGCCCCTTGGACGTCCATCGACCTCAACTCCAACTCCATATATTTGCTTTCGCAGAGAAAAAAAATCAGCGAGAAAGTTTCATCGCGTTTTATGATATGGAGCCGCCGCCAAGCCCTAATCTCTCTTAGGAGGGCTGATCTGGAGTCCGTTCGGGGCTCTGGAGAGGGGGATTCGTCGACGTTGTCATCATCAACCATCCTCCATCACCAATTTCATGATACTCACCGCCGTGCATGAGTAATTCCATTGTAGGCTTGCTGAACGGTGATGGGTTGGATGAGATTTACCATGTAATCAAGTTAGTTTTGTTAGGGTTTGATCCCTAGTAT
Organism: Triticum aestivum; assembly: GCF_018294505.1. Taxonomy (NCBI): domain Eukaryota; kingdom Viridiplantae; phylum Streptophyta; class Magnoliopsida; order Poales; family Poaceae; genus Triticum; species Triticum aestivum. Next base: position 99,063,239 of record NC_057798.1, on the reverse strand, counting down.
CCACTATGTTCTGAGATTGATGTAACTATGACTTTGCTATGCTTAATGCTTGTCACTAGGGCCCGAGTGCCATGATTTCAGATCTGAACCTATTATTTTTTCATGAATATATGTGAGTTCTTGATCCTATCATGCAATTCTATAGTCACCTATTATGTGTTATGATCCGACAACCCCGAAGTGACAATAATCGGGATACTTCTCGATGATGACCGTAGTTTGAGGAGTTCATGTATTCACTATGTGTTAATGGTTTGGTCCGGTAGTCTATTAAAAGGAGGCCTTAATATCCCTTAGATTCCACTAGGACCCCGCTGCCATAGGAGGGTAGGACAAAAGATGTCATGCAAGTTCTTTTCCATAAGCACATATGACTATATTCGGAATACATGCCTACATTACATTGATGAACTAGAGCTAGTTCTGTGTCACCCTATGTTATAACTATTACATGAGGAATCGCATCCAACATAATTATCCATCACTAATCCAATGCCTATGAGCTTTTCACATATTGTGCTTCGCTTAGTTACTTTACCGTTGCTACTGTTAAAATTACTACAAAACTGCTACTGTTAGTTTTGCCACTGTTACCGTTACTTCCATACTACTTTGCTACTAAATACTTTCCTGCAGATACTAAGTTATCCAGGTGTGGTTGAATTGACAACTCAACTGCTAATACTTGAGAATATTCTTTGGCTCCCCTTGTGTCGAATCAATAAATTTGGGTTGAATACTCTACCCTCGAAAACTGTTGCGATCCCCTATACTTGTGGGTTATCAAGACTATTTTCTGGGCCGTTGCCGGGGAGCATAGCTCTATTCTTTGAGTCACTTGGGGTTTATATCTGATGATCACTATGAGGAACTTGAAAGACGAAAGAACTAAGATTTTTCCCTCAACTATGAGGGGAGGTAAGGAACTGCCATCTAGCTCTACACTTGATTCTTCGTTCTGTTTTGAGTAAGCTTGCGACACCTAAACCTGCTTCTGCTATTAATTCTGATACGTCGCATGTTATTGATGATGCCACTTCTGCTATGCGTGATGCTTATTATGAAACTACTTCTATGCTTGATACTACTGTGCCATTAGGTGAATTTCTTGATGAACAACTTGCTAGGGCTAGAGAGAATAAAATTATTGAAACTGATAATATTGATGAAAGTGATGATGAAGGTTCTCCCCCTAGATATGAATTGCCTGTTGTGCCTGAGGGTTATGTTATGAATGAAGAAAATGCTAGAGATTTTGTTGCTTGCAATGATAGATCTTATCTTAAGAAATTATTAGCTAAACTGAAACAGAAAACTCTAAATGCTAGAATGAAATATGACCCTGCTTTTGCTACCTCACCTATCTTTGTTACTGATAAGGATTATGAATTCTCTGTCGATCCTGAGATAATTACTTTGGTTGAGTCTGATCCTTTTTATGGCTATGAATCTGAAACTGTTGTGGCACATCTTACTAAATTGAATGATATAGCCACCCCGTTCACCAATGATGTGAAATCTCGCTACTACTATATCCTTAAGATATTTCCGTTCTCATTAAAGGCTGATGCTAAAACTTGGTTTAATTCTCTTGATCCTGGTTGTGTGTGTAATCCCCAGGATATGATTTTTTACTTCTCTACTAAATATTTCCCTGCTCATAGGAAACAAGCTGCCTTGAGGAAAATATATAATTTTGTGCAAATCAAAGAAGAGAGTCTCCCACAAGCTTGGGGGAGGCTTCTCTGATTACTTAATGCTTTGCCTGATCATCCTCTTAAGAAAATGAAATACTTGATATCTTTTATAATGGACTAACTGATGCTTCCAAAGACCACTTGGATAGTTGTGCTGGTTGTGTTTTCAGGGAAAGAACAGTCGATCAAGCTGAATTGCTATTGAATAATATGTTGACTAATGAAAATAATTGGACTATTCCTGAGCCAACTCCTAAACCAACTCCGAAGAAGAGGGGTGTTCTATTTCTCAGTCCTGAAGATATGCAAGAGGCAAAGAAATCTATGAAAGAAAAAGGTATTAAAGTTGAAGATATTAAGAATTTACCTCCTGTTGAAGAAATACATGGTCTTAATATACCACCTATTGAAGAAACACATGGTCTTGATAACCCGACATAGGTAGTAAAGGTAAATTCTCTCTATAGATATGATAAATTTGAAATCTCGTCTACTAAGTTTGCTAGCCAGTGTTTGGATGAATTTGGTGACTTTATGGCTAGACAAGAAAACTTCAATGCTTATGTTGGTAGAGAATTAAAGAGTAATGCGTACATGATTGGCCACTTGAGTGATTATATGGCTAGAGTTAAAGGTGAACTTACACTCATTAGTAAATATGCTCCTATGGTTACCACTCAAGCAGAACAAGTACTTAAAGCTCAAAGTGATTTGCTTGATGAATTAAATAATAAATATGATTTTGCTGTTAGAGTGGCTACTATAACTGGTAAAATGACTCAGGAACCTTTGTATCCTGAAGGTCACCCTAAGAGAATTGAGCAAGATTCTCAGAGAAATAATATTGATGCACCTAGTTCTTCTAAAAAGAAGAAAAAGAAAAATGATAGGACTTTGCATGCTTCTAGTGAACCTGTTGTAGACACACCTGAGAATCCCAATGATATTTCTATTTCTAATGCTGAAACAAAATCTGGTGATGAACATGAACCTAGTGATAATGTTAATGATAATGTTCATGTTGATGCTCAACCTAGCAATAATAATGATGTAGAGATTGAACCTGCTGTTGATCTTGATAACCCACAATCAAAGAATCAACGTTATGATAAGAGATACTTTGTTGCTAGGAAGCACGGTTAAGAAAGAGAACCATGGGTTCAGAAACCCATGCCTTTTCCTCCTAAGCCATCCAAGAAAAAGGATGATGAGGATTTTGAGCGCTTTGCTGAAATGATTAGACCTATCTTTTTACGTATGCGTTTGACTGATATGCTTAAAGTGAATCCTTATGCTAAGTACATGAAAGATATTATTACAAATAAACGAAAGATACCGGAAGCTGAAATTTCCACCATGCTTGCTAATTATACTTTTAAAGGTGGAATACCAAAGAAACTTGGAGATCCAGGAGTACCAACTATACCATGCTCCATTAAAAGAAACTATGTTAAAACTGCCTTATGTGATGGATAAAGTTAGAAGGCACAACCTTCTGTACCCTCTTTTTACTTTCTGTTATTTAGAATAAATAAAGCAAACATAGTATTTTCTGTCTGTTTTCTAAATTATCCATGCAATAAAAAATACCTCAAAAATAAAAGTTCTCCAAATGCTCTGCAAATTTAGTATGATTTTTTCTAGAATATTTGAGAATATCTGGCACTGAGAACACTGCAGGGGGAGCAAGCACCTGGCCACGAGGGTCCAGGGTGCGCCCCCTGCCTCGTGGGCCCATGGTGGCCCCCTCCACTTATTCCTACACCCACACACTTATTCTTCCTCCCAAAACAATCACCATCCAGCTCAAGCACGAGTTCTAGCTCACTTTGCTGCCATTTTCGATCTCCTTGCTCAAAGCTCCTTTCACAAAATTGCTTTGGGGGATTGTTCTTTGGTATGTGACTCCTCCAATGGTCCAATTAGTTTTTGTTCTAGTGCTTAATTCATTGTAATTTTTTGCTGCCTAGGTGACCCTGTTCTTGAGCTTGCCTGTCAAATTTATATGGTCCCAAGTGATTTTAATGCATGATATAGGCTCTAGGCACTTGTGGGAGTATTTGCTATCAGTTTTGTTGAGTTTGATTCACTTTTATTTTTAGTTACTAAAAATTTAAGAAATTTTTCAGAGGAAGAAATATGTCTAGGAAAATGTACCAAGGTGGTTCCTCAAGGAAGAAAGGACCCAGGCTCGCAATACGTGAGCAAGATGACGAACTACCAAGGGAAGCTGACGTGCGGCCTTGTGAATGGCTGTCAGAGGAGTTTATGGTCAAAGAAGGCATCAAGGATGAATTTGATGCATATGTGCGCAATGCCGATCTTGCGGACTTCATGCAAGATAAGTGTCCTCGATACTATCATTTGACTGATTCCTTTGTGAGAAGGTTTAAATTTATATCTTCACACAATTCTCAAAATGTCCTGTTTGATATTTATGATAAATCATATACCATGGACCTAGAAGATTTCACTACTGCTTGTAAACTCCCGCAGTGGGGCACTGTTAATGAACCTCGTAAATCTGAATATAAAGACTTTCTTGCTAGTATCACTGTGGGAGAATCTAGAGAAATAGCACAATCTACCATAGGGAGCATTCACTTTCTTGCTATACATTATTTTGCTCTCTTCATTTGTAGGTGCATTAACGGTAAAGATGAAGCATGTCACATGTGTGTTCCTGATCGTTGTGTTCTCAAGAGTGCTGTATTAGGTGATAAACAATCCAACTTGGGGGCAACTGTTGCACCTAGGTTGCATAATAATGGTTTAGTTGGAGACTTGTTTGGAGGGATTTATGCGACCCGTGTGGCTAATTATCCTTGTATACCTGCACATGAAAATGATATGGAGTTGTCTCCCGCTTATTTAGATTATAATGCTATGGTTAATCATCATTTTCTTGAGAGGAATGAACAATTCCTCCAGTATCGACTAATCTTTGATAGACGTCGCGCTATCCATATTACTCTCCCTGCTCCTGCCCTCTTTGACTATCAGATAAAAGGAAGATATGTTATAACCAGGGAGGAGGCAAACGAGTACGAGGGGAGGACGGAGGCGGCTCGCCGCCATGCTGCAGCTCAGGAGGCAATGGCTGCTGCATCTCAGTACGACCCCAGTTACAACTTTGGATATCAGCTAGGCTACCCATGGCCATAGACCAACTTAGGCCAAAAGCCTAAGCTTGGGGGAGTACGTATTTCTCACCGACATTACATTCATGTTCACACACTCATTCTAGTCGTCGTTGCTCATACTTTTTCATTGTACTATCCATGTTAGTTTAATTTCTTTTTTTCTAGTTCTCTTCTTGTGTGTTTGAATAACCTTAAGAAAAACCAAAAAAATTAGTTAGCTTACTTTCCATGTTGTAGTAGTAACAATTAAAAGAAAACCCAAAAATATTTCCCGTTCTTCTTTTGCTTGTTGGGAGCTTTCCCATGTAAATAGTTTTATTTTTTTCTTTCCTTTGGGGGTTGAGAGGAGAAGACCATAATGAAAATGTTTAAGTGGCTCTCATATGCATGATTGTTGATTTAATCAAGAGCCCATATTACCTTGTCTTCTCCCTTGAATTGAATGCTTGCAGATTCCAGCTTAGTCTAATGCACGTGCACTATTATTATTATACACACCGTTTGGTCGTGCAAGTGAAAGGAAATAATGACAATATAAGATGGACTAGATGGGATGAGAGAAGCTAGTATGAACTCGACCTCTCTTGTTTTTGTAAATATGATTAGTTCATCGTTCCTGATTCAGCCTATTATGAATAAACATGTTTGCAATGACAATTAGAGATTATAGTTGCTTATGCCATGCTTAATTAGCTAGGAGCTTATAATGGTTTACCTTGCGTGCCAACATGCTATTAAAATGGTTGTGATGTGGTATGATAGGGTGGTATCTTTGTTTGAATGATTCGAGTGACTTGACTTGGCACATGTTCATGCATGTAGTTGAAACAAAATCAACATAGCCTTCACGATATTTATGTTCATGGTGGATTATATCCTACTCATACTTGCACTCGGTGTTGATTAATTTTAAGGCATGTTCATGACTGTTGTTGCTCTCTAAGTTGGTCGCTTCCCTGTCTCTTGCTAGCCTTCACCTTTGCTAAGAGGGAATACTACTTGTGCATCCAAACTCCATAAACCCCAAAGTTATTCCATATGAGTCCACCATACCTTCCTATATGCGGTATCTACCTGCCGTTCCAAGTAAATTTGTATGTGCCAAACTCCAAACCTTCAAATGAAATTTTGTTTTATATGCTCGAACAGCTCATGTATCAACTAGGGTTGTCTGTATCTTCCATGTTAGGCGGGTTATTCTTAAGGGGAGTGGACCCCGCTCCTCATTCACGAGAAAATGGCTGGTCACCGGGATGCCCAGTCCCATGCTCAAATAAAATCAAAATAATTGCAAACAAAATCCCCCAGGATTGTTGCTAATTGGAGGCACCCGTTGTTTCGGGCAAGCCATGGATTGATGCTTATTGGTGGTGGGGGGTATAAACTTTACCATTCTGTTCGGGAAGCGCCTATAATGTGTGTAGCATGGAAGATATCGAGATCTCATAGTTGCTATGTTGACAGTGAAAGTATACCGCTCAAATGTTATTCATCTCTATTTCAAAATCGAGCTCTAGCACCTCTACAAATCCCTGCTTCCCTCTGCGAAGGGCCTATCTATTTACTTTTATGTCGATTCATCACCCTCTTATTAAAAAGCAACAACTAGAGAGCACCGTTGTCATTTGCATGCATTACTATTAGTTTATATTGGGTATGACTATGACTGGATCTCTTTTATCATGAATTACAATGTTTAGTCAGTCCTTGATCTTTAAAGGTGCTCTGCATTTATGTTTTGCGGTTTTAGAAAGGGCTAGCGAGATACCATCTTGTTATATCATATTATGATTGTTTTGAGAAAGTATTGTCATCCGAGTTTTATTATTGCTCGCTAGTTGATTATGCCACTGATATGAGTAAACATGAGACCTAAGTGTTATTGTGGATATGGTTAGTTCATAATCTTTGCTGAAAAATTGAATGCTGGCTTTACATATTTGCAACAACAAGAGCAAACATGAGACCTAAGTTTTTTCTTTATCACTTTCAGTTTGTCAACTGAATTGCTTGAGGACAAGCAAAGGTTTAAGCTTGTGGGAGTTGATACATCTCCATCGTATCTACTTTTCCAAACACTTTTGCCCTTGTTTTGGACTCTAACTTGCATTATTTGAATGGAACTAACCTGGACTGACCCTGTTTTCAGCATAACTGCCATGGTGTTATCTTTGTGCAGAAATAAAAGTTCTCGGAATGACCTGAAAATCCACGGAGCAATTTTTCAGAATTAATAAAAAATATTGGCGAAAGAATCAGCGTCAGGGGGCCCACACCCTGTCCATGAGGGTGGGGGCGCGCCCCCTCCCCTAGGGCGCCCCCTGCCTCGTGGGCCCCCTATACGTCCACCGACCTCAACTCCAACTCCATATATTTGCTTTCGCGGAGAAAAAATCAGAGAGAAAGTTTCATCGCATTTTATGATACGGAGCCACCGCCAAGCCCTAATATCTCTCGGGAGGGCTGATCTGGAGTCCGTTCGGGGCTCTGGAGAGGGGGATTCGTCGCTGTCGTCATCATCAACCATCCTCCATCACCAATTTCATGATGCTCACCACCGTGCATGAGTAATTCCATCGTAGGCCATCTGGACGGTGATGGGTTGGATGAGATTTACCATGTAACAATTTTGTTAGGGTTTGATCCCTAGTATCCACTATGTTCTGAGATTGATGTTGCTATGACTTTGCTATGCTTAATGCTTGTCACTAGGGCCCGAGTGCCATGATTTCAGATCTCAACCTATTATGTTTTCATGCATATATGTGAGTTCTTGATCCTATCTTGCAAGTCTATAGTCACCTATTATGTGTTATGATCCGACAAACCCGAAGTGACAATAATTGGGATACTTCACAATGATAACCGTAGTTTGAGGAGTTCATGTATTCACTATGTGTTAATGCTTTGGTCCGGTACTCTATTAAAAGGAAGCCTTAATATCCCTTAGTTTCCACTAGGATACCGCTGCCGCGGGAGGGTAGGACAAAAGATGCCATGCAAGTACTTTTTCATAAGCACGTATGACTATATTCGGAATACATGCCTACATTACATTGATGAACTAGAGCTAGTTTTATGTCACCCTATGTTATAACAATTACATGAGGAATTGCATCCGACATAATTATCCATCACTGATCCAATGCCTACGAGCTTTTCACATATTGTGCTTCGCTTAGTTACTTTACCATTGCTACTGTTAAAATTACTACAAAACTGCTACTGTTACTTTTGCCACTATTACCGTTACTTCCATACTACTTTGCTACTAAATACTTTGCTGTAGATACTAAGTTATCCAGGTGTGGTTGAATTGACAACTCAACTGCTAATACTTGAGAATATTCTTTGGCTCCCCTTCTGTCAAATCAATAAATTTGGGTTGAATACTCTACCCTTGAAAACCGTTGCGATCCCCTATACTTGTGGCTTATTAGTGAGGCATTGCTTTCGCCATTAATGATTTCTTGCATGAGAATAATACATGCTTAAACGCGGCATCTTCCAATTGCTCAAAGTGCTAATAGTTACAACCTGAGATTACTTGCTCGGGTTCAATATTCTTTCACAAAGTACAGAGATGGCTTAAGAGTAACCATGTTCTTTTTAGCTTTTATATTCTACATAAACAACATGAGGATAATATGGATCAGGGTCTTCTGATTGAAGATACATTCCTTTACATGTTTCAATTTTGAATCCCTATTTGGGCATGCCTCACTTTCTAGGAATGCAACACTACTAGGAAAAGGGGTATAGATGATATGGCCACTAATGGCGCACCAGACATGTGGTGCGCCACTACTATATAGAAGTGACGCACCATGTGTTGGTGCGCCATTAGTGTGATAGACACTAATGGCGCACTAGACCCATGGTGCGCCACTAGTAACAATTTTTTTTCCAAAAATACTAATGGCGCACCAGGGCACAGTGCGTCGTTAATAGTTTTAACTAGTAATGGCGCACCAGCCACACAGTGCGCCACTACTATTTTTTTGCTAAACTACTAATGGCGCACCACCAGTTGGTGCGCCATTAGTAACCAGGGTTACTAATGGCGCATTTGTAGGTGGTGCGCCATTAGTAACCCAGGACCAACTAGATATTTTGGACAGCCACACCTACACACTCACTTTCCCCACTTCATTCTCTCCACCTCCTCCTCCAAGCTTGTCTCAGCTGCCTCCTCCACCTCACCTCATTTGCACCATAGATTCATCCAAATTAAGTGGTTAAATTACCTTTTTTTTGATAGGTAAATAAGGGGAAAGCTATCTTTATGTTGTAGATCTACTTTTTTTCTCCCTCCAACAATGTGCACATGCACTTTTTATGGCCTAGATAGATCTATGTATGTTTGTGGTGTTGCATATGTTTGTGGTGTTGCATATATGCTTGTGTTTGCAGGTACCGGTATTTGAAATGCGATAGTTGCCAATATTTTGCCGGAATGTTGATTCATTTCCGTTTCGGCGAGAATTTTGGCACTATGCATTCTTTTTGGTCCTATTTTTAGGCAAAGTCATGCCAAATTTTTTCTTGGTTCTAAAATATCATTTTGCTCTACCCCGCAGGCAACCATGGTCCGCACGATGACCGAAGGCATCGTGAATAGGTTTTTGAGCTCTGCGAAGGCCAAGATGCTTTAAAAGAACGAGACGGAGATAAGATGTCCGTGTCGAAGATGCAAGCTGAGGAGCCTTATGGACCCGGATTCCATACAGGTGCGGGACCATCTGCTCTTGCGTGGTTTCATGGATGGCTATCGATGGCAAGTTGATGAAGATGATTATGAAGTCGTCCATGGGGGTGGGGCAAGAAATGAGGAAGGGCAGCAAGATGCTACGTCTTGAGCTTGCGTTGGTTTTCCTCCAAGAGGAGAGGGTGATGCAGCAAAGTGTAGCGTAAGTATTTCCCTCAGTTTTGAGAACCAAGGTATCAATCCAGTAGGAGGCTCCTCAAAAGTCCCAGCACCTACACAAACAAACTGAGAACTCGCGACCAACGCAATAAAGGGGTTGTCAATCCCTTCACGGCATCTTGCAAAAGTGAGATCTGAGAGAGATAGTAATATATTTTTGGTATTTTGTAAGATAAATGCAAAAAGTAAAGATGTAAATAAAGATAGATTGAAAGCAAATATGATAAGAGATAGACCCGTGGGCCATAGGTTTCACTAGAGGCTTCTCTCGAGATAGAATAAGTATTACGGTGGGTGAACAAATTGCTATCGAGCAATTGATAGAAAAGCGCATAGTTATGAGATTATCTAGGCATGATCGTGTATATAGGCATCACGTCCATAACAAGTAGACCGACTCCTGCCTATATCTACTACTATTACTCCACACATCGACTGCTATCCAGCATGCATCTAGAGTATTAAGTTCATAAGAATAGAGTAACGCCTTAAGCAAGATGACATGATGTAGAGGGATAAACACATACAATATGATATAAACCCCATCTTGTTATCCTTGATGGCAACAATACAATACTTGTCTTGCAACCCTTTCTGTCACTGGGTAAGAACACCACAAGATTGAACCCAAAGCTAAGCACTTCTCCCATGGCAAGAAAGATCAATCTAGTAGGCCAAACCAAACTGATAATTCGAAGAGACTTGCAAAGATAACTCAATCATACATAAAAGAATTCAGAGAAAATTCTAATATTATTCATAGATAAACTTGATCATAAACCAACAATTCATCGGATCTCGACAAACACACCGTAAAAAGAGATTACATCGAATAGATCTCCACAAGAGAGGGGGAGAACATTGTATTGAGATCCAAAAAGAGAGAAGAAGCCATCTAGCTAATAACTATGGACCCGTAGGTCCGTGGTAAACTACTCACAACTCATCAGAGGGCCTATGGTGTTGATGTAGAAGCCCTCAGTGGTCGATTCCCCCTCCGGCAGAGTGCCGATGAAGGCTCCAATATGGGATCTCACGGATACATAAGGTTACGGCGGTGGAAATTGTGTTTCGTGGTGCTCCTGGATGTTTTCGGGGTCCGTAGGTATATATAGGAGGAAGAAGTACGTCGGTGGACACCCGAGGGGCCCATGAGATAGGGGGGCGTGCCCTACAGAGGGGGCACCCTCCTATCTCGTGGGAGCCTCGGGAGCTTCTTGACTTGCACTCAAAGCTCTCCAGATCAGATTTGTTCCAAAAATAACGCTCCCGATGGTTTCATTCCGTTTGGACTCCGTTTGATATTCCTTTTCTTTGAAATACTGAAATAGGCAAAAAAACAGCAATATGGGCTAGGCCTTCGGTTAGTAGGTTAGTCCCAAAAATGATATAAATGTGTAAAATAAAGCCCATAAACATCCAAAAGGGGTAATATAATAGCATGGAACAATCAAAAATTATAGATACGTTGGAGACGTATCAAGCATCCCCAAGCTTAATTCCTGCTCGTCCTCGAGTAGGTAAATGATAAAAGAGAATTTTTGATGTGGAATGCTACCTAGCATAATTCATAATGTAATTTTCTTCATTGTGGCATGAATGTTCAGATCCAAATGAATACAAAATAAAAGTTCATATTGACATAAGAAATAGTAATACTTCAAGCATACTAATCAAAGTAATCATGTCTTCTCAAAATAACATGGCTAAAGAAAGTTATCCCTACAAAATCATATAGTCTGGCTGTTGCTCTATCTTCATCACACAAAGTATTTAATCATGCACAACTCCGATGACAAGCCAAACAATTGTTTCATACTTTAATAATCTCAAACTCTTTCAACTTTCACTCAATAGATGAGCGTGAGCCATGGACATAGATCTATAGGTGGAATAGAATGGTGGTTGTGGAGAAGACAAAAAAGGAGAAGATAGTCTCACATCAACTAGGCGTATCAACGGGCTATGGAGATACCCATTAATAGATATCAATGTGAGTGAGTAGGGATTGCCATGCAACGGATGTACTAGAGCTATAAATATATGAAAGCTCAACAAAAGAAACTAAGTGGGTGTGCATCCAACTTGCTTGCTCACGAAGACCAAGGGCACTTTTGAGGAAGCCCATCATTGGAATATACAAGCCAAGTTCTATAATGAAAAATTCCCACTAGTATATGAAAGTAACAACATATGAGACTTTCTATCATGAAGATCATGGTGCTATTTTGAAGCACAAGTGTGGAAAAAGAGATAGTAGCATTGTCCTTTCTCTCTTTTTCTCTCATTTTATTTTTTTCTTTTTCTTTTTCTCTTTTTTTCTTTGGCCTTCTTTTCTTTTTCTTTTTGGCATTTCTCCTTTTTTTCTCCTTTTATTTTCTTTTTGTAAAGTCCGAAGTCTCATCCCGACTTGTGGGGGAATCATAGCCTTCATCATCCTTTCCTCACGAGGACAATGCTCTAATAATGAATATCATCACACTTTTATGGATTTACAACTCAAAACTAGAACAATATATGACTCTATATGAATGCCTTCGGCGATATACCGGGATATGCAATGAATCAAGAGCGACATGTATGAAAATTATGAAGGTGGCCTTGCCACAAATATGATGTCAACTACATGATCATGCAAAGAGCAATATGACAAAAGTAATGTGTGTCATATGAACGGAATGGTGGAAAGTTGCATGGCAATATATCTCGGAATAGCTATGGAAATGCCATAAGAGGTAGGTATGGTGGCTGTTTTGAGGAAGGAGTATGGTGGGTGTATGGTACCGGCAAAACTTGCGCGGCACAAGAGAGGCTAGCAATGGTGGAAGGGTGAAAGGGTGCGTATAATCCATGGACTCAACATTAATCAAGAGAAGTCATGTACTTATTGCAAAAATTTAGAAGTCATCAAAAATCAAAGCACTACACGCATGCTCCTAGGGGGATAGATTGGTAGGAAAAGACCATCGCTCGTCCCCGACCGCCACTCATAAGGAAGACAATCAATAAATAAAATTATGCTCCAACTTCATCACAAAGCTGTTCACCATACGTGCATGCTACGGGAATCACAAACTTCAACACAAGCATTCTTTGAATTCATAATCACCCAACTAGCATAACTTTAATATTACTACCTCCATATCTCAAAACAATTATCAAGTATCAAGTTGATCATAGCATCCAATTCACTTCCTATGATAGTTTTTATTATACCCAACTTGGATGCTCATCATTCTAGGACCAACTTTATGATAATAGCAAATACCATGCAGTTCTAAAAGACTCTCAAAATAATATAAGTGAAGCATGAGAGGCTAGCAATTTCTTCAAAATTAAGACACCACCGTGCTCTAAAAGATATAAGTGAAGCACTAGAGCAAAAACTATCAAGCTCAAAAGATATAAGTGAAGCACATAGAGTATTCTAGCAAATTCTAATCAAATAGGCTTCTCCCAAAAGGTGTGTACAGCAAGGATGATTGTGGTAAACTAACAAGCAAAGACTAATATAATATACGACGCTCCAAGCAAAAGACATATCATGTGGCGAATAAAAATATAGCTCCAAGTAAAGTTACCAATGAACAAAGACGAAAGAGGGGATGCCTTCCCGGGGCATCCCCAAGCTTAGGATTTTGGCTATTCTTGAATATCTTGGGGTGCCATGGGCATCCCCAAGCTTAGTCTCTTGCCACCCTTTATTCCATAGTCCATAAAAGCTTTACCCAAAACTTGAAAACTTCACAACACAAAACTCAACAGGAAATCTTATAAGCTCCGTTAGTGAAAGAAAACAAAACCACCACATAAGGTACTGCAATGAACTCATTCTTTATTTATTTTGGTGTTAAATCTACTGTATTCCAACTTACTTATGGTTTATAAACTAATTTACTAGCCATATATTCATTGAAATAAGCAAACAACACACGAAAAACAGAATCTGTCAAAAACAGAATAGTCTGTAGCAATCTGTAACTAACACAAACTTCTGGAACTCTAAAAATCCTACCAAAATAGAGAGTCCTGGAAATGTTTTCTATTGAACAGCAGAAAAAAGAATCAACGCAAAAGCACATTCCTGTGATTTAACAAAATTATATTCGTGCGCGCAAAGTTTCTGTTTTTCAGCAGAATCAAATCAACTATCATCGTAGGTTATCCTATAGGTTCTACTTGGCACAAACACTAACTAAAAGATAAAAACACATCTAAACAGACAATAGATGCAAGATTTATTCCTAAACAGGAGCAAAAACAAAAAACATAAAGAAAAATTGGGTTGCCTCCCAACTAGCGCTATCGTTTAACGCCCTAGCTAGGCATAAAAAGCAAGGATAGATTTAACTAGTGCCATCTTTGGCACTAGATTCATAAGTAGCACGCATGATAGATTCATAAGGTAATTTGACTTTCTTTCTTGGAAAGTGCTCCATGCCTTTCTTTAAAGGAAATTGGAATCTAATGTTCCCTTCCTTCATATCAATAATCGCACCAATTGTTCTAAGGAAAGGTCTACCAAGAATAATAGGGCAAGAAAGATTGCAATCTATATCAAGAACGATAAAATCTACAGACACCAAATTTCTATTTCCAACAATAAGAACATCATTGATCCTTCTCATAGGCTTTTTAATGGTGGAATCCGCAAGGTGCAAATTTAAAGAGCAATCATCAAGATCATGGAAACCTAGAATATCACATAAAGTTTTCGGAATCGTGGAAACACTAGCACCCAAATCACACAAAGCAAAACACTCATAATCTTTAATTCTAATCTTTATAGTAGGTTCCCACTCATCATTAAGTTTTCTAGGTATAGAAACTTCCAAATTCAGTTTTTCATCATGAGATTGCAACAAGGCATCAACGATATGTTTGGGAAACGCTTTATTTTGACTATAAGCATGAGGAGAATTAACAACGGATTGCAACAAGGAAATACAACCTTTTAAAAAGCAATTATCGTAATAAAATTCCTTGAAATCCGAGATAGTAGGTTCAATATTATTAGAAGTTGAGGATTCTCCAATCTATCTTTTACCAAATTTAACATCAAGATCTAAAGATTCCGAATTCTTGGGACGCCTTCTAGGCAAAGTTGATTCATTATCACTCCCATAATCATCAAAATTCATATTGCAAAACATAGATCTAATCGGAGACACATCAATAACTTTAAGATCCTCATCGTTATTTTCACGTAATTTTTCTGGGTTAGCGGCCATCTTATTGACTAAGGTGGCTTGCTTGTCAGAAATTTTGGCTATAGCATTTTCAAGCCGGGTAATTTGAGCGTTAACACCATAGAATTCTTTATTCATATCATCAAGCTCTTTGTGCATAAACCCCAAAAAACTTTTTGGTTCCTTAAGCTCTTTACTAAAGAAATTATTATGCTCAAATTGCAAATTCATAAAGCTTCTAATATTTGATTCAATCTCATCCATCCTTCTAAGAAGGTGGTCAGGAGGCGCGGCCATAAGGTCAAACAAGCAAAGAAGCACACAAAAGAAGGCAAGCGAAAAGAGAGGAGGAGATTGGGAAAGAGAGGGCGAATAAAACGGCAAGGGTGAAGTGGGGGAGAGGAAAATGAGAGGCAAATAATGTAAATGTGAGGGAGATGGGTTTGTGATGGGTACTTGGTATGTCTTGACTTGAGCGAAGACCTCCCCGACAACGGCGCCAGAAATCCTTCTTGCTACGTCTTGAGCTTGCGTTGGTTTTCCTCGAAGAGGAGAGGGTGATGCAGCAAAGTGTAGCGTAAGT
The DNA here is from genome assembly GCF_018294505.1 of Triticum aestivum. NCBI lineage: Eukaryota > Viridiplantae > Streptophyta > Magnoliopsida > Poales > Poaceae > Triticum > Triticum aestivum. The sequence continues at coordinate 99,047,700 of NC_057798.1, read as the reverse complement.
ATTTCCCTCAGTTTGGAGAACCAAGGTATCAATCCTGTAGGAGGCTCCTCAAAAGTCCCATGCACCTACACAAACAAACTGAGAACTCGCAACCAACGCAATAAAGGGGTTGTCAATCCCTTCACGGCCTCTTGCAAAAGTGAGATCTGATAGAGAGATAGTAATATTTTTGGTATTTTGTAAGATAAATGCAAAAAGTAAAGATGTAAATAAAGATAGATTGAAAGCAAATATGATAAGAGATAGACCCGGGGGCCATAGGTTTCACTAGAGGCTTCTCTCGAGATAGCATAAGTATTACGGTGGGTGAACAAATTACTGTCGAGCAATTGATAGAAAAGCGCATAGTTATGAGATTATCTAGGCATGATCATGTATATAGGCATCACGTCCATAACAAGTAGACCGACTCCTGCCTACATCTACTACTATTACTCCACACATCGACCGCTATCCAGCATGCATCTAGAGTATTAAGTTCATAAGAATAGAGTAATGCCTTAAGCAAGATGACATGATGTAGAGGGATAAACACATACAATATGATATAAACCCTATCTTTTTATCTTCGATGGCAACAATACAATACGTGTCTTGCAACCCTTTCTGTCACTGGGTGAGAACACCGCAAGATTGAACCCAAAGCTAAGCACTTCTCCCATGGCAAGAAAGATCAATCTAGTAGGCCAAACCAAACTGATAATTCGAAGAGACTTGCAAAGATAACTCAATCATACATAAAAGAATTCAGAGAAGATTCCAATATTATTCATAGATAAACTTGATCATAAACCCACAATTCATCGGATCTCGACAAACACACCGCAAAAAGAGATTACATCGAATAGATCTCCACAAGAGAGGGGGAGAACATTGTATTGAGTTCCAAAAAGAGAGAAGAAGCCATCTAGCTAATAACTATGGACCCGTAGGTCTGTGGTAAACTACTCACAACTCATCGGAGGGGCTATGGTGTTGATGTAGAAGCCCTCCGTGGTTGATTCCCCCTCCGGCAGAGCGCCAGCCAAGGCTCCAAGATGGGATCTCGCGGATACAGAAGGTTATGGCGGTGGAAATTGTGTTTCGTGGTGCTCCTAGATGTTTTCGGGGTCCGTAGGTATATATAGGAGGAAGAAGTACGTCGGTGGACGCCCGAGAGGCCCACGAGACAGGGGGCGCGCCCTACAGGGGTGGGGGGCGCCCTCCTATCTCGTGGGAGCCTCGGGAGCTTCTTGACTTGCACTCCAAGCTCTCCGGATCATATTTGTTCCAAAAATAACGCTCCCGAAGGTTTCATTCCGTTTGGACTCCGTTTGATATTCCTTTTCTTCGAAATACTGAAATAGGCAAAAAACAACAATATGGGCTGGGCCTCCGGTTAGTAGGTTAGTCCTAAAAATGATATAAATGTGTAAAATAAAGCCCATAAAGATCCAAAAGGGGTAATATAATAGCATGGAACAATAAAAATTATTGATACGTTGGAGACGTATCATAAGACAACCGCGGCGAGGGCGGGCGAGAAGACGAAGAATCTCCAGGACATGATCACGAAGTAGATGCAGTACACAGTCATCATGTAGAAGATGCCGGACATGATGATGAGGAAGATGCCGGAGCAGACGAAGGGCATGATCATGAAGATGAAGATGACAGAGCAGACGACGATGGACCATCGATGGGCTGGGTGCAGGACCCTCATATTCAAGAGCTGCCGCCCGAGAGAAATCCAAGATGGATCAACTGGAGATAGACGCGGTTACTCCATTATATGAAGGATGCAGGCCCGAGGATACCCGCCTGAAAGTAACGCTCATGGCTCTGGAGATGAAGGTAGAACACAAAATGACTGACGCATGCTTCGACGAGAACATGCCATTCTGGCACAAACATCTTCCCAAGGGGAACAAGTGCCCGACTAGTTTCGAGGAGGCGAAGAAAATCGTGTGTCCTCTGGATTTACCGCACGTGAAATACCATGTGTGCATGAACAATTGCATCATTTATCAGGGCAAGCACGCGGAGTCTACCATATGTCCGGTGTGCGGCGTCACTCGATACAAGAAGAGGAAGAAAGCTCCTCCAAAAGTGGTGTGGTACTTTCCGATCACTCCTCGTCTACAGCAGTATTTCACGGACTCTAAGGTAGAAAAGCTCCTGCGTTGGCACGCGGATAGGGAGAAGAAGAAGCGAGAAGATGACACAAATGATCCGGAGATAAATAAAAAAGACAAGATGCTGAGTCACCCTAAGGATGGGAGGTAGTGGCAAGCGTTGAACTTCGAACACCTAGAATTTGGGAAGGATCCAAGGAACATCGTGCTGGGCGTGAGCACCGATGGAGTCAATCCGTTTGGCAGCTATAGAAGCACACATAGCACCTGGCATGTGTTTGTGTGGTTGTACAACCTTCCCCCCTGGTTGTGCATGAAGAGGAAGTACATTCACATGAGTATGCTAATTGAAGGGCCGAAACAACCAGGGAACGACATCAATCTGTATCTAGGGCTGCTGAAAGAGGAGATAGACACGCTGTGGAAAATGCCAGCCAATACGTGGGACGCCGCAGAGAAAGAATATTTCCCTATGAGAGCCGCACTGCTCACGACGGTGCACGACTATGTCGGTTACGGATATGTCGCGGGGCAGGTGGTCCACGGATTTTCTGGATGAGTCAGGTGCATGGATGACACAATGTATCGCCAGCTAGATAGAGATCCCGGGTCTTCGAAAACCGTGTTCATGGTACATCGAAGGTGGCTTCGCGATGATGACTCATGGAGGAAACGCAAGGATCTGTTTGATGGTGAAACCAAACCCCGAAGATGCCCGCGTACGAGGAGCGGCGAGGAAATAGACGAGCTGTTGAAAAATTGGAAAGATTGCCCATTGCCGGGAAAGAAGCAAAAGGCTCCAGAGCTGGGAAAGAAGCGAAAGGCATCAGAGCCGCTGCTGAAGGTATGGAAAACAAGGTCTGTTTTCTGGGACTTGCCGTACTAGAAGATCCACCGTGTGCCTCACAGCCTTGATGTCATGCATATCACGAAGAACGTGTGCGAGAGTCTGCTTGGTACCCTGCTCAACATGCCAGAGAGGACCAAAGATGGGCCGAAAGCAAGGGCAGACTTGAAATCAATGGGCATCAGGGAGGAGCTTCACGCTAATGATGATGATGATGAGGCGAAGCAGGACACAGAAAGTCGTCGCAAAGGCAAAAAGGCCAAGAAGACCGGAAATGACTTCCCTTCCGCGTGCTTCACTCTAAGTCAGGAGGAGATCGATCAGTTTTTCACCTGCCTCGTAGGAGTAAAACTTCCTTACGGTTATATAGGGAAGATAAGCAGATACCTAGACTCAATGAAGCATAAGTTCAGCGGGATGAAGTCTCACGACTGTCACGTGTTGATGACGCAGATACTTCTAGTTGCAATCCATGGGATCATGGATGCGCACATCCGTGAAACGCTATTTGGCCTATGCAACTTTTTTGATGTCATCTCTCGGAAGTCGGTTAGCGTGAGGCAACTCAGAAGGCTACAGAAAGAGATCGTGGTGATACTATGCGAGCTTGAGATGTACTCCCCCCCCCCGCATTCTTCGATGTTATGGTGCATCTGCTGGTCCATATCGTGGAGGATATCATCCAGTTCGGGCCGACGTTCCTGCACAGCATGATGCCGTTTGAAAGGATGAATGGTGTCATCAAAGGATACATTCGCAACATGTCACGTCCAGAGGGAAGCATAGCCAGGGGCTTTCTGACCGAAGAGTGCATCTCATACTGCATGAATTATCTAGGCATCGAGAACCCCGTTGGTCTGCCCGTCAACAGGCACCTCGGTAGGCTCGCTGGATGGGGTCATCGTGAGGGTCGCCGCGAAATGCATGTCGACTTCGAGGGTCGACTCGCCGACTTTGAAAGAGCAAACCTAGTCGCGCTACAACACATGCATAGACGTGGTCGATCCTTGGGTGGTAGAGCGCAAAACCTTTATTGAGAAGACATACAATGACCGAGGCCAACAGAGGACGGATGGAGATATAATCAAAGAGCACAACTCATGTTTCACGTGTTGGTTCAAGTAGAAGCTTTTGTCGTACCCTTTACATGAGGATTCTTCCGCGGAAGAACAACTCATATTCACCTTGTCATAGGGCGCCGAGCACAACTTGATGACGTATGAGGCGTACGATATCAACGGCTACACATTCTACACCGAGGGAAAGGACATGAAGAGGGATGGTTATTAGAACTTCGGGGTAACGATGGAATCCTACACCGATAACGACAAGGACAAATACTACAGAAGTATCAAGGAGATCTGGGAGCTGAGCTACGCTAGAGAGAAGGTCCCGATATTCCGTGTCAGATGGGCCAAGAGCGTCATAAAGGAAGACTGGTATTTCACCACCATGGTTATACCCGAAGCCAAATCCAAGACCGCGGGCGCAAACGTCACCGTGAAAAATGAGCCATGGGTACTGGCTTCCCAAGTGGACCTATGCTTCTTTATTACCGACCCGTCAAAGCCCAGTCGTGCTGTCATGAGGAGAGGCAAAAGGAAGATCATTGGAATGGATGGAGTCGCCAATGAGCAAGACTTCGACAAGTACGGCGACCCGAAGATGAAACATGACGACGACGATGAAGTACCAGCATACACCACAAGAAGAAGCAGGACCACCCTACCTAAAGGACGTCCATTCAAGAGAAGAACTCCATTTACGAAAAATAAGGGCAAGAAGATTGTGAACAGATAGCTAGCTAAGATCGATTGTATTTAAATTGCAGCCTTCATTTCTCGATTGTATTTCGACATATTGAAATGATATTTCTTCTGTTCTAGTGTCCTCATCAATATTTATTTATGTTTATTGATGATATTTTTTCATATTCAATATGAAAAAATATTGAATATTCACGAGGACACTCGATCTCGATCCCCCTCCATCTCGATCGCTATCCCCCCTCACCAGATCCCCCTCGCCGCCGAGCATCCCCCGCACCCTCCCCCGCTCCACCACCGCCAACGAACCCCCACACCCTCCCCCGCTCCACCACCGACAATGACCCCGCGCACCCTCCCCCGCTCCGCCGCCGCCGCCGACCGCCCCCGCACCCTCCCCCGCTCCACCGCCGTAGACAACCCCCCGCACCCTCCCCTGTCTCCTCGCTCAGTTCCCCCAAACGGAATCGGCCGAGCGTACCACCCACCCCTCCCTCCCCCCCGAGCGAGACCTAGCTAGGGTTCAAGACGCCGCTGCCGGCCCTCCACTAGGCAACAAAAAATCCTAAAAAATACTAATGGCGCACCGCTAGGGGGTGCGCCATTGCTATCCAAAAAAAGATTACTAATGGCGCACCGCTAGGGGGTGCGCCATTGCTATCAAAAAAAAGATTACTAATGGTGCACCTCTAGGGGGTGCGCCATTACTATCCAAAAAAAATTCTAATGGCGCACCGCTAGGGGGTGCGCCATTGCTAAGCCTCCCCCCACTAAAATCCCCAATCTCACATTTCTCTCTAAGCCCTCCCACTGCCTCACCTCACCCGCGCCGCCCCCATGCTCGCCGTCCCCGGCCGTGCTCGCTGCCCCCGCCGCACCCGACCACCACCGCCCCCAATGCCCCGGCGCCTCGCTGCCTGTCGCCCCACCGCCCCCGACGCCCCGGCGCCTCGCTGCCCATTGCCCCACCACCCTCGATGCCCCGGCGCCTCGCTGCACGTCACCCCACCGCCCCCGATGCCCCGGCGCCTCGCTGCCCGTCGCCCCATCGCCCCTGACGCCCCGACGCCTCACTGCCCATCACCCCACCGCCCCCAATGCCCCGGTGCCTCGCTGCCCGTCGCCCCACTGCGGGATCGCGAGGAGGGAGGGGAGCCCGATCTGCCCGAGGAGCAGCTGCGCTCCAACAACCAGCTCTAGCAAGACGAGGTACCCCCTCCTGAAACTCCGTGCTTCACCCTAAACCTCATCGCCGTTTAAATCCTTGGGCCAATTTTGTAATGCAAACTGCACCCCTCTCCTGATATTAGAACAGAGGAAGTTGGTTTCAGAATTGGACTGGATATTAGAACAGAGGAAGTTGGTTTTAGAATTGGACTGGATATTAGAACAAAGGAAGGTGTGACCTTGGAAACAATATGTGAACGGTTCATAAGAAAATTGGTTTACTGCATGGGACAAAAAACCACATAAATTTTCTTATGCCAAACAACCCTTAAAAAATTTAGTGTTAAAGAATTTTTATGATTTTTGAGTAATCAAAATTCAGTGTAGAAATGGGTAGTTAGAAAGCAATTTGTGAGTTATGTAGCCATTTTTTGTGACAAAAGTATGTGGTACTGCATATTTCACAAAAATACCTTTATCTTTTGATTTAGTTTGTGCCCTGACCTTGTTACGGATGCTCCAGCTGTTTGTACATGAGATAATCCACCAAATTCTAGTACTTCCATGTTGCTGCTAGTAGTAACCGGACAGCACAGCCATGCTTAGATCTTCAGAAGGTCAATCTTCAGTTTACTTGACTTTTGAGCCTGCTAGTAGTAACTTGGCAGCCATTCAAGGATGTCTTGGTTGTTCACGAGGCCATCCAATTGTTGTTATGTGATGACCTAATTTCTTGTCTTCCATTGGCATTTGACATTGTGATTACCAACTCACTGATTTGTCATACCCATACTAAACAAAGGTTAGGTTCAGAGATAGTGCTGCATTGTTGAGTTTTACTCCTTTTGATGTAGTAAATTTATTGGCTGGTGTTTATCTTACCCTGTTCCATTGAGTAATAAATCATTATTGGCTTGTATAGATGTCAGCATGCTCCCTTTCTACTCATTTTGGAGAACCTGTTCTTCACTTCTAAGAGTTTTTGTATTAAATGGTAGTTCTCATCCATTGGGGTTTTGATTGACATGGCACATTTGCAATGGAATTTTATATATCTTTAGCCACTATTCATTAACAGCAAGTCAACAACAACATCAGTAAAATTCAGTTAACAACAACATCAGTAAAATTCAGTTAATTAACTGAAGAAGAGAAGAGAGAAAGTGGAGAGCAAGAGGAGTACTTGCATTAACTGAAACATTTTACTTTAAACTTGCAAAATTGCAGTACTCCCTAAAACTACTGCAAGCAAGAACTACTATTGGAGGGCACTACTGTAGGGAAGAAGAGAAAGAGAAGAGAAAAAAAAAGAAGTTATTCTCTTGTATACTGAAACTTGCACCACTGCAATTTACTCCAGGGATAGTATAGTTCTTTGCAAATTCTCTGCTCTGCTCCACTGCATGCACTGCAATACACTACTCCACTGCATGTTTAATCAGTTAACAGAAAAAGGTACAGAACAAGCAAATGTAAGAAAAGAAGAGAGCTTGTACTGCCAGTACATCATCAGGCAGTTCACCAGAGATTTTCAAGTTATAAATACTCCCAGGGGTAGATGAAGAGAGAATATCATGAAGGAACAATTTAGTTTTAATTAATGGAAAAGTTGCATTTACTTGTAATCAAAGGAACAATTTCAGTTAATTATAATATTCAATAGCAGCAGAGGCAAGCAGTAGCAGTAGCAGTAGATGCCAACTTTTGATATGCATGCATGCATTCTTTGCTTGTTTATATTCATTCTTGTAAACTGAACATGCTCATCTATCTATCTATCTATCTACCTGCTTAAGTACGTATGTATGCATTGTATTTTTATTTCCTTTGGAAAGTAAAGTTTATTTCCTGGTTGGCTGGCATGATGGCTCATGGATCCCTCAGCTGCAGCTGCAGCTAGAGCTCAATCTGATCTCATCTGAAATGACTCTATAAATAGAGAGTGTAGTTAGTTACAGAGTAGCAGAAATAGTTGCTGGATGCAGTTACTTGCATGGGCCTGGCTGATGAAGAAAAACTTTATATATATTCATACTGATGTTGACTCTATAAATCATACTTATTGGACATGTTTTACGTGTTGATCCATCAATTGATCACATTGAGAAAGACTTGTAAAGATGATGATCATCTTTTACAGAAAATATTTTTCAGCAAAGGTCATGTCTCCGACCATCGTGTCGTGATGATTTTGCAGGTACCTCGAGAGGCCCTTGAGTTTGCTGGAATGTCGATTAACTTCCATTCCGGCAAATTCGGGTACTCCATATGTCCTATTTTCAGCAAAGGTCATGCTGAAATTTTCCGTGAATTTTAGCATGACTTTGCTAAAAATAGGACATATGGGGTACTTGCGACTAATGCATGGGCCGGGGTATCTTAGTACTTAATTAAGTAGGATCAACTGCCCTCGCTGACAAACCCTAAAAGATGAAAACTTAACTTAGCATTTAGGGTGCCTCAGCGTCGACAAACCCTAAATTACAAAACCTCAGCTTTTAGGGTGCCTCGGTGTCGATAAAAACCTAAATGATGAAAGCTTAGGCTTTTAGGGTGCCTCGGCGTTGACAAACCCTAAATGATAAAAGTTTAACTTTTAGGATGCCTCGGTGTCGACAAACCCAAAATGATGAGAGCATGACCTTGTTCCTTGACAATAACCAACTTTTTGACCAAACTTTTTTCCTATTTAAAGCGAAACATGGCCCACAACGATGAGGCTGGCGGTTCGGGCAAGCAATTTTAGGAGCTGTCCCAGGAGATGGAGGAAGAACCTCACCGCTATGAGGACGCCGCGGAAGACACCGATCCTGGCTACACAAATCCTAGTGGCGTCGGGGATGACACCATTGATGGTGCTGCCGAGGATGCCACCACTGATGATGGCAGCGCATGCATAGATGGCAGCCAATCGAAGAAGCGACAGGAGGACCGGCGCCCGAACGTGCTCGGCACCGTCAAGGAGGAATTTACTGAAGTGAACTCCAACGGGCATCCAACGGCGCCCAAAGAATTAGTCAAGGGGAACTCGGTTCAGCTCGGGTGCATTCTCCGGAGCACTGTCTCGATCAACACCGAGAACCTAAGGCATAAGGACCGAGGGAATTTGCGCAACCTCCTCTTCATGAAGCTGCACGAACGATACAAGTTCCCCGCTGACTTTGCAAACACACACCTCTCAGGGAATAAAGTGAACAGTGCCGCCCTCACGAGGATGAGCATGGCCCTGTCTACTTGGAGAAGCACGGTGAAGAAAATGATTGACAAAGGTGATAGTTATGAGAAGATCGAGGCGAAAAATCCTTCGATCAGCGAAGATGACTACAAGGAGTTCAAGATCAAGTGCGAGAGCAGCGCAACCGTGGAATCAAGTCAGTGGGGGAAAGAAATGCGGGAGTTTAACTTAGGGGTCCACCAACTCGGTCCCGACGGTTACAGAGTGGCGGAGCCTATATGGGACAAGGAGGACGCGGAGTGTGCCGAGCAAGGCCTATCGCCCTTCTTCGAGAAATACCGTGATAAGCAGACCAGGAACTATGCCTATACAAGGAGGACCCGGTAACAAAGAAGCTTACCACGGATCCGAAGACCAAGGCGCTTGAGCATGTTCTGGTAAGGAATACACCCCCGCGTAATTAGCTCCATATGGTTGCATTCTAATTAATGAAGCCAAATTTCTAAATGGTTCACATTCCTTTCACAGGAGACTGAAAGCAGTAGCGCGGGGTCGTCTTAGAGCTCCCCTTGGGACAACACTCTAAATAGGGTGTTGAATGTAATGAAAAACAAGGATAAGCTCAGTAAGCCGTCGTTAGCTGGTCGTGTGGTCGGTAAAGGCTTGTCCACAAAAAGGTCGTCATACTATACCACTGGTGGGAGAAAGGAGAGAAAGACCAGCTCGGAAAGCCAACCGCGTGAGATTCAAGAACTCAAGGCACAAGTGGTGCGGATTTCGGAGATTATCCAAGAGCAAGTGCAACAACAACTGGGAACGACGCTCACCGCCATTGTGCCTACCTTGATTCAGGGGATGACGACGTGGATTGCGGGCGGCCAACAGGGGCCGCCCCTAGTTCCCAGCTTCATGGCCAACAACTCGCACAACGCGCAGGCGGCGCCATTGGTGTCTCCAACGGAGGCGGTATTCGTGTCTCCGGCGCCGGCATGGGCATTGGAGCTTAATGCACCCGGGTGTACGCCGCTGGCACGTCGGCAGCAAGCGGCCCCTCCATCAGTTGCACGCCCGCCGTTGGCGGTGCCTCGACATTAACCGAGCTCGACGGCATCACGGTAACTAAGCCTCTCGGCCGATGACTTCATCTCCTTGCCTTTAACTGGGCATCCCTAACGCCCTACATGTTTTCACGCCGAAGTTGATCAATGTCGCCAAGGGCAGAATCGTTCAACCGGGCAACTCCATGTTCCACGGTAATCCGATGCCACCCACTGTGTATAGGGTTGAACTGGTTTGGGTGCTGCCAGGATGCGACGAGTTGTTACCTCCGATTCAACCCGCTGGGGCCGACGAAGATGATGTGATGACCCTCAGCGCCTACGTAAGCAGGGCCCCTGCTTTGGCCGAAGAGCCAGATTTGTTTGGGAGCGGGGGAAACCACCCCACAGACAACACCACCAGTCGTGCCAGCGCCAAGCCATGGCAAGACCGCCGCAACGCTACCGGACATGCCAAACATCCCTATGTCACAGGATCTGGACATGCATATGGCACAGGATCCGTATGACGACGACAATGACAACGGTACATTTACCAATGTCGATAAGTACTTTGCCGAACATGGGTATGGTGACGAATTCTGCGGGCCTCCTTCTCAAGAACCCAACCCTGAAAAAGACGACTGCAATCTAGCTGGTACTGCGGAGAAACCCAATTGCAACAGGCATCATCTGACGTTTAGTTCTCAGGAGACGCCTCCAGCTGCCGCCTTCACCGAGCCTCAGATAGCCGAGGTGCGAAATATTATCAGCCCCAACACACTCAAGAAGGCGGTCTCTGAGCAGAACTCGATCCCATTACAGCAGATGAAGAAGAAGGGACTGAAACGAAAGAATAACAAGGGCGGTGCGAGCCAGCCGGCACCGAGTACGATCCGTGCTCAGGACGGGCCACCTTCACCTAAGGATATCTCAAGGAGGGTACATGTGGCCGGTAGGGCGATGCTACCGACTAATCTGCTCAATGCTGCAACCGGTGCTATGCGGAGTCTGCATGACAGTGTTCTTTCTTTGGAGAAGCGGCGTCTCTCCCAGAATGATGTGGCATACCCGGTTTTCGTGGCCAAGGTGCCAGAGGGCAAGGGCTTTGTGGATAGCGCCATCGGGGGTACGATCGTCCTGCGGTTTGATGACATCTTCGCTATGTTTAACCTTCATCCGCTGCACTACACCTTCGTTCGGCTGTTTTCGCTTAGTATGGAGATGTGGATCATTAGAGACAAGACCCCGGACATCGCGATAGTCGACCCCTTCTACATGTGTGCCAAGATCTTGGGCAGTGCTGGGGACCGGCAAGTCGCGAGTTCACACCTCGAAGGCGTCGTTCTGGCAAACCCAGATAAGGATAACTTCCTCGTGCCTTACTTTCCCAAGTAAGTCATCCCCTCACCGCCCCGTAACATATGATTTCTTAAGTATCGATCGTTCTTTTTTTCTAACATTCCGTGTTTTGTGCAGTTACACACATTGCACACTCATCCTCTTAAGCCCGAAATATTCCATGGCCACGTATTTCGGCCCGGACCATGAGTCGAAGATAGACTACACAAATATCAAAAAAGTTCTTGATGATGCTCTCTCCGGCTATGCCAAATCTGGAGGCACCTTCAAGAGGCCAGTTCGTCGGTACGGCAAGCGTGTGTTCACCCACAATATGATGTTCCCCTGCATCAAGAAGGCGCCTGGCGATCAGAAGGATGCCTACTATGCCCTCCATCACATGTGGGCGATCGTACGGGACCATAATCACCTTGTGCTACCAAATAATCTCAAAGATTGGGCCACACGGTTGTCAGCAATCCAGGACGCGGACATCAGACAAGAATTCTTTCGCATCCAGTTGGAGTTTGCGGAAATCATTCATCAAGATGTCCTTCGTACCTCAGGGCAGTTCTACCTCAGATCTCAACCATCCAACAGTGAGATAGAAACAACACTACAAATGCAGGCTGACAACGCCCGTGATTTCATGACCATCACGAAAGACAGCGGCTTCATCCATGCTTCGGTCCCCTGAGTCGAGTCGAAAGTAGTGATGCTATGTAGTTCTGAAATGTTGATTGGCTCATGTTGTAATATTAAACTTTAATGAACTTGTATGTCTCTTTGGTTTGGACAGTCGTTCAAGTTATATGTAATCGATGCTGTTTATTAGTAGGACCATGAATCGTGCTATTAATGTGTTGCTTTTCTCTTCTGATCCTTTTGTTGCATACTTATATATTGCTTATGTATTGTCTGTGAATTTTTACTAACGTTTTGTTTGGATAGTACATAGAGATGCCGTCGTATGTCATGTACAAGGGTAAGGTTCCCAGAGTCTACGACGACTGGGAGGAGTGTTGGAGGCAGGTTCACCATTTCAGCGGTAATAGTTACAAAGGGTACACCACTAGGGCGGAGGCGGAAGTTAGATACGCGCGCTATCTAGCGGGAGAGAGGAGGGAGCGTTGGAGGAACCAGATGAAGACCAGTTTCATCGCGATTATGCTCATCGTGATGACCGCAACTCTCTTCTATGTGATGGTAGTTTAGATGATCGATATCGACTTGTAATGTGAATACAAACTCGCTACTCGCGGTTTTGAGACTTGTAATGTTCTAACTTTGTTTGGTATTTTAAATTCAGAGACTAATATGATGAATTGTATTTGGAGACTAATCTTCTATTGTATTCGATAAATCTGATGTTTATATGTTGTGCTCTCTATATTATGTGCACTAATATGTTTTGTAACCTATGCAAATATCAGAAAAAATCCCTAATATTCATACTAGTGGCGCACCACTCAGCACACTAATGGCGCACTGCAAAAAGGACTCCAATGGCGCATCATCCACTAGTGCGCCATTAGTATGCCAAAGCACATGGGTAAATATGGCCCCCCGGGAGGCATACTAATGGCACACCGTGGGCTATACTAATGGCGCACTGCATGGTGCGCCATTAGTATACCAGATACTAATGGCGCACCAGGGTTGCGCCATTAGTATTAAATTCTAATGGCATGGTGCTAGTGGCGCACCTGTAATGCGCCATTAGTAGGCGAAACAGGTGCGCCACTAGCAGGCCTTTTCCTAGTAGTGAATGGTGAAGCTATGGTATTTTTCTAAGTGTAGTTATAGTGTGAGATTATTTGTTAGGGTTCCAAATTCTTGCACAAAGTGCAGAGTTGACTTATATTAACCATGTTCTTTTCATCTTTTCTATTCTAAATAAATGACATGAGGATGGTGAGGATCAATTCATGTTTGTCCTAATTTTGAAGTCCCTCTGTATTGGGGCATGCCTTGCTTTCTAGGAATGCAAAGGTCAAGGTACGATATTTTTTCTTAATTCTTATTTAGTGATTGTATTTTGATTGCTTGTAGCGAGTGATTTTCAATATTTAATTACTCATCAGAACTAAAATATAAGCCCAGCGTTCAGAATGAGGGAACAAAAAAGCCATAGAGAAAAGCACCTGTTAATGGTATTTATGTTGGCAAATAACAAAGTCTCAGCATCATGCATATAATATGTAGCCAGGATAGTAATTTTTCTTGCCTAGCTACTTTCCCCATATTTTAACATTTATCGGGCCTTGGATATTCTAAATGTGTCATGTATTTCCTTTTCCATTCTTCAATAGTCTGTGAAGTGGAATATGTAATTGAATTCTTCTTGTACCCACATGTATGTGTTAGGATCTTCCATCTATACTCTCATTTATCATATTTGTTTCATGTCAGATGGCCATGTTAGGGGTTATCAATTCATTTATCCAGAAAGAATCTAGTTCAATTTGAGGCAATGCTTTCGGCTTGAGTGATTTGTTTGCCTGTGAGTATAATGTCCCAATGCCCACATCTTCCAATTGTTGAGAGTGTTAATGGTCAAATTCTGAGAATATTTTCATATGAAAGCACTAAATAGGCAGTTGTTCATGCACTAAGTTTCTACACTATTTGTGTCCCTCACTTCATGCCTTGCTCCAGTATTGTTTGACAAAGTGCAGAGTGTAGTGAGTAGCCATGTTATTTTTGTTAATCCAGTTAAAGTGCTATATACTTCATAGCAACTAGAAAAATGCAAAGGTATCTATTATGTCTATTTCTTAGTAACCCATACTTTCATTTCTGATATATCAAAGGCACATTTTGTAGCATAACAATCCAGATATTTCATTCAACAATCTTGACTCATGATCATGCAAGTGTCGTTCAACAAAAGACTACAGTTAATATATTGATCTAAAAAGGAGATGGCGTTGACCAAAAGTTAAAGCTTCAAAGAAAAGGATGTGCTTTATAGTGATGCAATTTAGGAGATTTATTGTCTTGTTTCTTGAATGAAACAGAATTTTTAAGGCAAATATTTTAATGCTATTATGTGAAAATATGAATTCATCATGTTTTAGTTTTTATCCTTTTTAAGTTGTTCCTATATCTTGGAATATGTTTTCTAACCAGCGTAATTCTGGTTGACTGAAGACAACAAACCTTTTTTTGCAGGTAGAACACTTGTATTACGCAATCACAATAGTGTACAATCAACAAGATCCAGCTCAACGATGCCTGGGGTATCAAAGCAAAATCAACTTATATTTCTACTTTCCAAGGAAGCAGAGCTTGCCAGAAAGTTGCTAATTTTATTTTGGGAGCGCCTAACATGAGTAATACTAATTCTACGTAGACTCAAGAGGTGCTTTATTTCTTTCACCAAAGAGGAATACACCTATCTATCCATGTCGTTGCATTGAATCACATTCACAACTTAAGAAAGTCTACTTCAATCACCACGGGAAGTTCACTCCTCTGAAGGGAAATTATAAGCCCTGCATACAAGCACATAATTCTGATTCTAAATCATCCCGATAGGAGAAAAGCTCTATGCAAGAGGAAAAAACTAATAGTTCTGGTGTCATCTCATAACACCATGTCAGCTTCAGCTCCTCCATCTGAAGATTGCGATCCATCAGAATTAAGTTTCACCCAACCCGAAGGGGGCTAGATCGACAACCAGCCTAATTCTATATAAGGTAGGATATGTGCTCAAACTTGTCATTATGATTATCCGATAGTTGTGTTGTATATTGGGATTAATTGCTACGAGTGAATGTGCTTTGCTTTATGCTATTAGGATGCAAGTCATACCATAAAGAAAGTTGTGGCATCCTGCTAGGAGCAAGGCATTTTAATTCCAATTGTTGATTTATATGGTTTAAATATGTCTACCTTTTGTTTTCGAGATGGGCTTGAGCAGGATGGGCACTTTATGCATATATATCATGAAATATTGGGTAACTATACAAAAATGATATGCAGAAAGTTTATACACATTTAACTTAAATGTTTCATGTAAGAAAATTCCTACCATTCTATAGAAAAAATAGACGGGCGCTGCAACGTGCGCCATCATGGTCTAGTCTTACTAGAAGCAGTACTAGAAAAATGCCGCACCATTCGGTGGGTGCATTTTGGTGATGAAAATTCAATTTTTTTCAAGTGATGGCCTCAGAGAGGTATAGGTGAAACAATATTGTTACGTTGATACTATAGCTGGCACTTCAGTGGAATCATGCCAGTAAGAAATACATTATATTCTAATCATTTAAGGAAAGACTTGGCACCTTTTCTCCTCATGAATTGAGAGTTGATCTCCCAAAAATCACTAAGATCGAGGGCCTTGAGCAGCTTACCACTCCGTTCACCCATGAAGTAGTTTTCAAGGTTATTAACAAAATACAAGTTGACATGGCCCCTGGGACAGATGGATTTACAAGGGTTTTTCTCAAAGCAAGTTGGCCCATAATAAAGGAGGATTTTTACCAACTATGCTCTCAGTTCTTTGATGGTGATTTAAACCACGAAAGCAATAATGATGGATTCATAACTATCATACCGAAGGTCCTCTACCGAGCCACAATAAATGATTTCAGGACCATCACGCTTTGTTGTCTCAACATCATGACCGAGCAATTAGCCAACCAATTCTAAAAATTTATTCTCAAGATCATATCCATCACAATCAATATGGTTTCATTAAAGGTCGATCTATCCAGGACTGCCTAGCATGGGCATTTGAATATATTTTCCAATGTCAAACTTCCAAATAGGAGATTACACTCCTTAAACTTGACTTCATCAAAGCATTCGATACGATTGAGCATGAAGCGATGCTCGAGATTAATAAGGAGATGGGATTTAATGATAAATGGCTTGGATGGATTATATGTATTTTCACTTCGGGTAAATCCTTAGTGCTCTTAAATGGCATCACTAGATGACAGTCCCATTGTAAATGTGAGCCCCGACAAGGGGACCCGCTATTGCCACTCATCTTTGTGCTGGTGGCCGATCTCCTGCAAGCTGCTATTAATGATGGTTTTGGACAAGAGAAAGTCAGCCACCCTTTCTGTCATCCTAAACAAACAGATTACCTAGTCATTTGATACGCGAACGACACCAACTTGCTAATGAGATCCTTGCCC
Source organism: Triticum aestivum (assembly GCF_018294505.1). NCBI lineage: Eukaryota > Viridiplantae > Streptophyta > Magnoliopsida > Poales > Poaceae > Triticum > Triticum aestivum. The sequence continues at coordinate 99,031,100 of NC_057798.1, read as the reverse complement.
GGAACAAGACAAGCTCATAAAAATATATACTCTCAAATTTTGCCACTTTTATTGATCTTAAAATCAACTTCACAATCTACATTCGTCCCGATCAACTGTGATGATAAGATCAACACAACCGCTGCAAATGTCTTTGGATGTAACACTAGTGCGATGCCTTTCACTTATCTTGGACATCCCCTCGATACAAAAAAAAACAATTTTCCAAGAGCTCAAGCCCCTTGTTTGCCAATTTGAGAGGCGGCTAACTTCAACCTTGTCCATGTTTTCCTATGGTGCAAACCTATCACTACTCAAGTTGTTGACTACCTTCCTAACCATATTTGCGCTTTTCACTCTTAAATTTCACCAAAGATCCTTGACCTCTCATTACTGCAGGATGCTGCTAACGCGACACTACAATCGGAGACCCTTTGACGAAACAGTGTGCGATGCATTAATCGCAAACAGTGATGTAAAATAATTGTCAAAAAAATGTGCAAAACGTTTGCATGGAGGGTTCATCAAACACGGTTCAGATTTTACTTGCATGTGCGATGATGGGCATACGGTTGATGTAGACAAACTGTGTTAGACAGAACAATAGAAACAGGCAACAATATCAATGTGTGTGTGATATACGGCAAACAGTTTGCTCCGACGAACTGTTTGCTACTAGGGAAAGCAACAGAAACGGTCAGCCAAATCAAGGTGTGAGTGATATACCGCATATGGTTCACTCGAATGAACTGTTTTGGATTAGGGAGGAGAACATCAACGGTTCAACTTAACAAGATACGTGTGATACATGGCAAACAGGCCCGGAGGTTAATTTGAGAACAAGTACACATAGGTTAATTTGAAATACATGACTTATAAGTTTCACAGAAATCATATCACTTTTTTTGGAAAACATTTAATTGCGTTGAATGTATATAGTGCTCCGTCCTATTAGCTAAATTAACCTCGAGGTCCGTGTTTTGGAAACATGTCGTAAAGTAACGGGATAGACCATCATTCAACACAATCAACATGTGTTCAAAAAACAAAAATTATCAAAAAGTAACGAGATAGACCTTCTTCAAGCCAATCGGCATGTATTCAAAAAACAAAAAATGTCAAAAATTACCAAACAAAGACCTCGACATTATCTAGTTGGATGGGTCACTGTAAAGGTTTATTATAAATCTTTGCAGTGAGCCATCCATTTAGGTAATATCGAGTCTACTTCCCATCCGGTCACCCGTCTCATGACTACTCCAGCCTCAGCACAGTTAACTTGGGAGTTCTGTTAGATGAGCTATCAGTAGGGAAGCTAGTCCTTGCTGCTGTAGGATCCCTCTTTGCATTCTTTATTGTGCAACACAATGGAAATGGTTCAACTGAACAAGATGTATGTGATACGCGGCAAACAGGTCTGTGACCAGAAATGTGTGCAAAGATCAATAATAAGCCGTGTGATTTGCTCTGTATACAGAGGAATAACATGTGTTTGTGTGTGTGTATATAACTAAAATAAACATCCACTTACATAAGTGACTATATAGATCATTTGCACACACCTCAATAAACAATTGCATGCATTCTAAAGTAGGAGAAACGATTGTCTAGTCATCTACTTCATGTGACACTCCTGTCACTGCTTTGTGGCTCGATCCCTTGTCTGGGGCAGGAAGAAGACACTTCCTCATGTCACTGATCCGCCTGTACATCTCGTAGCTTGTGTACGCGTACTTGACGTGTTGTTCATCCAGTTCCTCATGCCAAACACTGTGTCAGGCGTTCTTGTGCTTCTTGCTCTCATCCTTCATCTTCATGTAGTAGGGGTCAATGATGGCTGGGGAGAGGTCAACCAGGGAGTTCAATTTCTTGTTGTCGCTGCCCCAGTCCTGGTAGTGGTCCTGGATGTTGACAATATTCCAGCATTTCAAGCCCGAAACCTTGAGCGCTTTTAGATCGTTGGTGGTGTCCGCCGTAGCTAAATTGTAGTCGGAGCTGTTGGTAAACCTGGAGAAACACTTGCAACGCCTTGTCGCCAGGTGGTAGTGCTAGAAGAGGACATCATGTCGCATGCACAACTAGGCGACGACAACCTTCTGATCATGCCCGACACGACCGATGGTGTACTCGAGGTCGAAGCCGACCACTTGGTACTTGTCCTCGGCAAGGAACTGCTCCATAGTTTAGATGGAGCTCTCCATCGACACCGGATTGTTCGTGTACACCACCGAGAGGGCCTTCCCCCTCACATGGGTGTCCACCACGTGATGCATGGTGAACTGCCTGCCGTTGTCGTCGTCGGTCGCTGGGAGCGCCATTGGAGCCACGGGGATCGCCATTGGAACTGTTGGATGTCCTCTCTGTATGTGTCGTCGTGGGTGTGCTTATTGTGTCGTGTGACACGGGAGAAGAAGGTAAATGGCCGCAGGAATAAATGGGGCCCGGGCGGCCTGAATTCTCGGCGCGTCTGCATGGCAGTTTTTGCAGCAGGTAACTGCATTGTCGCGCCGCGCCCGGCGCCAACCGCATGCACGTGAACGTGCATGATCGTGCACCGGCCCCAAACACTGGCAGCACGCGTGGAGGGACGAGGGCAGAGCACCCGGAGGGACGCGAGAGCAGAGCAGACGTGGCGGGATGCAAGAAGAGCGCACCGCGGCTGCCTCAACCGCAAGCAACCACACGCATAGAGCAGTGAACACGCAGAAAATGGTCGCCTACAAGCCAGCCGAGAGTTGTGTTGCTGCGTAGAGAGCGGCCATGTGGTACTACCTCTGTCTTGGTCTATAGTCCCCTTTATATTTTGTGCCATACTTTGCCCTCAAATTTAGCCAACAAAATGTTAATGCATGTTATAAAAATTATATAATTGGAAACTATGTTCAAAAACAAATCCAACTATATAATCTTTGGCGACATGCATTCATATTCTATTAGTTAAATCCTACGTATAAACTAGGACGGGGTATAGTAGGTAATTAAATCGCAAACGTTCTTTTATTAACCATTTGTGTATGTGGCCTTTCATCCTCCTCTCGCACATCTTGTCACCCCGCTGCCGCAGACGACTTACAACGCAAGCTTGTGCAGCACGCGGGGGCGTTCTTTTGGCCAAATGGTGGTGCCAATGAATCGTCGGTGAGCCCGTTCCCGCACAACCTCACAGGTTCCCGTGCAAGCTTCCCGCCCGACTCGGTGAAATCCCGAAAAATCCCAATGCTTACTGGCCTGCTATATAAACCCTCATGGTCAGCGAGTCCTTTGTCGCATTCTCCCCTTCCTCCATGCAGCTTATCTCGTCTGCTTCTTCCACAATCGCCAATGACACCAGTCCATCACCGTCGCTCAGCCACTCCGCTGTCATCAGAGGACAGCTTCAGCTGGGAGGCTACACCGCGGTGGCGGTGCAGTCCTCAGAGTAGTGTAGTGCGTGTGACGTCCCTATTGGGTGTGCGCGGAACACCCACCACACGCTCCGCCACTGCTACCCCTCGGCAGCTGTTGCCGGCCGCCGTTGCCGCCACACCACCGTCGAAAGCTAGGGCCATCGCCCACTCCGCTGCCACATCCTGAAGGCGGGAGGTAGTCGTCGCGGCCGCCACCCCACTGCCGGCCACCGTGGCCATCACCCGCTCCACCATTGCGGCTCGAAGGCAGGAGGTGGTGGTCGTCGCTGCCTCCCTATCGTTGGCTGCCATGGCTGCCAGCCAACCGTCGATCGTCGGGGTCATCGCTAGGCCACCGCAGCCCGAAGGCGGGAGGTGGAGGTGGATGCTCGCATGTGCGTCAGCGACCTTGCGCGCTACACCGAGTTCTTGTGGGAGGTGGAGGAGTGCCTCATCGAGCATGCAAAGAGCCTTACGGCCACCATGGCCACGGCACACGCCGCCTCAGAGGCGAGGAATCAGGATATCTACAAGGAGAACCACCGCTTCGAGAGGGGTCGTCTAGAGCGGTAGAGGGCGTTCGAGGTGAGCGTCGCTGGAGGTGCAGTACGGGCAGGCACCATATTGCACTTGTCCAGCTCGTCGGTAGGCTCCTCCTCCTCTGCCTCTCAGTGAGCGTGCTCGGCAGAGGAGAGGCTGCCGGAAGTAGTACAAAGCCCCTCTGTAGTAGTAGTATTTAGGGGCTATTTTGTTCAGTTCACCTGACTATAGATGTGGTGGAACTGTACAACGTACTTAAAATTAGCTAGTATATAAAGTAGAACTAGCTATTTGAGTACGTGGTTGGCAACAATTGGGAAAAGTTTGGTCGGTTCAGCTGTCGACTTGAACTATTTGTATAAAGAACGACTGCTTAATCTATGAATAAAATCTATGCTTAACTACTAAATTTTAGTTGCAAAAATTAGATACTGCTAGTGATTTTTAGCTGCATATTTTGACAAATCGCAATGTTACAAGGTTGACATATGGCAATGTTACTGGATCGTCAACAAATGACAATCTTTCCAATTTGACAAATGGCAACATACCCAATATGACAGATGCAAATCTTACCAAATCGTTTGTAAGTGGTTGCACACGGGTCATCCAAAACAACCGTTTTCATTGAAGAGATGCACAAATCCTGCTCTCACTTTGCATACGGGTGTTCTATCTAAAATGTTTGTGATCAAGAGCTGCACAAATCCTGCTCGACACATTTTCTCTTGGCTTCCCGGGGAAGCTGTTGGTTTGCATACATGTGTTCTAACTAAAAAGTTTGTGATGAGTGTTTTATATTTAAAACCATTGATGTTTTTTAAATAAAACTGTTTGATAAGTCTGTACATTAGGAGAGAAAAACGCAAGTTCTCTCAAACCACATCTTTCATTCAGTCACACTGCGGATTTGTATTCATATGATCGAGATACAGATAAACCCAAAAAAACTATTTCCAGCGGCGGCGGAGACGGTGTGCCGCGCCATCGCTGTCGTTGTCATCCTCCAGGACGCTGTTGTTCAATTCTTCAAGGCAGCACAGAATGTTCTTCACTTGTAAATCAAAGATCATGTCGTCGCGCGATCGATGGGTGGGGCGCGGGACGATGGCAGCTGGCGGCGCTGAGAGGTAGTGGTCGATAGCGGTGTCCCATGCCGTTGAGGGGGGCGTGCACACGGGCATGGGTGCAGTGGGTGTAGCCAAACGCACAGGGACCGGTGCCGCGGAGGGTGGAGGGGCGTGCACGGGCACGGGAACGGGCGCTGGCGCTGGTGCTGGCATGTACACGAGCTCGCGCGGGTCTGCGGAGACCTCGCTGACGCCTGCGGCTTCCAGCTCTGCGATAGTGCTCGGTGACCAGCCCGTCAATGCTATGGGGATGGTCGCTGGTGCGGGCACGGGGATGGGAGCTGGGACGGGAGCGGGGGCAGCAACCGCCGTAGTCAGCTCGTTCTAGGCCATGTCCATGAGGCCCCATTCCTCCTTATTTTCTATCTCCTCCGGCTCGGAGTCAACTTCACCAAACTTGAAGACTAGTGGTAGATGATCCTTCTGCGCCATGGCATTGGTGGAGGTCCATGGGGGGAGGGGAATGAGAGAAGAACAGTTAGGCCGCCTGTATTATGCAGTGCCTTGGGCGCCATTAATGAAGAGAGGAAGGTGGGCGGACATGGAAGTCAAAGAGCTCGCTTCTTGGTGAGCCTGCACTGTGTACAGCTCGCATGCTTCCTGGTGAGCCTGCGCATTGGAGGACAGCTTGCACGCCTCTCGGCCAGCCTGCGCACCGAATGCGCTCGCACGCCTCCCATTCAGTCAAGCATCTGTCCGCACGGCATCTCCTATAGCCATTAAAACCAAGACACATGGCATCACGTGAATGGTTAACATGCACACAATTTGGATTATACAAACGTTTGCGATGTTAGAGATGTTAGAGTGGCAGCTATTTGTTTCAAATGCCTTTGTTGGCTGTTATTTGAGTGTGCCTTCTCTCAAAATGGATTCGAAAAATACCAAAGCATGTTGGGTGTCATTCGATGATAGCAAGCCAAGCTTCATGAATTTCAGACGAGTTTTGGATTTTCTAGAATTTAAAAATAAAGTATCTCAACATTTTGCCAACACTCAACAGTGCCCTGATGTTTGAAATTCATTCCCATTTCTTGCATGGGACCTAAGCATGCACCCAAGGACAAAGATTTGATTTTTCAACCAATTTATATGCACTGGAGCATGTGCATGTAGTTCAAATTTCAATTATGCACATAAAATGCCTAGAAAACCCAGTTAATGTATAAAAATGTTCAAACAAACCCCAAAAAATTCCAAAATTTAACACAACACTCCTGTTGTCCTATGTTCACACTAGAATTTTTTTGAAAGCAATAAGAGGCAGAGGATAACGTTTCTTCCCCAAAGGTGGCACATTCCCTACCGAAACCATCAGGCTTGTTTTGAGAAGCTCTGGTTTGTGAGAAGCTTATACCCAAACCTGCCCCAAATGGGAAATTTTTTTACCAAGGAATGTTGATGCCGCTCCATGATAGCATGCCAAGTTTCATGAATTTCAGACGAGTTTTGGTTTTACTAGAATTTAAAAACCAGGTATCTCAATGTTTATGCCTGAGTGACGGTGGCAGAGTGTTTGACATTCATTCCCATTTCTTGCATGGGACCTAAGCATGCAACCAAGGACACAAATTTGAATTTTCAACCAATTTATATGCATTAGAGCATGTGCATGTAGTTCAAATTTGAATTATGCACATAGATGCATTGAAAACTCAATTATTGCATAAAAATGTCCAAACAAACCCCGAAAAATCCCAAAAATTGACACAACACTCCTGTTGTTCTGTGTTGATATGAGAAATTTTTTGAAAGCAATAAGAGGCAATGGATATCGTTTCGTCCCCAAAGGTGGGACGTTCCCTACAGAAACCATGAGGCTTGTTGTGAGAAGCTCTGGTTTGTGAGAAGCATATACCCAAACCTGCCCCAAATGGGATAAAAACTTTACCACGACATGTTGATGCTGCTCCATGATAGCATGCCAAGTTTCATGAATTTTGGATGAGTTTTTTACGTCTCCAACGTATCTATAATTTTTGATTGTTCCATGCTGTTATATTATCATGCTTGGATGTTTTACAATCATTTTATAGTCATTTTATGTCATTTTTTGGTACTAACCTATTGACATAGTGCCCAGTGCCAGTTGCCGTTTTCTGCATGTTTTTTAATCGCAGGAAATCAATACCAAATGGATTCCAAATGCAGCGAAACTTTGTGAGGATTTTTTTGGGCCAGAAGACATCCAGTGGGCCAGGAAAGCACCTGGGGGTGCTCCGAGGGGAGCACAACCCACTAGGGCGCGCCAGGGGTGAATGAAATATGCCCTAGAGCCGATAATAAAGTTATTATTTATTTCCTCATATCATGATAAATGTTTATTATTCATGCTAGAATTATATTAACCAGAAACATAATACATGTGTGAATACATAGACAAACATAGTGTCACTAGTATGCCTCTACTTGACTGGCTCGTTGATCGAAGATGGTTGTGTTTCTTGGCCATAGACATGAGTTGTCATTTGATTAACATGTTCACATCATTAGGAGAATGATGTGATTGACTTAACCCATTCTGTTAGCTTAGCACTTGATTGTTTAGTATGTTGTTGTTGCTTTCTTCATGACTTATACATGTTTCTATGAATATGAGATTATGTAACTCCCGTTTACCGGAGGAACACTTTGTGTGCTACCAAACGTCACAACGTAACTGGGTGATTATAAAGGAGCTCTACAGGTGTCTCTGAAGGTACATGTTGATTTGGCGTATTTCGAGATTAGGATTTGTCACTCCGATTGTCGGAGAGGTATCTCTAGGCCCTCTCGGTAATGCACATCACTATAAGCCTTGCAAGCAATGTAGCTAATGAGTTAGTTGCGGGGTGATGCATTACGTAACAAGTAAAGAGACTAGCCGGTAACGAGATTGAACTAGGTATTGAGATACCGACGATCAAATCTCGGGCAAGTAACATACCGATGACAAAGGGAACAACGTATGTTGTTATGCAGTTTGACCGATAAAGATCTTCATAGAATATGTAGGAGCCAATATGAGCATCAAGGTTCCGCTATTGGTTATTGACCGGAGACGTGTCTCGGTCATGTCTACATAGTTCTCGAACCCGTAGGGTCCGAACGCTTAAAGTTCAGTGACGATCGATATAATGAGTTTTTGTGTTTTGATGTACCGAAGGTAGTTCGGAGTCCTGGATATGATCACGGATGTGACGAGGAGTCTCAAAATGGTCGAGATGTAAAGATCGATATATTGGATGACTATGTTCGGACACTGGAAGTGTTTCGGGAGGTTTCAGACATATACTGGAGTACCGGGGGGTTACCGGAACCCCCCGGGGGATTTAGTGGGACTCATGGGCCCTAGTTGAGAAGAGGAGGGGCGGCCAGGGCAGGCTGCGCGCCCCCTCCCCCTCTAGTCTGAATTGGACAAGGAGGGGGGCGGCGCCCCCCTTTCCTTACTCTCCTCTCTCCCTTCCTTTCCCCCTCCTACTCCAACTAGGAAAAGAGGGAGTCCTACTCCCGGTGGGAGTAGGACTCCTCCCTGGCGCGCCCTCCTCCTGGCCGCCCCCCCTCCCCCTTGATCCTTTATATACGGGGCAAGGGGGCACCTCTAGACACAACAATTGATCTCTTGATCTCTTAGCCATGTGCAGTGCCCCCTCCACCATATTCCACCTCGGTAATACGGTAGCGGTGCTTAGGAGAAGCCCTGCGTCGGTAGCATCATCAACACCGTCATCACGCCGTCGTGCTGACGGAACTCTCCTGCAAAGCTCTGCTGGATCGGAGTTTATCGGACGTCATTGAGCTTAACGTGTGCTGAACTCGGAGGTGTCGTACGTTCGGTACTTGATCGGTCGGATCGCGAAGACGTACGACTACATCAACCGCGTTGTGCTAACGCTTCTGCTTTTGGTCTACGAGGGTACGTGGACAACACTCTCCCCTCTCGTTGCTATGCATCACCATGATTTTGCATGTGCGTAGGATTTTTTTTGAAATTACTACGTTCCCCAACAGTGGCATCCGAGCCAGGTTTATGCGTAGATGTTATATGCACTGATAACCCACAAGTATAGGGGATCGCAAAAGTTTCGATGGTAGAGTATTCAACCCAAATTTATTTATTCGACACAAGGGGAGCCAAAGAATATTCTCAAGTATTAGCAGTTGAGCAGTCAATTCAATCACACCTGGATAACTTAGTATCTGCAGCAAAGTATTTAGTAGCAAAGTAGTATGATAGTAATGATAACAGTGGCAAAAGTAAAGATAGCAGTTTTGTAGTGATTGTAACAGTAGCAACGGAAAAGTAAGTAAGCAAAGCACAATACGTGAAAGGCTCGTAGGCATTGGATCAGTGATGGATAATTATGTCGTATGCGATTCCTCATGTAATAGTTATAACATAGGCTGACACAGAACTAGCTCTAGTTCATCAATGTAATGTAGGCATGTATTCCGAATATAGTCATACGTGCTAATGGAAAAGAACTTGCATGACATCTTTTGTCCTACCCTCCCGTGGCAGCGGGGTCCTAGTGGAAACTAAGGGATATTAAGGCCTCCTTTTAATAGAGTACCAGACCAAAGCATTAACACATAGTGAATACATGAACTCCTCAAACTACGGTCATCACCGAGAAGTATCCCGATTATTGTCACTTCGGGGTTGTCGGATCATAACACATAATAGGTGACTATAGACTTTCAAGATAGGATCAAGAACTCACATATATTCATGAAACCATAATAGGTTCAGATCTGAAATCATGGCACTCGGGCCCTAGTGACAAGTGTTAAGCATAGCAAAGTCATAGCAACATCAATCTCAAAACATAATGGATACTAGGGATCAAACCCTAACAAAACTAACTCGATTACATGGTAAATCTCATCCAACCCATCACCGTCCAGCAAGCATACGATGGAATTACTCACGCACGACGGTGAGCATCATGAAATTGGTGATGGAGGATGGTTGATGATGACGACAGCGACGAATTCCCCTCTCCGGAGCCCCGAACGGACACCAAATCATCCCTGCCGAGAGTGATTAGGGCTTGGCGGCGGCTCTGTGTCGTAAAACGCGATGAAACTTTCTCTCTGATTTTTTTCTCCGCGAAACGGAATATATGGAGTTGGAGTTGAGGTCGGTGGAGCATCAGGGGTTCCGCGAGATAGGGGGTGCGCCCAGGGGGAGGGGCGCGCACCCCACCCTCGTGGACAAGGTGTGGGCCCCCTGGCCTTGATTCTTTCGCCAGTATTTTTTATATTTTCCAAAAGTTATCTCCGTGGATTTTCAGGTCATTGTGAGAACTTCGCTTTTCTGCACAATGAACAACACCATGGCAGTTCTGCTGAAAACAGCGTCAATCCAGGTTAGTTTCATTCAAATCATGCAAGTTAGAGTCCAAAACAAGGGCAAAAGTGTTAGGAAAAGTAGATATGTTGGAGACGTATCAACTCCCCCAAGCTTAAACCTTTGCTTGTCCTCAAGCAATTCAGTTGATAAACTGAAAGTGATAAAGAAAAACTTTTACATACTCTATTTGCTCTTGTTGTTGTAAATATGTAAAGCCAGCATTCAAGTTTTCAGCAAAGATTATGAACTAACCACATTCACAATAACACTTAGGTCTTATATTTACTCATATCAATGGCATAATCAACTAGCGAGCAATAATAATAAGACTCGGGTGACAACACTTTCTCAAAACAATCATAATATGATATAACAAGACGATATCTCGCTAGCCCTTTCTGAGACCGCAAAACATAAATGCAGAGCACCTTTAAATATCAAGGACTGACTAAACATTGTAATTCATGGTAAAAGGGATCCAGTCAAGTCATACCCAATATAAACTAATAGTAATGAATGCAAATGACAGTGTGCTCTCTAGTGGGTGCTTTTTAATAAGAGGGTGATGAATCAACATAAAAGTAAATAGATAGCCCTTCGCAGAGGGAAGCGGGGATTTGTAGAGGTGCCAGAGCTCGATTTTGAAATAGAGATGAATAACATTTTTAGCGGTATACTTTCACCGTCAACGCAACAACTATGAGATCTCGATATCTTCCATGCTACATACATTATAGGCGGTTCCCAAACAGAATGGTAAAGTTTATACTCCCCCACCACTAACAAGCATCAATCCATGGCTTGCTCGAAACAACGAGTGCCTCCAACTAGCAACAGCCCTGGGGGAGTTTTGTTTAATTATTTTGGTTTGCTTTGATCTTTATGATCATGGAACTGGGCATCCCGGTTACCAGCCATTTTCTCATGAATGAGGAGCGGAGTCCACTCCCCTTGAGAATAACCTACCTAGAAGGAAGATACAGACAACCCTAGTTGAAACATGAGCTGCTCGAGCATACAAAACAGAATTTCATTTGAAGGTTTGGAGTTTGGCACATACAAATTTACTTGGAACGGCAGGTAGATACCGCATATAGGAAGGTATGGTGGACTCATATGGAATAACTTTGGGGTTTATGGAGTTTGGATGCACAAGCAGTATTCCCGCTTAGTACGGGTGAAGGCTAGCAAAATACTGGGAAGTGACCAACTGAGAGAGCGACAACAATCATGAACATGCATTAAAATTAATCTACACTGAGTGCAAGCATGAGTAGGATATAATCCACCATGAACATAAATATCATGAAGGCTATGTTGATTTTGTTTCAACTACATGCGTGAACATGTGCCAAGTCAAGTCACTCAAATCATTCAATGCAGGATACCACCCTATCATACCACATCACAACCATTTTAATAGCATTTTGGCACGCAAGGTAAACCATTATAAGCTCCTAGCTAATTAAGCATGGCATAAGCAACTATAATCTCTAATTGTCATTCCAAACATGTTTATTCATAATAGGCTGAATCAGGAACAATGAACTCTTCATATTTACAAAAACAAGAGAGGTCGAGTTCATACCAACTTCTCTCATCCCAATCAATCCATCATATATCGTCATTATTTCCTTTCACTTGCACGACCGAATGGTGTGTATAATAATAATAGTGCACGTGCATTGGACTAAGCTGGAATCTGCAAGCATTCAATTCAATAGAGAAGACAAGGTAATATGGTCTCTTGGTTAATTCAACAATCATGCATATGAGAGCCACTAAGCATTTACAATATGGTCGTCTACTCTTGAACCCCAAAGGAAAGGAAAGAAATAAAACTATTTACACGGGAAAGCTCCCAACAAGTAAAAGAAGAACGAGAAATATTTTTTGGGTTTTGATTTTAATTACTACTAAAAGCATGGAAATTAAACTAACTAATTTTTTTGGTTTTCTTAAAGTTTATAAAACACACAAGAAGAAGGCTAGAAAAAGGAAATTAAACTAGCATGGATAATACAATGAAAGAGTATGAGCACCGACGACTAGAATAAGTGTGTGAACATGAATGTAAAGTCGGTGAGAAATACGTACTCCCCCAAGCTTAGGCTTTTGGCCTAAGTTGGTCTATGCCGAAGGATCGCGGCTACTCTCCCCGGTGTACTGAGGAGTGTCATCGTACTGCCACTAGCTGGCGATCTCCTCTGGATCCCACTGATAACAAGATGGACGATAAGGGTCCAGTGGTGGTTCCGTCTCAGGCTCTGGAGCTGATGTCTGGCCTCGATGTGCATACACAGCCTTCGACAAGACAAGGTACTGACCTACAGTTAAATCGAACAAAGAAGGTGCAGGCAGGGTAATAATCTCATTGTGTTTCTTATTAAATCTGAGGTTATACAGAAGCATCTTATCATCATTGTCAACAATAAACTCATGCGCTACCATGCTCCTGTAATCTAAAAAGGTAAGAGGCAGTAGAGGCTCCTATTTCTCATCATGCCTAATAGGTATCTCGAAATGTTTAGCAAGGCATGCAGCATAGATATGTCCAAAGATGGGCCCTTTGTACAGTTCAGACTTAATCGTTTATAATGGCGCCCATAATAAAAGTATTATGACCGAATAAGGCATGGAGCAGAATAATAATATTAGGAACACTTAAGTTTCCACTATTTCCACGACCAATTAAGCATCGACTAGCAAATATGGCAAAGTAGCGTAAAACAGGAAAATGTATGCTAGTGATCCTCGCATCGGAACCCTTCCTCGGTTGCCCTACAGTAATAGTATCAACAAAACCATCCACATCTTTACGATGTGGTTCATCTAAGCTGCCCTCTAAGGGTATTCTACAAGACGCGCAAAAATTAAGTAATGACATTTCCTTAGCCTCATTATATAAATGAAAAGATATTGAAGGAGGTGATTTCTTAGGATAATAGTAAAAGTTTAGCACGAAAGTATTGGTAAGTAAGAGATATTGTTTGATCCGGTCGTGGAGGAAGTCGGTGAGGCCCGCATTTTCAGCCAAAGAATAAAAGTCTTCATAAATCCCGGCTGCTCTCAAGAAATTATCACATGGCCACTCACAAGGCCTTACTTCCGCTACGCGCGGAAGATTATACTTGGCCTTTTCTTTCTCCTTAGCTTTTTTATCCTTAGAGCTTTGGCTAGATGAGCCCCTCAAGAACAACCTCTTCATCTTTTTCTGAAAATTTCTGAAATTTTTAGTAACTTCAAAATAAGAGTGAATCAAACTAAACAAGATTGATAGCAACTACTCCCACAAGTGCCTAGAGCCTATATCATGCATTAGAATTACTTGGGACCTCATAAATTTGACATGAAAGCTCAAGAACAGGGTCACCTATGCAGCAAAAAATTGCAATGAATAAAGCACTAGAACAAAAACTAATTGGACCAATGGAGGAGTCACATACCAAGAAACAATGTCCCAAAGCAGTTTTGTGAATGGAGCTTTAAGCAAGGAGATCGAAAATCGCAGCAAAATGAGCTAGAACTCATGCTTGAGCTGGATGGGGATTTTTTGGGAGGAAGATGGAGTGTGTGGGTGCAGGAATAAGTGGAGGGGGGCCACCATGGGCCCATGAGGCAGGGGGGCGTGCCCAGGGGGAGGGGGCACGCCCTGGACCCTCGTGGCCAGGTGCTTGCCTCCCCTGCTGTGTTCTTAGTACCTAAAATCCTCAAATATTCCATAAAAAATCATACTAAATTTGCAGGGCATTTGGAGCACTTTTATTTTCGGGATATTTTTTATTGCATTGATAGTTCAGAAAACAGACAGATAATACTATTTTTGCTTTATTTATTCTAAATAAAAGAAAGTAAAAATAGGGTACAGAAGGTTGTTCCTTCTAGTTTCATCCATCTCATGATCATCAGAAGGAATCTACTAACAAGGTTGATCAAGTCTTGTTAACAAACTCATTCCGAATAACATGGAACCGGAGAAATTTCGAATAACACTAGGTTACCTCAACCGGGATATGAACATCCCCAACAATAAGAATATCATACTTTTTCTTGACAGTACGAAGAGGAAATTCAAAACCTCCAAAAATGATAGTTGTAACTTTTTCAATAGAATTGATGCTATGAACTTGAGATTGTTTCCTCGGAAAGTGTACCGTATGCTCATTGCCATTAACAGGAAAAGTGACATTGCCTTTGTTGCAATCAATAACAGCTCCTGCAGTATTAAGAAAATGTCTACCAAGGATAATAGACATACTATCGTCCTCGGGATATCAAGAATAACAAAGTTCGTTAAGATAGTGACATTTGCAACCACAACAGGCACATCCTCACAAATACCAACAGGTATATCAGTTGATTTATCGGCCATTTGCAAAGATATTTCAGTAGGTGTCAACTTATTTAATTCAAGTCTATGATATAAAGAGTGATGCATAACACTAACACCGACTCTAAGATCACATAAAGCGGTTTTAACATATTTTCTTTTAATGGGGCATGGTATAGCTGGTACCCCTGGATCTCCAAGTTTCTTTGGTATTCCACCTTTAAAAGTATAATTAGCAAGCATGGTGGAAATTTCAGCTTCCGGTATCTTTCTTTTATTTGTAATGATATCCTTCATGTATTTAGCATAAGGGTTTAATTTAAGCATATCAGTTAAGCGCATACGTAAGAAGATAGGTCTAATCATTTCAGCAAAGCGCTCAAAATCCTCATCATCCTTTGTCTTGGATGGTTTAGGAGGAAAAGGCATGGGTTTCTGAACCCATGGTTCTCTTTCTTTACCATGCTTCCTAGCAACAAAATCTCTCTTATCATAACGTTGATTCTTTGATTGTGGGTTATCAAATCAACAGCAGGTTCAATCTCTACATCATTATTATTGCAAGGTTGAGCATCAACATGAACATTATCATTAACCTTATCACTAGGTTCATGTTCATCACCTGATTGTGTTTCAACATCAGAAATAGAAATATCATTAGGATTCTCAGGTGTGTCTATAACAGGTTCACTAGAAGCATGCAAAGTCCTATCATTTTTCTTGTTCTTCTTTTTAGAAGGACTAGGTGCATCTACATTATTTCTCTGAGAATCTTGCTCGATTCTCTTAGGGTGGCATTGAGGATACAAAGGTTCCTGAGTCATTCTACCAGTTCTAGTAGCCACTCTAACCGCAAAATCATGTTTCTTATCTAATTCAACGAGCAAATCACTTTGAGCTTTAAGTACTTGCTCTACTTGAGTGGTAACCATAAGAAGCATATTTGCTAATGAGTTTAAGTTCAACTTTAACTCTAGCGATATAATCACTCAAGTGTCCTATCATGTAAGAATTACTCTTTAATTCTCTGCCAACATAAGCATTAAAACTTTCGTGCCTAGCCATAAAGTCATCAAATTCATCTAAACATTGGCTATGAAATTTAGTAGGCGGGATTTCAACCTTATCATATCTATAGAGAGAATTTACCTTTACTACCTATGTCGGGTTATCAAGACAATGTGTTTCTTCAACGGGTAGATTAAGACCATGTATTACTTCAATAGGAGGTAAATTCTTAACATCTTCAGCTTTAATACCTTTTTCTTTCATTGATTTCTTTGCCTCTTGCATATCTTCAGGATTGAGAAATAGAACACCTCTCTTCTTCGGAGTAGGTTTAGGAATAGGCTCAGGAGTTGGCTAAATTGGCTCAGGAATTGCCTCAAGAATTGGCTCAGGAAGAGTCCAATTATTTTCATTAGTCAACATATTATTCAATAACAATTCAGCTTGGTCGACTGTTCTTTCCCTGAAAACACAACCAGCAGAACTATCCAAGTAGTCCTTGGAAGCATCGGTTCGTCCATTATAAAAGATATCAAGTATTTCATTTTTCTTAAGAGGGTGATCAAGCAAAGCATTAAGTAATCGGAAAAGCCTCCCCCAAGCTTGTGGGAGATTCTGTTCTTCAATTTGCACAAAATTATATATTTCCCGCAAGGCAGCTTGTTTCTTATGAGCAGGGAAATATTTAGCAGAGAAGTAATAAATCATATCCTAGGGACTACGCACACAACCAGGATCAAGGGAATTAAACCAAGTTTTACCATCACCAGTTAATGAGAACAGAAATATCTTAAGGATATAATAATAGCGAGACTTCTCATCATTAGTAAACAGGGTGGCTATATCATTCAACTTGGTAAGATGTGCCACAACAGTTTTAGATTCATAGCCATAAAAAGGATCAGATTCAACCAAAGTAATTATCTCAAGATCAACAGAGAATTCACAATCCTTATCAGTAACAAAGATAGGTGAAGTAGCAAAAGCAGGGTCATATTTCATCCTAGCATTCAAAGTTTTCGGTTTAAGTTTAGCTAGTAACTTCTTAAGATCAGATCTATCATTGCAAGCAAAAAGATCTCTAGCAGTTTCTTCATCCATAACATAACCCTCAGCAACAACAGGTAATTCATACTTAGGGGGAGAACCTTCATCATCACTATCATCAATAATTTCATCTTCAATAATTTCATTCTCTCTAACCCTAGCGAGTTGTTCATCAAGATATTCACCTAATGGCACAGTAGTATCAAGCATAGAAGTAGTTTCATCATAAGTATCATGCATTGCAGAAGTGGCATCATCAATAACATGCGACATATCAGAATTCATATCAGTAGAAGGTTTAGGTGTCGCAAGCTTACTCAAAACGGAAGGAGAATCTACAGCAGAGCTAGATGGCAGTTCCTTACCTCCCCTCGTAGTTGAGGGAAAAATCTTAGTTCTTGCGTCTTTCAAGTTCATCATAGTGAACAGTAGATATAAATTCCAAGTGACTCAAAGAATAGAGCTATGCTCCCCGGCAACGGCGCCAGAAAATAGTCTTGATAACCCACAAGTATAGGGGATCGCAACAGTTTTCGAGGGTAGAGTATTCAACCCAAATTTATTGATTCGACACAAGGGGAGCCAAAGAATATTCTCAAGTATTAGAAGTTGAGTTGTCGATTCAACCGCACCTGGATAACTTAGTATCTGCAGCAAAGTATTGAGTAGCAAAGTAGTATGATAGTAATGATAAAAGTGGCAAAAGTAAAGATATCAGTTTTGTAGTGATTGTAACAGTAGCAACGGAAAAGTAAATAAGCAAAGCACAATCTGTGAAAAGCTCATAGGCATTGGATCAGTGATGGATAATTATGTCGGATGCAATTCCTCATGTAATAGTTATAACATAGGGTGACACAGAACTAGCTCCGGTTCATCAATGTAATGTAGGCAAGTATTCCGAATATAGTCATACATGCTTATGGAAAAGAACTTGCATGCCATCTTTTGTCCTACCCTCCCGTGGCAGCGGGGTCCTAGTGGAAACTAAGGGATATTAAGGCCTCCTTTTAATATAGAACCAGACCAAAGCACTAACACATAGTGAATACATGAACTCCTCAAACTATGGTTATCACCGAGAAGTATCCCGATTATTGTCACTTCGAGGTTGTCGGATCATAACACATAATAGGTGACTATAGACTTGCAAGATAGGATCAAGAACTCACATATATTCATGAAAACATAATAGGTTCAGATCTGAAATCATGGCACTCGGGCCCTAGTGACAAGCATTAGGCATAGCAAAGTCATAGCAACATCAATCTCAGAACATAACGGATACTAGGGATCAATCCCTAACAAAACTAACTCGATTACATGGTAAATCACATCCAACCCATCACCGTCTAGCAAGCCTATGATGGAATTACTCATGCACAGCGGTGAGCATTATGAAATTGGTGATGGAGGATGGTTGATGATGATGACGGTGATGAATCCTCCTCTCTAGAGCCCCGAACGGACTCTAGATCAGTCCTCCAGAGAGAGATTAGGGCTTGGCGGCGGCTCCGTGTCGTAAAACGCGATGAAACTTTTTTCTCTTATTTTTTTCTCTGCGAAATGGAATATATGGAGTTGGAGTTGAGATCAGTGGAGCATTAGGGGGCCCACGAGACAGGGGGGCGCGCCCAGGGGGAGGGGGCATGCCCCCCACCCTCGTGGACAGGGTGTGGGCCCCCTGGCCTTGTTTCTTTCGCCAGTATTTTTTATATTTTCCAAAAGTTATTCCATAGATTTTCAGGTTATTCCGAGAACTTTTGTTTTCTGCACAATAAACAACACCATGGCAGTTCTGCTGAAAACAGCATCCGTTCGGGTTAGTTTCATTCAAATCATGCAAGCTAGAGTCCAAAACAAGGGCAAAAGTGTTTGGAAAAGTAGATATGTTGGAGACATATCATGCACGAGTTGAACACAAGTGAGTTGTGGGCGATACAAGTCATACTGCTTACCAGCATGTCATATTTTGGTTCGGCAATATTGTTGGATGAAGCGGCCCGGAGCGACATTACACGTACGCTTACGCGAGACTGGTTCTACCGATGTGCTTTACACATAGGTGGCTGGCGGGTGTCAGTTTCTCCAACTTTAGTTGAACCGAGTGTGGCTACGCCCGGTCCTTGAGAATTTTAAAACAGCACTAACTTGACGAACTATCGTTGTGGTTTTGATGCGTAGGTAAGAACGGTTTTTGCTCAGCCCATAGTAGCCACGTAAAACTTGCAACAACAAAGTAGAGGATGTCTAACTTGTTTTTGCAGGGCATGTTGTGATGTGATATGGTCAAGACATGATGCTAAATTTTATTGTATGGGATGATCATATTTTGTAACAAAGTTATCGGCAACTAGCAGGAGCCATATGGTTGTCGCTTTATTGTATGCAATGCAATCGCCCTGTAATTGCTTTACTTTATCACTAAGCGGTAGCGATAGTCGTAGAAGCAATAGGTGGCGAAACGACAACGATGATACAATGAAGATCAAGGTGTCACGCCGGTGACGGTGGTGATCATGACAGTGCTTCGAAGATGGTGATCACAAGCACAAGATGATGATGGCCATATCATATTACTTATATTGATTGCATGTGATGTTTATCCTTTATGCATCTTATTTTGCTTTGATTGACGGTAGCATTATAAGATGATCCCTCACTAAATTTCAAGGTATAAGTGTTCTCCCTAAGTATGCACCATTGCGAAAGTTCTTCATGCTGAGACACCACGTGATGATCGGGTGTGATAGGCTCTACGTTCAAATACAACGGGTGCAAAACAGTTGCACACGCGGAATACTCAGGTTAAACTTGACGAGCCTAGCATATACAGATATGGCCTCGGAACACCTAGACCGAAAGGTCAAGCGTGAATCATATAGTAGATATGATCAACATAGTGATGTTCACCATTGAAAACTACTCCATCTCACATGATGATCGGACATGGTTTAATTGATTTGGATCACGTGATCACTTAGATGATTAGAGGGATGTCTATCTAAGTGGGATTTCTTAAGTAATGTGATTAATTGAACTTTAATTTATCATGAACTTAGTACCTGATAGTATTTTTGCTTGTCTCCGTTATTGTAGATAGATGGCCCATGTTGTTGTTCCGTTGAATTTTAATGCGTTCCTTGAGAAAGCTAACACTACAAAAAAATACACTTCCGTGATGATACGTGTTTGTCACAATAGGTCGCGTTTTTTGTCATGCATGTACATCCATGACGATTTTATGACAGAATCAGGATAGTCATACCTGTGCTGTCGTAGAAGTGTTCCATGACATTACCAAAATTATCATCACGGAAGTGTCCACTTCCATGATGATAAATCGCGCATCACAGAAGTGCTTCCGTCAAGGGTGACCGACACGTGGCATCCATCGTAACGGAACGCCGTTAAGCTATCGGGTCGGGTTTTGGCTCCGATAACCCGTTAACAGCCCCGACCAATGGGGATGTAAAATCATCATTGGCTGGAGGAAACATATGTCGGCTCATCGTTGGGACAGATGTCATCCGTTCATTGGACCGAAGTCGCCTATGATACAGCGACACGTGGCATGGCCCAACAGAGGCCCATTCCTGTGAAAAGGCCGGCTCGTTTGACTTGGTCAAAAGGTGGCGGCCCGGCCCACGGAAAGCCTGTTAACGGCATGTTCGCATATAGCCCATTTACAGCCCGCTAACCCTGGGCCCGTTACGCCCTATCCGAATTGGGCCCAGTAGCGTCAACTGGGCCGTCCAATATGATTCAGCCTGTTTTAACTTCTGGCCCATGTGTGGCCCATGACTTCTTTCGGCCCATATGAGGACCTTTGTAACTCTTGGCCCATTAACGGCCCGTGGTGAAACTGGCCCATAATGAACAGTGTATCACTTTATACCCATTAACGGCCCGTTATACCATTGAGCCATTTCCAGCCCAAGTTATCTTTCGGCCTTCTCAGGGCCCATTGATTCTTGGGCTCATTTGCAGCATTCGGTTACATACGGCCCGTTACTGTCATTTTCTGCTTGTGGGCCAAATTCAGCCCGTCGTTACAGTCGGCCCGTTTGTGGACCGTTAATACGTTGGGCCATTTTCATGTCAAAAAAAAACCGTTGGGCTGTTTTCATAGAGTTGTCAAATACGGCCTATTAACGGCCCGTTATGGTCCACAAATAGTACGGCCCATGATTGGTGAAATGATGATACACCCCGTAGAAGGCCCATGGATCCTACGGCCCGTATGAGGCCCATGGATAGTACAGCCCGTAGCAGGCCCATGGATCGTACGGCCCATAGAAGACCCATGGAACCTATGGCCCGTAGAAGGCCCATGGACCCTAACGCCCGTATAGAAGGCCGATGGATCCTACGGCCCGTATAGAAGGCCAATGGATCCTATGGTCGGACGAAGGCCCATGGATCATACGGCCTGCAGGAGGCCCATGGTTACAACAGTCCGTGTGTTGCCATGATTATTTTGGCCTAGTTACCAAAAATAGGCTATTGTGGCCACTAGAAAAACACAGAAAAAAACTGCAGTGACTACAAGCAAACAACTAAAAAAGACAATAAGGAAATAAATAAACAAGCAATTAAGGCTAGCCTATTACCGCTATTACACATATTACATCCACTGGGCATCAAAGTTCGCCACCAGTGCAAATATAGGGAACAAAGCAGCATATTACATACACTGGCCGTCAAAATTGGCCACCAGTGCAAATAAACGCGGCAGCAAAACAAGAGCATAACTGAAATAACTTCAGAAGAGCTCAAGAAACTTTATCATGGGTATCCACCATGCTGGCAATAAGCTTAGCAAGTTGATTAGCTTTGTCCTGTTTGGCGCTAAAATCCTCCAACGCTTGCTGTTGCACCAGAAAGTATGCATCTGAATGCTCCAGGGACTTCCGCAGTCCTTCCGCTTCTTGTCGCAGCACAGCTGATCGATGTCTTTCAGCTTGTAGTTGAGACTCAAGAAACCGAACTGATTCAGACAGTGAGTTTGAATAGCTTGTGCATGCGGTAGTGGCCAGTAACTCGAACACTAAACCAAGACAGGACTTTGGGGTTGTCTCGCTGTCTTCAAGATAGTCTTCCTTAGCTGTTTTATCAGCTTTGTTGGAGACCAACAAGGATGTGTCACTATCCTGAACCTTATCTGCATTACTTCCTTTACCATTGCTTAATAAGGCACTCTTCCCCAATATTCTGTCAGCATTCTAAAAGAAGAAACAAGCAGACACATAACAAGTTTAGCATGTACTAGTATATGAAACTCATTTCGGTGAACCAGTTCATTAGTAAGGTGGACAGGATTAAACTACCAAGTCTTCTATTGCCAAGTACTAGTACATAATAAAAGCATCAAACAAACATATATCTATGTCCTATGGTCACTGCATTGTCTTGCCAAATCAAAATAGAGACACGGTTCAAATCATATCAGTTCAAGACAAAGCAGCAGTGAAAGAATACAAAGCGTGGGAAACTACACGGCACAACAAGATTTCAGATGGGTACCACGGGTCTACATGTACAACAACACTATTGGCTCTGTTGTGATGCTAGTAATGTGCATGATATGAAAGTCAACTGTATACACAATTGAAATTGAAATCAACAGAGCTATTGATAAGAGCAAACCTGTTAAAGAAACATGCGTGAACATACCTGCTGTGCCATTGGAGTTTCGATTGGATCCTTCAATTTAAAAATAAGTTTGTATGAGTAAATACAGTGATACAAGAGCAAAGCAATCATAGTTAAAAAAGGCGCGCCTAAGCGAGCGCTTAAGCGCGCCTAGGCTCTAGGCGTTGGCAAAACGCATTGCGCATAACTACGCATAATCTGTGCATAACTGCGCATAAGCATGCGCTTTGGTCAGTAAAGCGCAAGGCGGTGGCAAAACGCACAATTAACGCCTAGCGCTTTTTTGAACTATGATAGCAATGGAATCTTAAATTAGAACAGTTGTTCTTCAGGTTTAGGCACTTGTTCTACATGAACAGAGTACAGTAAGACGCAAGAATAAAATACTTAAAAATAGAAAATGAGCTCATAGACCTTACCACATTCTTGGTTCGGGACCAGTACAGAACAAGGCGTTCCCAGTCATCGTCCAGTAAATGTGTCTCAGGAGAACGTAAGGGAATTTGATGAGTTTCTTTGCCGGTGAAGTACGTTTTCTTCAGGTAATTCCGATACTGCCACCAAGCATTCTTGAAGATAGCAGAGGTATTAGCACAGGTTACCTCATCCTGAGTTTCCAAATCGGTCCTTCTCTATAGAGAAAAATGGGAAAATTTGCTGTATTATAACCATCATGGAGGTAGGATGTATGGGACGAAGCAAAGTAATTGCCATGAATAACATTACTTACACATAACTCCTGGACAAACACCTGCAACTGGCATTTTCCTTCATCTTCAGTATAATATTTCCAAGATGGGAAGATACGCACATACGATTTAACAACATCAAATGCGATAGATGCTAAACTACGACTGGCTGGTTGTGCTTCCTCCACAGGAATAGGCGTACTAACTGGTGGAGTTGGGGTTCGCCGTGATAGTACTGGCCCTTTGGGCACTGGAGCTGCCTTACTAACTGCTCTTGTTTGGGAGCTCTGTGGTGGAGATGGTGCTGTGTCAACAGGAACTGGGTTACTATCGGCTGGGGTTGGGGTTAGATTGGGTGAAGCTGGTTCTCTGTCCATCGCAGTAGGGGTACAATCTGCGAGAGTTTGGGTTATGTGTGGTAGGGCTGGTTCTTGTGCATGTACAACCGGGGTGCTATCTCCACCAAGAGGTAGCACTGTTTTATTTGAAGACCGTGTTTTTATTCCGCTAGATACTGGCATCACCCGCTCCAATTCAAATGGCTGATAAACAGGAAACATAGTTGAATGTACAGACATTGTATGAGAGACAGATGCAATAGATAGTGTGGAAAAAAGAGGGCATGAAATAGTTGACATGTATATTGTTTAACTAAAATGGATAGCATGACATAATTTCACATATATGATGTCTATCTAAACTGGATAGCATAGCATAACATAATTCAAAGATATGATGAATAACTAAACAGGATCGCATGACATAATTCACCTACATGTTATCTAAGTAATCAGGATCGCATCATTTAATTCACATATGTGATTTATATGCTAAACAGAGGGCATTCGATATGATGTCTGAACTAAGAACATGGTGTTGAATATTGTGTATATGATGTCTAAACTATGCAATGCAAGACACCGTATGCATGATATGAGCAGTATAACCGTGCCAAGTTAGAGCATACACCTCAGTGGGGGAATAGGACTGGTCATCTGTCTCTGAATCCATCTCTGAGGAGCTATCGGGACCCAACAAGAGATCTGCTTCGACAGGTAGCACTGTCTGCTCTGAAGGCCTTGTTTTCACTCCAGATTTTTCCATCTCCCACCCAAATGGCTGATTCACAGGAAGAGTAGTTTAATGTACAAACATTGTCGACAAATGGAAATGTAATGAAGAAAAGGATGGGCAAGATATCATTCAAATATATGATGCCTGGTTAAACAGGATGGCATTGCACATTTCACATATATTATGGCTGGCTAAAAGACATGAGACTGCATAATTCCCATATATGATATAGAAACTAAACAGGTGGCATTACAGAACATGTCTAAACTAAGCAGATGACATATATGATGTCAAAAGTAGGCACTGCAAGGCAACATATGCATGATATGACTAACATCATCATGCCAAGGTAGAGCAAACACCTTGGGGGGTAAATAGGAGTGGTCAGCGGCGTCTGAATACGCCTCAGAACAGATATCTTCCTCTGGATTACAATCTGGAGAGGGGTGGGGAGGGTTTGCCATTGAACCCACCATGGAGCGATGTCTGCATGACATTGTATTGCCGCGCAAAACTCTTCTCTTTTTCTCTACATGTTCAGCATGACTGTGTACAATATCTGACATGCATACGAAAAAATATGGTGAGATTATGTAAGGAGAGCATGCAGAAATTTAGAGTGATGGTAACAACCAGTGGATCGACGTTTTTCCGTTGAACCAAAATAGCCCTAATGGATCGACGTGAATGTATAGTAATAAGTGATGCAACAAGTGTACAACCTCTTTGCCGTAGCCGTGTCGACCTCAGCATCATTGGGTTGGTCGCTGAAGCAGTTGAGGCAGAGGTGGCTGTCGGAGGTGTGGAGGAAGATCTGAGGAATCTGTAGACGGCGTCCAGGGCACTGCTCTGTTGTGATGGATCGTTCTGTCGTTGGAGCAGCTCCGGTGAGCCGTAAGACGTCAAGGCTGAAGCAGCACAAGACAGACATCGTCAATCTCAAGTGGGATTCTAATAGCATCTCCAATAGATGATGTAAAATGGATGTAAAATTAACATCACCAAAAACCACCTGACTACAACAGATGAGGTAAAAACTGTTGACTCTGAACTTAACTGTCGAAACTGAAATTTACTGTGGAATCTGAATGCTACTGTCGAAACTGAACACAATGGTAGCAGAGAGGCACTTGACATGTAGTTTAGGGAGGGCCTGCAGTTCATCTTCAACCTGCACCCCCCTGAGCCGCCAGCCACCACCGGCCGAACCGCCGGCCCCAGCGCCGCCTCGCCGCCCCGAAACAACTCGCCACCGCCACCCCGGCCAGCCCACTAGGCCCCCGCCCCCACCCTGAACCCTAAGATAGATAGTCGGGTACCTCTCCGGCGAGCCCCCGTCCCCGCTGCGGGTGGTTCTTCCTTAACTCCGGCGAGCCCCCCCCCCAACCCCTGAAAATCGACTGACCCAAAAGTCGATTCAGTCGACTGAAGTGTGGCTTAATCGGAGCAGAGCAGCAGCACGAGCGAGGGGGAGAGCAGCAGCAGCAGCTGGGCGAGCGAGCGATCGAGCGAGAGCCGGAGCAGCAGCAGCAGCGCGAGCGAGCGAGCGAGAGCCGGAGAAGCAGCAGCAGATCCGGCTGGTATGGACGCCGCCACCGAAGGGGCCTCGCACTGGGGGAGAGCTGCTGTGAAGATGTCGCCCGTGGCGCCGGCTTCAAGGTATCCGCTCCATGGGGGTGCGGGATGGAGCACCGTCGGCGCCGGGAGGTCGAGTTAAGGAGAAGGTGCGATGCGATGAGTGTACAACCTCTTTGGTGGCGCCTAGTAGGCCTCAGATTCGTCTGAGGAGTCGGTGAGGATGTTGCGGTTCCGGTGGAGCAGGTTAAGGCGGCACTGTGGGGATGGAGCAGCCACGATAGACGAGGCGATCGTCGGAGCAGCTCCTTGGATGTGGAGGACGGGGCGGCTGAACCGGCTGGACGGTGAGATGGACGACGGATCCTCATCCGCGGAGGTGGACGAGGGACGTCGAGCTGTTGCGATGGACGAAGTCGTCGGGGAAGAGGCTCCGGCTGGGCAGTGGTGACGTGGCGGATGGAGGAGGGTGGGGTTTCGCGGCTGGAGTGGAGAGGTTATGGCGGCCTGAGATTTCGAATGGCGATAAGGGGGCGATGGGAGGGGGTGAAGCATGACTTAAGGACGCGCTTGTCCAAAATGTAGGGTGTATTACAAAATTACCCCCCACCGATTTGAACTAGCGGCCCTTTCGGCTCAGGGTTAGAAGGGGGATTTCGCGTGTCAGGATTTGGCAGCTAGAGGGAGTTTTCGCACGCGTTGTAATTTCGGGATAGCAAGGCGCGGGTTGTGAAGGCGCCAGTTTTGGGAGCACGATATCTGAATTTTCGGGATATAACAAGACGCGGGTTGAATTTTAGGGACAAGCCTAACGTGTAGTAATATTGTACTTGTACGTACCAAATCAATTCGCACTTCCCTCAACCAAAAAGAAAACGAAAAAATAAAACTATTCACACCACACAAAGAGAGAGTCTTGCCCCGTTTTACTATACAAATGCTATTCAAAGCTACTCCCTCCTTCCATCTATATAGGGCCTAATGCGTTTTTCGATGCTAACTTTGACCAAATATTAGAGCAATGATATATGACATGCAACTTACACAAAGCACACCGTTAACTTCGTCTGTGAAAGGTTCTTTCAATGATATAATTTTCACATTGTGCATGTCATGTACTATTAATCTTGTCAATAGTCAAAGGCGGTCTTAAAAATCTCATTACGCCCTATATAGATGGAAGGAGGGAGTATGAATCCATGTTATGTCCGATTAATTTTTTCGCTTGCTGTATAATGCATGTAACCTACTCATACCAACATTTTAGTGCATTCCAAATGTCTATACTACCGCTGCAATTCGAACTAAATTTGAATTTGTTTCTCTATTTCAATAAGAATCTACAATCATGATTGTTGCCAACTTCAACCATCATAGTTTCCTTGCTATCCGCCAGATATAAATCGGACGGCCTATAATGCAGGATGGCAGGCACACCATCATCAACAACTCCGTTTTTTATAAGAGTAGAGATAAAATATATTAAATGTAGTATAACATGTTCATAAACACACCATGTGTATCACCGTTATATATATTCACACATGCGTCGGTTTAAAACACTATGATAAATTCTTCAAATATCCGAATTCGCTTTTTATAATGAAGTATATATGATCTCTATTCGTCTTTTACACCCACACAACCCTCTTATCTTTGTAGCTAGCGCTAACTTTCTCTTGTGCATGCACACGCCCGCATCCCTCTCACCCTCCCTCAGCATTCTCTAGCTCCATCGCGCAAATTCGTCTTTTCACTTTAGGTCGTTCACCCACGGTGTGTGTAGGCCCCCCAGCTCCTTCTTTACGGCACACATCGATCGATATGCCTCTCTAGCCAGGTGTGCCTAGCACAAACACAAGCTTCCCCTCTTCTCTTGTCACCGTCCATGCCTCACTCCCACCACTCTTTTCATCGTTCTCGTACTCGCACACTCCTCCCCGCTCGATATAGTATGCCTCTCGTACCACCTCCTACATGCATCCCTCTATCTCTATCCTTCTCCTCGTGCCTCGTTTGCTTCTAACACACACATGCATGTATACCGATCGATCTCCCAACATATACCTGGATCGACTTTAACTACCCCCCCATCGATCGACGTACCTCACAAGTTATGTCTCTCCTTTCTCTAACAAAGGGCGATTGATCTTCCTATGTAGTTATGTCTGCTTACCACAGCCACATCGTCCCCCCTCATCATTCGTGCATGCCTCCTGACCCGTCTCTCACACGCACGTGCACAGACAACAAGCAGCCATCTCCTCTCTTATTGATATTGCGGGCGTGCCCTCCGTTTGTCTAGCAAGCCTATCCCACCATTTGTTAGAAGCAACTCCACTACCACCCCCTCCAACACTCTAGCTCTGTCTCTCTCCCAACCTTATTCCTCTCCTGCACATATGCATGGATGCCGATCGATCTCCCTTAATACATGAGGCAGATCGATCTCCTTAATACATGAGGTAGGCCTCTCTCCTCCTCCACACATATACCAGCCATTGTACCTCTATAGTTAATTGGGCCTCCCTCTTCCCCCACCACACACCGATAGTCGAGCGCTGCAGGTAGGTATCCATGCCACAGAGACAAACTGCACATGTCCCCTCTCACGTTCCAGTAGGCCAGCCACTCTATATCTTTGACGTGGGCACACACAAATTTGATGGCACTCTTTATCGATCGCGTGCACACACACACACACATCATCATCCCTCTTTTCGATTCTATGGACACCTCAAGCCGGTGATACCTCCACTCTCTTCTTGTGGGTCGCCCCCTCTATATATATGTTATATCCAAGACTCTATTTCACACACATTGCATATGTTACATTTTTTGATTGACCCCCCCCCCCAAAAAAAACACTCAAGAACCCACACACTATATCTCTCTAGGTGTGTATCTCTCTCACACAACCCCACGTAGGTGGTGTACGTATACAAGAAGAGAATAGGTGCACCGTGCACGTACTCACGCTTCGTGCCTAGCCACACCCGTGCAGGTAAACGGTGGAGCTCATTTCTTTACGAAATGGCAGCCCACGTGCTAATTTGAACGCATGTAGTGGTTGTTTACCTAGGGAGGTGATGTACCACGCCTACACGAAACAAAGTTCGACTTGACGCGTTGCCGTGTTATTTTTAAATAAAGTTATAGCGCTCAATGGCACGTACACAGAATATAAAACGATTTTTATGGAGAAAAAGGTAGCCCGCTCACTATATACAATGGAGCCTTGCGTGCCTGGTTTGTTGCTCTTCAGAGTATCTCACACAAGGTTGCGGTGGCCTCTCTCTCTCACCGTTGGTCACTGATCCGGCCGCATCCCGTTCGCCGGGGGAAAGGGAGTGCGGTGGCCTCTCTCTCTCTCATCATTGGTCACTGATCCAGCCGCATCCCGTCCGTCAGGGGAAAGGGAGGAAGTGCATCGTTTCTCCGTTCGACGGTGCTGAGGCAGCACATCCCGACCTGCGGTACACGCCGCTCTCTCTGACCAAGCTCCGGCGCGGCAGGGCCTACGCCACCTACTCGCAGATTCTGCCCGCCGCCGCTCACCTAGTTACATCCCGACAACCTCCATGTATCCCCTACGGCCTTGCTCCACTGACCGTCTTCCCACGTCGCTACATGTGGATCTTCCGTAGTTCTTTGCCCAAAGCGTAGCTCGTCCAGTGTTTTTTACATATTGCATTCTCGTCCTCACACCGTTTTAGACAAACACAACCGTGTTGTTATCTTCCCTGAGGGCAAGGAATGTGCTTCCTTTTTATCGTCGCATGTGTCATCAACTGTTATTGGCCAGTAATTATTTCCTTTCTACCTCTTTTTTTGCAAACAGGGCTATCCATTTCACCTCGTTGCTATTGCGACCTTTTGGTGAACTGCACAAATCACTTTTTTCATAAGAGTGTTTTGTGCAGTTGTACTAAAATGTCACATGGGCAACGTCTCTACATTTCAGTGCGACTAGACAAAGGGGGATTGGTTTTGCTCTATCCTCCTCATCCAACTCCGAGCCTAATCTTGTCCAACTAGTTTGTCTTAAGAGAGACGCAAAGGTGACCGGCTTCTATTTATGTGTTTATTGTTTCATCAGCAGTCCTCTATTATCGTAATCACACTTAATATCTTTGGAACATGGACGCTCAGCTCTATTTTAGTGGAACTTCACAAAATTATCGGAATGTTGCATGCTCCAGACAACTACTTTTTTTCCCAACATGCCTAGTTGATTTAGATAGAGCTGGGGGGACATTGCTGCCAATGAAAGCATGGATCAATTTTAATTTAACACCTTCGCACAACTCTGTCTTCAGTTGTGATGTAATTATTAGCTCTGATCTGCTAATAATTGACATGCATTAGCAAGGAAGTTAGTTTTTTATTGTTTCCGAAAGAGCATCGATGGCAAGACACGTGAAACAGAAGCTGAAAGCTCACACCATTGTACAATTTCATGTCTCGCTGGAAAATTATTTGTATAGTACGTCAATTATGTAAACAAATGATGGAAGCTTGATAGCATTGCCAGAAGCCTCTTCATCATCCGGGTCCATGTGCCATGCACAAAATTATACTCCTTCGTTCCTAAATATTTGTCTTTTTACAAATTTCAAACGGGCATATTTTAGAGTGTAGATTCACTCATTTTGCTTCGTATGTGTACTCCCTCCGTTCCTAAATATTCTATTCGTCTTTATAGAGATTTCAACAAGTGACTACATACGGAGCAAAATGAGAGAATCTACACTCTAAAATATGTATATACATCCATATGTGCCAGTCCATTTGAAATCTCTAAAAAGACAAATATTTGAGTAGTCACTCGTTGAAATCTCTAGAAAGACAAATATACTCCGGAGTATATTTAAGAACCGAGAGGGTAGTGCACAACCGCATGGGAGACTCAGCCCGGTCGTTGCGCCGCATTAATAGTGAGTAATGAGCAGACAAATCTAAGCCCCACCTTTCCCACTATAAGTTGCTCTAAAGAAGCAACCATCAATACGCTCTTCTCTGAATCCGCTCATACTACTCCATCCGTCACTATTTATACAGCGCGCTTCAGAAAAAAGAAAAAGGATCTGTGGGACCAAGGCGACTAGCGATCGGCCTGAAAAATAGAATTGGTAGTTATAGCACGACGTCTATTACTAGAGGGAATAATGCGTACACACATGCATGCAGTGCTTCCACCCCGGGTACACACATGCATGCACTTACTCCACTCCGTCGGAGTAGTACATAGTACATGGAGAGAAAATTGTGGACTTGATTGCGGTCACCACGCCCTAATTAATTGAGCATTAAACCAAACGCATATAAAGTCTCTCTGGTGGTGGAAATGCATTGAGAGAAATGCATCATAATGAAGCGCGCCCTGTAAACTGTGATGGAGGGAGGAGTAGTATGAAGGTTCAAAACCAAGTACGCGTATGGCCAGTCGGTCAACGCACCTTCTCTTGGCATATCACTGACATGTGGGACAGGAGTGTGAGCAAACCGATCTCAATTGACGGCAAAGAGCCAACCCGCCGTTCCTTGAGAGAGACGAGGAGCGAGAACACACAGACGGGTTCGCATGGAGGCCAAGATATATTCGAGCATGGTTGGTTGATCGATATCATTCATTACATGTTGGGCTGCCATTTTCCGCCCTTCTCCGGAATAAATGTGTACTTTATCAAAGATAAAAAAATAAGAGTACAGACGCTCCACCATGCAGTTCTAGTAGTAGTACTACTCGTACTACTACGCTTGGCTCTTCGCCTCTTCGTGAAGTCGAACAATGATGGTACTCCGCATGTTGGGTACTATAGTGTATGCCTCTGACAACCTGACACCGAATGGACTGATGCATGTCCACCGAGGGTAGGTTGCATTAGTCAAAAGGCGTAAGCGAGCTTCACCTTGTCCTGCAAGCTTTTCCTCGTTCTACGAGTTGACGAGACACACCAAAAAGTAGTGCTAGTCCATACTCCCTCCTTTCCGGTTAATATGGCTTAATCTTTTTTGAGGGTAAATGAGAGAGCTTTATTCATATATAAGCATTCTTAGGACGATCAGCCAAGACACTGGTCACTAGGAAGCGAGGTACCCCGCAAATAAAGAAGTAGGAAGTGAGGTGTTTCATCAAGCCAGCTCTCGGCCACATTCAAAGTGCAGCAAGCACGGTTCGCAAGAAGATGCGCCGCAAGGTTTGCTGACCTGTTTACATGCTGAATAACAAAAAAGAGGAAATATTACCGAGTGCTACTATTTGTAACAGGATATGAGCCAGAATTAAGCGATAATTGTGGCGAGTGTTCCACGCAATCAACTTCCATTATCACATGTGAGAACCCTCGAAGAGAACCAAATGTGTTGAAGATTTCTTTATCACATTTTAAAATTATAATAAGAGTGCAGACGCTCCTCCATCCGGTTCCTAGTACTAGTATGGTACGTACCTTTATAGACTATATTAGTAGTACTAGTACTAGTAAACTTTGCGCTTGGCTGTTCGCCTATTCGGGAAGTCGAACAATAGTAGCACTAGTAGTATAGTGTATGCTTCTGGCAATCCGACATCGAATTAACTATTGCACGTCCGCCACCTGAGCGAGGGAGAGCTTGCATTAGTCAAAAGTTTCTCCTTGTCCTACGAGCCACCGCGCGCAAGTAATGCTAGTCCATACTGCCTCCTCTCCGGTTAATATGGATTAATTTCAAACGAAATAAATACACTGTCTGTCACTGTATAATTGTAAAAATACGGTCAGTGGACTTCATAATACGCTCATTGCGCTCAATATATATATTCGGTGTTTATACGGTCACTAGCTCACCCTGACTGAGTATGTGTGTGCATGCACGTGTTGGTTGAGCACTTAGCGTGACCGTGTGGGTTCCGTCGTGTGCTCGGACATGCATGCATTAGGGCGTCGCGCGCGTTTTTGTGTCCATGTGTACATGTGACTGTTGCATACACGTAGGGGGAGTACGTGTAGGGGCCACTAAGGAGCAGTCAAATCACACAGTAAGTTAGTCGGAAGAAGCAACCATCATTTCACTCTTGAATGACATGTACGCAATATAAAATGGTTGATATGGAGAGAAAAAGAAAACCACTATATATACACTAGCAGGAGCCTAAGCTACAAGCCTGCTTGCTAAGGTTGCTCTCTTCACAAGCATAGAACGACGGGCTTGATCCCGTAGCTCGGGGAAGGGAACAATGTTCTGCGTAGACGCGGTCGCCATCGGCGAGGGAGAAAACCCACAGTCGGTGCGTCCCAATCGGGGGTCACCGCTGTATGGGCCGATGCCGCGTCCCAACCACCCTTCTAGGTACAGCCCGACATCCCAGGTAGTCCATCTTCCTTTTGGAGCCAGCTTGCTCCACTGCCGTAGCTCCATCTCCATGTCGATCTTTCTCTACTTCTACCGACTTCTACTTGTGATAAGTTTATGTCTCATGAACTAGTGTCAGTACTATTATTCTAATCACACTTCTTCAATATCTTTGCCATCAGGGATGCTCAGGTCGATTTTAGTGGAACTGCACAAAAGCATCGTATGATCCGAGGGTGTCAGCCGTCTTTCCTTCGACAGGTTCTACCTGGCCAGGGAATTAAATCATGTTTAGGGTTTAGGGTTTAAGTCGTAGTGACCGCGTCAGTAGTTTTTCTTTCGTACACGCTCTCACAACTTTTTCTTTAGTTGTGAAGTAAATATTGGCTATGATCTGTGAATCATTGAGATGCATCAGCATGCGTGTTAGTTTTCCTTTGTATTTGATGGAATGTTGTAATGGGGCAACCTTGGAATAGGAATGAAAATGGAGTGGAAAGTTTCTGTTTTTCCGGAGAAAAAATGGAAACGGAGAGAAACCAACGTTTCGTTTCATTGGATCGCGCCATCGAGCAAAACCAATGTTTAAATCACGTCTGTCGTGTTCGTGTCTCACCCTCATCCACGGCTCAACCCCACACGGTCGCTCGGCATGCCACTCACCGCAAACTGAGTATACAATAACTTTCCCGCCTGCTTGTTGATGGATCATGCCATGGAGTACTACTAGCACTACTGGAAGAGATTAACGAGTTGGGGGAGGACAGCTAGCTGTAGCACGGACTCCCAAGAACTTTTTACATGCATGTTGTAGCCGGCTGTTGCGACCTTTGAACGCGGAGCAGCCGCGTGCACCCGGAAGCGGCGCGGGTGATGCTCTCTCGCCCGGTGCGCCGCTTCAATACCGGCGCCAGTGAGAGGTCGTGTCCGCTCTGGCCGGGCATGAATGCGGCACTGACCGTTTCGGGCGGGAAGCACGCGCGGGCGATGAAGAGGGTTCGGGTTGGTCAGGACCGGCCGTGGCAGCGGTCCGGCCGTGCGCAAACAAGAGATGATGTACGTTAATATTGCTACATATATAATTAACAACGTAAATAATGTGCTAGATGGACAAATATGATTGGAGATGGAGATGAAAATGGAATTTTACGTAAACACGGATATGTATGTCTATGTCTATGTGTGTGCGCGCGACGACTCTGGCGACCTGGAAGCGGGGGCGTGTTTTGATCGAGTTTTCTTTCTTGGTACGTTAGAAAATCAGTTTGTCTAATTCACATCTAGATGTTATTTAAGGATATCACATCTAAGCTCCCACAAGTATATAATGTAGCAACAAGAAACAAAAAAAACTAAGACAAAAAAATAGACCACAAACAGAGTGGACATCAACTTTGCTAGGGTTTGCTATATTCACAATCTCTCACCCTCTCTTCACCAGATCTAAACAAGACTGCATTGGCCTCTTGTCTCTCTCTCCCCCCTCACAGCTGGTGAAGGAGGCGTCTATATCCCATCGCACCGGGAAGGGGAGGAGGTGCAGTGTTAACTCTATCGCCTTCGGCGAGGGAGGCAATCCATTGTCGGCTGCGCTGTTCTCTCACCCAGCGCCTGTGCGGGAGGGCCACCGACCCCTTCTTCCTCGCTGCCGTACATAGTGTGGGCAGATCCGGCCTCCCACCGCACGCCTTGCCACATCCCGATGACCCTAAGGTATAAGTTTCTTTGAAACCGTCGTTGCTCTAGCTGGATGTGGATCTTTTTTGGTCTGTAGTCGAATCTAGGTCTTGGTTCAAAGAGGAAAGAAAGGTGCGGTGGGGTGGATCATGAATCTAGGACGTGGTTCAATGAGGAAAGGAGGGCGGAAAAGTAGTATAGACTGGCTATCCAGCCGCTTTGTTGGTCGAAAAGGGAAAAAGGGGGTAACCCAGTACCCACATCTGTCAGGAACCGATCTCTTTGTTGAAAAGGGAAAGAAACTGGGGGGGGGGGGTCAGGTAGTTTGTGCAGGACTAGATTTGCTATTACCACTGTTAAAAGTAAATTACATTTTTTAACGAATGTTGTTTCAAGAGAGTGTCTCTGTTAATATGAATCAATGCAACCATTTTAGAAATGCTACTATCCTACGTTGTTTTCCATCCAAGATAAGTTAGATGCTTCTTTCTGTCACCGTTTGTTTCATCCTTCTTTCTGTCTCAACCACATGATATCTATTCAACTTGTTGCTATTGCGACATTTTGCTTCGCTACGCCAAACACTTTGCTTGATTTCAGTGCAACTGCACAAAAGGAGATTGGATTTCCTATTCGTGTTAGCAGATCCGTATTTCATCCTGGTGTTCTCATGAAAGGTCAGTACAGGCCTTCATCCACATGATTGTGCAGTGTGCTTTGAGATGTTGTGCTACCTGTATTGGTATTGTTTTAAATAAATGTTGAATTGAAGCTATTGTATTGCTGTCTTTTCCCATTAAGTAGTGAACAAAAATGGGTCCAACCCAGACATGATGCTTGTTGCTTTGTTACAACAAACTCTGCATCACCCCCTTTATAAGTAGATGGAAGCAAATATTGATGCTGCGCCCACTCTCCCCTGGAACTGTTTATGCTTTTCGTTAATCTAATGCCGCTGGTAAAATTAAGTGATGCGTCCATTTTGCATCATGCTTTTATATCAATATTTATTGCATTATGGGTTGTTATTACACATTATATCTCAATACTAATGGCTATTCTCTCTTATTTTACAAGTTTACCATGAAGAGGGGGAATGCCGGCAGCTGGAATTCTGGCTGGAAAAGGAGCAAAGGTTGGAAACCTATTCTGCACAACTCCAAAAGACCTGAGGCTCCACGAAACAACTTTTTAGATTTAATTAGAATTTTTGAGCAAAAGAAATAGGCCAGGGGGGGCACACCCTGTCCAGGAGACAACCCCCCCTAGGGCGTGCCCCCTATATCCTGGGCCCCCTGCTAGGCTTCCGGCGGCCATCTTCTGCTATATGAAGGGTTTTGTCCTGGAAAAATTCGTGGGCAAGCTTACGAGACGAAACTCCGCCTCCACGAGGCGGAACCTTGGCGGAATCAATCTAGGGCTCTGGCGGAGCTGTTCTGCCGGGGACACTTCCCTCTGGGAGGGGGGAATCATCACCAACGTCATCACCAACGATCCTATCATCGGGAGGGGGTCAATCTCCATCAACATCT
Source organism: Triticum aestivum (assembly GCF_018294505.1). Lineage (NCBI taxonomy): Eukaryota > Viridiplantae > Streptophyta > Magnoliopsida > Poales > Poaceae > Triticum > Triticum aestivum. Next base: position 98,994,808 of record NC_057798.1, on the reverse strand, counting down.
TCACCAGCACCATCTCATCTCAAAACCCTAGTTCATCTCTTGTATCCAATCTTGTATCAAAACCATAAATTGGTACCTGTGGGTTGCTAGTAGTGTTGATTACTCCTTGTAGTTGATACTAATTGGTTTACTTGGTGGAAGATCATATGTTCAGATCCTTCATGCATATTACTACACCTCTGATTATGAACATGAATATGCTTTGTGAGTAGTTACGTTTGTTCCTGAGGACATGGGTGAAATCTTGCTATTAGTAGTCATGTGAATTTGGTATTCGTTCGATATTTTGATGAGATGTATGTTGTCTCTCCTCTAGTGGTGTTATGTGAACGTCGACTACATGAAACTTCACCATTATTTGGGCCTAGAGGAGGGCATAGGGAATTAATAAGTAGATAGTGGGTTGCTAGAGTGACAGGAGCTTAAACCCTAGTTTATGCGTTGCTTCGTTAGGGGTTGATACGGACCCATATGTTTAATGTTGTGGTTAGGTTTACCTTAATACTCCTTTTTGTAGTTGCGGATGCTTGCAATAGGGGTTAATCATAAGTGGGATGCTTGTCCATGTTAGGGCAATACCCAAGTGCCGGTCCACCCACATATCAAATTATCAAAGTAGCGAACGCGAATCATATGAACGTGATGAAAACTAGCTTGACGATAATTTGTCCAGGCTTATCCTTTGCTACATAAAGGATTGGGCCACCTTGCTGCACTTTATTTACTTTATTTACTTTTTGCTCATTACTATTTATCTTATCACAAAACTATCTATCACCTACTATTTCAGTGCTTGCAAAGAAAACCTTACTGAAAACCGCTTATCATTTCCTTCTGCTCCTCGTTGGGTTTGACACTCTTACTTATAAAAAGGACTATGATAGATCCCCTACACTTGTGGGTCATCAAGACTCTTTTCTGGCACCGTTGTCGGGGATCGTAGCGCTCTTGGTGAGTGGAACTTGGTAAGGAAACATTTATATAGTGTGCTGAAGTTTTCTGCTACTTGTCACTATGGAAACTAATCCTTTGAGTGGCTTGTTTGGGGTATCTTCACCCCAACTAGAAGAGCAAAGAGATGCTCCTCAACCTACTGAACCTTATGAAAATATTTACTTTGAGATTCCTTCGGGTATGATAGAAAAACTGCTAGCTAATCCTTTTGCAGGAGATGGAACATTGCATCCTGATTTACACCTTATCTTTGTGGATGAAGTTTGTGGATTATTTAAGCTTGCACGTACTCCTGATGATGTTGTCAAAAGGAAGGTCTTCCATTTATCTTTGAAGGGAGATGCAATGACATGGTATTGGCTATGTGATGATACGAGATCTTGGAATTATAAGCGATTGAAGTTGGAATTTCACCAGAAGTTCTATCCTATGCATCTTGTTCATCGTGATCGTAATTACATATATAATTTATGGCCTCGCGAAGGAGAAAGCATCGCTCAAGCTTGGGGGAGGCTTAAGTCAATGTTGTATTCATGCCCCAATCATGAGCTCGCTCGGGAAATGATTATTCAGAATTTTTATGCTCGGCTTTCTCTTAATAATCGCAACTTGCTTGATACTTCCTGTGCTGGTTCCTATATGCTGAAGACTATTGATTTCAAATGGGACTTATAGGAAAGAATTAAATGCAACTCTGAAGATTGGGGTTCCGACGATGGTAAGGAGTCAGTTATGACACCTAAGTTTGATTGTGTTAAATCTTTTATGGATACCGATGCTTTCCGTGGATTTAGCTCTAAGTATGGACTTGACTCTGAGATAGTAGATACTTTTTGTTAAACCTTTGCTACTCAAGTTGATCTCCCTAAAGAGAAGTGGTTTAAATATAATCCTCCTATTGAAGTGAAAGTAGTTGCACCTATTACAGTCGAAGAGAAGACTATTACATATAGTGATCCTATTATTCCTGTTGCTTATGTTGAAAAACCTCCTTTTCCGTATAGGATAAAAGATCATGTTAAAGCTTCGACTATTGTTTGTAAGAGTAATACTAGAACTTATACACCTCCTGAGCAGATTAATGTTGAACCTGGTATTGCTATGATTAAAGATCTCTTGGATGAGGATTTAGATGGGCATGTTATCTCTTTCTTGGGTGAAATTGCTAATATTACTAGACCCGATACTAAGAGACGTAGACCTGTTATAGGCACGCCTGTAATTTCTGTTAAAATAGGAGATCAGTGTTATCATGGTTTATGTGATATAGGTGCTAGTGCTAATGCGATACTTTATGATCTTTATAAAGAAATTATGCACGATATTGCACCTGTTGAATTAGAAGATATTGATGTTACTATTAAGCTTGCCAATAGGGACACCATTAAACCTATTGGGATTGTTAGAGATGTTGAAGTCTTGTGTGGGAAGATTAAATACCCTGCTGATTTCCTTGTTCTTGGTTCCCCACAATATGATTTTTGTCCCATTATTTTTGGTAGACCCTTCTTGAATACTGCTAGTGCTAAGATTGATTGTGAAAAGAATATTGTCACTGTTGGGTTAGATGGTATGTCTCATGAGTTTAATTTCGCTAAGTTTAGTAGACAACATCGTGAAAAGGAACCATCTAGTAAGGATGAAATTATTGGTCTTGCTTCCATTGATGTTCCTCCAACTGATCCGTTAGAACAATATTTGCTAGACCATGAAAACGATATGTTTATGAAGGAAAGGGAAGAAATAGATCAAGTGTTCCTTAAACAAGAACCTATGCTGAAACATAATCTTCCCGTTGAAATTCTTGGGGATCCCCCTCCACCCAAGGGTGATCCCATGTTTGAACTCAAACCATTACCTGATAATCTTAAGTATGCTTATCTTGATGAAAAAGAAATATATCTTGTTATTATTAGTGCTAACCTTTCAGAGAAAGAAGAAGAAAGATTATTGAAAACTCTGAAGAAGCACCGAGCTGCTATTGGATATACCCTGGATGATCTTAAGGGCATTAGTCCCACATTATGTCAACACAAAATTTTAGTGGAGAAAGATGCCAAACCAGTTAGAGATCCTCAAAGACGATTAAATCTCAAAATGAAGGAAGTGGTAAGAAAGGAGATACTAAAACTCCTTGAGGCAGGTATTATTTATCCCGTTGCTGATAGTGAATGGGTAAGCCCTGTCCATTGTGTCCCTAAAAAGGGAGGTATTACCGTTGTTCCTAATGATAAAGATGAATTGATCCCGCAAAGAATTATTACAGGCTATAGGATGGTAATTTATTTTCGTAAGTTAAATAAAGCTACTAAGAAAGATCATTACCCTTTACCTTTTATTGATCAAATGCTAGAAAGGCTATCCAAACACACACATTTTTGCTTTCTAGATGGTTATTCTGGCTTCTCTCAGATACCTGTATCAGCGGGGGATCAATCTAAAACTACTTTTACATGCCCTTTTGGTACTTTTGCTTATAGACGTATGCCTTTTGGTTTATGTAATGCACCTGCTACCTTTCAAAGATGCATGATGGCTATATTTTATGATTTTTGTGAAAAGATTTGTGAGGTATTCATGGATGACTTCTCCGTCTATGGATCCTCTTTTGATGATTGTTTGAGCAACCTTGATCGAGTTTTGCAGAGATGCAAAGACACTAGTCTCGTCCTGAATTAGGAAAAGTGTCACTTTATAGTTAATGAAGGCATTGTCTTGGGGCACAAGATCTCCGAGAGAGGTATTGAAGTTGATAAAGCCAAAGTTGATGCTATTGAAAAGATGCCATGTCCCAAGGACATAAAAGGTATAAGAAGTTTCCTTCGTCATGCCGGTTTTTATAGGAGGTTCATTAAGGACTTTTCTAAAATCTCTAGGCCTCTGACTAACTTATTGCAAAAAGATATTCCTTTTGTCTTTGATGATGATTGTGTAGAAGCATTTGAAACACTTAAGAAAGCTTTGATCACTGCACCTATTGTTTAGCCACCTGATTGGAATATACCTTTTGAAATTATGTGCGATGCTAGTGATTATGCTGTAGGGGCTGTTTTAGGGCAAAGAGTCGATAAGAAATTGAATGTTATCCATTATGCTAGCAAGACTCTTGATATTGCCCAGAGAAATTATGCTACCACTGAAAAAGAATTCTTAGCAGTTGTGTTTGTATGTGATAAGTTTAGACCTTATATTGTTGATTCCAAAGTTACTATTCACACTGATCATGCTGCTATTAAATATCTTATGGAAAATAAAGATGCTAAGCCTAGACTCATTAGATGGGTTCTCTTGCTCCAAGAATTTGACTTGCATATTTCTGATAGAAAAGGAGCCGAGAACCCCGTTACAGACAACTTGTCTAGGCTAGAAAATGTTCTTGATGACCCACTGCCTATTAATGATAGCTTTCCTGATGAACAATTAGCGGTCGTCAATGCTTCTCGTACTGCTCCTTGGTATGCTGATTATGCTAACTACATTGTTGCTAAATATATACCGCCTAGTTTCACATACCAGCAAAAGAAAAAGTTCTTTTATGATTTAATACATTACTTCTGGAATGATCCACATCTTTATAAAGAAGGAGTAGATGGTATTATTAGACGTTGTGTGCCTGAGCATGAACAGGAACAAATCCTACGCAAGTGTCACTCTGAATCCTATGGAGCACACCACGCTGGAGATAGAACTGCACACAAGGTACTACAATCTGGTTTTTATTGGCCTACTCTATTCAAAGATGCACGTAAGTTTGTCGTATCTTGTGATGAATGTCAAAGAATAGGTAACATCAGTAGACGTCTAGAAATGCCTATGAATTATTCTCTTGTTATTGAACCATTTGATGTTTGGGGCTTTGATTATATGGGACCTTTTCCTGCCTCTAATGGTTATACACATATTTTAGTTGCTGTTGATTACGTTACTAAGTGGGTAGAAGCTATTCCAACTAGTAGTGTTGATCATAACACTTCTATTAAAATGCTTAAAGAAGTTATTTTTCCAAGGTTTGGAGTCCCTAGATATCTTATGACTGATAGTGGTTCACACTTTATTCATGGTGCTTTCCGTGAGATGCTTGCTAAGTATGATATCAATCATAGAATTGCATCTCCTTATCACCCGCAGTCTAGTGGTCAAGTAGAGTTGAACAATAGAGAGCTCAAATTAATTTTGCAAAAGACTATGAATAGATCTAGAAAGAATTGGTCCAAAAAACTTGATGATGCATTATGGGCCTATAGAACTGCATACAAAAATCCTATGGGTATGTCTCCATATAAAATGGTTTATGGAAAAGCATGTCATTTACCTCTTGAACTTGAACATAAAGCATATTGGGCTATTAAAGAGCTTAATTATGACTTCGAACTTGTCGGTGAGAAAAGGTTATTTCATATTAGCTCACTTGATGAATGGAGAACCAAGCATATGAGAATGTTAAGCTTTTCAAAGAAAAAGTCAAACGCTGGCATGATAAAAGGATACAAAAGCGTGAGTTTAACGTAGGAGATTATGTGTTATTATTCAACTCTCGTTTAAGATTTTTTGCAGGAAAACTTCTCTCTAAATGGGAAGGTCCCTACGTTATCGAGGAGGTCTATCATTCTGGTGCTATAAAAATCAACAACTTTGAAGGCACAAATCCTAGGGTGGTGAACGGTCAAAGAATTAAACATTATATTTCAGGTAATCCTATCAATGTTGAAACCAATATTATTGAAACCATAACCCCTGAGGAATATATAAAAGACACTTTCTAGAACATTCCAGACTCCAAAAAGGCATAGGTACGTAGTACGGTAAGTAAACCGACTCCAAAACGACTCTAATGGAAATTTTCATCAGTTTTGGATTATTTAAGGATTTTAGGAAGAAAGAAGTAGTCCGAAAGGGACACGAGGCTCCTACGATAGAGGAGGGCGCCTCCCCCTGTAGGGCGCACCCCCCTGTCTCGTGGGCACCTCGTGTGCCTCCCGGACTCCGTTTTCTTGTATGTTATGTATTTTGGTCGGTAAAAATTCATTATATATACTCCCGAAGGTTTTGACCACTGTATCACGCAAATATCCTCTGTTTTCGTTTCGAGTTGTTTTCGTTGCAGATTTAGAGCACCATGACTTCTCCCTCCTCCAACAACGAAGACAAGGATGCTTGGCTATTGAAGATAGAGTTGGAAAGAGAGGAACCAGAAGAGATCAACAAGGATGAGGGGATCAAGAGGGCCATGGAGGTTCAAGCTCCGGTGGTGAAAGAAGAAGACATCCCTCAGCCTTTACCTAACCTTTTCACTCCAACAGAGATTGAAGCTTTCAAGATGATTGAGTTAGCCCGCATACAGAACAAGTATCTCACACAGGAGAATATTTTGTTGAAGGATCATATTGCTGGGCTCAAGGGCATTATCCGCAAGTTGGAGGAGCTTTTACGCTCGATGTGCGATTATCCACCGTCATCATCACCACCTCCATAACCTCCGAGGTAATAACCACATGGGTATGGGCACTCCCCTTGGCAACTGCCAAGCTTGGGGGAGGTGCCCCGTTATCGTGTCACCATCCCGCTTTATTTAGTTCGATCCTTTTAGTAGTATCTTGATCTATTAGTTCGAAGTTTTGATATCAAGTAGTTTTGAGTTTTTTGTTGTGATCTCTTTATGTAAGTGAGTCCGTGTGCTATCTATAATAAAGATTAGTGTTGAGTCAAGGGCTTTGCTATGTTGCTATGATCTTGAGAAAGTAGAAAGAACAAAAGAGTTCATATTGATCTTATGGATAGTGATAACTTCACACACAGAAAGTATGAGGCATAAAAATTGTTGAGGGTTGATGAACGTAGCCTTGGTCATTGTTGCAATTAATAGGAAGTAATAAGGAAAGAGGGGTTCACATATAAATATATTATCTTGGACATCTTTTATGATTGTGAAGCACTCATTAAGTATGACATGCTAAAAGAGTTGATGTTGGACAAGGAAGACAACGTAATGGTTTATGTTTTCCGACATCTCAGTTAAAGTATATTGTCATTGACCTTCCAAACATGTTGAGCTTGCATTTCCCCCTCATGCTAGCCAAATTCCTTGCACTAAGTAGAGATACTACTTGTGCTTCCAAATATCCTTAAACCCAGTTTTTCCATGAGAGTCCACCATATCTACCTATGGATTGAGTAAGATCCTTCAAGTAAGTTGTCATCGGTGCAAGCAATAAAAATTGCTCTCTAAATATGCATGGCTTATTAGTGCGGAGAAAATAAGCTTTGTACGAACTTGTTGTGGAAGTAATAAAAGCGACGGATTGCATAATAAAGGTCCACATACAAGGGGCAATATAAAGTGACATTCTTTTGCATTAAGATTTTGTGTATCCAACCCTAAAAGCGCATGACAACCTCTGCTTCCCTCTGCGAAGGGCCTATCTTTTACTTTATGTTTTTACTTTATGCTTGAGTCAAGGTGATCCTCACCTTTCCCTTTTTCATTTTATCCTTTGGCAAGCTCTTCGTGTTTGAAAGATCATGATATATATATATCCAATTGGATGTAAGTTGGCATAGGCTATTATTGTTGACATCACCTAAAGGTGAATATGTTGGGAGGCAATACAAGAAGCCCCTATCTTTCTCAGTGTCCGGCTGAAACTCTATAACTACAAGTATTGCATGAGTGTTAACAGTTATGGGAGACTACGAGATGGTTGAGTATGTGAGATTGCTGAGAAGCTCTATTATTGACTCTTTCTGATGTTACGATAAATTGCAATTGCTTCAATGACTGAGATTATAGTTTGTTAGTTCCCAATGAAGTTTTTGAACCATACTTGACATTGTGAATGGCTTATTACTTGAACATAGGAAATCATATGACAAAATCCATATATGTTGTTGTTATTAGAATGATCATGATGCCCTCATGACCGTATTTTATTTTTATCGACACCTTTATCTCTAAACATGTGGACATATTTTTCGATTTCGGCTTCCGCTTGAGGACAAGCGAGGTCTAAGCTTGGGGGAGTTGATACGTCCATTTTGCATCATGCTTTTATATGTTATTACACATTATATCTCAATACTTATGGCTATTCTCTCTTATTTTACAAGGTTTACCATGAAGAGGGGGAATGCCGGCAGCTGGAATTCTGGCTGGAAAAGGAGCAAACGTTGGAAACCTATTCTGCACAACTCCAAAAGACCCGAGGCTCCACGAAACAACTTTTTAGATTTAATTAGAATTTTTGAGCAAAAGAAATAGGCCAGGGGCCCACACCCTGTCCAGGTGACAGGGGGCGCCCCCCTAGGGCGTGCCCCTATCTCCTGGGCCCCATCGTGCGCTTCCGGCGGCCATCTTTTGCTAGACGAAGGGTTTTGTCCTGGAAAAAATCATGGGCAAGCTTACGAGATGAAACTCTGCCGCCACGAGGCGGAACCTTGGTGGAATCAATCTAGGGCTCTGGCGGAGCTATTCTGCCGGGGGCACTTCCCTCCGGGATGGGGAAATCATCACCAACAATCCTCTCATTGGTAGGGGGTCAATCTCCATCAACATCTTCACCAGCACCATCTCATCTCAAAACCCTAGTTCATCTCTTGTATCCAGTCTTGTATCAAAACCACAAATTGGTACCTGTGGGTTGCTAGTAGTGTTGATTACTCCTTGTAGTTGATACTAATTGGTTTACTTGGTGGAACATCATATGTTCAGATCCTTCATGCATATTATTACACCTCTAATTGTGAACATGAATATGCTTTGTAAGTAGTTACGTTTGTTCCTGAGGACATGGGTGAAGTCTTGCTATTAGTAGTCATGTGAATTTGGTATTTGTTCGATATTTTGATGAGATGTATGTTGTTTCTCCTCTAGTGGTGTTATGTGAACGTCGACTACATGACACTTCACCATTATTTGGGCCTAGAGGAGGGCATAGGGAAGTAATAAGTAGATTATGGGTTGCTAGAGTGACAGAAGCTTAAACCCTAGTTTATGCGTTGCTTCGTTAGGGGTTGATATGGACCTATATGTTTAATGTTGTGGTTAGGTTTACCTTAATACTCCTTTTTGTAGTTGCGGATGCTTGCAATAGGGGTTAATCATAAGTGGGATGCTTGTCCATGTTAGGGCAGTACCCAAGTGCCGGTCCACCCACATATCAAATTATCAAAGTACCGAACGCGAATCATATGAACGTGATGAAAACTAGGTTGACGATAATTCCCAATGTTTCCTCGGGAGCTCCTTCCTCATTATTAGAATTTGTCCAGGCTTATCCTTTGCTACATAAAGGATTGGGACACCTTGCTGCACTTTATTTACTTTATTTACTTTTTGCTCGTTACTATTTATCTTATCACAAAACTATCTATCACCTACTATTTCAGTGCTTGCAGAGAAAACCTTACTGAAAACCACTTATCATTTCCTTCCGCTCCTCGTTAGGTTCGACACTCTTACTTATCGAAAGGACTACGATAGATCCCCTACACTTGTGGTTCATCATTAAGCAATGCCACTCTCAGAATTAATTAACTACTGAATCTTAGTTCAAAACTGCAACACTTGTTAGGAATGGTACTATCCTGCTTTGTAGTTCTTTCTACATGTTTAACCAAGGTATTGTTAAGATAATGTCTCTTTAAAAATGAATCAGTTGCATTGTTTTAGGAATGGTACTTTTCTGCTTTGTCGTTCTTTATACATGTTGAAACAAGGCATTGTTAAGATAATGTCTCAGTCAATATGAATGAATCACACTGATGGAGAATTGCTACTCTCCTGCTTTGTTTCCCATTAAGACAAGTCATCAACCGTTATTTCTCAGTAATTGTTTCCATTATACCTATTGTTGCTTACAGGGATATCAAAATTAAAGCTCGGTTTTATTCCGACTTTGATTTTAGTTGAACTGCACAAAAGGAGCCAATGTGTCCAAGGCAAACTGCTGCGTTACTGGGTCCAGTTGGTCGTTAAGCATCCATGGCTGAATGGTTAAAGCGCCCAACTCATAATTGGTAAATTTGCGGGTTCAATTCCTGCTAGATGCACACGAACGGGAACATTCCATAAGTTTATTGGAACTGGCCGAAATCCGTCCCTTCCCACAGAATCATCGGGCTTGACTTTCCTTACTTTCCCAACCCCGCTACTGTAAAAAGAACTCTTTTGTTTTGAGACTAGCTAGTCGCTATGGTTTGCGGGAAAAATCTTCTCTCTCTGGTCCTCACATTCGATCTCCCTCCTTTCCCTGAAAGAGTCAAGGTCTCTCTGGACTTCTCTTTTGGTGCCACTTCACTAGACTTTCCTGAACCATCCATTTGATCCCCACGGTCGTGACACCACTTTCTAAACAAAAGTTTCCAAAATCCAATGCGGAACCAAGCAGTAAGAGAAATTCACATGAACTAAATGTCTTGTCCAAGCCAAAGAACTTACCCCGAAAAGTCCTAACAAATGATGATTGAGACGAGATTCCGCATTTTTGAACCACGAAAGGCAGCTCCTTACCTCTGTTCCTATGGGGGAAAGAAGGTGTGGCTTTGGACCCCAAACTCGGAATTCTACTAAACGGGTCGATCCTCCCCTCCGTTTGTTTTAGCAACTTTTCCTAAGGTCTCTTTGCCAACTTTGCAGAAAGAAGCAGTCACTGGTTGCGGTACATTACAGAAGGAATGACCGAGAAGCTTTACAGAGTATTATTAGACACCAGTGACATGGCTAGTCTGCAGAGACCATTGGCAATTCAACAACACGTGGAGTGCCCTGGGCAAAAAGTGCCCAAACAAGTACAAGAAGCTACGATGGGACACGATCATAGGCATTACATATTTTGAATGGGAAAAGCTTGTCAAAGTTTAATCATTGATGTTAGCACGAAGATGTTAGTTTAATATACTGGAATTGGAAAACCTTGTCAAAATTTTCTCATTGATGTTAGCCAGAAGACAAGCATCTGATATTTTTGAATGGGACGCCCTTGCTGTGAGCAGCGTCGAGTGTTTTTTCCTATTCCTATGTTCAGTTTAGAAGTAAATAGTTACTCTGCTGAGATATTCCTGTGTTAAGAGTTTGTTCTGAATATTGTCTATGTAATGCCAGGCCTGTGTTTGATTGCAAAGTTGAGCTTGGAATGTTGTGGCATGCGGCATCACGAGCTGTTCACCGTGCCTCCTGAGAATAATGCTTCGTATTGTTTTGCATGTCGATCTAATGCTAGTGATTTGCTTGTTAAGAAGATCATCCTCTTCTATTGTTTCCGTGCGTAAGAAGTTCATCGTCTGATGTTTCATTCATAGCCTATATGACATGTCGGGTAGGTTAGACGTGAAACCATATGATCTTCCGACCAACTCATGATATTAGGCCGTGATTGGATCGTCGTTTTCCAACCAAAACCGCCTGTAAAACTGACGCTTGTAAATTAAAGCAGATGGTCTCGGGCAAAGGTGCTATGTTGGTCGATTTCGACTAGTAAAATATCAGAAGTACTTCACACAGAATAAAAACGCTGAACGACACTCGGACGATTGCTAATCCAGCCGTTAGCTGCTGTTTCAGCCTTGCCCATGGATGGCATGATACGCACGTTGTGCATGTATCGTCTGGTAATGTCGTCCATATAGCAGTGCTCGTAAAATATACACTGGTCTCTCAAATTACACGCGTAACCCACCGGTTTTACTTACAGACCTTGGGCCTTCCGAGGACGAGTAAATTACACTTGTATGTTAATACAGGTTTGAAATAAACCAGAGCTCCCAAGCGCGGCCTTACCGTTTCATGCCGTCTCAGTTTCTCGAAGGTGCTCATAGGTGTCCGATGATCCTGGCTTCCTGAATGAGCAGCGGGCGCTGTATTAGGCCTCCGTAGGGCCTGCGAGGCCCTCTCCGTTGTCCTTCATGTTGTTGCGCTCGCCGTGGTGCCGAGCATTATTAACATGGTCAACGAACATGACGATTCCGGAGATGACTTTATTTTGACTGGATGACACTAGGGACCCACTAGGGCCATAGCCATACGTACGCAAGTGCCTCCTTATTATGTACAATTATATTTTTTTTGCTTTCTCCTGGTTTCCTGACATCACGGTCCCACACCATTGTCTATGTAGTCAATATAAACGAGAGAATTGCACAAGGTGCGGCCAACAGCTGGGACCAAGCAGCTCGAGCAGTATTTGTGTTTTTGAGGCATGAGCACTGCAGAGTTTTTCTTGGCGATGATTTCATTGTTGTTCAGAGGAGAGCAGGGTATTAACTGGGCGAGTTGTGGCCCGTCTAGCCCAGGCCAGATATCCAGCCCAGATACTACTTTTTTCAAGATGAAAATGGCTAGCCCAGCTATACGTCTTTTTGAGGAATACCCAGGCAAGGTCAACTTGTTATTCTCCGCCCCGTTGGGCTGTAAATCTTTCCTAGGAGGGATGCATTAGGCTTAACATGAAAATGGGCTTTAAAATAATAAAAACTGGGCAGTAACTATAAAAAAATGTACCAAACACGATATTAATTTATAAAATATTATTTATGGATTTTGAAAATCTTAAATTTTCATTGTTGCGCGCGCAATGTTTCGTTGGATTTTTACGTAATACAAATTTATATTTAATCTGACTAGAAATTTCGGGATAAAAATATTTTGGATCCCATCAAAATATGGGAAATTTTATTGAATTATGTCTTCAACGGTTGGTTGAAATTATTAATCGTTGTCCTAGCTAGAAAATGGGATGTACTTTTAACAAACTATAAATGGGCTGTTGTAAATTCCATTAGAATTCAAAAATGGGTTGTACATTCTTACAAAACGCAAATGTGCTATAAGTTCTCTGCCACACACTTGTGGGCCTACTAAGTGAGGCGTCGCCTAAAAAAATAAGTTGACGCGTATGCAAGGCTTTGTCAACTTATTATAGTCAACACATTGTTCTAGCAGCAGTGGCCGTTGGATGTCTATCCAACGGATGTCGTGCTTCTTCTTCAATCTTGGATATTCTTAGCTTCGGCCGCCCAAAAATGTTTCCTCCCCCTGACATCTGCGGCGCACCGTTTCGGAGGCTGACCTGTGGGCCTACTAAGTTCGAGCATACCAAGGGCTTTGTCAACTTAGTCAATATAAACGATTCTAGCTTCAATGACCATACGATGTCCATCCAACGGCCGTAGTGCTTCTTCAACCTCTGGTCTTCTTGGTCCAGCCGCCCAAAGCAGCGCCGGTTGTGCCGCCTGCGCCTGCCTCCCGTGGCCGGCTGTGTTGCCGCGGATGCCTCACCGCCCCCATACTACTCCCAGGCCATCCCTCCACTCACCCACACCCCCTGTCATTCTGCGGTGACGGCGGCCTCACACCGCAGCCGAACCAGTGAAACCTCATACTCCTCTCCGTGCGGGCTTCCACTGCTGCGTCTTCCCTGACTCCGCGTCGTCCCCTTCCTAGGCGTCGCCGTCGTCCACCGCCTTGGTGCTCTCGGCGTAGCGTGGTCAACATGGTCAACGACTGACATCCATCGGAAGAGTAATGTACATGGAGAGGCTGACAACTGGGTCCACGGCGGCCGCAAGGAAGTGCCTCCTTGTTACACGCAAAATAATTATTCCTCCACCTGACAGCAGGGACCCACCGGACGGTCCACCTTATTTCGCGAAAAAAACGTTCCCCCTGATTGCTGGGACCCACCGGACGGGCCACCGTATTTCGCAAAAAAACGTTCCCCCCGCTGTCAGCTCGGACCCTCCGGAAGTGCCTCTTTATTACGCACAAAAAAATGAATACTCCCCTTGCTAGCTGGGACTCACCTTGGTGGGAAGCTGACTTGTGGGCCTACTAAGTTGACGGGGACGGAGGGCTTTGTCAACTTAGTCAATATGAACGATTCTAGCTCCAGTGACCGTACGATGTCCATCCAACGGCCGTAGTGCTTCTTCAACCTTTGGTCTTCTTGCTCCAGCCGCCCAAAGCAGCGCCGGTCGTGCCGCCTGCTCCTGCCTCCCGTGGCCGGCTATGCTGCCGTGTAGGCCTCACCGGCCCCTACTATTCCCACCTTAGGCCAGGCCCTGCGGCGACGGCAGCCTCACACCGCAGCCAAACGAGTGAATACTCATACTCCACTCCGCGTGGGCATCCACTGCCATGTCTTCACCAGCTCCGCGTCGTCCCCTTCCTAGGCCTCACTGTCGTCCACCGCCCTGGTGCTCTCGGCGCGGCGTGGTCAAGGTGGTCAAGGAACGACTTACATCGGACGTGGACTATACGTCAAGAGGCTGACAACTGGGTCCACGGCCGCAGCAAGGAAGTGCCTCCTTATTACACAGAAAATAATGATTCCTCAACCTGACAGCAGGGACCCAGCGGACGGGCCACCGTATTTCGCAAAAAAAATGTTTCCCTCTTGACTGCTGGGACCCACCAGCTACACCTTCGCACGCAAGGAAGTGAGTCCGGGCAAAAAAAAACCCAAAACGATTCGCCCCCCTGACTGCTGGGACCCACCAGCTACATATTCGCAGGCAAGGAAGTGCCTGACAGTCGGGACCCACCTGGTCGAAGCGTACGTAGCATTGTCATTCTGGTTGCGAATGTGTACGTACATACTGGTCATTGTAGAGGCGCGCACGTGTCGTAATAGAGGCGCGCACGTAGCATGTATATGTATGTATAGCGGCGAGGGTGCAAGAAAGAAAATACGGCCACGTACGTACATATGGGCAGGGTCTCGAATGCTTACTCGCGCATACGTACGGCCAAGGCTTGTCTACATGGCTGCGTCAGAACGGAGAAACAACATCATCGTCGTGTTCATGGGGAGGCAACGGAATGCGTCGTGTTCATGGGGAGGCAACGGAATGGGTCGTGTTCATCGGGAGGCAACGGAACGCGTGGGAGCCAACCGGCTTGAACGGAACAGGCGATGGAAACGAGGCCTAGCGTACCGCACAACGGAGGAAACGGACCTCCTACGTTCGGAACGGGGTCCTGTTGATCGGGATGGGTGTGGCATACCGCAAAATGGAGGAAACGGACCTCCTACGGTTGAAACGGGGGTCCTGTTGATCGGGAGGGGTGTGGTGTACCGCAAAACGGAGGAAACGGACCTCCTACGATCGAAATGGGGGTCCTGTTGATCAGGAGGGGTGTGGCGTACCGCAAAATGAACGAAACGGATCTCCTACGGTCGAAACGGGGGTCCTGTTCATCGGGAGGGGTGTGGCGTACCGCAAAACGGGACTCCACGGGATACTGTTCATCTCCACCGTCGACCTCCTCCAGCCTCCACGGGCTATCGTCGACCTCCTCCAGCCTCCACGGGCTCCTGTTCATCCAGCCTCCACTGCGTGCTACTCCACCGGCTACTGTTCAACCACCCCTCCACCGTCTACTGTTCATCCAGCCCTCCACCGTCTACTGTTCATCCAGCCCTCCACACCACAGGGTCCTGTTCAACCACCCCTCCACAGCCACCCCTCCACCGTCTACTGTTCATCCAGCCCTCCACACCACGGGGTCTTGTTCATCCAGAGGCAACGCCACTGCTCAGTGTTCATCCACCCCCCCCCCCCCGCAATGCTCACTGTTCATCCAATCGATCGGCTTCAGTTAGTAGCAGTAGTGAAGGAATCGCTCCATCGGGTTCAGTTAACAACCATTGATCGATCGCTCGGGTTCAGTAACGCGTAGCCTGCAGTGCAATCGCTCGGGTTCAGTTAGAGCCCAACGCCTCGCTCGGGTTCAGTTAGAGCCAACGCCTCGCACGTGTACGAGAGAAACGCGCATCGCTCTGCCCCCGACCTCCCACCGGAACCGGCAACTCCCCGAAATTTTCCTCCCCCTCGCTTATACCACGGTTTTTTCCATCATGGACGGCCCAAAGAATGTCATGCAGCTATGTCTCCGGCCCGCCTAGGACGAAAAGCCCATTTTCTTTCATGATTTTTTGTCATAGAAGTAGGAGCCCACCACATCTATCATGATACTGGGTTTTGTCACAATTACCGTCATAGAAGTGTCATATGTATGACAGAAAAAAAACATTCGGCCCAAAATGTCACGGATGTGTCTTTTTTTTGTAGTGTAAGTTGAGAGATGATGGTAGCAATTACACGGACTGGGTCCGTAACTTGAGGATTATCCTCATTATTGCATAGAAGAATTACGTCCTGGAAGCACCGCTGGGTGCCAGGCCTACTGCAGATGCAATTGACGACGTTAAGAATGTCTGGCAGAGCAAAGTTGATGACTACTCGATAGTTCAGTGTGCCATGCTTTACGGCTTAGAACCGGGACTTGAATGACGTTTTGAACTTCATGGAGCATATGAGATGTTCCAGTAGTTGAAGTTAATATTTCAAGCAAATGCCCGGATTGAGAGATATGAAGTCTCCAATAAGTTCTATAGCTGCAAGATGGAGGAGAATAGTTCTGTCAGTGAACATATACTCAAAATGTCTAGGTATAATAATCACTTGATTCAACTGGGAGTTAATCTTCCTGATGATTGTGTCATTGACAGAAAATTCTTCAATCACTGCCACCAAGCTACAAGAGCTTCGTGATGAACTATAATATGCAAGGGATGAACAAGACTATTCCTGAGCTCTTCGGAATGCTAAAAGCTGCGGAGGTAGAAATAAAAAAGGAGCATCAAGTGTTGATGGTCAACAAGACCACCAGTTTCAAGAAAAAGGGTAAAGGGAAGAAGAAGGGGAACTTCAAGAACAACGGCAATCAAGTTACCGCTCAAGAGAAGAAACCTAAGTCTTGATCGAAACCTGAGACTTAGTGGTTCTACTGCAAAGGGACTGGTCACTGGAAGCGGAACTGCCCCAAGTATTTGGTGGATAAGAAGGATGGCAAGGTGAACAAAGGTATATGTAATATACATGTTATTGATATGTACCTTACTAATGCTCACAGTAGCACCTAGGCATTTGATACTGGTTCTGTTGTTAATATTTGCAACTCGAAACAGGGACTACAGATTAAGCGAATATTGCCTAAGGATGAGGTGACGATGCGCGTGGGAAAAGGTTCCAAAGTCAATGTGATCGCGGTCGGCACGCTACCTCTACATCTACCTTCGGGATTAGTTTTAGACCCGAAAAATTGTTATTTGGTGCCAGCGTTAAGCATGAACATTATATCCGGATTTTGTTTGATGCGAGATGGTTATTCATTTAATTCATAGAATAGTGGTTGTTCTATTTATATGAGTAATATCTTTTATGGTCATGCACCCTTGAAGAGTGGTCTATTTTTATTGAATCTCGATAGTAGTGATACACATATTCATAATGTTGAAGCCAAAAGATGCAGAGTTGATAATGATAGTGCAACTTATTTGGGGCACTAACGTTTGGGTCATATTGGTGTAAAGCGCATGAAGAAACTCCATACTGATGGACTTTTGGAATCACTTGATTATGAATCACTTGGTACTTGCGAACCGTGCCTCATGGGCAAGATGACTAAAACGCCGTTCTCCGGAACTATGGAGCGAGCAACAGATTTATTGGAAATCATACATACTGATGTATGTGGTCCAATGAACATTGAGGCTCGCGGCGGGTATCGTTATTTTCTCACCTTCACTGATGATTTGAGCATATATGGGTATATCTACTTAATGAAACATAAGTCTGAAACATTTGAAAAGCTCAAAGAATTTCAGAGTGAAGTGGAAAATCATCATAACAAGAAAATAAAATTTCTATGATCTGATCATGGAGGAGAATATTTGAGTTATGAGTTTGGTCAACATTTGAAACAATGCGGAATAGTTTTGCAACTCACGCCACCCAGAACACCACAACGTAATGGTGTGTCCGAACGTCATAATCGTACTTTACTAGATATGGTGCGATCTATGATGTCTCTTACTGATTTACCGCTATCGTTTTGGGGTTATGCTTTAGAGACGGCTGCATTCACATTAAATAGGGCACCATCAAAATCCGTTGAGACGACGCCTTATGAACTGTGGTTTGGCAAGAAACCAAAGTTGTCGTTTCTTAAAGTTTGGGGCTGCGATGCTTATGTGAAAAAACATCAACCTGATAAGCCTGAACTTGATGAGGTAACTGTACCTGCTCCCTTATTGGAAAGTAGTTCACCACAGAAACCAGTTCCTGTGATGCCTACACCAATTAGTGAGGAAGCTAATGATATTGATCATGAAACTTCAGATCAAGTTACTACCGAACCTCGTAGGTCAACCAGAGTAAGATCCGCACTAGAGTGCTGTGGTAATCCTATTCTGGAGGTCATGTTACTTGACCATGGCGAACCTACGAACTATGAGGAAGCAATGATAAGCCCATATTCCGCAAAATGGCTTGAGGCCATGAAATCTGAGATGGGATCCATGTATGAGAACGAAGTATGGACTTTGGTTGACTTGCCCGATAATTGGCAAGCCATCGATAATAAATGGATCTTCAAGAAGAAGACTGACGCTGATGGTAATGTTACTGTCTACAAAGCTCGACTTGTTGCGAAAGGTTTTCGACAAGTTCAAGGGGTTGACTACGATGAGACTTTCTCACCCGTAGCGATGCTTAAGTCTGTCTGAATCATGTTAGCAATTGCCGCATTTTATGATTATGAAATATGGCAAATGGATGTCAAAACTGCGTTCCTGAATGGATTTCTAGAAGAAGAGTTGTATATGATGCAACCAGGAGGTTTTGTCGATCCAAAAGGTGCTAATGAAGTGTGCAAGCTCCAACGATCCATTTATGTACTGGTGCAAGCCTCTCAGAGTTGGAATAAATGCTTTGATAGTGTAATCAAAGCATATGGTTTTATACAGACTTTTGGAGAAGCCTGTATTTACAAGAAAGTGAGTGGGAGCTCTGTAGCATTTTTGATATTATATGTAGATGATATATTGTTGATTGGAAATGATATAGAATTTCTGGATAGCATAAAGGATATTTGAATAAAAGTTTTTTAATGAAAGATCTCGGTGAAGCTGCTTATATATTGGGCATCAATATCTATAGAGATAGATCAAGACACTTAATTGTACTTTCATAAAGCACATACCTTGATAAATTTTTGAAAAGGTTCAAAATGGATCAAGCAAAGAAAGGGTTCTTGCATGTTTTAGAAGGTGTGAAGTTGAGTCAGACTCAATGCCCGACCACTTAAGAAGATAGAGAGAAAATGAAAGATGTCCCTATGCTTCAGCAATAGGCTCTATCATGTATGCAATGCTGTGTACCAGACCTGATGTGTGCTTAGCTATTAGCTTAGCAGGGAGGTACCAAAGTAATCCAGGAGTGGATCACTGGACAGCGGTCAAGAATATCCTGAAATACCTGAAAAGGAGTAAGGATATGTTTCTCGTTTATGGAGGTGACAGAGCTAGTCGTAAATGGTTACGTCGATGCAAGCTTTGACACTGATCCGGATGATTCTAAATCGCAAACCGGATACATGTTTATATTGAACGGTGCAGTTGTCAGTTGGTAAAGTTCTAAACAAAGTGTCGTGGTAGGATCTACGTGTGAAGCGGAGTACATAGCTGCTTCGGAAGCAGCAAATGAAGGAGTCTGGATGAAGGAGTTCATATCCAATCTAGGTGTCATACCTAGTGCATCGGGTCCAATGAAAGTCTTTTGTGACAATACTGGTGTAATTGCCTTGGCAAAGGAATCCAGATTTCACAAGAGAACCAAGCACATAAAGAGACGCATCAATTCCATCCGCTACCAAGTCCAGGTGGGGGACATAGAGATTTGAAAGATACATACGGATCTGAATGTTGCAGACCCGTCGACTAAGCCTCTTCCACGAGCAAAACATGATCAGCACCAAGGCTCCATGGGTGTTAGAATCATTATTGTGTAATCTAGATTATGGACTCTAGTGCAAGTGGGAGACTGAAGGAAATATGCCCTAGAGGTAATAATAAAGTAATTATTTATTTCCTCATATCATGATAAATGTTTATTATTCATGCTAGAATTGTATTAACTGGAAACATAATACATGTGTGAATACATAGACAAACATAGTGTCACTAGTATGCCTCTACTTGACTAGCTCGTTGATCAAAGATGGTTGTGCTTCCTGGCCATAGACATGAGTTGTCATTTGATTAATGGGATCACATCATTAGGAGAATGATGTGATTGACTTGACCCATTTCGTTAGCTTAGCACTTGATCGTTTAATATGTTGCTATTGCTTTCTTCATGACTTATACATGTTCCTATGAATATGAGATTATGTAACTCCCGTTTACCGGAGGAACACTTTGTGTGCTACCAAACGTCACAACGTAACTGGGTGATTATAAAGGAGCTCTACAGGTGTCTCCGAAGGTACATGTTGAGTTGGCGTATTTCGAGATTAGGATTTGTCACTCCGATTGTCGGAGAGGTATCTCTGGGCCCTCTCGGTAGTGCACATCACTATAAGCCTTGCAAGCAATGATGCTAATGAGTTAGTTGCGGGATGATGCATTATGTAACGAGTAAAGAGACTTGCCGGTAATGAGATTGAACTAGGTATTGAGATACCGACGATCGAATCTCGGGCAAGTAACATATCGATGACAAAGGGAACAACGTATGTTGTTATGTGGTTTGACCGATAAAGATCTTTGTAGAATATGTAGGAGCCAATATGAACATCCAGGTTCCGCTATTGGTTATTAACCGGAGACGTGTCTCGGTCATGTCTACATAGTTCTCAAACCCGTACGGTCCGCACGCTTAAAGTTCGGTGACGATCGATATTATGAGTTTTTGTGTTTTGATGTACCGAAGGTACCTCGGAGTCCCAGATATGATCACAGACATGACGAGGAGTCTCAAAATAGTCGAGACGTAAAGATTGATATATTGGATGACTATGTTCGGACACCAGAAGTGTTTCGGGAGGTTTCGGACATATACCGGAGTACCGGGGGGTTACTGGAACCCCCCGGGGGATTTAGTGGGCCTCATGGGCCCTAGTGGAGAAGAGGAGGGGCGGCCAGGGCAGGCTGCGTGCCCCCTCCCCCTCTAGTCCGAATTGGACAAGATTGGGGGCGACGCTCCCCCTTTCCTTACTCTCCTCTCTCCCTTCCTTTCCCCCTCCTACTCCAACTAGGAAAAGAGGGAGTCCTAGTCCCGGTGGGAGTAGGACTCCTCCCTGACGCGCCCTCCTCCTGGCCGGCTGCCCCTCCCCCTTGATCCTTTATATACAGGGGTAGGGGGCACCTCTAGACACAACAATTGATCTCTTGATCTCTTAGCCGTGTACGGTGCCCCCCTCCACCATATTCCACCTTGGTAATATCGTAGCGGTACTTAGGCGAAGCCCTGCGTCGGTAGCATCATCAACACTGTCATCACGCTGTCGTGCTGACGGAACTCTCCCACAAAGCTCTGTTGGATCGGAGTTCGTGGGACGTCATCGAGCTGAACGTGTGCTGAACTAGGAGGTGTCGTACGTTCGGTACTTGATCGGTCGGGTCGTGAAGACGTACGACTACATCAACCGCGTTGTACTTACGCTTCCGCTTTCGGTCTACGACGGTACGTGGACAACGCTCTCCCCTCTCGTTTCTATACAACACCATGATCTTGCGTGTGCTTAGGAATTTTTTTGAAATTACTACGTTCCCCAACATGGGGGCCCAGGCGCGCTCCGGTGGGTTGTGCCCACCTTGGGTGCCTCCTGAACCGCCTCTTTGCTCTATAAATACCCCAATATTCTAGAAACCCTTGGGGAGTCGACGAAAATTAATTCCAACCGCCATAGAGTCCAGAAACACAAGATCCAATCTAGACACCATCTCGAAGGGGTTCATCATGTCCAATGGTGCCTCTCCTATGATGCGTGAGTAGTTCTTTGTAGACGTACGGGTCTGTAGTTAGTATCTAGATGGCTTCCTCTCTCTCTCTCTCTCTCTCTCTCTCTCTCTTTATTATTAATACAATGGTCTCTTGGAGATCCATATGATGTAAGTCTTTTTGCGGTGTGTTTGTTGGCATCCGATGAACTTTGAGTTTATGATCTGATCTATGTTTTTATCCATGAAATTTATTTGAGTATTTTATGCGTGATTGATTATAGCCTCATATTTGTTCTCCGATATTTGGGTTTTGTTTGGCCAACTTGATCTACTTATCTTGCAATGGGAAGAGGTGCTTTGTGATGGGTTCGATCTTACGATGCTTGATCCTAGTGACAGAAAGGGAAATGACACGTATGTATCGTTGCTATTAAGGATAACAAGATGGGGTCTATTTATACTTAAATAGATCTTGTCTACATCATCTCATCGTTCTTATTGCATTACACCGTTTCTCCATGAAGTTAGTACATTAGATGCATGCTGGATAGCAGTCGATGTGTGGAGTAATAGTAGTAGATGCAGGCAGGAGTCGGTCTACTAATCTCGGACGTGATGCCTATATAATGATCATTGCCTGGATATCGTCATGATTATTGGAAGTTCTATCAATTGCCCGGCAGTAATTGTTTTCCCATCGTTTGATATTTTTCTCAAGAGAAGCCACTAGTGAAACCTATGGCCCCGGGTCTCTTTTCATCCTATTTTCCTTTGTGATCTATTTTCCTTTGCATTTATTTTCAGATCTATTAAACCAAAAATATAAAAATTACCTTGCTGCAATTTATTTGTTCCGCGATCTATTTATCCTATCTACCACCTTTACCTCACGTTATTTGCCTATCTTGAGGCGGCGTAGCCGAAAGGGATTGACAACCCCTTTAACAAGTGGGTTGCGAGTATTTGTTATTTGTGTGCAGATGATGTTTATATGGTGTGAGGAGGTTATCCTACTGGTTCGATAACCTTGGTCTCATCACTGAGTGAAATACCTACCGTCGCTATACTGCATCATCCCTTCCTCTTTGGGGAAATACCGATGTAGTTCTAGCAGACATCAATTTTGGATTTACTAGAATTTTACAATCGGGTATGTCAATGTTTGCAGCCGAGTGAGGGTGGCAGGGTGTTTGACGTTCATTCCCATTTCTAAAATTTTCAACCATTGCAGGCCCACAAAGGGATTGACCTTCATTCCCATTGCAGGACCTAAGCATTCAACCAAGGACACACATTTGAATTTTCAACCAATTTATATGCATTATAGCATGTGCCTGCAGTTCAAATTTGAATCATGCACATAAATGCATTGAAAACTCAATTAATGCATAAAAATGTCCAAACGAACCCCGAAAAAACCCAAAAACTGACACAACACACCTGTTGTTCTATGTTGACACGAGAAATTTTTTGAAAGCAATAAGAGGCAATGGATATCGTTTCGTCCCCAAAGGTGGGACGTTCCCTACCGAAATCATCAGGCTTGTTGTGAGAAGCTCTGGTTTGCGAGAAGCATATCCCCAAACCTGCCCCACATGGGACAAAAAATTTACCATGGCATGTTAATGCCGCTCCATGATAGCATGACAAGTTTCATGAATTTCAGATGAGTTTTGAATTTACTAAAATTTAAAAATCAGGTATCTCAATGTTTGCGTCCGAGTGATGGTGGCAGGGTGTTTGACATTCATTCCCATTTCTTGCATGGAACCTAAGCATGCAACCAAGGACATAGATTTGCATTTTCAACTAATTTATATGCATTAGAGCATGTGCCTGTAGTTCAAATTTGAATTATGCACACTAATGCATAGAAAACTCAATTAATGTATAAAAATGTCCAAGCGAACCCCGAAAAATCCCAAAAATTGACACAACACTCGTGTTGTTCTATGTTGACACGAGAAAAATTTTGAAAGTAAGAAGAGGCAACAGATATCGTTTCGTCCCCCAAGGTGGCACGTACCCTACCAAAACAATCAGGCTTATTGTGAGAGAAGCTCTGGTTTGCGAGAAGCTTATACCCACACCTGCCCCAAATGGGACAATATTATTACCACGGCATGTCGATGCCGTTCCATGATATCATGTCAAGTTTCATGAATTTCAGATGAGTTTTCGATTTACTAGAATTTTAAAACCATGTATCTCAATGTTAGCGGTCGAGCGACAGTGTCAATGTGGTTGACATTCATTCTCATTTCTTGCATGTTACCTAAGCTTGCAACCTAGGACAAACATTTGATTTTGCAACCTGTTTTTATGGACTGGAGCATGTGCATGTAGTTCAATTTTGAATTATGCACATAAATGCCTAGAAAACTCGATTAACGTATAAAAATGTCCAAACGATCCCCGAAAAAATCCAAAATTTAACACGACACTCCTGTTGTTCTATGTTGACATCGGGAAAAAATTGAAAGTAAGAAGAGGCAATGAATATCATTTTGTCCACAAAGGTGACACATTTCCCTAACGGAACCATGAGGCTTCTTGTGAGAAGCTCTGGTTTGTGAGAAGCTTATACCATAACCTGCCCCAAATGGGACAATACATTTTTACCCCAGCATTTTGATGACATTCCATGATAGCATCACAAGGTTCATGAATTTAATATGGGTTTTGGATTTACTAGAATAACAAAAGCAAGTACCTCAACATTTACCGGAGAGCCACGGTGTCGTGGTGTTCGAAATTCATCCCCATTTGTTGCATGGGACATAAGCATAAATCGATGGACACATATATGATTTTACAACCCATGTTGGTGCACCAGAGCATGTGCATGGACTTAATTTTGAATTGTGCATCTGAAATGGCTAGAAAACCAATTTAATGTATAAATTTTCCAAACGAACCGTCAATAATTCCAAATTTTTTACGACACACATATAGTTGCATGTTCACAGCAGATAAAAGGTCTAGCAATTCAAACACCGTCCATTGCTGTTGTGACCCCATTATGTAATTCAAATCAAGATGATAAATCAAGTAGATCCCACACAGTTTATTATCACCAACCGTGTGAGATGCAGGACAAAATATCCTGGAGCACCGTCAGTGTATAGTACGCCTATGGCTTACGGGAGAAGGCGTGTCGGCTACAGTCCACAACCGGCGTGTCAAGCACACTAGCTCACTCCCCAAATATCATTTCACTGTTCAATCGTCGCCAGTGAAAGATGGGGAAGTGGACCCGCGTCATGCGGGCAACTTCGGCGGCCCACTCCGGCGAGAGCGCGGCCGTAGCCGCCATGCGTGTGCTAACAAGGTGCATGAGCACGGTTGCAATCTGTGACCGAGCGGCCAAGGCAGCCCAAACGGCCGTTGTTGCTTCTCAGGTGGCGGCAGCAACATTTGCCTCGGGGATAGCAAATGGCGAGAGCGGCACAGCAGTTGTCCGTTCCGCAGCGGCTGCCTTAGCCCTGGTGGAGGTCGCCCACGACCATGTCAAGGCCGCCCGTGCCCAGCTCGTGGCGGTCACCGCACAAATCAAACGAAGTCCCACAACGGTCGGCAACCCACAGCCGAAGAGTTGGCAATCGCCAAGAGCGCTCGAACAACCATCCGTTCCTCCGCCACATACCTTGCCACGACGGATCCCGTCCAAGCCCAGATCACAGCCGCCCACGCCCAGCTCATGGCGGCCTTTTCCAAAGAGATGGCGGACGCGAATGGCGAGATGCTTGATGAGTATGGTGCGATGGATGCCATGGAGCCCCTTCCCCAGGAGACCGTCGGGCGTGAGCTGGACATGGAAGAGGCGGCGGAGAACGACGAGCACCAGTCGTAGTAGTGCTCTTTGTTTTGTTTAATTAAGAGCGCCGGTCTTTAATTTGTTAGAGTAATGTTTAGGCCAGCTAGCTCTGTTTAATTGCTGAACTTGCTCGATTAAGAAGTGTGGGTATGTTGTAGTCTCCTTTGTGTACCCAAATTATGCAATGACGTGGATGACCACTGTAACCAGGGAAATTGGAACGAAAAATTTTCACGTTCAAACTCATCACACACGGGTTAAGCTATCTAAATTGTTTGTGATGTTCACATATCGTACACAATTCTGAATAAGGGACCGTGTCTGATGACACTTTGTGCGCCAGTTTTTTTGCTGAACCGATTCAAAATTTTCGGCTTCCGCGGAAATATCTACCTCCCCGCCCTCTCCCTCTTACCAAAAGCCACATTTCCAATGTTTCCGCCTTCCTTTCCAAGTTGAAACCTTCACTCCTTGCTTGCAGTGACGCCTCCTCCCCGGCGACCCTCCTTCACGCTGCCCGGCCTCGTCTATCCAGGTAGGTAATCCACACCCGACCCCCATCCTCCTCCTCCTTCCACATCCCACATGCCCCGACCGAAGGTGCGACACCTTCCACCCAAATCACCGACCCTCCACCAAATAAGTGTCGCCCTAAGCCATGGTGCACGCAGTATAGACAGGGTCTCAAGGAGCATTTGGCAGCGGAGAAGCAAATCACGGCCGCACGCGCGAATGAGGTCGTGATGGCTGCTACTACCTCTTGAGAATGCGTTGGTTTTCCCTTGAAGAGGAAAGGATGATGCATCAAAGTAGCGTAAGTATTTCCCTCAGTTTTTGAGAACCAAGGTATCAATCCAGTAGGAGGTTACACGCAAGCCGCCTTGTACCTGCACAAACAAATAAGAACCTTGCAACCAACACGATAAAGGGGTTGTCAATCCCATCACGGCCACTTGCAAAAGTAAGATCTGATAGAGATAATAAGATAAATAGTTTTGGTATTTTTTTATAGAAAAGTAAAGATTGTAAAATAGTAAACGAGATGCAATGTAAATAAAAGAGATATAATACGATGGAAAAGAGACCCCGGGGCCATAGGTTTCACTAGTGGCTTCTCCCAAGATAGAATATCTTATGGTGGGTGAACAAATTACTGTCGAGCAATTGATAGAAAAGTGCATAGTTATGAGAATATCTAGGCATAATCATGTATATAGGCATCACGTCCATGACAAGTAGATCAAAACGATTCTGCATCTACTACTATTACTCCACACATCGACCGCTATCCAGCATGCATCTAGAGTATTAAGTTCATAAGAACAGAGTAACACATTAAGCAAGATGACATGATGTAGAGGGATAAACTCAAGAAATATGATATAAACCACATCTTTTTATCCTCGATGGCAACAATCCAATACGTGCCTTGCTGCCCCTGATGTCACTGGGAACGGACACCGCAAGATTGAACCCAAAGCTAAGCACTTCTCCTATTGCAAGAAAGATCAATCTAGTAGGCCAAACCAAACTGATAGTTCGAAGAGACTTGCAAAGATATCAAATCATACATATAAGAATTCGGAGAAGAATCAAATTTTGTTCATAGATAAACTTGATCATAAACCCACAATTCATCGGATCTCGACAAACACACCGCAAAAAGTATTACATCGAATAGATCTCCAAGAAGATCGAGGAGAACTTTGTATTGAGAATCAAAGAGAGAGAAGAAGCTATCTAGCTAATAACTATGGGCCCGAAGGTCTGTGGTAAACTACTCACACATCATCGAGAGGCTATGGTGTTGATGTAGAAGCCCTCAGTGATCGATTCCCCTACCGACGGAGCGCCGGAAAAGGCCCCAAGATGGGATCTCATGGGTACAGAAGGTTGCGACCGTGGAAATAGGTTTTTGTGGTGCTCCTGGATGTTTTCGGGGTATACGCGTATATGATAACCCACAAGTATAGGGGATCGCAACAGTTTTTGAGGGTAGAGTATTCAACCCAAATTTATTGATTCGACACAAGGGGAGCCAAAGAATATTCTCAAGTATTAGCAGTTGAGTTGTCAA
Organism: Triticum aestivum; assembly: GCF_018294505.1. NCBI lineage: Eukaryota > Viridiplantae > Streptophyta > Magnoliopsida > Poales > Poaceae > Triticum > Triticum aestivum. The sequence continues at coordinate 98,967,180 of NC_057798.1, read as the reverse complement.
TTCAACCACACCTGGATAACTTAGTATCTGCAGCAAAGTATTTAGTAGCAAAGTAGTATGATAGTAATGATAACAGTGGCAAAAGTAAAGATAGCAGTTTTGTAGTGATTGTAACAGTAGCAACGGAAAAGTAAATAAGCAAAGCACAATATGTGAAAGGCTCGTAGGCATTGGATCAGTGATGGATAATTATGTTGGATGCGATTCCTCATGTAATAGTTCTAACATAGGGTGACACAGAACTAGCTACAGTTCATCAATGTAATGTAGACATGTATTCCGAATATAGTCATACGTGCTTATGGAAAAGAACTTGCATGACATCTTTTGTCCTACCCTCTCGTGGCATCGGGGTCCTAGTGGAAACTAAGGGATATTAAGGCCTCCTTTTAATAGAGTACCGGACCAAAGCATTGACACATAGTGAATACATGAACTCCTCAAACTACGGTCATCACCGAGAAGTATCCTGATTATTGTCACTTCGGGGTTGTCAGATCATAACACATAGTAGGTGACTATAGACTTGCAAGATAGGATCAAGAACTCACATATATTCATGAAAACATAATAGGTTTCTGAAATCATGGCACTCGGGCCCTAGTGACAAGCATTAAGCATAGCAAACTCATAGCAACATCAATCTCCGAACATAATGGATACTAGGGATCAAACCCTAACAAAACTAAATCAATTACATGGTAAATCTCATCCAACCCATCACCATCTAGCAAGCCTATGATGGAATTACTCAATCACGGCGGTGAGCATCATGAAATTTGTGATGGAGGATGGTTGATGATGACGACGGCGATGAATCCCCCTCTCTGGAGCCCCAAACGGACTCCAGATCAGCCCTCCTGAGAGAGATTAGGGCTTGGCGGCGGCTCCGTGTCGTAAAACACAATGAAACTTTCTCTCTGTTTTTTTCTCCGCGAAACGGAATATATGGAGTTGGAGTTGAGGTCGGTGGAGCATCATGGGTCCCACGAGATAGGGGGCGCACCCCCACCCTCATGGATAGGGTGTGGGCCCCTGGCCTTGATTCCGTCGCCAGTATTTTTTATATTTTCCAAAAGTTATCTCCGTGGATTTTCATGTCATTCTGAGAACTTTTGTTTTCTGCACAATAAACAACACCATGGCAGTTCTGCTAAAAACAGCGTTAGTCCAGGTAAGTTTCATTCAAATCATGCAAGTTAGAGTCCAAAACAAGGGCAAAAGTGTTTGGAAAAGTAGGTACGTTGGAGACGTATCAACTCCCCCAAGCTTAAACCTTTGCTTGTCCTCAAGCAATTTAGTTGATAAACTGAAAGTGATAAAGAAAAACTTTTACAAACTCTATTTGCTCTTGTTGTTGTAAATATGTAAAGCCAGCATTCAAGTTTTCAGCAAATTTTATGAACTAACCATATTCACAATAACACTTAGGTCTCATATTTAGTCATAACAATGGCATAATCAACTAGCGAGCAATAATAATAAGACTCAGATGACAACACTTTCTCAAAACAATCATAATATGATATAACAAGATGGTATCTCGCTAGCCCTTTCTGAGACCTTAAAACATAAATGCGGAGCAGCTTTAAAGATCAAGGACTGACTAAACATTGTAACTCATGGTAAAAGAGATCCAGTCAAGTCATACCCAATATAAACTAATAGTAATGAATGCAAATGACAGTGTGCTCTCCAGCGGGTGCTTTTTAATAAGAGGGTGATGACTCAACATAAAAGTAAATAGATAGGCCCTTTGTAGAGGGAAACAGGGATTTGTAGAGGTTCCAGAGCTCGATATTGAAATAGAGATGAATAACATTTTGAGTGGTATACTTTCACTATCAACGCAACAACTATGAGATCTCGATATCTTCCATGCTACATACATTATAGGCGGTTCCCAAACAGAATGGTAAAGTTTATACTCCCCAACCACCAACAATCATCAATCCATGGCTTGCTCGAAACAATGAGTGCCTCCAACTAGCAACAGCCATGGGGGAGTTTTCTTTAATTATTTCGATTTGCTTTGATCTTTTTGATCATGGAACTGGGCATCCCGGTTACCAGCCATTTTCTCGTGAATGAGGAGCGGAGTCCACTCCCCTTGAGAATAACCCACCTAGCATGGAAGATACAGACAGCCCTAGTTGAAACATGAGCTGCTCGAGCATACAAAACAGAATTTCATTTGAAAGTTTGGAGTTTGACACATACAAAATTACTTGGAACGACAGGTAGATACCGCATATAGGAAGGTATGATGGACTCATATGGAATAACTTTGGGGTATATGGAGTTTGGCTGCACAAGCAGTATTCCCAATTAGTACAGGTGAAGGATAGCAAAAGACTGGGAAGCGACCAACTGAGAGAGCGACAACAGTGATGAACATGCATCAAAATTAATCTACACTGAGTGCAAGCATGAGTAGGATATAATCCACCATGAACTTAAATATCGTGAAGGCTATGTTGATTTTGTTTCAACTACATGCATGAACATGTGCCAAGTCAAGTCACTCGAATCATTCAAAGGAGGATACCACCCTATCATACCACATCACAACCATTTTAATAGCATGTTGGCACGCAAGGTAAACCATTATAAGATCCTAGCTAATTAAGCATGGCATAAGCAACTATAATCTCTAATTGTCATTGCAAACATGTTTATTCATAATAAGCTGAATCAGGAATGATGAAGTCATCATATTCACAAAAACAAGAGAGGTCGAGTCATACCAGCTTCTCTCATCTCAATCAGCCCATCATATATCGTCATTATTGCCTTTCACTTGCACGACCGAACGGTGTGTATAGTAATAATAGTGTACGTGCATTGGACTAAGCTGGAATCTGCAAGCATTCAATTCAAGAGAGAAGACAAGGTAATATGGTCTCTTGGTTAATTCAACAATCATGCATATGAGAGCCACTAAGCATTTTAAATATGGTCTTCTACTCTTGACCCCCAAAGGAAAGAAAATAAATAAAACTATTTACACGGGAAAGCTTCCAACAAGTAAAATAAGAATGAGAAATATTTTTCGGTTTTCATTTTAATTACTACTACAAGCATGGAAATTAAACAAACTAATTTTTTTTGGTTTTCTTAAAGTTTATCAAACACACAAGAAGAAAGCTAGAAAAAGGAAATTAAACTAGCATGGATAATACAATGAAAGAGTATGAGCACCGACAACTAGAATAGTGTGTGAACATGAATGTAAAGTCGGTGAGAAATACGTACTCCCCCAAGCTTAGGCTTTTGGCCTAAGTTGGTCTATGCCCAAGGATCGCAGCTACTCTCCCTGGTGTACTGAGGACACTTATCTTGTATGAAGTCCTCAAGATCGGCATAACGCACATATGCGTCAAATTCATCCTTGATGCTTGCATTGACCATAAACTCTTCTGACGGCCACTCACAAGACCGCACCTCAGCTTCCCTTGGTGGTTCATCATCTTGCTCACGCAAAGCACGCCTAGGTCCTCTCTTTGTTAAGGAACCACCTTGGTACATTTTCTTGGACATATTTCTTCCTCTGAACAATTTCTGAAATTTTTAGTAACTTCAAAATAAGAGTGAATCAAACCAAACAAGATTGATAGCAACTACTCCCACAAGTGCCTAGAGCCTATATCATGCATTAGAATTATTTGGGACCTCATAAATTTGACATGCAAGCTCAAGAACAGGGTCACCTATGCAGCAAAAATTTGCAATGAATAAAGCACTAGAACAAAAACTAATTGGACCAATGGAGGAGTCACATACCAAGCAACAATCTCCCAAAGCAGTTTTGTGAATGGAGCTTTAAGCAAGGAGATCGAAAATCGCAGCAAAATGAGCTAGAACTCGTGCTTGAGATGGATGGGGATTTTTTTGGGAGGAAGATGGAGTGTGTGGGTGCAGGAATAAGTGGAGGGGGGCCACCATGGGCCCACGAGGCAGGGGGCGCGCCCAGGGGGAGGGGGCGCACCCTAGACCCTCGTGGCCAGGTGCTTGCCTCCCCTGTTGTGTTCTCAGTGCCTAAAATCCTCAAATATTCCATAAAAAATCATACTAAATTTGCAGGGCATTTGGAGCACTTCTATTTTCGGGATATTTTTTATTGCATTGATAATTCAGAAAACAGACAGATAATACTAATTTTGCTTTATTTATTCTAAATAACATAAAGTAAAAAGAGGATACAAAAGGTTGTGCCTTCTAGTTTCATCCATCTCATGATCATCAGAAGGAATCTACTAACAAGGTTGATCAAGTCGTGTTAACAAACTCATTCCGAATAACATGGAACCGGAGAAATTTTGAATAACACTAGGTTACCTCAACGGGGATATGAACATCCCCAACAATAAGAATATCATACTTTTTCTTGACAGTACGAAGAGAAAATTCAAAACCTCCAATAATGATAGTTGGAATTTTTCCAATAGAATTGATGCTATGAACTTAAGGTTGTTTCCTCGGGAAGTGTACCGTATGCTCATTACCATTAACATGAAAAGTGACATTGCCCTTGTTGCAATCAATAACAGCCCATGCAGTATTCAAAAAGGGTCTACCAAGGATAATCGACATACTATCATCCTCGGGAATATCAAGAATAACAAAGTCCGTTAAGATAGTGACATTTGCAACCACAACAGGCACATCCTCACAAATACCGACAGGTATAGCAGTTGATTTATCGGCCATTTGCAAAGATATTTCAGTAGGTGTCAACTTATTTAATTCAAGTCTACGATATAAAGAGAGAGGCATAACACTAACACCGACTCCAAGATCACATAAAGCAGTTTTAACATAATTTCTTTTAATGGGGCATGGTATAGTTGGTACCCCTGGATCTCCAAGTTTCTTTGGTATTCCACCTTTAAAAGTATAATTAGCAAGCATGGTGGAAATTTCAGCTTCCGGTATCTTTCTTTTATTTGTAATGATATCCTTCATGTATTTAGCATAAGGGTTTAATTTAAGCATATCAGTTAAGCGCATACGTAAGAAGATAGGTCTAATCATTTCAGCAAAGCGCTCAAAATCCTCATCATCCATTTTCTTGGATGGCTTAGGAGGAAAAGGCATGGGTTTCTGAACACATGGTTCTCTTTCTTTACCATGCTTCCTAGCAAAAAAATCTCTCTTATCATAACGTTGATTCTTTGATTGTGGGTTATCAAAATCAACAGCAGGTTCAATCTCTACATCATTATTATTGCAAGGTTGAGCATCAACATGAACATTATCATTAACATTATCACTAGGTTCATGTTCATCACCTGATTGTGTTTCAACATCAGAAATAGAAATATCATTAGTATTCTCAGGTGTGTCTATAACAGGTTAACTAGAAGCATGCAAAGTCCTATCATTTTTCTTTTTCTTCTTTTTAGAAGGACTAGGTGCATCTACATTATTTCTCTGAGAATCTTGCTCGATTCTCTTAGGGTGGCCTTCAGGATACAAAGGTTCCCGAGTCATTCTACCAGTTCTAGTAGCCACTCTAACCGCAAAATCATGTTTATTATTTAATTCATCGAGCAAATCACTTTGAGCTTTAAGTACTTGCTCTGCTTGAGTGGTAACCATAGAAGCATATTGAGTTTAAGTTCACCTTTAACTCTAGCCATATAATCACTCAAGTGTCCTATCATGTAAGAATTACTCTTTAATTCTCTACCAACATAAGCATTAAAACTTTCTTGCCTAGCCATAAAGTCATCAAATTCATCTAAACATTGGCTATGAAATTTAGTAGGCGGGATTTCAACTTTATCATATCTATAGAGAGAATTTACCTTTACTACCTGTGTCGGGTTATCAAGACAATGTGTTTCTTCAACAGGTAGATTAAGACCATGTATTTCTTCAATAGGAGGTAAATTCTTAACATCTTCAACTTTAATACCTTTTTCTTTCATTGATTTCTTTGCCTCTTGCGTATCTTCAGTACTGAGAAATAGAACACCTCTCTTCTTCGGAGTAGGTTTAGGAATTGCCTCGGGAATTGGCTCAGGAAGAGTCCAATTATTTTCATTAGTCAACATATTATTCAATAACAATTGAGCTTGGTCAACTGTTCTTTCCCTGAAAATGCAACCAGCACAACTATCCAAGTAGTCCTTGGAAGCATCAGTTAGTCCATTATAAAAGATATCAAGTATTTCATTTTTCTTAAGAGGGTGATCAGGCAAAGCATTAAGTAATCGGAGAAGCCTCCCCCAAGCTTGTGGGAGACTCTCTTCTTCTATTTGCACAAAATTATATATTTCCCACAAGGCAGCTTGTTTCTTATTAGCAGGGAAATATTTAGCAGAGAAGTAATAAATCATATCCTGGGGACTACGCACACAACCAAGATCAAGAGAATTAAACCAAGTTTTAGCATCACCCTTTAATGAGAACGGGAATATCTTACGGATATAATAATAGCGAGACTTCTCATCATTAGTAAATAGGGTGGCTATATCATTCAACTTGGTAAGATGTACCACAACAGTTTCAAATTCATAGCCATAAAAAGGATCAGATTCAACCAAAGTAATTATCTCAAGATCAACAAAGAATTCATAATCCTTATCAGTAACAAAGATAGGTGAAGTAGCAAAAGCAGGGTCATATTTCATCCTAGCATTCAGAGTTTTTTATTTAAGTTTAGCTAGTCATTTCTTAAGATCGGATCTATCGTTGCAAGCAAAAATATCTCTAGCAGTTTCTTCATCCATAACATAACCCTCAGGAACAACAGGCAATTCATACTTAGGGGGAGAACCTTCATCATCACTATCATCAATGATTTCATCTTCAATAATTTCATTCTCTCTAACCCTAGCAAGTTGTTCATCAAGATATTCACCTAATGGCATAGTAGTATCAAGCATAGAAGTAGTTTCATCATAAGTATCTTGCACAGCAGAAGTGGCATCATCAATAACATGCGACATATCAGAATTCATAGCAGTAGAAGGTTTAGGTGTCGCAAGCTTACTCACAACAGAAGGAGAATCTGGTGCAGAGCTAGATGGCAGTTCCTTACCTCCCCTCGTAGTTGAGGGAAAAATCTTAGTTCCTGCATCTTTCAAGTTCTTCATAGTGATCAGCAGATATAAATCCCAAGTGACTCAAAGAATAGAGCTATGCTCCCCGGCAACGGCGCTAGAAAATAGTCTTGATAACCCACAAGTATAGGGGATCGCAATAGTTTTCGAGGGTAGAGTATTCAACCCAAATTTATTGATTCGACACAAAGGGAGCCGAAGAATATTCTCAAGTATTAGTAGTTGAGTTGTCAATTCAACCACACCTGGATAACTTAGTATCTGCAGCAAAGTATTTAGTAGCAAAGCAGTATTATAGTAATGATAACAGTGGCAAAAGTAAAGATAGCAGTTCTGTAGTGATTGTAACAGTAGCAATGGAAAAGTAAATAAGCAAAGCACAATATGTGAAAAGCTCGTAGGCATTGGATTGGTAATGGATAATTATGTTGGATGCGATTCCTCATGTAATAGTTATAACATAGGGTGACACAGAACTAGCTCCAGTTCATCAATGTAATGTAGGCATGTATTCCGAATATAGTCATACGTGCTTATGGAAAAGAACTTGCATGACATCTTTTGTCCTATCCTCTCGTGGCAGCGGAGTCCTAGTGGAAGCTAAGGGATATTAAGGCCTTCTTTTAATAGAGTACCGAACCAAAGCATTAACACATAGTGAATACATGAACTCCTCAAACTACGGTCATCACCGAGAAGTATCCCGATTATTGTCACTTCGGGGTTGCCGGATCATAACACATAATAGGTGACTATAGACTTGCAAGATAGGATCAAAAACTCACATATATTCATGAAAACATAATAGGTTCAGATCTGAAATCATGGCACTCGGGCCCTAGTGACAAGCATTAAGCATAGCAAAGTCATAGCAACATCAATCTCGGAACAAAATGGATACTAGGGATCAAACCCTGACAAAACTAACTCGATTACATGGTAAATCTCATCCAACCCATCACCGTCCAGCAAGCCTACGATGGAATTACTCACGCACGGCGGTGAGCATCATGAAATTGGTGATGGAGGATGGTTGATGATGACGACGGCGACGAATCTCCCTCTCGGGAGCCCCGAACGGACTCCAAATCTTCCCTCCCGAGAGAGATTAGGGCTTGGCAGAGGCTTCGTGTCGTAAAACGCGATGAAACTTTCTCTCTGATTTTTCTCTCTATGAAACGGAAATTATGGAGTTGGAGTTGAGGTCGGTGGAGCATCAGGGGGCCCACGAGACAGGGGGCGCGCCCAGGGGGAGGGGGCGCGCCCCCCACCCTCGTGGACAGGGTGTGAGCCCCCTGGCCTTGATTCTTTCGCCAGTATTTTTTATATTTTCCAAAAGTTATCTCCGTGGATTTTCAGGTCATTCCGAGAACTTTTTTTCTGCACAATAAATAACACCATGGCAGTTCTGCTAAAAACAGCGGCAGTCCAGGTTAGTTTCATTCAAATCATGCAAGTTAGAGTCCAAAACAAGGGCAAAAGTGTTTGGAAAAGTAGATACGTTGGAGACATATCAGTATATATAGGCGAAACAAGTAGGTCGGCGGAGCCATGAGGGGCCCACAAGGGTGGGGGTGCGCCTACCCCCTGGGCGTGCCCTCCTACCTCGTGGCCGCCTCGTTGCTTCCTTGACGTCCACTCCAAGTCTCCTGGATTGCGTTTGTTCCAAAAACGATTCTCCCGAAGGTTTCATTCCGTTTGGACTCCATTTGATTTTCCTTTTCTGCAAAACACTGAAATAGGCAAAAAGACAGCAATTTGCACTAGGCCTACGGTTAGGTTAGTCCCAAAAATAATATAAAAGTGCATAATAAAGCCCATTAAACATCCAAAACAGATAATATAATAGCATGGAACAATCAAAAATTATAGATATGTTGGAGACGTATCAAGCATCCCCAAGCTTAATTCCTGCTCGTCCTCGAGTAGGTAAATGATAAAAACAGAATTTTTGATGTGGAATGCTACCTAACATAATTTTCAATGTAATTCTCTTTATTGTGGCATGAATGTTCAGATCCAAAAGATTCAAGATAAAAGTTTAATATTGACATAAAAATAGTAATACTTCAAGCATGCTTAACCAAGCAGTTTATGTCTTATCAAAATAACATAGCCAAAGAAAGCTTATCCCTACAAAATCATATAGTTTGGCCATGCTTCATTTTCTTCACACAAAATGCTCCCATCATGCACAACCCGGTTTCAGCCAAGCAATTGGTTCATACTTTTTAACACGCTTCAGCCTTTTCAATCCTCACGCAATACATGAGCGTAAGCCATGGACATAGCACTATGGGTGGAGTAGAGTATGATGATAGGGATTATGTGAGAAAACAAAAAAAGGAGAAAGTCTCACATTGACGTGGCTAATCAACAGGCTATGGAGATGCCCATCAATTGATGTCAATACGAGGAGTAGGGATTGCCATGCAATAGATGCAGTAGAGCTATAATGTATGAAAGCTCATCAAAAAGAAACTAAGTGGGTGTGCATCCAACTTGCCTGCTCACTAAGACCTAGGGAATTTTGAGGAAGCCCATCATTGGAATATACAAGCCAAGTTCTATAATGAAAAATTCCCACTAGTATATGGAAGTGAAAAAATAAAAAACTCTCTATCATGAAGATCATGGTGCTATTTTGAAGCACAAGTGTGGAAAAAGGATAGTAACATTGTCCCTTCACTCTTTTTCTCTCATTTTTTTATTTGGGCTTCTTTGGCCTCTCTTTTTTATTTTTTATTTTTTTATTTCATCCGGAGTCTCATCCCGACTTGTGGGGGAATCATAGTCTCCAACATCCTTTCCTCACATGGGACAATGCTCTAATAATGGAAATCATCACACTTCTATTTATTTACAACTCAATACTTAGGACAAAATATGACTCTATGTGAATGCCTCCGACGGTGTACCAGGATATACAATGAATCAAGAGCGACATGTATGAAAGAATTATAAAGGTGGCTTTGCCACAAATACGATGTCAACTACATCATCATGCAAAGCAATATGACAATCATGGAGCGTGTCATAACAAACGGAATGTTGGAAAGTTGCATGGCAATATATCTCGGAATGGCTATGGAAATGCCATAATAGGCAGGTATGGTGGCTGTTTTGAGGAAGATATAAGGACGTTTATGTGTGATAGAGAGTATTGTATCACGGAGTTTGGATGCACCGGCGAAGTTTGCACCAACTCTCAAGGTGAGAAAGGGCAATGCACGGTACCGTAGAGGCTAGCAAATTGCGGAAGGGTAAGAGTGTGTATAATCCATGGACTCACATTAGTCATAAAGAACTCATACACTTATTGCAAAAGTTTATTAACCCTCGAAGCAAAGTACTACTACGCATGCTCCTAGGGGAAGGGTTGGTAGGAGTTAACCATTGCGCGATCCCAACCTCCACTCATAAGGAAGGCAATCAAAGAACACCCCATGCTTCAAATTTGTCACACAACATTCACCATACGTGCATGCTACGGGACTTGCCAACTTTGACGCAAGTATTTCTCAATTTCATAATTACCCAACTAGCATGACTCTAACATTACCACCTTTCTATCTCAAAACAATTATCAAGTATCAAATTTATCATAGTGTTTAATGCACTCCATATGAAAGTTTTCATTTTACCCAACTTGGATGCCCATCATATTAGGACTAATTTTATAACCAAAGCAAATTACCATGATGTTCTAAAATACTATCATAATAATATAAGTGAGTCATGAGAGATCAATAATTTCTACAAAATAAAACCGCCACCGTGCTCTAAGGTATAAGTGAAGCACTAGAGCAAAATTATCTAGCTCAAAAGATATAAGTGAAGCACATAGAGTATTCTAATAAATTCCGATTCATGTGTGTCTCTCCAAAAGGTGTGTACAACAAGGATGATTGTGATAAACTAAAAAGCAAAGACTCAAATCATACAAGACGCTCCAAGAAAAACACATATCATGTGGTGAATAAGAATATAGCCTCAAGTAACGGTACCGATAGACGAAGACGAAAGAGGGGATGCCTTTCGGGGCATCCCCAAGCTTAGGCTTTTGGTTGTCCTTGAATTTTACCTTGGGGTGCCTTGGGCATCCCCAATCTTAGGCTCTTGCCACTCCTTATTCCAAAATCCATCAAATCTTTACCCAAAACTTGAAAACTTCATAACACAAAACTCAACAGAAAATCTCATGAGCTCCGTTAGTGCAAGAAAACAAACCACCACTTTAAGGTACTGTAATGAACTCATTCTTTATTTATATTGGTGTTAAACCTACTGTATTCCAACTTCTCTATGGTTCATACCCCTGATACTAGCCATAGATTCATCAAAATAAGCAAACAACACACGAAAAACAAAATCTGTCAAAAACAGAATAGTCTGTAGAAATCTATAACTATCAAATACTTCTGGAACTTAAAAAATTCTACCAAATTAGGAAGTCCTAGTTAATTTGTTTATTAATCTTCTTCAAAAATAATCAACTGCAAATCACGTTTCTGTTATTTATGAAAACTAATCTTGTGCGCGTAAAAGTTTCTGTTTTTCAGCAAGATCAAATTAACAATCACCGTAGGCTATCCTAAAGGTTTTACTTGGCACAAACACTAACTAAAACAAAAAACCACATATAACCAGAGGCTAGATGAATTATTTATTACTAAACAGGAACAAAAAGTAAAAAACAAAAATAAAATTGGGTTGCCTCCCAACAAGCAATATCGTTTAACGCTCCTAGCTAGGATAAAAACAAGAATAGATCTAGGTATTACCATCTTTGGTTGGCAATTCTTCAATTGAACACTTATAACCCTTAGGAGTTTCCTTCTTTTTATTAATGATCAAACTCCTAGGCAAGAAATCAAGAAATTCATTTGTAGCCAAAGGTTCCTTAATGATAGCGAAAAAATTGGGGTGAACACTTATTGATTTGCGATCCACAGTTTCTTTACCAGAAGATCTACCCTTATTTTTAGGAATAGACATAAATTTAGCAACTTTGGTAGTAGGAGGGTTTGAAGTATTTCTCACGGAAGAAAAATAAGAACCTAAGTTGGTAATAATATCCTCAAGTTTATCAATTCTAGTGGAATCTTGATCTAATTTTCCGTCAACTGTGGGTTCTTTTTCTTTAAAACTTTTTAGAGTAACTCCTACCTTAGATCCATATTGGGTAATTTGGTTGTAGATCATTTTATCCAAATTCTCAATCAACTCCACAGTGGCAACTTTATTTTCAATAATTTCAAGCCTTTGCATCACGTGTTCCAAAGTTAAAATAGTTCCATTAACCAAAAGAGGTGGTGAGCCAAACAAATCTATCACAGCATTATAAGAATCAAAAGTATGGCTACCCAAGAAATTCCCTCCGGTAATGGTGTCAAGAATATATCTGTTCCAAGGAGTGATGCCTACATAAAAATGCGAAGAAGAACGGAAGTAGATTGCTTCCTAGTGGATCTATTCTGAGCATTGCAAATTCTGTACCAAGCATCTTTTAAATTTTCTCCCTCCCTTTGTTTAAAATTAAGAACTTCATTCTCATGAGTACTAACAATGATAGAAGGACTGGCCATGACGGTGAAACAAATGATCTAACACACGGACACACAATAAGCAAGCAAAAAGAGACGGACGGAAAAAGGGCGAATAAAACGGCAAGGGTGAAATGGGGGAGAGGAAAACGAGAGGCAAATGGCAAATAATGTAATTCGAGGGATAAGAGTTTGTGATGGGTACTTGGTATGTCTTTACTTGTGTGTAGATCTTTCCGGCAACGATGCCAAAAATCGGCGAGTTGTCGAGAGATCAAATCTTGACTTGACTTGGCGTAAGCCTCCCCGGCAATGGCGCCAGAAATCCTTATTGCTACATCTTGAGCATGCGTTGGTTTTCCCTTGAAGAGGAAAGGATGATGCAGTAAAGTAGTGTAAGTACTTCCCTCAGTTTTTGAGAACCAAGGTATCAATCCAGTAGGAGGTTACACGCAAGTCGCCTTGTACCTGCACAAACAGATAAGAACCTTGCAACCAACGCGGTAAAGGGGTTGTCAATCCCTTCACGGACACTTGCAAAAGTGAGATCTGATAGAGATAATAAGATAAATAGTTTTGGTATTTTTGTTGTATAGAAAAGAAAAGATTGCAAAATAGTAAACGAGATGCAATGTAAATAAAAGAGATATAATATGATGGAAAAGAGACCCGGGGGCCATAGGTTTGACTAGTGGCTTCTCTCAAGATAGAATATCTTACGGTGGGTGAACAAATTACTGTCGCAATTGATAGAAAAGCGCATAGTTATGACAATATCTAGGCATGATCATGTATAGAGGCATCACATCCGTGACAAGTAGATCGAAATGATTCTGCATCTACTACTATTACTCCACACATCGATCGCTATTCAGCATGCATCTAGAGTATTAAGTTCATAAGAACAGAGTAATGCATTAAGCAAGATGACATGATGTAGAGGGATAAACTCAAGCTATATGATATAAACCCCATCTTTTTATCCTCGATGGCAACAATACAATACGTGCCTTGCTGCCCCTGCTGTCACTGGGAAAGGACACTGCATGATTGAACCCAAAGCTAAGCACTTCTCCTATTACAAGAAAGATCAATCTAGTAGGCCAAACCAAACTGATAATTCAAAGAGACTTGCAAAGATATCAAATCATACATATAAGAATTCAGAGAAGAATCAAATATTGTTCATAGATAAACTTGATCATAAACCCACAATTCATCGGATCTTGACAAACACACCGCAAAAAGTATTACATCGAATAGATCTCCAAGAAGGTCGAGGAGAAATTTGTATTGAGAATCAAAGAGAGAGAAGAAGCCATCTAGCTAATAACTATGGACCCGAAGGTCTGTGGTAAACTACTCACACATCATCGGAGAGGCTATGGTGTTGATGTAGAAACCCTCCATGATCGATTCCCCTTCCGGCGGAGCGCCGGAAAAGGCCCCAAGATGGGATCTCACGGGTACAGAAGGTTGCGGCGGTGGAAATAGGTTTTCGTGGTGCTCCTGGATGTTTTCAGGGTATATGAGTATATATAGGCGAAAGAAGTAGGTCGGTGGACCCACGAGGGGCCCACAAGGGTGGGGGGCACGCCCTCCTACCTCGTGGCCGCCTCGTTGCTTCCTTGACGTCCACTCCAAGTCTCCTAGATTGCGTTTGTTCCAAAAACTATTCTCCCGAAGGTTTCATTCCATTTGGACTCCATTTGATATTCCTTTTCTGCGAAACACTGAAATAGGCAAAAAAAAAATAGCAATATGCACTCGGCCTCCGGTTAATAGGTTAGTTCCAAAAATAATATAAAAGTGCATAATAAAGCCCATTAATCATCCAAAACAGATCATATAATAGCATGGAACAATAAAAAATTATAGATATGTTGGAGACGTATCAACTGCCATTCGTGCCGACCCCCAGATCTTGGAGGAGTACCTTGCCATTTGCTAGCTACGCCGGTTAAGCATGCTCGGTTTACCCGTTGCATGTGATGCTCTTGCCTTTCCTTAACAAATTCTAGTGAATTGTGCTATCTAATTCTACCATGTAATCTGTTGCTCTAGTGTATATGTTCTATATGTCGTGCAGTATGGTGCTCACTTATTAACTGTTTGGTTAATTAGTTGTCGTCTTCAGTTAACTGTTTGGTTCAATTCTGCAAATGTGATGTTCAATTCTTTAGGCCGCAATTTTGTATTGTCTTCCATGTGAGAAATAAATCGAATTTATCTTTACAAAATACATGAGAAACGAATACAATTGCTATATTTCCAAGTTGTCAAGCATGCTTGGTTTGGTTATACATGTGCAATGTGGTGCTCAGTTAACGTTTGGTTCAATTGTGTTGTGGTGTTTAGTTAACTGTTTGGTTCAATTCTGCAATGCGATGTTCAATAGTTGCGGGTGCATTCTGTTATTGTATACCATGTGAGAAGTAAATCGAATTTGGATGTACTAAATACATGAGAAACAAATACAATTGTTATATTTTGAAGTTGTTAAGCATGCTTGGTTTGGTTAACTATCTGATCTTCTATTAGGAGTATGTTATATTGTGCAATGTGGTGCTCAGTTAACGTTTGGTTCATTTGTTGTGGTGTTTAGTTAACTGTTTGGTTCAATTCTGCAATGTGGTGTTCAGTTGTTGTGGGTGCATTCTATTATTGTATACCATGTAAGGAATAGATTGAATTTGGCTGTAGTAAATACATGAGAAACAAATACAATTGCTATATTTCCAAGTTATTAAGCATGCTTGGTTTGGTTAACTATCTGATCTTCTATTAGGAGTATCTTATATTGTGCAATGTGGTGCTCAGTTAATGTTTGGTTCATTTATTGTGGTGTTTTGTTAACTGCTTGGTTCAATTCTGTAATGCGATGTCCAATTGTCATGGATAGAATTTTGTATTGTTGTGCATGTGAGGAATAAATCGAATTTGGCGGCACTTAATACATGAGAAACATATACAAGTGCTATATTTCCTAGTTCTTAATCATGCTTGGTTTGGATAAATGGGTTTTCCACATGGCTTGAATTAATCTGATGAATCTGCAATGTGCTTATTTTTCATCAACATATTTTACTGATAGCATGCGGACCCTTACTTAACCTGATGACTAACTACCTTATATGTGTTGCAGGGGAACAATGGGAAGCATTGAGGTTTACAATTGAGGTTAGCACGTGCATGGTCCATTGTCTAATAGCACATTATTGTGCAATTGCATGAACCATTCTAATATTTAGGTTTTTAACAATTTGGTCTTGCACATGAAGGTCCCGCTGTCAAAGGTTTTGACCCACTGTTCGACCCTTTTTGCATATGGGAAAATGAGTTGTCCATGAATATCAATCAAGTCAAAAAAACTCAGAAAGATTGTTAGGATAAAGAAATTAGCAACAAAAAACAACAAGATCTTTGTGTGCACATTGAAGAAGACATCAGTTCACTACAAGATTGTACTAACTATTATACCTTGCCTTTTTTTATTCCTTTGCCCCATTTTCAATATAGAGAAGATATTTATGCACATCCTTGTTTTCAGGCCTTTCTAAAGAAGTTCACTGATGATTACCTCTCAAACCACCTCTATGGTCAGTAGGAGAGGAAGGTTTTCATACAACACCCATGGTTCAATATTGAACTATTCCTGAAGAGGATGGGGGATGGATGGTCAATCATCCAAAGCCACTGGCCTAAAGTTGCAAAGACCTTCAACATGAATGAAGACTCAATATTCGCCTTCCGCTTCAGTAGTTTTTCAGATGATATGCATCTGTCTATGTACCGTCTATGATCCTAATTTCGAAAGGTTCTAGATGTTGCATGTGAAACTTGGTGCTGGTGTTGTTGTGTAATGGGGTAGCTGAGTGCTGAAGCTATATCATGTTGTACTCTGATGTATTTTAATTATGAAATCATGCTTTCTTAATATGGAAATCAAATATATTATGTGCTTAATATGAATGTCAGTTAGATTAATAAATGGATTACTAATAATAGGGCAATTAGTCGGCTAATGGCGAATTAGCCTGCTAATTGGGTTTTGCTATTGCAAACGGTTATTGAGAAAATATCGTGGGCGGTGACCTCAGGCAACGCACACAGTTTTTAGGAATAAACTGTGTTGGATCAATGAACAATCACACATGACATTCTCTTGAAAACTGTTTGAATTAGGCCACCTTGCGCAAACGTTTACAATATAAAAACTGTGTGTGATGGACATCCTTTGTCACACAGTTTCTTCAACACACCGTGTGTGATGCATTCATAACGCAAACGATAAAATTGTTAATATCGTGGGCAATGGCAACGCTATCACAAACGATTTAACGGGAAAAATTGTGTGTGATGTACCTGCCAACGGAAACGTTTTCCTTGCAACAGTGTGGGATGTATATACGAACAGAAACAATTAGCGAGGACTGACTATGTGGGATGTACTTACGACCGGAAACGATTTCGCCTGTATAATTGTAATTATTTAGCACTACTGTACGTATAACCATATTTGATCACTCGCCGGTCACACACGACCTCATTTTGCCGAGCATGTGTGCCAGGAGGGCATATCCCCGACGATTTCTGGGTCATGTGGGAAGGACCCCCCCTATCGCAGTCACTCACTAGGTAACGGCTCAGCACGCCGTCGCGGAAAAGGGTTAACAATCGTTTGTATAGCACCTCCCTGTACCAGTGTCTTGGACAAAATATGTGGACGATGTTTATGAAACAAGAAATATGATGAAGGTGAAAAGTACAATTCTTTGGGTGCATGGAACATGGTTTGCAGTTCCAAAGATAGTGGGGGGCTTGGAACTTAGCATCCAAAGCGATGCATTGTTTCTCAAATACTTACACAAGTGCTACAATCGATTTTACCCCCTGGGTTGAACTTCTTTCATCTATCATACTACACTTCGAAAATTCCACATGCATCAGATCATTGCGGCTATTTTTGGTGGAGATATATATTAAAACTCATTCCAGTGCATAGTGGCACCTGAAGAAAACAATGAGAAAGGTTGACAATGTATCAATGTGGAAAGACGTATGGATGGAAGAAATCTTGGCTGACTCACACCCGAGGGCCTTTTCCTTTGCCCTGCATGTAGACATATTAGAGCGGGATTTCTTGAGCGCCACAACACCGGAGGAAGCACTCCACCTTCCCCTCTACATGCAAGCCACAATGAGGTGCATCAGATCCAATAGGTAACTGCACATGTGGGTCAGGACAGTGATCCAAAATTTGAGACCTCTCTTCTCTCGCACGCCTGGAATTCTCAATTTCGGCATGAAACAATCTCATCTTTAATGTTCGAGGAGACTGCAAACCACTATTTTATGTCAGCGGTGGCATGGAGGTGAGTTTTTTCTTTTAAGGTGAGCTGGTCGTGTCTCTTTCTGGCCCCATTGGCCCGCACACGACAACCTCAAAATGCGCCCCATTAAATTTTGTACCATGAGGTACGGAAACGTCAACACATGTACCCCATATGTACCCCATCACAGGGGTATTAATTCATCACAAAAACTCATTTTCAACCCACCCTTTTTTAGAATATTTTTAGCCCAATTTAGCTACCTCCCTTTGTAATCCTAAAAAGAAGAGCTACCTCCCTTCTTTTTTTTGCGGGGGTGCCTCCCTTCGTACTGCTACTACACCACAGCTGCTATTGGTCTGACTTGGAATTTTCTAGGGCTACTGGACTAGACTGACTTGCATCGATGTGCCTGTTTTGGTTGCTGGAATAATGGGCCATGGCCCGGTTGCTATGTAGAAAATGAGGGACATAGAAGTGGTGGGAGGAAATTTTAGTCCCACCTCGCTTGGTGAAGGAGGATCAGAGCAACATATAGGAGTCACTGCTACTCCCTCCGTCCTTTAAAGAGTGTACTTCCAACTTTGTTGGAGGGTCAAACTATTTCAAAGTTTGATCGAGTTTGTGCAAAAATATATCAATGTTTGTGAAATCAAATAGGTGTACGATGAAAGTATATTTTATCACGAATCTAATGCTACTAATTTGATGGCATAAATGTTGATGTATTATTATATAAACACGGTCAAATATAAAAAAGTTTGACTTTCCAAGAAAATTGGAAGTACACTCTTTAAAGGACGGAGGGAGTACATGCCAATGTAAATGCTAGAAGCACAACTGTAGTTGCACATGCATAGCAAGTCACACACAATGTATTATAACGCTTGCGTGAAATATTTCGCGACTTAGACTTTGGATGCTTGGGCTTGGCGTGACCGCGTCAAAGTTTTCTCTTTTTTGTGCAATTTTTATTCTTCTTTACAGACCCGACTTGATTAACTTCCTTGTGCACATGTTTAACCAGAAAGACGTATGGATGGAAGAAATCTTGGCTGACTCGCACCCGAGGGCCTTTTCCTTTGCTCTACATGTAGACATATTAGTGCGGGATTTCTTGAGCACCACAACACCGGAGGAAGAGCTCCACCTTCCCCTCTACATGCAAGCCACAACGAGGTGCATCAGATCCAATAGCTAACTACACATGTGGGTCAGGACAGTGATCTAGAGGACAAGGACATTTGGTCATATGTTTGGGGATCGGGGGAGTAGATTCCATGCAGATACTTCAAAATCTTCTACAGAGATGTCAAAGCCCACAAAACCTACATCTGGTTGTGGAAATCAAAAGTGAGCATGAAAATCAAAGTCTTTGGTTGCCACCTTTTGTCTGATCATCTAAACACCGCAAATAGGCTCAAACGCCGACACTACAATATTGGAGATGATCATGATTGTCTGTTATGTGGACAACCGGTCGATGAAACTATCGAGCACATGACTTTTGATTGCCAGTTTAGTGCACAATGTTGGCTAAAGCTTGGCATTCCATGGGGTAGGCAGGGATAAAGATTGCACTGGATAGAGACTGCCAAGAGTATTTGGAGCAAACCGATGTTCATAGAGACTTTCTTGTTGAAAACATGGAGTCTCTAGAAAGCAAGAGATAACAAACATTTCAGAGTCATTCCTTTAAATTCTAGGTCTTGGCTCCAAAGGTCCTGGCAAGATTATACTCTGCAGCAATATAGAGTTAGGGAAGAAAAAAAAGGCTTCATATACACACTTGCTTGGACTTAGTTCCTTCTGCCTAGTTTTTCTTTTTAACTTCGTATTGTAATCCATTGTGTCTTCCCCCTTCAATCCCATCCACAGTGGGTGAGATTTGTAAATATGAATTGTATTGTGTAACCTTTTACTTAAGTAATATAATATAGTAGGAGTCTCTCCTACCGTTTTCGCGGTCCAAAATAAAGACAATATATGATGATTTCTGAAAAATCATCATAGAAGTTCGCACTACATCATCAAAGTGGTGAGATGAACCCCACCTAGTCTGTCATAGAAATAAGAATCGACCCGTCCCCCCTCGAGTACTCTGGTCAATTTCACATCCTTGAATATGCCCTGTGTAGCTTCTACCTCGTGGGCCTCAGGCCTCGGCCATTCAATACATGAAACCAAATGGTTTCGTACAACACAACCAATTAATGGGCTCGCTTGTCAAACACGTTGGGTCATAGTTGTCGTCCTCACAATGCAAGGAAGCAATCTTGCATGTGTATCTTTCTTATTGCGTCGGATAATTTGACTTTGTTGACAATGCCCTTGGTAGCCTTAGGCAGGTGGGTCCACAATGTTAACCTCTACTGAGGGGGGGGGGGTAAATTATTTGTGGGCGTCCCTTGCGTGGATCTCGCATGTCAGCTCCGGCAGACTATCCACAAGATGGCCTTCGGGCAAGCTGCGTTGCCCACTTCTGGTTTAGCCCGGAGGGTGTTCAAAGCCTCCGGGTGGCCTCGAGTAGGTTGTTGTATCCTTATGATTTGTCTTGGAGCCCCTGGGCTGGGGTCTCGACAAAATATGTTCAGTACTAGGTAGGGAGCTCCTATTCGACACATATTTCATCAAGATGCCTGGCAAACTCACAGACTTGTTTGTTCTGGGACGGCCCAGTTTGGTCATCACAGCGAGCGCTCTTCTTGAGCATGTTGCACGTTGCCCTTTTTTACTTTTGATTTTCTGTTTGGTTTTCTCGGTTTAGTTTTTACATATTTTTCATTTCATTGAAAATTTAACCGATTTTAATATAAATATGATATAACACAAAATATTTATTGGGAACAAAAATATTTTTGAAAATGCCAACCATTTTGGAAACGCAGTCTTTTTTTTTGAAATATGAACAACTTTTGGAAAACCCAAACTTTTTTTGAAACCACAACAAAAATTATAATGTGAACAAAATTTGAGAACATGGAATATTTTCTTACAAAAACACAAACACTTTTAAAAACATGAACATTTTTAAACAAATGTGAACATTTTTTGAAAACACAAACATTTAAATGCAAACAGTTTTTGAAAACAAAGAAAATTAGTAAGGGTGTAAATATTCTGAAATTAATGAATTATTTTAAAAAATAAACTTGAAAAGGGGAAAATGAAAAAGAAAAAACCAAAGAAAAACAAGAAAATAAAAAACCTAAAAGCTTGGCCTGAACCAGACCAAAACCTTCCAGAAGATTCCCAAAACCAGTAAAACCAGGATTCACTTGCTGCTAAATGTGCCAACCCATGTCGGTCGCTCGGGTCGACCATTTGACACAGAGAGCGTTAAATAGGGTTTGCCGTCTAGGTATCCTTACTCGCCGACATGTGGCAGTCTCTTGGACACGTTGAAAGATGAGGCCCGTATGACAGCCAAATATCGGTCCACAGCAGCCGGAGGCAATTGAAAATCGAGAAAACAAATGTCAACTATTGGATGCAGGCGTCGTATCATGTGAATCCAGCACCCCTCGTGCATCTCTGGATTCTTAGCGTTTTGGAACATCCGATCTACATCGTGCGTACTTGCTCAGTTGTTGACAATTTTTGCAACAAACCGCCCGCCTCCAGCCCGTGCCTCCGCAAGTTAGACAAGCAAATTTGCACGGACACCCCTGCCCCCACGTCCCGATCACCATGGCCGCGACTGGCGGCGACTTGCGGCTAGGTACAGAAAAACTCAGCGAACGCCCTAACCTTCCACAAAGAAGAGATCCCGGTGGCCAGACGCGTATACTCGAAGGTCAATACTGTATCCCAAATCCATCCCTCAATCCTTGCCTTGACGTGCATATTATATGAAAAGATCGTTTTTCTTCAGCCCAGGAGAATTAATGAGTACAACAATGATCTGATTTGTATGTATACATGGATTCTTCTTAACTTGATGTGAACTGGGATTTCTGTGGCACTATGATGCGATCTGGCTCATATTCACTATTCCAAATTTTGCTAGTTTGTAAGACTTTATTCTGAATGCACCTCTTTATGCTGGCATCTCTGTGGGTGCTGCCAGTTTAGCTGTAAAGCTGGGAATTGTTGTGCCTGCTTTTACCTGCACATACATATATTTGTTGGTAGACTGTAATTATGTATGCCAAGTGTCATTTAAAATGTCGCCGGGTCTTTCCATTACCAAAAAAGGGTTTCCCCCGCTTTACATATAAAGCATCATCTCCGATTACAACCGATAGACCGAACAACGCACACAACGCACACACCCAAGGCAAGATACAAAGGTGTCGGGCACCGACACACTACCCCACCAACAACAATAGAGTGGTGAACCGGACAACAATGAAGCCAGACCTCCAAAGCAATGCCTCCAAGAAGGGTACGACCATGGATAGTCGCCACCACCCGATCCGTGAAGATCAGGTTTTCATCCGGAGCAAGGCGGTAAGAGTGGGATCGCCGCGACGGAGCCTTCAGGAAGGGTACGGCGTCAATTGTCGCCGCCACCGTCGGCCAGTCAAAGGACTGGGCAAGTGGTGTACCCCGACGCCCACACTCCACCGTCGCACCCTAACTCTGCCAACCACCTGCAACCACGCCACCCGCGAGGCCATGGATGCTCGCCCGCACCTGAAACGCACACTCCGCCCGCAAACGTCGCGCCTCCCGCCGCCAGACCGCCGCCCTGCAACCAGACAACCCCGAGACCTACACAAATGCCCCGGCTTTGGACCAACCGACGGCCCTCAATCGATAGATTCACCCGCAGACGCTCCGCTGGAAGACCTATGCCAACCCGTCTGCGGCCGAGGGACGGGGGAGAAAGGGGAGCGGACAAATCCGGACCGACACATCCCGTGCCGGCGACAGGTGGCGCGACCGCATCGAGGCCACCCATCCCTCCAACCGAGCTCCTCGCCGGGCACCCCCGTGACGCCCTACCATGGTAGCTGGCGCATATCTCCGCGAGGCCATCTGCAAACGCGCGCCCGCCGAGGAGGGAGACCAAATCGACCCGCCGTCGAAGCCTAGGAAGCTCACCAGGGAGGCCCTCCCGCGCCGAGCGCCGCCGTCCAGGCGCAAGGGCCCGCCTAGACGAGGGTCGCCCACCTCCACCGCTGCCGCGCCGCGCCCTCACCATCACGCTCCGGCGAAAGGGCGGCCCGCAGCCCGCAGCGTCAGGGGCGGATCCGGACGCGCCGTCACCACCCGCTGGCCTGCAGCACCCGCACTGCAGTGCCGCCACCCCCCACCAGCATAGCCACGGCAGAGGGCGGCCGCCCGCAGCCTAGTGCACCCCCGACCGCGCCTCGAGGCGACCGGATCTGAGCGCCGCCGCCAGAGACGCGCACGCCATCCCCGGCCAGCACGAGTGCGCCACCACCGCGCCGCCTGTCCCGTCACCAGCTTGCACCGCCGCCGCACCTCAACGCCGATGAGCAGCCATGCCGCCGCGCCCGTCGCCAAACGCTGCGTCCCCGACTAGCCGCTGCAACCCGCGCTGAAGCCGCTGTGCGAGGAGACGAGGAACCCCGCCGCCGCCGGCGACGGTCGGGCGCCCTCGGGCGGCGGCGAGGGAGGAGGAGAGAGAGGGGGGAGACCCGGCGGCGGCGGCGGCTAAGGTTCCCTCTCGGTCGCGCGCGGGGCGACGCGAGAGGGAACAGAGCGAGTCAGAGGGGGGGCATTGGCACTGTTGGGCAAATCAAAATTGGGATGTACTTCTCATGTCAAATATTGTGTGCTTTTTCTAGTTACTTTCAGAGGCTTATCATCACTAGTGCAGAACCGGGCAATAGCACCGGTTCGTAAGGCCCTTTAGTGCCGGTTCCATAACCGGCACTAAAGTGTGGTCACTAAAGCCCCCCCCCCCCCTTAGTACCGGTTCAGCACGAACCGGTGCTAAAGGGCAACCATGTGGCACTAGCCAGCTCCGGGGGCCTGGAGCCCTTTAGTACCGGTTGGTAAGACCAACCGGTACTATAAGGTTTGGGCTTTATTTAGTTTTATGATTTCTTTTTCATTTAATTTTGTGTTTCCATTTTAATTCTTTTTCGTTTGCTGGTATTTTACGATACTACACATTGTACACGTTATGCATATATATATATACTAGGAAAATGGCCCGTGCGATGCAACGGGGTAAAAATCGGTCAAAAGCTACACGGTGTGTTGGTTTCATGGCTCAAGGGCTTTTTAATCCCGGACGGAGATTGTATTTGCGAGAATTGATCAAAAGACAATGGTAGCAAATAGCTAGGCGCCCGTGGTTGCAACAGTAGAAAGAATTGATGTGTATTTAAATTTAGTGAGAGCTCATGTCCATCAACATCTTGGTTCTAGGTTCTGCACAGGTTCTATGTCCATCCCAAGGGCGCTACAAATATATTATCATGCACAACCGATAATCCCATTTTAATTACAATTGACACCACCATGATATCACTATGACCAGCGCTAGGCGCAATCCGGAAGTAGAAAGGAAAAAAAGAAAGAAAAATAGGGTCCGCAATTGTATAATCGGTCTGCGTGTAGCCGTTATTCGCTATCTATCTCACACATTTGTCGTTCCACATCTATCCTCACGCGCCTCGTTGCTGTAGCTGGCTCGCCGACACCGAAGCTGCTACAACCCCTTGTCGCAGCCGGCTCGCGGTCAGCCACCACTGGCATATTAATTTGCTGAGACTTGGGAGTCTAGACTTTAATTATTGCGGGATGATAATCGGTTTTATGTCGGTTTTATCTTCTCTGGAGCAAGCGAAGTATAGTTTATACTCAACATTTTGACATTCAGCATGTACGTACTACAATTTCAAAAGGGCAATAATATCCAATGCATTGCCGTTCATGAATTATCTTGGTCTGTTCTCATCGATGATCTGCTAGCAACCCCATTTTAATTCGGTGCCTAGGTACTATTTTATTCGGCATTGGTGGTTAAAACATTTCAGTACCGGTGCATAAAATACGGTATTTTGAAGGAAAAGAAGGCTTGTGTATATTCAAGTTGCTAATTCCCATGAACAGCCACGCGGCGAGGAGGGTTCGCGTGTGGTTGGGTATAGGATAGAAAGAAACTGCTGGACCAATTGGCCTAGGCGGTGGTGTGGGACCCAGTGGACGCCATGTGTAACTCGCGCGAGATCTCTCGCCTGCTCGACCGGCATGGAGCCACCAGATCGATCGCTCAGTCTTATCTCTAGATGCAGCGTCGCAGCCCCTCTCTCGTTTCTACCCCGTTTCTTTTCCCCTTCGCTAATTAGCCCCTCTCCAACTCCAGCAGCCAGCCTCACCGCGACTCCCTTCTCTGGAGAAAACAAAAATTAGAGAGAGAAGAAGAAGGGAAAAGCTAGAGAAAGGAGGAGAGGGCAGGCAACTGGGCTTGGCCTGCTTCAGGTGGATCGTGGCACAGAGGAGAGCTCCTTCTCCTTCTTTCTCTAGCTTTTCCCTTCTTCTTCTTCTCTCTAATTTTTGTTTTCTCCAGAGAAGGGAGTCGCCATGGAACCCGTAGCACCCCCGCCGCCCTGGAGCTTCGCCCCGCCTCCGGCTGTCTCTCCGTCAGGCTCGTGCTCCTCCGCGGCTCCGCCTCGATTCGTCCACCCCGCCGCTGGATCCACGTCAGAGCAGATGGATCCGCCTCCTCTCACCTGGCCTGCCGTGGGAGCTCGCCCACGAAGCCGGCATTCATCTCCTACTCATCAGGCTGCCTTGGAGCTCTCCCTGCCTCCGGCCGCCTCTCCGTCCATGGGAGCTCCCCGCGAAGCCGTGTTCATATCCTACTCATCAGGCTGTTGGGTGCTCGCTACCTCGGCTGGTTCGCATGCACCACACAAAGACAGGTGCCGATACCGGAGCAGCAGAAACGCAGGCGTCCCACCGCGACTGCGCAGGGGGATTGCGGCAGCTAGTCCAGCGTGGCGCGGAGGCCGGCGGCGACGACCTCGTGGCTCTTGGCGACGCCTAGCCATGCCTGGCCCACTGCCGGAGCCTCTCCTCCAGTTCGCCATTGCGGTAGCGCCCGCACTCCAGTTCAGCCACTACCGCCTGAAGCCGCCCGCCGCAGCGCGCTCCACAGCAGCCAACACCGCCGGCACGCCGCGACGCCTCACCCTAAGAGAGCACGCCGGCCGCCTTATCCTTCTCCTCCGCGACGCCTCGGTCCGCCGTGCCCTCCAACGCCCGCCGCGACGCCTCGGTCCTCTGCGCTCTACAACGCCCGCCGTGACGCCTCGCCCCATTTCTGGGCTCGCGCGGTGCGGACGCCCTCCGCGACACATTCCCCTGCCTTGGCTTCTGTGGCGTCGACGCCGGTGGCAAGTGGCGGGGCGTGCCGGGCGGTACAGTAGAGGCAGGAATGGATAAGTGGTGGAGGTAGCCGGTGGTGGCAGGGTTTTTTTTGCAAAAAAACGAAACGTTTTCCATCATTACCCACATTACATGTAGGACTGCGGGTTAATTTCTCAGAAACAG
This sequence comes from Triticum aestivum, assembly GCF_018294505.1. NCBI lineage: Eukaryota > Viridiplantae > Streptophyta > Magnoliopsida > Poales > Poaceae > Triticum > Triticum aestivum. The sequence goes on along the minus strand of NC_057798.1, from coordinate 98,940,753 downwards.
GAGGACTTTTTTGCAAAAAGCCTGACGGACGATAGAAACTCACCGTGCTTTATTATTAGGTAGATATATATATATATATATATATATATATATATAATTTCTACTAGAACCAATCATGCATATATATATCATCAATGTCTCACAAACCACCATATTAATTAATTCACACATACACACATGTATAGCTATATATAATTTCTCCTACATATGCATGTTGCCTTCGGAGCCAGTGGCATTAGCCTAATTGGTGCCTTCGGAGCACGATGACAATTGGAAGTGGTTTTCATGGGGCGGTAGCGGGTAATAGTATTCTCCCTTCGGATTTATGACCTGGTCGAGCAAAAATCCCGTTATTTCCTCTTGAAGTGCTTCTACGCGCTCCGTTTCTAGGAGCTTCGCCCACACCTCTCTGAACTGTTAAGAAGGAGATCAATATGCATGTGTATTAGTTGTGTGACTAGATATCGATAATGGTGTAAAAATTGTGAATAGTGTTTTGACAAGCGTACCCATTCCTGTCTTTGAGATCTGCTCCTTTCGGACGCCATCATGCAAATGTTCTCGCAAACGCAGAATGCACACAGATCAGTCCCCTGCGCCTGCTTCAGGGCCTTTACGAGAATGGAATTTGATCAGATAATAATTAATCAAGCATGATAATTAAAGAGATGGCAGCTAGCTAGCTAGCTAGTACTACTTAATTACTTACCTTGGGTCTTTCCCCATTTAAGCTTTTCTTTCCATTCGCCTTCCGTGACGCTGATGAACCTTGCCCAATCCCTGCCCGCCGACAAAGAAAATGAATAAAGGGGTTATTAAATAGTTCATATCATGAAATGACGAACTAAATAGGCCGAGATATATAGTTAATAATGATTGAAATTACCTGTTGACTATCCCAAACAAGATGTTATAGTCAGTTTTTTTTTGAGTAGTGAGTCCAGTATTTCAACTGTTCCGGCGTCAACTTTAATGATACACAAGACCCAGTGAAATCTGCATGCACACACGTTTGCATGTCTTAATTAAGCGGGCATATGTAAGCAAAAACATGTAGCTAGCTAGTAGGCAAAAACAGAGAATTTGTAGTACAAGACAGTGTGACTCACTGGAAGTTGTAAGGAAGTAGTATATCTTCATTGTATTTGAGGCGCTTCAAGAACTCTAGCATGCTGTCCTCTACGGCCTTTTGATGACGTGCATCTATTTTCCATGTGTATTCATTAACGGTGTTTGGGTCAATGAACCCAATGCCATAGCGTCCACCTTTTCTCATTTCATACATCTTCATCCTGCATATAATACCACAGAAAATATAGTGAGGATAATTACAGGTAATGATTGATCAAAAGGATCACTACAGCTAGCTTGAGACTTAAATTACAGAAAGAAATCACTTACAGACAATAGCAACTGACGATAGATTTGTCGAGTGCGTCTTGATTGTATAACTGAAACAGTTCAGAATACTCAACGGACACAGCTTTCTCATGGTAGTAATGCCCCTCCTTGACATTCACCATGAGGGACAATCGATCGGAAATCTTGGTAATGTTCATGTACTATTGATGCAATGCATACATTCTCGTTGAGAGGTTCTTGACCTTGTCTGGCTCGACCAAAGGTTGGCCCCGGACATATTTCCGTTTTATTTCATCCTCTCTAAGCACAGGCATGGGCTCGATCTCGAGGAGTTGTCCAACAGTGATTTTGACAACTTCAGCCTGCATTATATGGTCCTCCGTTATTACCATATTGCCCACCTCAGAAACGTAAACTGTTTGCCCACAATAATATTGGGCGCGCGTACTGTCACGTGTTGTTGGCACAACAAGCGAGGGGATCGATTGCGCCGCCTGTTCTCCCGGCTGGGGAATGGTTTTCCCGCATTTTTTGACAGCTGCTTCTTGTTTGCTCGATCCCGATCTTGCCTCCTTACGTAGACGTGCTCGATTTAACTTCCTGATGTGGCGCTCATAGTCTGTGTCAACAGGCTTGGGAGCTGGTGGTTGAGCCATACGAATGAAGTGGTCAATCGTTTCCTCAGGCACTTTCTCCCTTGGCGGTGTTGGCGGTTTCGGTGCAAAATGGGCTTCCGCCTCGGACTTCGATATGGCTGCGATTTCCTCCTCGGACCTGTCATAAGCCCTCTGCGGAAGAGGCGTGAGGCTTGAACCATATTTATATCGCTTGCCTCCGCCTGTACTTCCTGTACTACCTCGACTCGTACCGCTACGCACCATAGCTGCGGGGTGTCTCTTCTGCGATTGCTGAGGCGGCGGAGACGACTGACGGGGCTGAGTTGGACGAGGAGGAGTGGCCGTCTGAAGCTGTGCCAGACTTGGTGGAGGAGTGGCCTGAGGTTGTGCCGGACTTGGAGGAGGAGTGGGCGTCTGACGCTGTGGCGGACTTGGAGGAGGAGGAGTGGCCTGGCACTTTGCCGGACTTGGAGGAGGAGTGGCCTGACACTTTTCCGGACTTGGTGGACTTGCAGGAGCGGGAGACTGCTGACTCGGTGGCGGACTTCGACGAGGAGTCGGCTTACGCGGTGTCGGTGGCCTTCGAAAGATGATGCAATCCTTTTTCCATAGGATGATATGATGGTTGGCGTCTCCGAGAAAGCGCTCGTCGTCACCTTCAGGAAAGTCAAGCTCTAGCTTCGAATATGGGTCCACCACCTCATCAACCAAGACACGAGCATAGCCCGCTGGAATCGGGTTGCAATGGAAGGTTGGCCTCGGGGGGATTTGTAAAAGCAACGGCGTCCACCACCTTCATTGATATGTTCTTCATTTTGACGTGTAGCTCGCAGCTAGTGTTCTCCGTGATGTCATCCATGGGGTATCTACCCAACATTGCGTCGTCCGGGGCGGAACCCACGCTGCTTCTCGGCATGGATGGGGCGATGCTATCCAATGCTGGATCATTCGCTAGCTGCTGCAGCTGCTGAGACCCCCTTTGCTGGGTAAGTGAGTCGATCTGCTCCTGCTGCCGCTGGAATTTGACTATCAATTCCGCTTGACTTGCTTCTAGGCCTTGAAGGCGTTCATAGTCCCGCTTCCTCTGCTCCTCCTCCATCTTCCTCTTCTTCTCCTCCGCAATCTTCTTTCTCGCACGGGTTCTGTAGTCATTGTTCCAGTCTGAAAACCCCTCATACCACGGAATAGCGCCCTTGCCTCGTGTTCTTCCCGGATGTTCAGGATTTCCCAGGGCACGCGTAAGCTCATCGTTCTCTCTGTTGGGCTGGAACACCCCCGATCGTGCCTCTTCTATTGCAACAAGTATCGCATCATCGGCTCCCTTCAGACTTGCCTTCGTCGAAACATTGCCTGTCTTCGGGTCCAACTCCCCCCATGCGCATAGAACCAAGTCCTGCACCTGGGGGGCCAGCTCTTAGTAACCGGAGTGACACCTGCATCCTTCATCTCTTTCTCAGACTTATCTCACTTAGGCATTGCCACCGCATAGCCACCTGGCCCCAGCTTATGGAAATTATCCTTTTTTTCGGCATTCTTCTTGTTTATTCTCGACCGTTCCTTAGCTAATTCCGAATCCTTGAATTTCACGAAATCGTCCCAATGAGCATGTTGGTTCTCTAGTGTTCCCTCGAATACTGGAGTCTTCCTTCCTCCCTTGACGTACTTGTCCCATTCACAATTCTTGTGGTTCTTGAATGCAACCGCCATCTTCCTAAGAGCAGCGTCCTTGACTTTCTGCACATCTGCTTCTGTGAAATGATCTGGTAGGGTGAAATGTTCCATGAGAGTATCCCAAAGCAGATCTTTTTGATTCTTGTCGACAAAAGTAACATCTGGACGTGGAGCAGCGTCCTCTTTGCCTTTTTGTCTTTTGTCTTTTGCTGGCTCTCTCCATTCTTGAAGGGAGATCGGGAGTTGGTCCTTCACAAGAACTCCGCACTGACGAACGAACTTGTCCGCAATCTTCTTAGGCGCTAATGGTTCGCCATTAGGTCTGACTGCCTCGATATTGTACTTTACACCCTCCTTCAACTTTTTGTTCGGGCCTCGTTTCGTCCTTTTGCCTGAAGATTTGCTCGATCCGGATGGCTGAAAGAACAAAGATCGATTCGTTAATATATCTTCAAGTCATTTAAAACATGTGATGATCACCAGATACCTGCTTATATAAATATATATACCTCGCCGGTCTTTGTTGTTTCAGGATCAACATGTTCTTCGTCATCATCATAATCGTAGTTCATGACTTCATCAATTCGGTCGTTGCGATCGAATATCATATCACCCTCTCCGGTGTTGTTTAGAAATTCGGATCCGTCATAATCTTCTTCATTCTGATCATCATCTGGCCCGCGTATCATATCGAACATGGTCTGTTCTCCCTCTCTATCGGTATTGTCTGCCATAGCTTTTATTTAACTAATTCAAAAGAAATATAAAACAATTTAGTATTCAAATTACATCGTCTCGAATAATAGATATAACCTCGAATACTTCGTCTAGAATAATAGATATAATCTCGAATACATCGTCTCAAATAATATATAATATTGAATAATACATCACTGGCTAGCTAATTAAAGATCGAATACTACAGAAGAATCTAGGACACTCGCGGTTCCTGCGGCGCGGGCGGTGGACACCCAAAGAGAAGGAACCCTCACAGGATCATAGCTGAAGTGAGATCCCCGAAGATACTGCCAGGTATTGGAGAACCTGCCGCCCTCTAACGCAACCATGTAGCGATGGACGTGCTCGTCCTCCTCCCTGACACGGCGACGTACCACCTCCGGCGGGGCCGGGTCCCTCCGCACTGAAACTGGCCCACGCGAACGTCACCAAACGAGATCAGGGTCGACGACGGGACCCGGGGCCGGGTTCCTCATCAAGCGGCGTGCCCCTCCAGGCAGCACCTCCCAGTGCCAGCCCGGCGGAGCCCAGTCCCGGACATGGGTCGGCTGGACGTCGTCGCGGACGGGTCGACGGCGAGGATGCGGGCGGGGCATCGTCGAGAACAAATATTAGCTATATGCCCGTAAAAAGTAATATTTTTTTAATGATTGGATTTTGATAACTAAAATTTCTAACATTTCTACTATTTCAAAAATCTATATACTATTTCATACTAATTAAGCATCTAACACTAAAAACAGAAAACACAACTTCTATACATCCATTAAAAAACTGAAAAACAACATTATATAAAAATTTCCATACTAATTAAACACTAATTATATACTAATAATAATAATCTAAATTATATAGTAATTAAACATAAAAAATTTCCATACTAATTAAACACTAATTAACACTAATTTCCATATAAATTTTTTTGATAACTAAAACAATAATAATAATCTAAACTAATTAAACATACAAAATACGTATATACTAATATATACATGCATTAATTCATACATATGTGTGTGTGTGTGTGTTCCATATAAAAAAATTGATAACTAAAACAACAATAATCTAAATTATATACTAATTCATGCTTGTGTGTGTGTGTGTTTTGATAACTAAAACAATAATAATCTAAATAATCTAAATTATATACTAATTCATGTGCTTGTGTGTGTGTGTGTGCTCGGGGCCGGGAGGGGCAGCGCCCATGGTGGCCGCCGGGGGCGAGGGAGAGAGGTTAGAGGGGGAGAGCTCACAGCGGGGCGACGGCGACGGCGAGGCGACGGCGGCGACGGGACGGGGCGACGGGGACGGGGGCGGCGACGGAGACGAGGGCGGCGACGGGGACGGGGGCGGCGACGGGGACGGGGGCGGGCCCGGGGCGGCGACGGAGACGACGGCGGCGGCGACGAGGGGCGGGGACGGCCGGGGTCGGCGACGAGGGGCGGGGGCGGCGACGTCGACGGGGACGGTGTCGATCGGGGCAGGGCGGCGCGACGGAGAGGGAGAGGAAACAGAGGGAAGAAACAGAGGGAAACTGAAATTTTTTAAGTGTTGTATATATAGGATGGACCTTTAGTATCGGTTGAAGCCACCAACCGGTACTAAAGGTCTGTTTTGGCCAGGCCAAGCGGCGGGAAGCGACCCCCTTTAGTACCGGGTGGTGGCACAAACCGGTACTAAAGGCCCCCCCTTTAGTACCGGTTTGTGCCACGACCCGGTACTAAAGGGGGTGCGCTGGCGCAGGTGCGGTGCGGCAAGTTTAGTCCCACCTCGCTAGCCGAGGGGCGACCGCACTGGTTTATAAACCCTCGTGCGGTCGCTCTCTCGAGCTCCTCTCCAAAGCAGACTTACTGGGCCTACGTGTTCTTTGCAGCCCTGTGGGCCAACTTGGCCTTTGCGGGCCTGCATCCTGGCCCAACAACAGGTTGGGTTTCTAGTCGTATGCAGGCCGCTCTGGCCTAGTAGGCGGGCTTTTATTTTATTTTATTTTTTGCTTTATTTATTTTTGTGTTGTTTTTTGTGTATTTAGAGTTTCTTTGTGAACATTTTTGTTTTAGGTACAAAAAATTACAAACTTTCTGTTAGGGCTTTTTTTTATTTTTTTTGCTTTATTTTTTTGTGTTGTTTTTTTTTGTGTATTTAGAGTTTCTTTGTGAACATTTTTGTTTTAGGTACAAAAAATTACAAACTTTCTGTTAGGGCTTTTTTTAATTTTTTTTTTGCTTTATTTATTTTTGTGTTGTTTTTTTTGTGTATTTAGAGTTTCTTTGTGAACATTTTTGTTTTAGGTACAAAAAATTACAAACTTTCTGTTAGGGCTTTTTTTATTATTTTTTTGCTTTATTTATTTTTGTGTTGTTTTTTTGTGTATTTAGAGTTTCTTTGTGAACATTTTTGTTTTAGGTACAAAAAATTACAAATTTTCTGTTAGTGCCCGTAGTTTTCAAATTTGAATAGTTTAAATTTGAATTATTTGAAATTAGTGTGAATCACTAGTTTGTGAATAACTTAACTTTAAAAATCAGTAAAGGCATGAAAGAATTTGTTTGCACATAAAATTTCTTCGCGTTTCAAATGCCAAAACACATAACTACCCTAACTATTACAGAGATGCCCCTCTCGGTGCGAAACACAGAAGAAAGTGATGATAGCTAGTGAAGCCGATCACATCCCAGATCTTTGGGTGTGAAACTTTTTCTTCGCGTGTGTCCCTTTGCGCTGTAACCATGGAAAATCTTCATCATTTAACGGGATGCTCGGGTCAATATTCACTGTGAATGGAGCAATTTCATCAAACTTTTCATAATCTTCTGACTTGTCTGTCTTGTCATCCACTCCCACGATGTTTCTCTTCCCAGAAAGAACTATGTGCCGCTTTGGCTCATCGTACGATGCATTCGCTTCCTTATCTTTTCTTTTTCTTGGCTTGGTAGACATGTCCTTCACATAGAAAACCTGTGCCACATCATTGGCTAGGACGAATGGTTCGTCTGCATACGCAAGATTGTTGAGATCCACTGTTGTCATTCCGTACTGCGGGTCTTCCGTTACCCCGCCTCGTGTCATATTGACCCATTTGCACCGAAACAAAGGACCTTTAAACCACGTCGATAGTCAAGTTCCCATATGTCCTGTATATAACCATAATATGTTTCCTTTCCCGTCTTGGTTTCTGCATCAAAGCGGACACCACTGTTTTGGTTGGTGCTCTTCTTATCTTGGGCGATCGTGTAAAATGTATTACCATTTATCTCGTACCCTTTGAAAGTCATTATATTCGAAGATGGTAACTGGGACAGCAAGTACAGGTCATCTTCAATAGAGGTGTCATGCATGGTACGTGTCTGCAACCAGCTGGCGAAACTCCTGGTTTGTTCACGTGTAATCCAGTCATCAGACCGCTCCGGGTGTTTGGAGCGTAGCAAATTCTTGTGTTCATCCATATACGGAGCCACCAAGGCGGAATTCTGTAGAACTGTGTAGTGTGCTTCAGTGAGAGAATGTCCGTCCATACATATTATTTGTTCCCCTCCTAGCGTGCCTTTTCCATCCAGTCTGCCCTTATGCCGCGATTCAGGAACACCAATCGGCTTAAGGTCAGGAATAAAGTCAATACAAAACTCAATGACCTCCTCATTTTGATGGCCCTTGGAGATGCTTCCTTCTGGCCTAGCACGGTTATGAACATATTTCTTTAAGACTCCCATGAACCTCTCAAAGGGGAACATATTGTGTAGAAATACAGGACCCAAAACGTTAATCTCTTCGCATAGGTGAACTAGGACGTGCGTCATGATGTTGAAGAAGGATGGTGGGAACACCAACTCGAAACTGACAAGACATTGCACCAAATCATTCTGTAACCTTGGTATGATTTCTGGATCGATTACCTTCTGAGAGATTGCATTGAGAAATGCACATAGCTTCACAATGGCTAATCGAACGTTTTCCGGTAGAAGCCCCCTCAATGCAACCGGAAGCAGTTGCGTCATAATCACGTGGCAGTCATGAGACTTTAGGTTCTGGAACTTTTTCTCTGCCATGTTTATTATTCCCTTTATATTCGACGAGAAGCCAGACGGTACCTTAATACTGAGCAGGCATTCAAAGAAGATTTCCTTCTCTTCTTTGGTAAGAGCGTAGCTTGCATGACCCTGATGTATGCCGTCTTCTCCGTGCATACGTTGCTGGTCCTCCCGTGCCTCAGGTGTATCTTTTGTCTTCCCATACACGCCCAAGAAGCCAAGCAGGGTCACGCAAAGATTCTTCGTCACGTGCATCACGTCGATTGCGGAGCGGACATCTAGGTCTTTCCAATATGGCAGGTCCCAAAATATAGATTTCTTCTTCCACATGGGTGCGCGTCCGTCAGCGTCCTTTGGAACAGGTTGTCCGCCAGGACCCTTTCCAAATATCACCTTCAAATCCTTGACCATATCATGTACATCAGCACTAGTACGGTGGCGAGGCTTCGTCCGGTGATCCGCCTCACCTTTGAAATGCTTGCCTTTCTTTCTTACGGGATGCCTGCTCGGAAGAAATCGACGATGTCCCAGGTACACATTCTTCTTACAACTATTCAAATATATACTGTCGGTATCATCCAAACAGTGCGTGCATCCGCGGTATCCCTTGTTTGTCTGTCCTGAAAGGTTACTGAGAGCAGGCCAATCATTGATGGTCACGAACAGCAACGCCTTTAGGTCAAATTCTTCCCCCATGTGCTCATCCCACGCACGTACACCTGTTCCATTCCACAGTTGTAAGAGTTCTTCAACTAATGGCCTTAGGTACACATCAATGTCGTTGCCGGGTTGCTTAGGGCCTTGTATGAGCACTGGCATCATAATGAACTTCCGCTTCATGCACAACCAAGGAGGAAGGTTATACAAACATAGAGTCACAGGCCAGGTGCTATGGTTGCTGCTCTGCTCCCCAAAAGGATTAATGCCATCTGCGCTTAGACCAAACCATACGCTCCTTGCGTCATCTGCAAACTCCTTCCCGTACTTTCTTTCGATTTTTCTCCACTGCGACCCGTCAGCTGGTACTCTCAACTTTCCGTCTTTCTTACGGTCTTCTCTGTGCCATCGCATCGCCTTGGCATGCTCTTTGTTTTGGAACAAACGTTTCAACCGTGGTATTATAGGAGAATACCACATCACCTTGGCAGGAATCTTCTTCCTGGGGCGCTCGCCCTCGACATCACCATGCTCATCGCGGCTGATCTTATAGCGCAATGCACCACATACCGGGCAAGCGTTCAAATCCTCGTACACACCGCGGTAGAGGATGCAATCATTAGGGCATGCATGTATCTTCTGCACCTCTAACCCTAGAGGGCAGACAGCCTTCTTTGCTTCGTACGTACTCTCGGGCAATTCGTTGTCCTTTGGAAGCATATCCTTTATCATTACCAGCAACTTTCCAAATCCCTTGTCAGATACACCATTCTCTGCCTTCCATTGCAGCAATTCCAGTGTGGTGCCCAGCTTTTTCTTGTCACCTACGCAATTCGGGTACAACAATTTTTTGTGATCCTCTAACATGCGCTGCAACTTCTTCTTCTCCAAATCACTTGCGCAGTTTCTCTTTGCATCGGCAATGGCCCGACCTAGATCATCAACGGGCTCATCTGATGCCTCTTCTTCAGCTTCTTCCCGCATTGCCGGCTCAACTTCTTCCCGCATTACCGGCTCAGCTTCTTCCCCCATTGTTGTATCATCGTATTCAGGGAACCCATGGCCAGGATAGCTGTCGTCGTCCTCTTCTTCTTCATTGTCTTCCATCATAACCCCTCTTTCTCCGTGCTTGGTCCAAACATTATAGTGGGGCATGAAACCGGACTCAAACAGGTGGACGTGAATGGTTCTTGACGTAGAGTAATTGCGACCATTCTTACAGCCAGCACATGGACAAGGCATAAAACCATCCGCCCGCTTGTTTGCCTCAGCCGCAAGCAGAAAAGTATGCACGCCCTCAACGAACTGGGGAGAGCATCGGTCATCGTACATCCATTGCCGGCTCATCTTCATTACACAACACCGAATAGACCAAATTAATACAAGTTCATACATAAAGTTCATACAACACTTAAATGCAACAAACAAATAACTCTCTAGCTAAAGCATTTAAATGCAACAACAAATGCGATCAAGATCGCAACTAAGGTAACAATTGATCCAACAGCATAATGATACCAAGCCTCACTATCGATGGCATATTTTCTAATCTTTCTAATCTTCAAGCGCATTTTCTCCATCTTGATCTTGTGATCATCGACGACATCGGCAACATGCAACTCCAATTCCATCTTCTCCCCCTCAATTCTTTTCAATTTTTCTTTCAAGTACTCGTTTTCTCTTTCAACTAAATTTAACCTCTCGACAATAGGGTCGGTTGGAATTTCCGGTTCACATACCTCCTAGATAAAAATATCTATGTCAACTTGATGGGCATAATTTGTCATAAACACGAAATGCAACAAATAGTTTTAAAAGAGAATATACCACATCCGAATCATAACAAGGACGAGGGCCGACGGGGACGGATATCAAAACCATGGCACTATGTATAACAAACAACGTACGGGTAAGATAATTATTATACGAGTAACTATATATCCAAATCACACAAACATCAATTTTTTATATAAAATTTCATGAACAAGAGGCTCACCACAAGGTGGTGCCGGCGACGGGACGGTGCGGGCGATCGACGGTGGTTACGACGGAGATTTAGAAGGCACTAAGTAAACCACACCTACATATGCAAACTAAGTGTTATTTTAACCTCAAATTGCATATAAATCAAATACTAGCACATGTATATATATTTCCTCCCAAATTACTAAACTCACAAATTAATAACTATATAAAGCATTGCAAGAGCTAATCTAGCAATGAGAGATGAAAGGACAAAGTTGCTAACCTTTGTGATCATTTGAATGGATGGGGGCCTTCAAATCTTGACAAATTTTGGGCAAAATGTGTGATGAGCTCGAGGAGGAAGAGGGAAGAACAGAGAGGAGAGGGGAAAGGGGAAGAACAGAGCGAGCTCGGGGACGAAGGGTTTATGTAGGACGACCTTTAGTACCGGTTCGTGCCAAGAACCGGTACTAAAGGTGCTGGAGGGGGCCCAGACTGACAACATCCTGCCACCACCCTCATTAGTACCGGTTCGTGGCACGAACCGGTGCTAAAGGGTAGCCACGAACCGGTACTAATGAGAGCGGCCCGGCTAGCCGTTGGAACCGGCACTAATGTATACATTTGTGCCGGCTCTAATACAAACCGGCACTAATGTGCTTCACGTTTGACCCTTTTTCTACTAGTGCATGTACTTATTGCTGCAGCAGTGGGGTCTGCAAAAATTGGCAGATGCAGATGAACAAGGAAGGATTTAGTACACCCATAAAGAAAGCAAGTGTTCCTGTCATTATAAGTCAATTGCTTTCGCCGACCATTGTCGTATTCTGTTCAGTTATTTGTACATGAAGGTTCTTACTAATTAATTATTTATGTTGTAGTGCCCATCTTTTTACCTAATTGTGAAGATAATTTGAAGCCTAATGTGGGGATGAAATTTCAAGGACTGAAGGCTGTGGAGGAGTTCTACAAGTCTTATGCACATCACTTTGGTTTTGGAGAAGAACAAAGAAGCCAAGGTCAAGGTTGCACGCTTGTGTAAGACATGCTACCAAATAGGGTTTCATGACAGTCGCAATTGTCCTAGCAAAAGAGGTCAAGGAAAAGAAACCATGAATGTGCAGCACATGCTTCCAAATGGTCAATCATGATAGCCGCAACTCTGTAAAAGACACAGGGCTTATTAATGCCATTTTGTTAGTTTTACTGAAAATTTCAATCTATGTAATAGATGATAAGTTGTGTTTATTCTCCAACTTTTCAATTATTTCTATCACATAGGATGCATGCAGCATGTTTATTACTTCGGAGTGGTTAAAGATGCTACTGAGTTTCAGTTGTGTTTGAAGGTTTGAAAGCTTGCTCTTGTTTATGTATGTGTTAAAAAAAATGAATGCAGACAGAGGCACCAGGTTTCTATGGAGTAGCAGCAAGCAATTCTTTTCGGCTGCTAGCATTTTAACTTGTTGCAGAAACCTTGAAGATGCATCAGAGTAGCAGCATCTGAGTTATATTACATCATGTAGTATGTAAGGAACACCTCAATTGCCAATAGGAACAAGTAGTAACAATGTTTATTCCTGACATTTCCATTCACAACTCTGAAGCTACACGCGTACATCACAGAAGAACAAGCCAAATTCAGCGACGTGATTGTCATTGCTCTGCAAGGGGCTAGTGGCTGTACTCGCTGCCAACACAAGTATGCAGCAGGACGTTGCCATCAGGTGGACGGGCAGAATGTAAGTGGAAGGTGCAGAGGTTACATTCGTCGGTGGCCTCGGCCGTTGGGTCGGCACTCGGCAGCGAGGTGTCGAACTATCTTTCTCTTATTTTCTTTGACATGTTGTGTGTTGAACAGTGTACCAGGAGCACTATTATATTCTCTTTAAACCTGGACATGTTCTGTTTTTTTATCACCCAAGAAATTCATGTACAGTACCCAAGGTTACTTAGACTGTGAGCTCACATGTTGATTCTGTTGTATAAGCAGTGCTCAGTACGAATCACACAAGGAACAACTCAGCTTACAACTCCACATCAACCTCAACGGTGGCATTCAAAAATAGAATATAAAAAGCTCTTTTCTTCAGAGAAAACTGAGAGCTTTCAAAGGAGTTTACATTGTCATTTTCAGTCATCAGTCATATGATAAATGAACTTTGAGTGTAGATCCAGCGAAGATTCATTTCTCATGTGAGTTCAAGCTCAGGCAGCCAACAAATGTTGTCCTGTTTCTCTCTATCCCAACTTTCTGGATAACTAATTCACAGAACCGAAATTCAGTTTTCTGAATTTTGCATTCAGCAATACATGTTTGCTCTTGGCACATCCATACAAGATCAATTGCTATTGCGATTTCGCAACAGGAGTTCGTCTAAAAAGTACTAGTAGTACTACCTAGTGATCACAGTTGTGGCCATCTACTGCAGTGGCAGTGACAGGCGAGTAGATACCTGCCTGATGGATCGCCGGTATCCCTATTTATCCTCTTGCCAAATATAAATGACGCACGTAGATACCTGCCTGATTTGATAGCCATCCGTGAGCACGTGAAGAGAAAGACGGTGTACACGTGCAGTATCAAATTGAACAAGGGTGGTGTACTTGTCTTTTTACATTGTACGGAGCAGTTGATCTTTTTTTAATACATACTGTAAATAAAAAAGATTTACGTTAACAAAATACTCCTTTGTGAATCGTATCTTCTAGATTGTAGGCATAGTGTGGATCATATATTATAGATGTTGGGGAACGTTGCATAAAATAAAAAAATTCCTACGTTCACCAAGATCAATCTATGAGTTCATCTAGCAACGAGAGAGAGATGCATCTACATACCACTTGTAGATCGCGTGCGGAAGCGCTCAATAGAACGGGGTTGAGGTAGTCGTTCTCGTCGTGATCCTATCACCGGAGATCCTAGCGCCGAACGGACGACACCTCCGCGTTCAACACATGTACGGTCAGCGTGACGTCTCCTCCGTCTTGATCCAGCAAGGGGGAAGGAGAGGTTGATAAAGATCCAGCAGCACGACGGCGTGGTGGTGGATGCAGCAGGACTCCGGCAGGGGTTCGCCAAGCAACTGCGGGAGGAGGAAAAGGTGTAGCAGGGGGAGGGAGGCGCCAAGACTCAGGGTGCGGCTGCCCTCCCTCCCCCCCTCCTTTATATAGGCCCCCTGGGGGGCTGGCCCTGGAGATGAGAATCTCCCAAGGGGGCGGCGGCCAGGGGGGGTGGAGTACCCCCCAAGGCAAGTGGTGCGCCCCCCCACCCTAGGGTTTCCAACCCTAGGCGCAGGGGGGGCCCAAGGGGGGGCGCACCAGCCCACTAGGGGCTGGTTCCCCTCCCACTTCAGCCCACGGGGCCCTCCGGGATAGGTGGCCCCACCCGATGGACCCCCGGGACCCTTCTGGTGGTCCCGGTACAATACCGAGTGACCCCGAAACTTTCCCGATGGCTGAAACAGCACTTCCTATATATAATTCTTTACCTCCGGACCATTCCGGAACTCCTCGTGACGTCCGGGATCTCATCCGGGACTCCAAACAACATTCGGTTTGCTGCATACTCATATTCATACAACCCTAGTGTCACCGAACCTTAAGTGTGTAGACCCTACGGGTTCGGGAGACATGCAGACATGACCGAGACAGCTCTCCGGTCAATAACCAACAGCGGGATCTGGATACCCATGTTGGCTCCCACATACTCCTCGATGATCTCATCGGATGAACCACGATGTCGAGGATTCAAGCAACCCCGTATACTATTCCCTTTGTCAGACGGTATGTTACTTGCTCGAGATTCGATCGTTGGTATCCCAATACCTCGTTCAATCTCGTTGCCGGCAAGTTACTTTACTCGTACCGTAATGCATGATCCCATGACCAGACACTTGGTCACTTTGAGCTCATTATGATGATGCACTACCGAGTGGGCCCAGTGATACCTCTCCGTTATACGGAGTGACAAATCCCAGTCTCGATCCGTGTCAACCCAACAAACACTTTCGGAGATACCTGTAGTGCACCTTTATAGTCACCCAGTTACGTTGTGATGTTTGGTACACCCAAAGCACTCCTACGGTATCCGGGAGTTACACGATCTCATGGTCTAAGGAAAAGATACTTGACATATAAAAAGCTCTAGCAAAACGAACTACACGATCTTGTGCTATGCTTAGGATTGGGTCTTGTCCATCACATCATTCTCCTAATGATGTGATCCCGTTATCAACGACATCCAATGTCCATAGTCAGGAAACCATGACTATCTGTTGATCAACGAGCTAGTCAACTAGAGGCTCACTAGGGACATGTTGTGGTCTAAGTATTCACACGTGTATTACGATTTCCGGATAATACAATTATAGCATGAATAAAAGACAACTATCATGAACAAAGAAATATAATAATAATCCTTTTATTATTGCCTCTAGGGCATATTTCCAACAGTCTCCCACTTGCACTAGAGTCAATAATCTAGTTACATTGTGATGAATCGAACACCCATAGAGTTCTGGTGTTGATTATGTTTTGCTCGCGGAAGAGGTTTAGTCAACGGATCTGCGACATTCAGATCCGTGTGTACTTTGCAAATTTCTATATCTCCATCTTGAACATTTTCACGAATGGAGTTGAAGCGACGCTTGATGTGCCTGGTCCTTTTGTGAAACCTGGGCTCCTTGGCAAGTGCAATAGCTCCAGTGTTGTCACAGAAGAGTTTGATCGGCCCCGACGCATTGGGTATGACTCCTAGGTCGGTGACGAACTCCTTCACCCAAATTGCTTCATGCGCTGCCTCCGAGGCTGCCATGTATTCTGCTTCACATGTAGATCCCGCCAAGACGCTCTGCTTGCAGCTGCACCAGCTTACTGTCCCACCATTCAACATATACACGTATCCGGTTTGTGACTTAGAGTCATCCAGATCTGTGTCGAAGCTAGCGTCGACGTAACCCTTTATGACGAGCTCTTCGTCACCTCCATAAATGAGAAACATGTCCTTTGTCCTTTTCAGGTACTTTAGGATATTCTTGACCGCTGTCCAGTGTTCCTTGCCGGGATTACTTTGGTACCTACCTACCAAACTTACGGCAAGGTTTACATCTGGTCTGGTACACAGCATGGCATACATAATAGATCCTATGGCTGAGGCATAGGGGATGACACTCATCTCTTCTTTATCTTCTGCCATGGTCGGGCAGTGAGCCGAGCTCAATCTCACACCTTGCAAACAGGCAAGAACCCTTTCTTGGACTGATCCATTTTGAACTTCTTCAAAATCTTATCAAGGTATGTGCTTTGTGAAAGACCTATGAGGCGTCTCGATCTATCCCTATAGATCTTGATACCTAATATGTAAGCAGCTTCTCCAAGGTCCTTCATTGAAAAACACTTATTCAAGTAGGCCTTAATGTTGTCCAAGAATTCTATATCATTTCCCATCAAAAGTATGTCATCTACATACAATATGAGAAATGCTATAGAGCTCCCACTCACTTTCTTGTAAACGCAGGCTTCTCCATAAGTCTGCATAAACCCAAACGCTTTGATCATCTCATCAAGGCGAATGTTCCAACTCCGAGATGCTTGCACCAGCGCATAAATGGATCGCTGGAGCTTGCATATTTTGTTAGCATTCTTAGGATCGACAAAACCTTCCGGCTGCATCATATACAGCTCTTCCTTAAGATAGCCGTTAAGGAATGCCGTTTTGACGTCCATCTGCCATATCTCATAATCATAGTATGCGGCAATTGCCAACATGATTCAGACGGACTTCAGCTTCGCTACGGGAGAGAAAGTCTCATCGTAGTCAACCCCTTGAACTTGTCGATAACCCTTAGCAACAAGTCGAGCTTTATAGATGGTGACATTACCATCCGCGTCTGTCTTCTTCTTAAAGATCCATTTGTTTTCTATCGCTTGTCGATCATCGGGCAAGTCAGTGAAAGTCCATACTTTGTTTTCATACATGGATTCTATCTCGGATTGCATGGCTTCTAGCCATTTGTTGGAATCTGGCCTGCCATCGCTTCTTCATAGTTCGAAGGTTCACCGTTATCTAAAAACATGATTTCCAGGACAGGGTTGCCATACCACTCTGGTGTGGAACGTGTTCTTGTGGACCTACGAAGTTCAGTAGCAACTTGATCCGAAGTACCTTGATCATCATCATTAATTTCCTCTCCAGTCGGTGTAGGCACCACAGGAACATTTTCCTGAGCTGCACTACTTTTCGGTTCAAGAGGTAGTACTTTATCGAATTCTACTTTCCTCCCACTTACTCCTTTCGAGAGAAACTCCTTTTCCAGAAAGGATCCGTTCTTGGCAACAAAGATCTTGCCTTCGGATCTAAGGTAGAAGGTATACCCAATGGTTTCCTTAGGGTATCCTATGAAGACGCATTTTTCCGACTTGGGTTCGAGCTTTTCAGGTTGAAGTTTCTTGACATAAGCATCGCATCCCCAAACTTTTAGAAACGATAGCTTAGGTTTCTTCCCAAACCATAATTCATATGGTGTCGTCTCAATGGATTTAGACGGTGCCCTATTTAAAGTGAATGTAGCTGTCTCTAGAGCGTATCCCCAAAATGATAGCGGTAAATCGGTAAGAGACATCATAGATTGCACCATATCCAATAGAGTGCGATTACGACCTTCGGACACACCGTTACGCTGAGGTGTTCCAGGCGGCGTGAGTTGTGAAACGATTCCACATTTTCTTAAGTGCGTACCAAATTCGTGACTTAAATATTCTCCTCCATGTTCTGATCGTAAGAATTTTATCTTTCGGTCACGTTGATTCTCTACTTCATTCTGAAATTCCTTAAACTTTTCAAAGGTCTCAGACTTGTGTTTCATCAAGTAGACATACCCATATCTACTTAAGTCATCAGTGAGAGTGAGAACATAACGATATCCTCCGCGAGCCTCGACGCTCATTGGACCACACACATCAGTACGTATGATTTCCAATAAGTTGGTTGCTCGCTCCATAGTTTCGGAGAACGGAGTCTTGGTCATTTTGCCCATGAGGCATGGTTCGCATGTGTCAAATGATTCACAATCGGGAGACTCTAAAAGTCCATCAGCATGGAGCTTCTTCATGCGCTTGACACCAATGTGACCAAGGCAGCAGTGCCACAAGTATGTGGGACTATCATTATCAACTTTACATCTTTTGGTATTCACACTATGAATATGTGTAACATTACGTTCGAGATTCATTAAGAATAAACCATTGACCATCGGGGCATGACCATAAAACATATCTCTCATATAAATAGAACAACCATTATTCTCGGATTTAAATAAGTAGCCATCTCGTATTAAACGAGATCCAGATACAATGTTCATGCTCAAACTTGGCACTAAATAATAATTATTGAGGTTTAAAACTAATACCGTAGGTAAATGTAGAGGTAGCGTGCCGACGGCGATCACATCGACCTTGGAACCATTCCCGACGCGCATCGTCACCTCGTCCTTCGTCAGTCTTCGCTTATTCCACAGCTCCTGTTGTGAGTTACAAATATGAGCAACGGCACCGGTATCAAATACCCAGGAGTTACTACGAGTACTGGTAAGGTACACATCAATTACATGTATATCACATATACCTTTAGTGTTGCCGGCCTTCTTGTCCACTAAGTATTTGGGGCAGTTCCGCTTCTAGTGACCCTTCCCTTTGCAATAAAAGCACTCACTCTCAGGCTTGGGTCCATTCTTTGACTTCTTCCCGGCAACTGGCTTACCGGGCGCGGCAACATCTTTGCCGTCCTTCTTGAAGTTCTTCTTACCCTTGCCCTTCTTGAACTTAGTGGTCTTATTGACCATCAACACTTGATGTTCTTTCTTGATCTCAACCTCTGCTGACTTCAGCATTGAAAATACTTCAGGAATGGTCTTCACCATCCCCTGCATATTGTAGTTCAGCACAAAGCTCTTATAGCTCGGTGGGAGCGACTGAAGGATTCTGTCAATGACCGCCTCGTCCGGGAGGTTGATCTCCAGCTGGGACAGGCGGTTGTGCAACCCAGACATTTTGAGTATGTGCTCACTGACAGAATTGTTTTCCTCCATCTTACAACTATAGAACTTGTCGGAGACTTCATATCTCTCGACCAGGGCATGAGCTTGAAAAACCATTTTCAGCTCCTCGAACATCTTATATGCTCCGTGTCGCTCAAAACGCTTTTGGAGCCCCGGTTCTAAGCTGTAAAGCATGCCGCACTGAACGAGGGAGTAATCATCAGCACGTGACTGCCAAGCGTTTATAACATCTTGGTTCTCTGGGATGGGTGCTTCACCTAGCGGTCCTTCTAGGACATATGCTTTCTTGGCTGCTATGAGGATGATCCTCAAGTTCCGGACCCAGTCTAAATAGTTGCTACCATCATCTTTCAGCTTGGTTTTCTCTAGGAACGCGTTGAAGTTCATGTTGACATGAGTGTTGGCCATTTGATCTACAAGACATATTTTGCAAAGATTTTAGACTAAGTTCATGATAATTAAGTTCATCTAATCAAATTATTTAATGAACTCCCACTCAGATTGACATCCCTCTAGTCATCTAAGTGTTACACGATCTGAGTCGACTAGGTCGTGTCCGATCATCACGTGAGACGGACTAGTCATCATCGGTGAACATCTCCATGTTGATCGTATCTTCCATACGGCTCATGTTCAACCTTTCGGTCTCTTGTGTTCCGAGGCCATGTCTGTACATGCTAGGCTCGTCAAGTTAACCCTAAGTGTTTATGCATGTGTAAAACTGTCTTACACCCATTGTATCTGAACGTAAGGATCTATCACACCCGATCATCACGTGGTGCTTCGAAACGACGAACTTTAGCAACGGTGCACAGTTAGGGGGAACACTTTCTTAAAATTATTATAAGGGATCATCTTATTTACTACCGCCGTTCTAAGTAAACAAGATGCATAAAACATAATAAACATCACATGCAATTTATATAAAGTAGTGACATGATATGGCCAATATCATATAGCTCCTTCGATCTCCATCTTCGGGGCTCCATGATCATCTTCGTCACCGGCATGACACCATGATCTCCATCATCATGATCTCCATCATCGTGCCTCCATGAAGTTGCTCGCCAACTATTACTTCTACTACTATAGCTAACGGTTTAGCAATAAAGTAAAGTAATTACATGGCGTTAAATCATTGACACGCAGGTCATACAATAATTAAGACAACTCCTATGGCTCCTGCCGGTTGTCATACTCATCGACATGCAAGTCGTGATTCCTATTACATGAACATGATCTCATACATCACAATATCATTCATCATTCATCACAACTTCTGGCCATATCACATCACATGACAATTGTTGCAAAAACAAGTTAGACGTCCTCTAATTGTTGTTGCATCTTTTACGTGGCTGCAATTGGGTTCTAGCAAGAACGTTTTCTTACCTACGAATAACCACAACGTGATTTTGTCAACTTCTATTTATCCTTCATAAGGACCCTTTTCATCTAATTCGCTCCAACTAAAGTAGGAGAGACAGACACCCGCTAGCCACCTTATGCAACTAGTGCATGTCAGTCGGTGGAACCTGTCTCACGTAAGCGTACGTGTAAGGTCGGTCTGGGCCTCTTCATCCCACAATACCGCTGAAGCAAGAAAAGACTAGTAGTGGCAAGCAAGTTGACAAGATCTACGCCCACAACAGATTTGTGTTCTACTCGTGCAATAGAGAACTACGCATAAACCTAGCTCTGATACCACTGTTGGGGAACGTTGCATAAAATAAAAAAAATTCTACGTTCACCAAGATCAATCTATGAGTTCATCTAGCAACGAGAGAGAGAGATGAATCTACATACCACTTGTAGATCGCGTGCGGAAGCGTTCAATAGAACGGGGTTGAGGTAGTCGTTCTCGTCGTGATCCTATCACTGGAGATCCTAGCGCCGAACGGACGGCACCTCCGCGTTCAACACACGTACGGTCAGCGTGACGTCTCCTCCGTCTTGATCCAGCAAGGGGTAAGGAGAGGTTGATGAAGATCCAGCAAAACGACGGCGTGGTGGTGGATGCAGCAGGACTCCGGCCGGGCTTCGCCAAGCAACTGCGGGAGGAGGAAGAGGTGTAGCAGGGGGGAGGGAGGCGCCAAGACTCAGGGTGCGGCTGCCCTCCCTCCCCCCCTCCTTTATATAGGCCCCCTGGGGGGGCGCTGGCCCTGGAGGTGGGAATCTCCCAAGGGGGCGGCGGCCAGGGGGGTGGAGTGCCCCCCAAGGCAAGTGGTGCGCCCCCCACCCTAGGGTTTCCAACCCTAGGCGCAGGGGGGGCCCAAGGGGGGGCGCACCAGCCCACTAGGGGCTGGTTCCCCTCCCACTTCAGCCCACGGGGCCCTCCAGGATAGGTGGCCCCACCCGGTGGACCCCCGGGACCCTTCCGGTGGTCCCGGTACAATACCGGGAGACCCCAAAACTTTCCCGATGGCCGAAACAGCACTTCCTATATATAATTATTTACCTCCGGACCATTCCGGAACTCCTCGTGACGTCCGGGATCTCATCCGGGACTCCGAACAACATTCGGTTTGCTACATACTCATATTCATACAACCCTAGTGTCACCGAACCTTAAGTGTGTAGACCCTACGGGTTCGGGAGACATGCAGACATGACCGAGACAGCTCTCCGGTCAATAACCAACAGCGTGATCTGGATACCCATGTTGGCTCCCACATACTCCTCGATGATCTCATCGGATGAACCACGATGTCGAGGATTCAAGCAACCCCGTATACTATTCCCTTTGTCAGACGGTATGTTACTTGCCCGAGATTCGATCGTCGGTATCCCAATACCTCGTTCAATCTCGTTGCCGGCAAGTCACTTTACTCGTACCGTAATGCATGATCCCGTGACTAGACACTTGGTCACTTTGAGCTCATTATGATGATGCACTACCGAGTGGGCCCAGTGATACCTCTCCGTTATACGGAGTGACAAATCCCAGTCTCGATCCGTGTCAACCCAACAGACACTTTCGGAGATACCTGTAGTGCACCTTTATAGTCACCCAGTTACGTTGTGACGTTTGGTACACCCAAAGCACTCCTACGGTATCCGGCAGTTACACGATCTCATGGTCTAAGGAAGAGATACTTGACATAGAAAAAGCTCTAGCAAAACGAACTACACGATCTTGTGCTATGCTTAGGATTGGGTCTTGTCCACCACGTCATTCTCCTAATGATGTGATCCCGTTATCAACGACATCCAATGTCCATTGTCAGGAAACCATGACTATCTGTTGATCAACGAGCTAGTCAACTAGAGGCTCACTAGGGACATGTTGTGGTCTAAGTATTCACACGTGTATTACGATTTCCGGATAATACAATTATAGCATGAATAAAAGACAACTATCATGAACAAAGAAATATAATAATAATCCTTTTATTATTGCCTCTAGGGCATATTTCCAACAATAGATACGGTTAATTACTGTGATACATGCAAGAACAACTTTCTTTTTCAACATGGTTGCTATAAAGGGCCTCCATATGGTGCTTTAGAAACCGCCTACGTATGCTTCTACATAGAAAGAAACACACATAGAGAGCTTATAATTCTCCTATTAGATTAGCCTTCCATAGATCCAAATGGTTCTTCGACCAAGGATAGAGGATGTTTCACAAGCGACAAAGACTACATTTCGTATGTTTCCCCGTTGCATGAAGCGCTTAGAGGTACAACCGCTATGCCAACGTTGGAAGAGTTCCAGAAGACGAACCCAATGCCAATTTCAACTCCTTCTATGAATAGGGTGCCCATCAACCCAGAGCCCGTACAGTCCGTGTTTCCGTTTAATGAACACTCCATGAATGGACTTGCACTTCTTCCACCAGCAGTCCCGTCCAGCTCCATTCTTGTTGCACCACATGATAGTGCAAGTCCGTTCAAGGACAACTTCACTGGTAGTCCTTTCATGGACAACTTCACGGTTAGTCCATCCTTTGGTGTTATATATAGTAGCATAAACATCATGCATGCATTCCCCGGTGAGTAAATACTTTAATTTGCTTGCTTGATGAAATGTAGATCTTTACCATGGAGACCCATTCTACGATCCAAGGAAGTCCGCTTGCCATCATGGATGCCAACCTTAACTCTAGTGGAGTTTTCAATATTTCTCCGGTCTTTGAGTATTCTGATTGGCTAGTCTCCAAGGTAAACTCACTACCATTGCCTTCTTTTTTTGCTATAGTAGTTGTAAACCCAAATGTCTTTCACATCCACCTATGTGCAGGATCAGAAGTCATATACAATCCTAGGTCCATCATCATATGAAGAACTTTGTGGGGGTTCTACCGCCTGTCAACCAGACACCTTGTACAGACACAGAATCTACTTGTGGGCGAATGGCGATGCAGCAAACGATGATGGGTGGCCTAAGTGTTATGTTTCAACAAAATCCTGCATGATGTACCATCTCAACAGTGGCTCGACTAAGATTGAATGAGTACACATGTAGGCAGTGTAACATCATGTCCAGTACAGTAGAGATAAGTATTTTCCTCAGTTAAGAATCAAGATTATCAATCCAATAGGAGAACCACGCAACACCACGTGAACAACACATACACATAAAAGAACAAATACTTGCACCCAACACAAACAAGGGGTTGTCAATCCCTTGGCGGTTAATTGCAAGGATCAAATCTCATAGTGATAGATAGGTAAACAAAAATACAAAATAAAATAACGATAAATAAAGTGTAGCAAGGTATTTTTTGAATTTTAATATATGATAAAAATAGACCTGGGGGTCATAGTTTTCGCTAGAGGCTTCTCTCTTTAACATAGCATATGGTGGGTAAACAAATTAATGTTGAGCAATTGATAGAAAAGCGCATAGTTATGATGATATTCAAAGAAATGATCATGTATATAGGAATCACGTACGAGACAAGTAGAGCGGCTCCTGCCTGCATCTACTACTATTACTCTACACATCGACCACTATCTAGCATGCATCTAGAGTATTAAGTTCATAAAGAACTGAGTAATGCCTTAAGCAAGAAGACATAATGTAGACAAAGTAAACCCAATCAATATGAATAAATCCCATCTTTTATTATTAATGACAACGATACAAATACGTGTCATGTCCCTTTCTGTCACTGGGATTGAGCAACGCAAGATCGAACCCATCACAAAACACGTCTCCCATCACAAGATAAATCAATCTAGTTGGCCCAACCAAACCGATAGATCGGATAGAAATACAAAGCTATAATAATCATGCATAAAAGAGTTCGAAGAAGACTCAAATAATATATATGAATAATCTAATCATAAACCCACAATTCATGGGATCCCAACAAACACGCCGCAAAGAAGGATTACATCGAATAGATCTCCAAGAATATTGAGAAGAACATTGTACTGAAGATCAAAGAGAGAGAAGAAATCATCTAGCTACTAGCTATGGACCCGTAGGTCTGTGGTAAACTACTCACACATCATCAGAAGGACAACAAGGTTAATGTAGAGGCCCTCCTTGATCGATTCCCCCTCCGGAAGAGTACCAGAAAAGGTCTCCAGATGGGATCTCCGCAGAACAGAAACTTGCGAAGGCGGAAAATATTTTGGGTGGCTCTCTGATGTATTTGGAATATTTGGAAATTTATAGAGTTGGAATTAGGTCAAGAGGTGCCACGAGGGGCCCACAATCCTAGGAGCGCCCCCAGGGTGCGCCCTACGGGCTTGTCTCTCCCTCGTGGCTCCGCAGGTCTTCTCACGAAGCTTCTAGGGTCCCTTCTGCTCCAGAAAAAAGCATTAAAAAGTTTTGTATTGTTTGGACTCCGTTTGGTACAGATTTTCTGAAAAGCCTAAAAACATGCAAAAAAACAGCAACTGCCATTGTGCATTAGGTTAATAGATTAGTTCCAAAAATGATATATAATTGCATAATAACCATCCAAGATTGATACCATAATAACATGGAATAATAATAAAATAGATACGTTGGAGACATATCACTCTCCTACTGTTTTCGGGGTCCAAAATAAAGAGAACATATGATGATTTCCAAAAAATCATCATAGAAGTTCACACCATGTCGTCAAAGTGGTGAGATGAACCCCACCTAGTCCGTCATAGAAATAAGAATTGACCCCTTCCCTCTTGAGTACTCTGGTGAATTTCACATCGTAAACTATGCCTGAGGTAGCTTCTACCTCACTGGTCTAACGTCATACATTCAATACATGAACCAAATGGTTTCGCACAACACAACTAATTAATGGGCTCACTTTTCAAACACGTTGGGTCACAGTTGTCGTCCGCACAATGCAAGGAAGCAATCTTGCATGTGTATCTTTTTCTTATTGCTTCGGATAATTTGACTTCGTTGATAATGCCCTTGGTAGCCTCAGGCAGGTGGGTCCATAATGTTAACCTCTACTGAGGAGTTACACACACCAACAATGTGTGGATCTCGCATGTTAGCTTTGGCAGATTGTCCACAAGATGGCCTTCGGGCAGGCTGCAATGTAGGCTTCTTGTTTAGCCCAGAGGGTGTTCAATGCCTCCAGGTGGCCTCATGTAGGTTGTTGTATGCTTCTGATTTGGCTCGGAGCCCCTGGGCCGGGTCTGGACAGAATCTGTTCAGTACTAGGTAGGGAGCTCCTATTCGACACGTATTCCGTCAAGATGCCTGCCAAACGCAGAGACTTGGTTCTAGGTCGACCCAGTTTGGTCATCGTAGCGAGCACTCTTCCTTAGCATTTTCCACAATGCCCTTTTTAACTTTTGATTTTCTGTTTGATTTTCTCGGTTCAACTCTTACATTATTTTTCATTTCCTTTAAAATTTAGAACCGACTTTAAAATAAATATGATATAACACAAAATATTTCTTGGGAACAAAAATATTTTTGAAAATGCAAACTATTTTGGGAACGTGATCTTTTGAAAATGGGAACAACTTTTGGAAAGTGCAAACATTTTTTGAAAACCACAAAAAAATTATAATGTGAACAAAAGATGAGAATGGGGAATATTTTCTTTGGAAAACACGAACACTTTTGAAAACATGAACATTTTTTGAAAACACAAACATTTTTTGAAAACACAATTTTTTTAGTAAGGGTGTAAATATTTTAAAATTAATGAATTATTTAAAAAATATATAAAATTGAAAAGGGAAAAGAATGAAAAAACGAAAAAAGAAGAAACCAAAGAAAAACAAGAAAATGAAACCACCAGAAAATGAAAAACCTAAAAGCTGGGCCTGAACCAGACCAAAACCCTTCAGAAGATTCCCAAAGTCGGTAAAACCAGAATTCACTTGCTGCTAAATGTGCCGACCCATGTCGATCGCTCGGATCGCCTGTGCGAAGGGTCGACAATTTGACACAGAGGGCGTCAGATAGGGTTTGCCGTCTAGGTATCCTTATACTCGTCGGCATGTGGCAGTCTCTTATACACGATGAAAGATGAGATCCATATTGGACATCCGAATATCGACCCACAGCCAGCCAAAGGCAATTGAAAATCGAAAGAGCAAATGTCTCAACTATGGATGCAATCCTGAAAGCGAGATCTTCCAAATTTTCAGTTACCGGTCTGATGGATCGCCGGTATCCCTATTTATCCTCTTGCCAAATATAAATGACGCACGTAGATACGTGCCTGATTTGATAGCCATCCGTGAGCACGTGAAGAGAAAGATGGCGTGCACATGTAATATCAAATTGTACAAGGGTGGCGTACTTGTCTTTTTACATTGTACGGAGCAGTTATCTTTTTTTAATACATACTGTAAATAAAAAAGATTTACGTTAACAAAATAGTCCTTTGTGAATCGTATCGTCTAGATTGTAGGCATAATGTGGATCATATATATAGATACGGCTAATTACTCCGACGCATGCAAGAACAACTTTCTGTTTCAACATGGTTGCTATAAAGAGCCTCCGTACGGTGCTTTAGAAACCGCCTACATACGCTTCTACATAGAAAGAAAGAAACACACACAGAGAGCTTATCATTCTCCTATTAGATTAGCCTTCGATGGATCCAAATGGTTCTTCGACCAAGGATAGAGGATGTTTCACAAGCGATGAAGACTACATTTCGTATGTTTCCCCGTTGCATGAAGCGCTTAGAGGTACAACCGCTATGCCAACGTTGGAAGAGTTCCAAAAGATGAACCCAATGCCAATTTCAACTCCTTATATGAATAGTGTGCCCGTCAACCCAGAGCCCATACAGTCCGTGTTTCCGTTTGATGAACACTCCATGAATGGACTTGCGCTTCTTCCACCAGCACTCCCGTCCAGCTCCGTTCTTGTTGCACCACCGGATAGCGCAAGTCCGTTCAAGGACAACTTCACTGTTAGTCCTTTCATGGACAACTTCACGGTTAGTCCATCCTTTGGTGTTATATATAGTAGCATAAACATCATGCATGCATTCCCCGGTGAGTAAATACTTTAATTTGCTTGCCTGATGAAATCTAGATCTTTACCATGGAGACCCATTCTATGATCCAAGGAAGTCCGCTTGCCATCATGGATGCCAACCTTAACTCTAGTGGAGTTTTCAATATTTCTCCGGTCTTCGAGTATTCTGATTGGCTAGTCTCCAAGGTAAATTCACTACCATTGCCTTCTTTTTTTTCTATAGTAGGTGTAAACCCAACTGTCTTTCACATCCACCTATATGCAGGATCAGAAGTCATATACAATCCTAGGGCCATCATCATATGAAGAACTTTGTGGGGTCCTACCGCCTGTCAACCAGACACCTTGTACAGTCCCAGAATCTACCTGTGGGCGAATGGCGATGAAGCAAACGATGATGGGTGGCCTAAGTGTTATGTTTCAACAAAATCCTGCACCCTGTACCATCTCAACAGCGACTCGACTAAGATTGGATGAGTACACATGTAGGCAGTGTAACATCAGGTTCAGAACATCACAAGCATATGGTGGCCACATGAGCTACCACAGCAAAATGAATAAAAGGATCCTACATGGATAAGCCATCCTACAATGGTATTGCAGTATTCTCCGGACACTTAAAGGCAGGAGGACAACACAAGGCACTAATGAATCTTGAGCCAGACTGAAGGCACCATCATCGATGTTAGTTTGACTGGTGCATGATGCACAGTTGTGTCGTGCCCAATTGTTATCCCATTTATCATAGTTTATTTTTCGTTTTAGGGACCTAACGTCCCAAGTAGCTTGAACTCATTGTCGAGTTGCAATGAAAATCTACCCAGTCTTTTTTTTTCGATCGTCAAACAAATAAGAATAATCGAATTGGTTTTACTTTGCGATGGAATATGATTGTGAATTGTTAAGGATATCTAACCCCATAGGGTCCATGTGTGTGTGACAGTGTGAGTATACCACTAGATAATTACCCGTCCGTATGATGCACTAATATTTTATACGCAATCACCGTGATTTATGAGGTATTTTTTTATTGTTAATGCGATTACATACGAAAAAGGTATTTGAATCGATATTAATTGACTTACCAAAGAAAAATTTGTTTTATTTGGTAACTCAATAGGACGTGAGTCAGTTGAGATGATTTTAAGAAAAACAGTGAGAAAAATCGACTAAACCAAAAATGGATGGGGAGTGCTGCGGATGGTGGACGAAAAAGGATGGACAGCGGAACCTTAAGTATTCTTTTAAGTATAATATACTACGTATGTGCCCATGCGTTGCCATGTCCAGATATGTTCTAACATACTAAGAGGACCAAACTAGATAAATCTTGATGCAAAACAAATAGACGAAATAAAATTATGTTTTGGTCTAAAGCACAAATTTGTACCATCTCTTAAACTGATAAAATAGGTATGTGCTCGTGCTTGGTTTGCTTTATTGTGTTATCAAACATAAGAGATTGATTTGATATTTATTTGCTTACAGACGTGAAAAAATATTATATTTATTGGGTTACCAAAAATGTTTGTCCACTACCAGGTCTTACCATAAAAATAATTGTTTTACGGCTAATGAAGTTATTGCTATACCATAGATTTATCTGGTTTATTAGGTTACCAAATATTGATTTGATGAAACAAGAAGGGGGTGGAAAACCAGAAAAATCGATGGAGGATGGGAGGATGGACGAAGTGGTGGTGTGAAGAAAACTTGACGTAAGGGCATGTCCACGCCGACCCTCAAACTGACCCACTAGTAGAAAACAGGGCATACGTTCGGGCTAGATAAGCCCATTAGTCCCGGTTCAGTCACGCACCGGGACTGACGGGCTCATTGGTCCCGGTTCATGAGGCCAGGGGGCCTGCCGGGCCTTGTGGGGGCATTGGTCCCGGTTCGTCTGGCCCCAATGGGCCTCGCTCCTGGCCCACCATCATTGGCCCCAGTTGGTGACCTGAGCCGGGACCAAAGGGTTGTCCTTAGTACCGGTTCAAGCCACGAACCGGGACCAATGAACCAGCCACGGGAGAGGGTTTTTGTGTGTAAAACATTAAAAGCAAAAAGAATTTGCAAAAAATAAAAAAATAAAGCAAAAAAAGAAAAGAAAATAAATAAGTAGAAACAAAATAAATTTTAATAAAGTAAAATAAATAAACTATAATAAAATAAATAAAAAAAGAAAAAAAGAAAAGAAAATAAATAAGTAGAAACAAAATAAACTTTAATAAATAAGTAAAAACAAAATAAACTTTTATAAAATCTCTAGTATTATTGAAACTAAAATTATATAAAATTTATGCAACTAAAATTATCAGAGTATTTTCTGTTCAAAACATTAAAAGAAAAAATAATTTTCATAAAGAAATTTTTTGTTAGAAACTTTAATAGCAAAAAGAATTATCATAAAGAATATTTTGTTAGAAACTAAAATAACAAAATATGTTTTTGAATATAATGATAAAACACAGTAATATTAAATAGCAGGAAAAAGAATGACTCAAAAATCTATTTTTATAGTAAAGCTATTCAAAAACTAGTGATCCACACAAATTTCCAAAAATTCAAATTTAAACTATTCAAATTAGAAAACAAATGGCACTAACAGAAAGTTTATAATTTTTATTACGTAAAAGCAAAAAGAATCACTGAAAAACTAGTAAGTATTTTGCTGTAAGTAGAAACAAAATAAAATAAACAAAGCAAAAAAGAAAATAAAAAAATAAAAAAAGTGTCACCTAAAGGGCCACCACGGCCTGAATACGACTAGAAACCCAACAATGGACCGGGATTCAGGCCCGCAGTAGGCCCAGTAGGCCCACAGGCACATAGTGACAGATTAGACCCAAAAGCCTGCAGTTGAGAGGAGCTCGAGAGGGTTGGCGCAGTAGCGCTTATAAACCACTCTTGAGCTCTCTCAACTAGCGAGGTGGGACTAAACTTTTGACGCACGCAGCACAAGACCTTTGGTTCCGGTTGGTGGCAACAATTGGGACTAAATGGTGGCATTGGTCCCGGTTGGTGCCATGTACCGGTACCAATGCCACCCTTTAGTCCCGGTTGGTGCCACCAACCGGGACCAAAGGTCTCTTTTCAGTAGCCCAAAGGGCGGGAAGTAGAGGCCTTTGGTCCCGGTTGGTGGCATCAACCGGGACTAAAGGGGGGCATTAGTCCCGGTTGGTTCCATGAACCGGGACTAAAGGGGGGCATTAGTCCCGATTGGTTCCACGAACCGAGATTAAAGGCTTTGGTATATAAGCAAACACTTGTAAAAATTTCACTTCTCATCTCACAGTTGTCGCCCCGACGACGTCGACGAATCGACGCCGCCAGGCTATCCCAATGCCGCCCGCCGCCCCCGCCGTCGTCCGCGCCTGTCGTCGCCGTCGCCCGCGCCCTCGCCCGACGTCGTCGCCTCCTCAAGCACTGCCCTGACGCCCTCGCCGGCCCGCGGTCGCCCTCGTTGTCGTTGCCCGCTCCTCGTCGCCGTTGCCCCGCGCCCTTGCCCTGCCCCGACGCGCCGCCCTGACCCGTGCGCCCCTGCCCCAACGCGCCGCCCCGGCCCGTGCCCCTACCCCGATGCCGCCCCACGCCCCCGGCCAGCCCCGACCACACGCCGCCGCCACGTTCGGTCCGACCGGCTTCCTCTCTGTTTTTTCATAGGTATGATGTTTTTTAGATTATATGTATATGTGTGGTTATATGTATGTGTGTATATATGATTATATGTCCTGTTTATTTCCAGATTTTTTGTTCATATATATGATGATTTGTGTTTTGCATTTTTATAAAAATGTATATATGTATGTATGTTCTCTATGTATATATGTTCATATATACAAAAGTTAGATTTTTAGAAAAGTTTTATATATGTATGTTCTCTGATTTAGTGCATTTTAGGTTAGTTTCATTTTTAGAAAAGTTTTATATATTTAGGAAGAAGGAAGAGAAGGAAGAAGGAAGAAGAAGAAAAAGTTTTATATATGGAAAAGTTACATCTTTAGAAAAAAAATTATATATCTAGCTAGGAAGAAGGAAGAAGGAAGATGAAGAAAAAGAAGGAGAAGAAAAAGGAAAATAATAAGAAGAGAAAGAAGGAGAGGAAGAAAGGAGAAGAAGAGGAGAAATAAATAAGAAGAGAAAAAAAGAAAAAAAAAGAGGAGAAGAAGAAAGGAATAGAAGAGAAGAAAAAAATAGAGTAATTTCTATTTTTTTTCCTTCTTCGCCTCTATTCGTTTCTTCTTCTCCTCTTTTTTTTTTCTTTGATCTTCTCCTCTCTCTATTCCTTTCTTCTTCCCCTCTTTTTTTCTTCTTCTTCCTCTTCTTATTTTTTATCGGGTATGTCGTTGTCGATATACCACCTCCCCGATAACTTTGACATGAGGGGGGGGTCGATATACCCCCTCCCTTATAACTTTGACATGAGGAGGGGGCAGGGGGTCGAGGGTTTGAGGGTTCGAGGGTCGAGGGGTTGAGGGTTAGAGGGTTCTAGGGTTCAAGGGTTCTATGGTCGAGGGTTCGAGGGTTCTAGGAATATGCAAAAGTTAGATTTTTTTTAATGTTAACTTCATAGAATTTTTTTGGTGATATTACTGTCGAATATGCAAATGTTTGTATGTTCATATGCAAAGAATATGTCAGTTTTTTTTGTAGTAGATGATGATGATGATATATGAAAACTTGGTCAATTTTTTTCTGTTAAAACTCGTATTAAGTTTGTTCGATGAATGTTTCATGGGAGAGAGGGAGTAAAAACTCATCAGGCACGAGGGGGGAGGGAGTCCCCCTCCGGTTCCTAACTCTCTCAGGAATTCAACATATCTTCAACATGAGGGGGGGGTCGATACCCCCTCCCTGATAACTTCGACATGAGGGGGGGTCGATATACCCCCTCCCCGATAACATTTTTTTCCATGAATGTATGTCGTCGTTGTCGATATACCCCCCTCCTTTACCAAGTTAAAAGAGCGTTGTCGTCGAGGCCACCCCGAACCCTTTAAGCGTTGCCGAGACCACCCCAAACCCCTAGAGAAGCGTCAAGGCCATTAATTAATATAATTCCTTATTGTGAATAGATATAGCTAGGTCTACGTTTGCCACTAATATATCCATCTGTCATGTTTGTATAATAATTGCCATGTTGTAATATTTGCAGAAACTATGGAGCACGACCGAGACGAGGAAGCATAACGGGTGTTGGGGGACATAATCGCAGCCGGAGGTGATGTCATGTCGTATCTCAACGAAACCGATGGTCTGGAAGGAGAGGGTGAAGAAGCAGGCTACAGTTATCGAACAACGGAGGTGACCGTGACCGGTGACCGAATGCCGGTGCAAGAAGGAGACCATGATGATGGCTCCGGTGACCGAACAGAGTCCGGCCAGGTATATATATTAATTAAGCCTGTGCTGACTAGCTAATTGATGCATTCATTGTTTTGGTATATACACATATTAACTCTCGTCTTTCTTCTTTTTTCTAGCCCTCCGGATCGAGCACAACTTTGGTAAAGAGATGAGGCCCGAAGAAAAAGTTGCGCTCGGATGAAAGGTTCATGATCACGGCAATCGCATGCGATAGCCAACCGATTGAACCCCTCCGGACCAAGGGCGCATTTACTGCTCAGTGCGGGGTTCTTGTTAAGGACATGATCCCGATCAGCATCGAGCTATGGAATCAGCCTAAGGATGAAGAGCTTCAAGTTTCTTTTGTCGAAGATAGACAGAAACAGGATCTTTGGAAAGTGCTGAAGGTAAATTTCACCCTACCTGAAGAGGAGGATCCAGAGAATCCAGTTATAGAGCCATTGATCAAGTCCTTTGATCTCAAGAAGATGGCAGATCTATTCAGGAAGTGCAAGAATGACCTGAAAGCAAAGTTTGTCGACAAAGAAAAGACACCAAAATTCATCGACGGTACGAGAAGCTCAGAGATCAATGGGACGCATTTGTGGCCAACAAGACATCAAAGAGGAGTAAGAAGATGTCAGTGATAAACAATATAAATGCTGCGAAGAAGGAGCATCACCATCGCACGGGGTCAGGTGGCTACCTCAAAGCCCGGCCATTGTGGGCCAAGGCTGAGAACGACCTGCTTGATAAAGGCGTCGAACCAGAGACATTGAACTAGCCAGACCGTTGCCTGACTTGGTTCTTCGGGGTTGGTGGAACCTTGGACCCTGTAACAGGGAAGTGCGTTTGGACCCACGAGCAACTGCGAATACCCATCACAAAGCTTCAGCACTATATCTCCGCGGCACAGGAAGGGACGTTCGTTCCAGACAGAGAGAAGGACGAGCTCACAATGGCCCTCGGGAATCCTGAGCACCCTAGACGGACACGAGGCACGCCAGGCTCCGTTCCGTGGAAGGTTGGGTTTTCGGACACAGGCGGTTACAAATGCCAAGAGAGGAGGAGGAAAGTGGAGCAGAGCGAACTGCAGGAGCTGCACGCAAGGGTACGGAAGCTAGAGGAACGAGATGCAGTTTGAAGCAAGCGACCTGTCGAACCCCCGAAGCTACCCCGCCATCTTAGCGGAGAAGCAACGTGGCTTCCACCGAGCTGCTTCAGCTGGATCCTGTCTTCACGTCTCCTACTAGCTACCCCGTGGATGCTATCACGGAGTCTCAATATTGCCACCTTATGACGCAATGGCAGAACTACAAAGTCAAGGCGGTTGTCGGCTCTGTTCGACCTCCTGAACCCGGCGCAACTTTTCACTGCCGTCCAATTGCAGAAGGATATGCTAGGGTGACGGTGGATGAAATAACGGAGGGATTTGAGGAGCTCATGCTTGACCACCCTATCGGTGAAGGGGAGACTCGGCTCGGTTCTGCTATGAAGACTCCATGCCTATGGCGGAAGGAGCTCATCAACCTTCCGAACTGGACGCCTGCGCCTCCTCCTCCTCCTCCAGTGAGTCAGGGCACTCCGCCTCCTCCTCCGCCTGCTCCTCCGGCGAGTGATCAGGGCACTCTACCTCCTCCGGCGCGTGGCAGCACTCTGCCTCCTTCTTCGCCTACGCGAGCGCGCCCGACCAGCCAGCCTCCTCCTCCGCACAACAAGAAATATGTCAACTTGTGACCACCACTATTGGTCACTGAATGGTCATAGTTTTTTATTTGCGACATTTTTGTGACCAAAACCAGAAGGTCAAAAGTTGGTTGTCGTAAACTGACATCTTTGACCTTTTCTGTGAGAAGGTCGTAGACATTTACGACCAAAATAAGCCTACTGTCTTGTTTTGGTCACTAGCTGTCTGCCCAGGCCACGTCGGATCAGACGTGGCAATCTGACATGGCAATATTACGACCAATTAAAAAGGTCACTGATAAGATTCAGCCCGGTCCGATTCGTTGTTTTACATGGGCCGAGCCCAATAATTCAGCCATTTATATATTTTTTGATTAATTTTGGTCAGATACATGGGCTAGGCCCAACATTTTAGCCTTCTTATTTTTGGGCCATGGCCTTTTAAGTCCGTTGATTTTCTAGTTTCAACCATTATTTATTGGGGTACCACTAGTAAACTAGGCCCCACATGTCATGCTTATCTCAAAATTTGTCCCCACACGTCAAAAATTTCATAAAATGTCAAACAACCACTATAACTTGGACCCTCTTGTTAGGTTTCCATTTCACGGGTATTCAAAACACATACACAACATTATTTTGAACAGACCTGAGAGCAAATGTTACAATTGTTACAGTATACTACAACACTACACTGGTCTATTACAATTGTTACAGTATACTACAACCCAGATATGCCTACAATTACAACACATAATATGCTAGTCTTTGCTGATATTCTTCACAACTTCAGACTTGGATTCACACTTCACCTGTGCAAAAAATAAGAATGAACATATAAGAATAAGAATGTGTATAAAACATCAAACAGTAGCCAATGAGGGATCCAATAACTTATAAGCAAAAATTGATAGCAAATGCCATGTACATAAATCGTATGACTAAAACTAACCAGTATGTGTTCATGGAGTTGCACATGAAGTGACATGTGC
This sequence comes from Triticum aestivum, assembly GCF_018294505.1. NCBI lineage: Eukaryota > Viridiplantae > Streptophyta > Magnoliopsida > Poales > Poaceae > Triticum > Triticum aestivum. The sequence goes on along the minus strand of NC_057798.1, from coordinate 98,905,236 downwards.
AACTCTAACCAAACTGATCATAGAAATGAAAAGAACTGTAAGAACGAGTTCATTCAGAATCCAGGCATGTCAAATTGACTACTGGCATGTACTAGCAAGTGAGCTATATACTAGCAAGCTAGCAAGATTATGTGCATAGTGTAATTGACTATTTGTGCTCCAGTGCCGCCGTGAGCAGTGAGCTATGTATAGACATGAACTCTAGTATCTGACATATATGAAGAGGAAGGACAGAACATGAACAACCTTCCATGGTGTCTTGTACTAAACCTACACATTCTGATTGTCCCATTGGAAACAAAAATCCCAATGGATTAAGCCACATTTGTACTAAACCTACCATATATTCCCATCTAATTTATTCCAATGGATTATGCCATGTTTGTACTGAACCTACAACATTATAATTACCTGAAACAAATCAGTAGCATACAAGACATCAAAGGGATGCAAACTAGATAATTTAGTAGTCTTCTACATCACATAACAGTAGGCATTCTAACTTGCAGCAACAAATCAGTAGCTAGATGACCACCAACAACACAAATCAGCTCGAACACTCGGTCCTCGACATGACGTCCAGCAAGTAATCAGCCATGGAACTGAGGCCAAACTCTAGCATCACAGAAAGCAGAGGGGAACAAAGGGGTGGAGGGGCTCACCATGGGGGTGCTGCTGTTGCTCATCCATGGCCGGTTGTCCTACATCCATCCGTCTATAGCTGCTCATTCATGGCAGGAAACCACATCACATCTCAGTCAAGGGAATGGAGGGTAAGGGAAGAAGAAGAAGAAAGTGAAGGTAAGAAGACCTGGATGGCGTCGGAGCAGTGGTGGGGGGTGTCCTCCATGGCGTCGGGGCAGGAGAATGAAGACGGCGTCCTCCATGGCGTCGGGGCAGGGGGATGAAAACGGCATCCTCCATGGCGTCGGCGCAGGGGATCAGCACTCTTGAAGAAAACCAAACAATTAATTCCTAAGAAGCTCTGTACAGCTCTAGTCCACCTCAACGAACATGAACATGTACCTTCGGCTCTGTACAACTGCTCAGCTCCTAGCTGCTGGCCTTCTATGTTGCACGCCTCCAGGCCTCAGGGCCAGGGTGCACACCTGCACACCACTGGCCACCGAGGAGACTACTGCCGCTGGTCGTGTCGACTGGGCGCGGTGGCCGGCACCAGCACGGAAGCAGCAGGGCATAGGCACGCAACCATTGGCAGCCTGTCGGGGAAGGAAGTGGCGTCTGGCGGGAAGTAGGAGGCAGAGTTAACATGGCCAGTCAGGATGCTGATGAACTGCTGGTATAGCACACAAGAAAATATTGGAGTAGAAAAGTGGCATAGTCAGAGTAGAAACGTGGCATAGAAACTACCAAAAAATTGTCATGCTCATTACCAAAAAATTCACATGCCCACCGGCGCCGCCACACGAAGAGGAGAGGCTCCCACAGCAATGGCCGCTCCTTGCGAGTGGAGCAGGAGCTCCCTTGACTGCAGGAACCACAAAACAGGTTGTGTCAGTGATGAGGAGGACTCAAGCAACAAGATTTATGGTGGACGTGTTGCTACTGCAGTGCAGACTATTGCATACCAAAGCAGAATGACTCAATCAATTAGGCAGGCAACGAGTCAATCAAAATCAGCTCTCCTGTCGACGAGGATCATCTGGATGGAAGAATCGTCAGGGCAGACAGACTTGAGCGACTCCACTAAGGGTATCCGGTTCTCCTCATGCACGTCGGTGCACATCGACCACACAAGGGGCCCATCCCTTGGATCAAGTAGAACCCATCCGGTATCACGTTGTTGTATGATAACGAGTCGTTTACCTGGGAAGTGAGAAACTACGTTAAGCTAGAGTAATCACAGTATAAACAGAATACAAAACATAAAGGGTCACTCTAATTCGGCAATAGGGGCGTTTAATAGAGCACATGACGTTCTAAACTATAACAATTATGAACTTGATGCTCAGAGTGCAGACTACTGAATAAGGTCACTCTGATGCAGCCGTAGGGTCTACTTGCAGAGCTAACGGCATCATAATTACATCTATTGTCAATACATCATATAATCCTCACAGGCTCATGGCTGCTGGATGTGATGTAATGAGAGAGTATATTCACCATGATTTCCTTGCTGCAAACTAATCGTCGCCAAACTAAACTGTTGAATGGTGTCGGTCACCAATGATAGATGGTGTGGACTGCACAGATGCAACCAGACATACTTTTTCTAAAGCGGGAGAACAAATCATGCTGGCATGATGGATGGATGGATAGCACACAAAAACTAGACAGTGCTAATGTTCAAGGATTCCCATTATTAAGCAAAAGATTACTGGCACAAAAGGGATTTCAGGAGCACTACAGTGCTCGATATATGATTTGTGCAGAACTGTAGATACAATTCTGTGAAAGCACCACCTCCAGTGTCATCACTTCGATCCAGGAACCAAACCAAACTAAACTGACCGACCGACCGAGAATAGCTGGAGAGGACATGAAGCTCACAAATTCCATCAGAACAACAAAACAATCTATTCTTCTTTAGTTACAAAAGTGTGACTTGGGGCGGTCCGATACATTGAGATATCTTGTCAGGCTGCAAGCACCATTAAAAGAAAAAATAGAAGAGGAAAACAAACTGCAGCAGAAACACACAAGCTACTGTATTCATTCGCGCAACACTGGAGCCTCCAAAATTGATGGTGTACTTCTTCCAGCACTTTAGTACGTACTGAAGGATGGTGTGTTTGAATCAATCAATGGACGAATGAAGGTGGTTTGGATGTGCTCACCTATAGTGTGCTGTATGCAGGTGCCGCAAGCAAGCAGGGCACGGAGGAAGAATTCGGAGGGGTGCGCGAGCGTTGAGGTCCACCTCGAGCACGTCCGCCGTCAACTACGCGAGGCCTCCAAGCCGCCCTGCTCCGGGATCCGGCGCCTCGATCCGTCCACGCACATGCAGGGATGGAAAGGAAAAGAAGGTGAGGTGAGGGGAGAAGAGGAGTGGGTGGGGCGGTGGTTGTTGTATATCCCGGCGAGGATGGAGGGGAAAGACCTACCAGAGCCACGCCATTGTTGGAGACTCCTGAAACCCAGACCGCGGAGGCAGACGAGGCCGCACAGCGAGGCATGGATCCATCTCGACGATGGTGCGGATCCGGAAGGCCCGCTGTGGCGGTGGCAGATCTGGCCGCAGAACCCTAGTGGATGGATGGATCCCGGAGCAGAGGAGAGCACCGTAGAGGATGGGATCCGCGCCTTAGAGGATTAGAGGATGGAACCCTACACTGGCTGCTACGGGATTAGAGGATGTGATCCGCGCCGTGATCCAGACGGGAGCAGGATGGGATCTACACGAGGCTGTCGCCGGGATTTGTGGCATGCTGGAGGCGGCCATGAGGAGGGGAGGAGGAGAGGGCGAGGGAGGGAGGGCGCCACCGCCGGCGACGGGAAGGTAGGGTTAGAGAGGGGCGGCGGCGACGATCTGGATTGGGCAGAGAGAGGGAGGCGGCGGGCGGAAGGGAGGATAGGGAGGAAGGTAGGGTTTGGTGCAGTAGGTTTCTTCAGATGCATGGATGGATGTATGGTGGGATTGCTAGCAATGGATGGTAAGATGTCTGCCATGTCATCGATCCGTGTGACAGGTGGTTCCACCAATCAGAGTCTAGCTTATGTAATTGTGTTGTTTCTCTTTTGTTTCTTTTATATTTTTTACCCTCTTATTTCGAGTAAACACTCAACATATTAGCTTCATGTTGTATGTTTAAATGACCCAATATTGTGTTCATATGTGTATCTTAGGATTTCAAACAATGATGATATTGTGGTCTTCATTTGCATTGCACACAAAAATCATTTTCCATTTTTCGAGTGTCCAACATGTTTTTTAAGGACCTATCATATATTTGTTGAAAAATAAGACCACACCATTTTTAAAAAATACTATGACATATTTAATGCACAAATGACCAAATGGTTGGGTGTCAAAAGTTTCAATCCACCTCTCGGGAAAAAGACAAATTTCTGTCAATTCAGCTGGAAGTGGGTCAAATTTGAACTGCAGCTACCTCGTAGTTTGCTCTTTATTTTTTTCAAAAATCATTTCTAGGTACAAAAGTATCTATTTAATCAGAGAAACACACAAAAATCCAAGATTCAACCACTAAGTAGGAACGGTCATTCCCGCCGTTTTGATCGCATTTTGAAACGGGCATAAAAAATTCAAAAAAAATCAAAAAATTGGAAAACCTCTGCATTGTGTCATTATATGTGACCAAGTTTCCAGAAAAAATAATAAACTTGTAATACGGTAATTATTTAAAAAAGTGTTCTCAGAAATGAGCTATCATGTGTGAAGATTCAAGGCTTTCAAGCCAAATGATCAATCTTATCGCCACATTCATGGCATAGTTTGTTCAAATGGCCTCATATTGTGCACAAGGGTGCATCTTGGAATGACAAACAATGTTGCCTAAGGAACTTTTCATTTTCTTTGGACGAAAAATTCATTTTCCATTTTTTCGAGTGCCCAAAATGAGTTTTTTTGTGAAGGACCTACCATATATTTGTTCCAAAATTGGACCTAATCAATTTTATAAAATACTAGGCCATATATAATGCACAATTGACAAAATGGTCGGATGTCAAAAGTTTTGATCCACCTCTGGTGAAAAAGACAAATTCCCGCTGATTCAGTTGGAAGCGGGTCAAATTTGAACTGTAGCTACCTCGTAGTTTGCTCTTTATTTTTCCAAAAATCATTTCTAGGTACATAAGTATCTATTTAATCAGAGAAACACCAAAAAAATTACAAGATTCAACAACTAGCGAGGAACGGTCATTCCCGCCGTTTTGACCGCATTTTGAAACTGGCATAAAAAATTCAAAAAAATCAAAAAATGGAAAACCTCCGCATTGTGTCATTATATGTGACCAAGTTTCCAGAAAAAATAATAAACTTGTAATACGGTAATTATTTTATAAAAGTGTTCTCAGAAATGAGCTATCATGTGTGAAGATTCAAGGCTTTCAAGCCAAATGATCAATCTTATGGCCACATTCATGGCATAGTTTGTTCAAATGACCTCATATCGTGCACAAGGGTGCATCTTGGAATGACAAACAATGTTGCCTAATGAAGTTTTCATTTTCTTTGGACAAAAAAATCATTTTCCATTTTTTCAAGTGCCCAAAATGAGTTTTTTTGTGAAGGACCTACCATATATTTGTTGCAAAATTGGACCTAATCAATTTTATAAAATACTAGGCCATATATAATGAACAATTGACAAAATGGTTGGGTGTCAAAAGTTTTGATCCACCTCTGGTGAAAAAGACAAATTCCCGCCAATTCAGTTGGAAGTGGGTCAAATTTGAACTGTAGCTGCCTCATAGTTTGCTATTTATTTTTTCCAAAAATCATTTCTAGTTACATAAGTACCTATTTAATCATAAATACATGGTTAGGTGGCGATACGTCGAGGTTTGCACGGTAGCCGAGGGCTCCAACTCTAGAGCACGTAAACTAGCATGCCCGCCACATGGTCACCGTGTGACCGTGGCGTTGCCATGTTTTCTGGGCGGCCGAGGCATGTCTAGTGGGTTGGGCACTCCCCAGGTAGGTGCTAGGAAGAAAATCACAAGATAAGATTCTCATGAGGAGACCAATCGATGCTCAAACATGAATAAGCAGCCAAGTGTTTGATTTGCGGTACGGGAAATGCACATGACTAATGGGCGTGAGTTTTGGCTGAGGATGATCAGTTACTAAGAAGGTCATCTTCACAAATTTTCACTTCAAAAGGAGGAGCCTAGGTGGTACTTGCTTTGAAAAGTACCACACTGGACATAAATACGAATGTTGAAGCTGGGCTCAAAATAATGAATGGATTGAGCTGACATTTGGTGGAGGATGGTTATTTGGGCATAGGAAAACACTCTAGAAAACGGATACCATTTGGACATGCCAAAGTGGTACTTCCTTCACAAAGTGCTGCTCTGAACAGAATAGGAAAATGAATATTGTTGAGTTATTTTTGAACTAGGCAAGGAATGTTATGATCCAAACAATTTATGAGGATTTTTTGGGAATTTTTGGAATAACAGAAATATAGGTTGCTTCACAACCTAGGGCAAAAATTGACACATGGACATGACACATATGCAAAACTGATGAGATGGCGCCTAGTCATCACAACCCACCACAATCTACAAGGCTATGACCATCTATATTGGTCGTTAACAACTAGAAATAAGGCAGCGGACCAGTACTATTTGCTTTATGACCATTTTGTGTAAGGAAATTATGACCTTTCTGACCAAAATGGTCACAATGGTTTAGGGTTTGGAGAGCTTTTGACCAATTGGTCTCAAATGGTCAGAGATCTATGACCAATTCTTCCAGGGTCACTGACAGAAGGTCACTAGTTGACATATTTCTTGTAGTGCCGCCTGCTCCTCCGGCGAGTGATCAGGGCACTCTACCTCCTTCTTCAGCGCGTGGCGGCACTCCGCCTCCTTCTCCGCCTGCGCCGACGCGCCCGACCAGCCAGCATCCTCCTTCTCCGCCTCGTCAGCAAGGGCGTAAGAGACCCGCCGCCGCTCCGGCTGCTCCGGCGCGTCGTAGTCCTTCTCCTCTGCCTCGTAAGCAACGGACGAAGACAGCCGCAGCCGCTCGGCCTGCTCCAGCGTCTAGCAGTACAACCAGAGGCGGGAGGCAATACAGATTCGGTCATCTCTCAAGACTCCAGAGAAGTTACCATACGAGATGACCACACAGGGAAACAAGGAGATCTGTCAAGCCCAAGTGAAGGACTACTTCGAAACACAAAGAGCTAAGAGACATCCACCTCTGGAGGAGAAGATAAATCCGGTGAAAGCGAAGCGCACTTTGGATTCCCTGCATCGACCACCACCGTCTCCGCCACAAACTAACTATGAGCGCATTACTAAAAATACATATAAGTAAGAGAAGCGGTCGGGAAGTACTTGTAGTGACAAAAGGTTACAAGAACGAAGAACTGGGGAAAAAAAACCCCAGCTCGGCAAACAAGCAAACCAATCATACCCCCCGCTCAAGGTGTCTAGCGATATCGTCGCTAATCATCCGGGGATCTTGCCCGGTACCAATCCTGGAGATTACGACGATGCACATTTTGATATAATGGAGGTGGACGAATTCAAATACGAGTACGGGAAGCCTCTCGTCAAAGATGGAACTACTTTAACAACGATGATGTGAAGATTCCATGGTTGGTACATGGAAACCTGCAGAAAGCAGTCAGCTGGGAACAAAATCGATACTTTGACGCTGAAAGTTAAAGAGGATCAGCACGACCTCGTTGAAATTGAGGAGTTGTCTGTTCCATTTGAGGAGTTCTTCCAGTTTTTCAATCTAAAGGCCCTCGATAAATTAACGGTCACTTGCTACTGTCTATAAGTACTACTTCTATCATTAAGTCTATATATAGCTCAACTCTTTCATTGCATGTATATATAATTATCCTCACTATATTATGCAGATTGAAGATCGTCGAATGCAGAAAAGCTGAAATGTATGATATTGGGTTCATTAACACAAATCTCATAGATGAATTTACGGTTACATTTAATGCTAAAGAAACCAAGGACAACTAGCTATGATCGTTGGTAATAAATCAAAACAAAGGTACAATACTCTTTCCTTACAACTTCAAGTGAGTGTTACTGTCTTGTGCATATTCGGTTTCCCTTAATTATTACTCGAGGTTATAGTAATTAATGTAATTGATGAGTTATGCATGCATGCGCAGGTTCCACTATATTATCCTAGAGATTAAGCTTGAGCAGGGACTAGTAAACGTCTTAGACTCGAGACAAAAAGATCCCGAGGACTATGCAGACATGTCTAAGATGCTCGAGAAGTAAGTTGAATCGATCATTATCGCACCATATCATAACTTTGTTCATTTCATGATATCAAGTAATTGTTTTCTTTGTCTCGCAGGGTTTGAAAAGTATTCACCGCACAAGTTACTTCATTGCCGCGGGATCTACGATGGAAATACCCGAAAGTAAGTACTACTAGCTAGCTAGTTCCGCGCATCTCCCGTTGATTCTAGCTACTTTCATCAATGCCATTTATAATGCTTCATTATCAGTTTGATTGACCTCTATTTATCATAAAGTGCTTGTGGCAGGAACCCGGGAATAATTAATGTGGATACTACCTCTGCGAGTTCATCTACAACGCGATGGCCAAGAATAGGCTGGGCTACTCTAAAAGACAATATGAATTGCGTAAGCAAAAATATTCACAAGTTTATTTTACTACCATCATTTCTGTTGAGTTTCATTCATATATATGTATTGACCCCCTTATTCAAATTAGATGTGGGAGATGCAGAATGAACTCCTACCAGAAGATCGCATGCGAGCAATTCAAGAGGAATTGGCTGGATTCTTTCTTGACCACGTCATCAATAAATCCGGAGAATACCACCATGCATGTGGAAGTTGAGTTCATATGTTAGGGTATTGTAAAAGATCTTACACATTGTATATATATATATGTAGCCAGTAGCGTCGGTAAGATATACGAAAACTTGTTGTTCGAACAATCTCTCGGAGAAGGAGAGGTCGATCACTTCTGTATATGTTCAAGACGATCTTCTGTACTTAATAGTTTCCTTCATTTGCTTACTAGCTAGCTAGCATGTCGAGTCCTCTCTATACGTAGCGTCGACCAAGCACGGAGATAAGAGAGGACACTTCTCTCTATTAGCTAGCTAATACAATATATGAAACCCCTAAATTAACCCTACAAAACCCCCCAACCACCCCCCCCCCCTTTCAGAAAAAAACAAAAAACTCAGCCCCTGAAATGCTGACGGGTGGAAGCCTTTTGGTCCCGGTTGGTGGCACCAACCGGGACAAAAGGCCCCCTGCCTGGGCAAGCGGCAGCGGCCACGTGGAGCTCCCATTTGTCCCGGTTCCTGGGCGAACCGGGACTAAAGGGACATGGCTTTAGTGACGACCTTTAGTCCCGGTTTGGGAACCGGGACAAATGGCCCTCACGAACCGGTTCGAATGGCCCTTTTTATACTAGTGACCCCATATGTTTAGATTGTGCTGCCCGGACCGCGGAAGCCATCCAATGCGGTCATGTATCATTCAACAGGGTGGTCCATACATACTTTCTTCCGCAAACTGGAGAAAAGTGTGGCGGGCTTTGCGGGCGTCCGCAGTGCCACACCCGCCGTCTAACTGACCCACCCAAACCCCCTCCCTCACCCGCGTACACTTCCCGCCCAAAACAGTCAGCGCACCTCCAGAGCGTCCATGCCGCATTCATACCCGACAGAGCTAAAGCGGCCGCTCACTGGCGCCAGCATTGAAGCAGCGCGCTGCCTGAAAGAGCGTCGGCCGCATCGGACGACTTCTCCGCGTTCAAGCGACCGCCCGTCCTTCCGTAGCCGCCCACAATAATGACATGTGGTTGCTGAGGCGACTACTCTAGTGCCACCCATCTATTCCTCTGCCGCCTACCATAGCTATATAAACTACTGCCCCGATCATAGATGCACTCATCCGCCTTTGATTCCTTTCTCCTCTCCGCACCACTTCCACCATGGATTCCTCATGCGCGAAAGCTCTCTGGGATGGGCTGATGCCAGAGCAGAAGGAGATGACTGACATTGCTGCCGGCTAGCAGGCTGGCAGGCAGCCGGAGGACGATGGTGTCCCAATGGAGGACGCGGCCGACGACAAGTCAGCGCCACCCTCCTCGTCCACGCCACGCTCACGGGTGCATTGCACCATGACCATTGGTGAGGCCCGTGCCCGTGCACTACTAGGGAAAAGCCTAGCAGCAGTGCAGGTTTTAGGCCTATCAGTAGCGCGGGATGATGCGCTACTGATAAGGTGCTACAGCTAACGTATAGCAGTAGCACCCGTCGTCCCACGCTACTGCTATACATGAATAGCTGTAGCACGCTTTAGAGAAGAGCGATGTTGATATTATCTGCAACGCTGTTTACATGGAAGCGCTACTGGTAAGGCGGCGCTACTGCTAAATCCCCCCCCCCTCGCTACTACTAGTTTTATTAGTTTTTTCCTCCATATTTGTTTTATATTTCAATATGCTTTATACAATAATCTTTAGCATATCATACACATACAAATGTAATCATAGCATATACATACAATTAGTCTCATCAAATCATGTCATCATCATAATCATTATCCAACGCAAAGTGGTCTCTCGTCATCATCTCGAAAATAGCGATACAAGTCTCGATTACTTGCAAATACATCGTCATCCATCTAAACAATGATATACACGAGAAGAGCTATCACTTTGAGTACATGAGTTCATATCGCTCTCTCGCATTAGCCTGAACCTAAACTAATTACTGCCTGTCGCTCGGAAACTGGAAACCGGTACACCTGGGCCTGACACTCCGTCCACTTGTCGTATATATACTCCTGGCATAGCACTTATTCGCCATCTATGATCTATGCACCTGCATTGTCACATGAGTCGATGATATGCAACATATATAGTTGAGCAACATAAAGAGACAGACTTGGCAAAAATAGAAACAACATATCATAAGCATAAATAACAAAGTTCATCGTACCCAAAATACCCTAACTAGAGTGATCTTTACTAGTCGAGGAGGAGGACGGTTTAATTACATCACAAATAAAGTTTCATCGTGCATAACTCAAAGTTTTGTCATACAGAAAGTATGGACTAAATGGACACATTGTCATATATCGACAATCACTCCACCATGTCGTGCCATCCATCCATGTCAGGGAGATAGTCCCCGAGCTTAGTGAAAGGCTTCATGTCGAGACGCTGAGAGGCTATCCATGTTCGGACGTCTTCCCGCGACATTTGTCCTTCTCCGTAGAACATCCTTGTTTTTCCGACGACCTCCTTCATGATGATTTGGGCAAGTTCGCGCTGGATGTTATAGAGCTCAGCTCGAAGTCGATGATCCTCGATATCTCCTATGTCCTTTTCCCATTGCAGAATATGGGCATCGCCGGATCTGGGTGACATGCGAAGGTTCTGGTGATCCCGTTTGTACTCCAGCATGTGGTGTAGGACATAGAATCCATCATTAAGAGAATCGTTCGGTTGCTGGATGCAGCAGAAGTCGGTCTTATAGCTGAAGGCAACCCTGCCGCCCCTTCTCTTCTTGTCCTCGACCTCTCCACCCCGTGCTTGGTAGTAAAACATAGCACTGTCGAGAACATCCTTGATGTGGGTGTAATCCTTTTTGTGAATGTTCTTCGATGAGTCCAAGTAAAGAGCGTGGGAGAATCAGGGGTAGAGGATGATGAGGACGGCGCGCCCGCCGCTGCGCAAAATAAGTACACCTCAAATTAATTAGCCTCCACCTTGCAAATGAATGATTGAAATCGAAGGAAGGATAGCAGCGCGGATGACTTACACGGGATGATAAGGCACGATAATTGCCTCCTTGTCCTTATTGGCAAGGATGAAACTGATGATGTAATCCCTCGCGTATTCAACGTGCTTTGCGCAGACTCCCAAGAAGCCCTCGTGCATGTAGTACGGGTCAGCAACACAGATATGAGGTATCTGCTCAACCCCGATGATGTAGTTCATGTGCAAGGCATAAAGGCAGACAAACGTAAAATCCAGCTTCTTCACGTGAAACATGTGGAATATGTAATCGAATCGAAGGAAGAACTTATCCACAGGGAAGCAGTCAATGTATGAAATTTGCCGTGGAACGTTAACCACGTAGAGTGGGTATCCTGGATCTTTCGAGGCGATGCGGCCTTTCTCTATCCGCAGCACATCGTCATGAAGTCTCCTTAGATCGCCGAATCTGGCCCGTAGCGCTGTTGCAGGTAGGATTGGTTGACTAGGGATATGCCATTTATCCGCATCGAGATATCTATACGGTCCTAAAGCCGAGGCTGCTGGATCATAGAATCAGCTTTTTTGCCTTTCATCGCTCTCTTCCTAGACTTCTTTACTACCTAATATGGCAATTCAGGCACCGACTCATGATGCTCAAACCCTGAGGAGGCGCTAGTATAGACATATTGTTGAGTGCCATCGTCATCCTCATCCTCATCCATGGCGACGTCATCAGCGACTAATGGAGCCTCCTTCTTACCCCGTATGCTATCACCCAACCCGACACCCGACGCTAATTGGGTAGGTGGGGTGTTGATGTTCATACCTTGCTGAGGCTGCGTGCTCGTGGGTGTGCTCCCGGCCGCCTCCAGACGAAGCAGACTCTTTGGCCACAATAGGACCCACCCATTGCAACAATCACCAAGCCGCCGCGGGGTCTCGTCGTCATCCCCCACTACTATCAGAGGAGGCAAATTCTTGTGGCCCGGTTTGACACTAGCCACGGAAACCTTGAAGACGTTCGGGGGGATCGGCCGGCTGTGGAACAATGGTTCCTTTGGCTCCATTATCGTCGCCTTCCCCACGTCCACCTTCTGGTCGCTGGTGGTGTACAATATGGTGCACGGGGTTTCGTCGGCCTGTAAAGAAAAGTCTGCGACGTGAGACATCTGAAAGGCAACAAAAACGGGAGATTATACATTTATTGAAGGGGGCCAGTGTGACAGATACCGTGAGGGCATCGAGCTCACCCAATTTCTTCAAAAATATTTAGGTCCATAGTCCAAATAATTCAAATTTCATTTGAATGAAATTTGGAACAAATTCAGGTCCATCGTCCAAATATTTTTTTATAGCTAAGTGTTTTTTGTTTATAGCCTCTGTTAATTTAAATCTAAATGCTACTATTATTTATATACCCTCTATTAGTTTAAAGCTAAAGGGAATTACTATTTAGGCATTTTCATAAAAATTTCCCTAGCTAATTTCCTAAAAAAAATTGCTAATCATTTTTCCTAAATGCTATAAAATGCCTACTGCCCTAAAAAAATCTAGGGTTCATATGAACATCAACACAGTATCAACATATATATGAATTGCCCTAGAAGAGAGAGAGAGGAGGGTAGGGGATAGGAGAGGCAGAGCCTTACGATCGGCGGCGAGGGCAGGCTCTGGCTCGGGCGGCGGCGGCGAGCTCGAGGGAGGCGACGGTAAGGTCGACGACGGCCTCAGGCGGCGGCTGTGAGGTCGAGGGCAGCCTCGGGTGATGACGGTGTGGTCGAAGGCGGCCTCAGGTGGTGACGGTGTGGTCGAAGGCGGCAGGGCGACGGCGGCGATGGAGCAGTTGGGGGACAGAGGGTAGTAGAGGGGGAAAGGACTTAGCGAAATTTTGAGTCCGCGCTGCCGGGATTTAAGTCAAACTAGCAGTAGCGTGTTTTGCCGAAACGCGCTATAGCTAAGCTAGCTATAGCGTTTTCCAACAAATGCGCTACAACTATTCCTTTCTGTTTTCTTTTTCTTTTGTTTTCTTTACATTTTATTTTTTTTTTCATTTCTCCTTTTTCTATTTCTTTCATTTTCATTTACTTTTCTACTTATTTTTCTATTTATTTTATTTTTCATAGCAGTAGTGCTCTACAGCATAAACGTGCTGCTACAAAGTTTTTAGCAGTAGCGTGCTTCTGGGAGAACCGCTACTACTAATCCTAGCCTACCGGCACTAGTGAGGGAATTATAGTAGTAGCGCTTGTTGGGGAACGTAGTAATTTCAAAAAAATTCCTACGCACATGCAAGATCATGGTGATGCATACTAACGAGAGGGGAGAGTGTGTCCACGTACCCTCATAGACCGAAAGCGGAGGCGTTATGACAACGCGGTTGATGTAGTCGTACGTCTTCACGATCCGACCGATCCAAGCACCGAACGTACGGTGCCTCCGATTTCAGCACACGTTCAGCTCGATGACGATCCCTGGACTCCGATCCAGCAGGGTGTCGGGGATGAGTTCCGTCAGCACGACGGCGTGGTGACGATGATGATGTTCTACCGATGCAGGGCTTCGCCTAAGCACCGCAACGATACGACTGAGGTGGAATATGGTGGAGGGGGGCACCGCACACGGCTAAGGAATGATCACGAAGACCAACTTGTGTGTTATGGGGTGCCCCCTGCCCCCGTATATAAAGGAGGGAGGGGGGAGGTGCGGCCGGCCCCTAGGGGTGCACCTGGAGGAGTCCTACTCCCACCGGGAGTAGGACTCCCCCCTCTTGCCTTGTAGGAGAAGGAAAGGGGGAAGGGGAAAGAGGAAAAGGGGGCGCCGCCCCCCTTCCTTGTCCTATTTGGACTAGGGGGAGGGGGCGCGCGGCCTGCCCTGGCCGGCCCTCCTCTTCTCCCTTAGGGCCCATGTAGGCCCATTAACCCCCGGGGGGGTTCCGGTAACCCCCCGGTACTCCGGAAAAATCCCGATTTCACCCGGAACAATTCCGATATCCAAATATAGGCTTCCAATATATCAATCTTTATGTCTCGACCATTTCGAGACTCCTCGTCATATCCCCGATCTCATCCGGGACACCGAATTCCTTCAGTACATCAAAACTCATAAACTCGTAATATAACTGTCATCGAAACCTTAAGCGTGCGGACCCTATGGGTTCGAGAACAATGTAGACATGACTGAAACATGTTTCCGGTCAATAACCAATAGCGGAACCTGGATGCTCATATTGGCTCCCACATATTCTACGAAGATCTTTATCAGTCAGACCGCATAACAACATACGTTGTTCCCTTTGTCATCGGTATGTTACTTGCCCGAGATTCGATCGTCGGTATCTCAATACCTAGTTCAATCTCGTTACCGGCAAGTCTCTTTACTCGTTCCGTAATACATCATCTCGCAACTAACTCATTAGTTGCAATGCTTGCAAGGCTTAAGTGATGTGTATTACCGAGAGGGCCCAGAGATACCTATCCGACAATTGGAGTGACAAATCCTAATCTCGAAATACGCCAACCCAACATGTACCTTCGGAGACACCTGTAGAGCTCCTTTATAATCACCCAGTTACATTGTGATGTTTGGTATCACACAAAGTGTTCCTCCGGTAAACGGGAGTTGCATAATCTCATAGTCATAGGAACATGTATAAGTCATGAAGAAAGCAATAGCAACATACTAAACGATCAAGTGCTAAGCTAACGGAATGGGTCAAGTCAATCACATCATTCTCCTAATGATGTGATCCCGTTAATCAAATGACAAATCTTCGTCCATGGCTAGGAAACATAACCATCTTTGATTAATGAGCTAGTCAAGTAGAGGCATACTAGTGACACTCTGTTTGTCTATGTATTCACACATGTATTATGTTTCCGGTTAATACAATTCTAGCATGAATAATAAACATTTATCATGATATAAGGAAATAAATAATAACTTTATTATTGCCTCTAGGGCATATTTCCTTCAGCGCTTTTCTGTGCAGACGCGCTACTGCTAAAACAATGGTTATAGGCGCTAGCGCCGAGTTTTGACCAACACTACTGCTATACCTCTGTGTATAAGGTTTTCCCTAGTAGTGATGGAGCAGGAGGAGCGGGAGGCGCATGTCGCCACCTACAACCACCGGCTCCTCTAGGAGCACTAGCAAGCGGAGGAGCAGCTCGCTGCCGGCAGAACGATAGCGCTAGACGCGGACATAGAGGAGCAGGCGGCGTTTCTCGAGTCCTAGCGACCTACCGGTGAGATCCACCACCCTCGCCCGCTTGTGGTATCACCAGCATCTGGCCGAATTGGAGGCCGCCTACAAGGAGTTCGACAAGGCGACACACGAGGTTTGGGGCAAGGACGAAGAGGAGGACATCGCCGCCATCGTTGAGGCCGTGGCCCACCGCCACGACCACGAAGCCGGCACGTCCACGGGCACCGCCGACAGCAAGGAAGAGTAGTGCATGGTAGGTGGCCACCTCTTGGGTCCCAAGAAGGCCACCACTCCTCCCCTCCCGTAGACGCCATGCTTAGTGGGTTGAGCATCGTCGGCCGATTAGTCGCTTGGCGGTGATGTAGAGGCGGACAACTTCACTTTCCAGGGCCCCGGAGGCAGAGGTTACGAAGGCGGAACTGGAGATAGCCGAGGCGGAACTGGAGAAGGTGAAGTTTGAGTTCTCGGGATCATGGCCGGACATGGGGAACGGGCATCAATGATCATTTAGTTAAGGTATTATACCTCTAGAGTCGGATAAGCTCCGCTTTTAGTTGAAATATGTCCGAAATGTAATGAATTTCGTCATTTTATATGAAATTCCTCGATTTTGCATGAATGTATCGTGTGTATATGAAAATCTGTCGTGTTTGCATAAGTTTCATCCGGTTAGTCAAAAAGTTGTTTGAAATGTATGCAGGCAGCATTGAATGACCGCCTCTCGCATCCGTATCAGGACTGCTGAGAAGGGGAAAGAAAAAGCTGCAAAAAATAGAGAGAAATCACCTTCGTTATAAAGAAAAACAACGCCCACATAAATAGAACGGGAAAATATCTGGTGCACCAGAGCGGTGCTACTGATGCACCGAATACACATTGTGCTTTTAAAATATTTAAAAAATCTGAAAAAAAATTAGCACACTGACACAACATCAATTCAGGTAGTCACAAAAATTCAAATCAAAGTTCGAAACATGGCTCGAAAAATAAAAATGAAAAATTCAACAATGAATAGTACATAACATAACTTGGGCTTTAGATTTGGCCCATTATCACACTGATGTCAAATTTATCATTTTTATATCTCAAGAATATTTCAAAGTTTTATATGAAATTTTACGACATCATACATTGATGTTGTATTAACATGCTAGCATTTTTTCCAAATTTTTTAAAATATTTTATAGCATCTGGTGCACTGGATACATTCCCGTGAGATCCGATCAGGGACTCCATAGCACACTGAGCATGGCAAACACAACGCTGGCCATCCGGGCTCTTCCTGGTCCCTCGTGACTGGCTACGCCTGATCCAACCTCAACGGGGTCACACGGGCTCGCTTTGCGTTCCCGGACCAGGCCGGTGAGGTCCGAAGATGCTGAAAGGCGGGCCAACCCATGTGTATGTGTCTCGGCCCTAGTCGGTTCTTCCAGACGTGCCAGCCGAATGCGGCCGTGCGGATGGCCTGCCCGGACGTGCATCTGTTAGTCGGATGGGTAGTGCCGTTGGTCTCACTCCGCGTGCACTGCATTCGCATGTCGCAAATGACACAACTTGAACCGACCCCGACACGGGACGTGCAGTACCGACAACCTGATCCCACGCGCGAGTCGTTGCTCTAGGCGCCACGCAGGACAAGGGCATCACACCCCACGGGCCACTTGCATGGGCACGCGTCCCCATGTATGGGGCCAGAGAATATGACCGCCTTGCCTCACGGTTGAGCCATATTTTGCAGGCGTGACACGCGCCCCAGCGTGCGAGCCGATGCAGGTGTGCACGACATACGCCCCGCTTGTCACGACCGGACTAGCCCTGTGCGCGGGGCGAGTCCACCGACATGCGAGCCTAGCCCCGCGTTTGTATGCGAGGAGGCCATCAGGGGCACGCCCGACGTCGCCCAATGATGGTGGCCCCGAACACGCCCCGTGGTTCACCCGTAATAGACCCGCCCAGCCGGATCACCCAGACACGCATCGTCCGGGCAGATTGGCCGACATAGAGACGCCTCAACAGGCCATTGCGGCACGCCACCACGGGACATATGGCTCGGAAGTGCTCTCAGCCCTCGACAAGCCCGAGGAGGTGGGCACTCTGGCATTCTTTATTCTTTTAGGACAACGCTAACATCCGCATGTGTGACGGAAGCCAAACCCGCCTACACGTCTTATAACACATAGACCGCGCCACGTCACCGCATGCATGCATGTGGTAATCTTTTTGGATTTTCAGTTTTTAAAATGTTTTATCTTTTAAATTAAAAATCCTATTAAAGATCCGTTTTCATCATTAAATCCCTCGCGATGAGATCTTCGAAACTAGATCTCATGTCAATATATTTTGATGAATTTTTTCGTTTAAAAGTTGTCATGTGTATTGCATATGAATTGCCATGATGTTTACACTGAAGTTGCCATAATATTTTTTAGCTATTTTTTTCTACATTTAAAAGTAATTTTTTACATATTATAAAACGGGGAATTAAGAAATTAGACTTGCCATGAACTATAAACTAAAATTGCCATGCTGCATGCACTTAAAATTGTCATGGTTCATACAAAAAATAATTTTCATGATCAAAGTACAAAAATTGTCATCATCAAAAAACTAAAATTGCAATGCTCTACAAACTAAAACTGCCACATGGAAACTTTAGTTTAAGCACTATGGCAACTACAGTGTAAACATCATGGAAACTTTTGGGCAAAAAATAATTTCGTTGAAACATATCAACATGGGATTTAGTTTTGAAGATCTCATGGAGACGGATTTAATGATGAAAACGGATTTTTAATTCTGTTTTTTAATTAGGAGATAAAACATTTTTAAGCCGAAAACCAAAAAGATTCTTGTTAATGTCATCTGTTTATACGTGGCAAAATGAGTGGTGATGGAGGCGTGTTGGCAATGTGCAAGATATCACATGTGTGGGCGTTAGTTTTTTTCGTTCTTTTAAGTGATTGCTACAGTGTAGCTCTTTTAGGGGAAAATGATTTTTTTAAAACAAAAAATGGTTCGCCATAGTGCGCCCCTTTTTTTTAAGGAATGCCATAGTGCGCCCCTGCAGTGAAGTCAGTAAAATGCTACAGAAAACTGCTTGCTGGGCCGGCCCAACTGTTCTGGCTTCAGCGAAGCCCTCGAAAAAAAAACCTGCCGCACACACAAGCAGCGACTCTCCTTGGTCAGAGGTGGCGTGGCGGTGTGGAGAGTCTGCGAATCAGAGCATAATTGGTTCGATGCCAAAAGTTGGCATGCCAAATTTTGGCAACTGCCAAATATTGGCTAGAGATTGGTTGCTTGCCAATTCTTGTTGTCAATATCACAAAAAGTTGCCAAATGTTGGCAACTTTTAACTTTGCCAAATGTTGGCTTGCCAAATATTGGCAATGCCAAGTGTTGGTAGCAAACCAATTATGCTCTCAATCCTCTCTCTTTCGAACAGCGGTGGCGGATGACTGCATCCTCGGCGGTAGCGTGGGATCAGGTAATGGCGCCTCCCTCTCTCCTAGAGCCTCCCCTTCTCAGTCCTCCATTGGGACAACGCTCAACGGCGGCTGGTCAGAGGGACCGACCGCCTGGAACTTGGTGAACTCCCATGGAACCCCGGCTGGACATTGGCGCTGATTCACCCTCGGGCGTGTCGTGCTCGGCGGTGACCATGCAATATTGCGTGGCAGCGGCGGTGCAAGAGCGCGGGTGCCGGAGAGGGCGCCTTATTTCTGGCCGAGGTCATGTTATAACAAGTAGATGTAGGACACAGTGCATCTGTAGTCTGTAGATGCTGCTTTGAGCAGAAGTGGGGAACGTACTGATTTGATTATTACAGTTCCAGTCTAGGAGTGAAGAAATCAAACTGCCATCACATTCTATTGTTAACGTTTGATGAGGAGAGCTTCTTAATTATGGTCCCAAGCTTGCAAAAAATTCTAGAACCTCCTTTGTAATATTGGTCTGATGTTGCTCTGTAATTCACTGAAAAAAATAGCGCGCTATAGCGTCGCTAATAGCACGCTATAGCATATTGAGAATTGCCTCCCTAAATATATCAATAAAAGCAAGCTGCAAAACCAGGAGCAGAGTCAAGATTTGCCCAAACAGCATGATGAGTTGAACAGAAAACAGCATAGGAACTGAACTAGTTGCTGAAATTAACCTGGATTGCACTGTAGGAGAAATGGCCAAGATCTGCAAACATTGCTTTAGATCCTGGAAAGAAGCAAATTATGTTAGACTGTTTACATTTGGACAATTCCCCTGTGTAATCTTGGCAAAAAATAAAAAACTGTTTAAACCAAGGATTCATTTCATACTGAACTTTACCTGTCATGCAGAGCAGAATCCCTCCGAGGGACATCCAACCAGACTTCTTGGTCTTCTTCAAGAATTTGAACATGTATACGGGATTGAGTGCCATGTAAACCTGAGGGTTCCAGTAGATGATATTGTACACCCCGAGCGCGCTCATGCAGATCAGCCAGGCTAGAATTATGGGAGCGAAGAGAAACCCGACGCGGTGGGTGCCGTAATGCTGGAGAGCAAACAGGAACACTATTATGGCACAGGTTATCGGAGTGACGGCATCTGCATGAAAGCAACAACAACAAGAAGAAAAAATGAGCATGACAGAACAACTGAAGTATCAAGGTAAAACAGGTGACACAGAACTAGTACAACGATTTTTCTTGAGAATTTCTGGTCATTTCAATCGGTAATAAAACAATTGTGTTTTGGTCAAAATATTTCAACCATTATGGTAGTTCACACAAATTCAAATGATTTTTTGAAATTTCAAAATATTTTGTTGTATTTCAAGCGAATTCTGTTGTCCACGAGACAGGGGGGCGCCCCCCCCCTAGGGCGCGCCCTCCTATCTCGTGGGCCCCCTGGACCTCCTCCGACCGCATCTCCAACTCCATATATACCGTCTCGCAGAGAAAAAAATCAGAGAGAAAGTTTCATCGCGTTTTATGACACGGAGCCGCCGCCAAGCCCTAATCTTTCTCGGGAGGGCTGATCTGAAGTTCGTTCGGGGCTCCGGAGAGGAGGATTCGTCGCCGTCGTCATCATCAACCATCCCCCATCACCAATTTCATGATGCTCACCGCCGTGCGTGAGTAATTCCATCGTAGGCTTGCTGGACAGTGATGGGTTGGATGAGATTTACCATGTAATCAAGTTAGTTTTGTTAGGGTTTGATCCCTAGTATCCACTATGTTCTAAGATTAATGTTGCTATGACTTTGCTATGCTTAATGCTTGTCATTAGGGCCCGAGTGTCATGATTTCAGATCTGAACCTATTATGTTTTCATCAATATATGTGTGTTCCTGATCCTATCTTGCAAGTCTATAGTCACCTATTATGTGTTATGATCTGACAACCCCGAAGTGACAATAATCGGGACACTTCTCGGTGATGACCGTAGTTTGAGAAGTTCATGTATTCACCATGTGTTAATGCTTTGGTCCGGTTCTCTATTAAAAGGAGGCCTTAATATCCCTTAGTTTCCGCTAGGACCCCGCTGCCACGGGAGGGTAGGACAAAAGATGTCATGCAAGTTCTTTTCCATAAGCACGTATTACTATTTATGGAATACATGCCTACATTACATTGATGAACTGGAGCTAGTTCTATATCATCCTATGTTATAACTATTGCATGAGGAATCGCATCCGGCATAATTATCCATCACTGATCCATTGCCTACGAGCTTTTCATATATTGTTCTTCGCTTATTTACTTTTCCGTTGCTACTGTTACAACTACTACAAAAACCCAAAAACATTTATCTTTACTGTTGCTACTGTTACCATTACTATCATATTACTTTGCTACTAAATACTTTGCTGCAGATACTAAGTTATCCAGGTGTGGTTGAATTGACAACTCAACTGCTAATACTCAAGAATATTCTTTGGCTCCCCTTATGTCGAATCAATAAATTTGGGTTGAATACTCTACCCTCGAAAGCTGTTGCGATCCCCTATACTTGTGGGTTATCAAGACTAATTTCTGGCGCCGTTGCCGAGGAGCATAGCTCTATTCTCTGAGTCACTTGGGATTTATATCTGTTGATCACTATGAAGAACTTGAAAGACGCTAAGACCAAGATTTTGCCCTCAACTACGAGGGGAGGTAAGGAACTGCCATCTAGCTCTGCATTAGATTCTCCTTCCGTTATTAGTAAGCTTGCGACACCTAAACCTGCTACTGCTATGAATTCAGATATGTCGCAATGTTATCGATGATGCCACTTCTGCTATGCATGATGAAACTACTTCTGTGCGTGATACTATTTTGCCATTAGGTGAATTTCTAGATGAACAACTTGCTAGAGTTAAGGGGAATGAAAATATTGAAGAACCTATTATTGATGATAGTGATGATGAACGTTCCCCCAATGATTATGTTTTACCTGTTGTTCCTAAGGGTTATGTTATGAACAAAGAAGCTGCTGAAGCTATTCTTGCTTGCAATGATTGAAATGATCTTAAGAAATTATTAGCTAAATGGAAGCAGCAGTCTCTTAATGCTAGAATGAAACCCGATCCTACTTTTGCTACTTCACCTATCTGTGTTACTGATAAGGATTATGAATTCTCTGTTGATCCTGATATTATTACTTTAGTTGAATTTGATCCTTTTTATGGCCTTGAATCTGAAACTATTGTGGCATATCTTACCAAGTTGAATGATATAGCCACCCTATTTACTCATGATAAGAAGTCTCGCTATTTATATATCCTTAAGATTTTCCCGTTCTCATTAAAGGGTGATGCTAAGACTTGGTATAATTCTCTTGCTCCTGGTTGTGTGCGTAGTCCCCGGGATATGATTTATTACTTCTCTGCTAAATATTTCCCTGCTCATAAGAAACAAGCTGCCTTGCGGCAAATATATAATTTTGTGCAAATCAAAGAAGAGAGTCTCCCACAAGCTTGAGGGAGGCTTCTCCGGTTACTTAATGCTTTGCCTGATCATCCTCTTAAGAAAAATGAAATACTTGATATCTTTTATAATGGACTAACTAATACTTTCAAGGACCACTTGGATAGTTGTATTGGTTGTCTTTTCAGGGAAAGAACAGTCGACGAAGCTGAAATATTATTGAATAATATGTTGACTAATGAAAATAATTGGACTCTTCTCGAGCCAGTTCCTGAAGTAATTCCTGAACCAATTGAGCCAACTCCTGAGCATATTCGTAAACCCACTCTGAAGAAGAGAGGTGTTTTATTTATCAGTCCTGAAGATATGCAAGAGGCACAGAAATCAATGAAAGAAAAAGGTATTAAAGCTGAAGAAGTTAAGAATTTACTACCTATTGAAGAAATACATGGTCTTAATTTACCGCCTGAAGAACCACATTGTCTTGATAACCCGACACAAGTAGTAAAGGTAAATTCTCTCTATAGATATGATAAAGTTGAAATACCCTCTACTAAATTTCATAGCCCATGCTTAGATGAGTTTGATGACTTTATGGCTAGACAAGAAAGTTTTAATGCTTATGTTGGTAGAGAGTTAAAGAACACTGCTTTCGAGATAGGACGCATAGGTGATAATCTGGCTAGAGTTAAAGATGAACTTCACCGTGTTAGCAAATATGCTTTTATGGTTGCTACTCAAGCTGAGCAAGTACTCAAAGCTCAAAATGATTTGCTTGATGAATTGAAAAATAAAAATGACTTTGCCGTTAGAGTGGCTACTAGAACTGGTAGAATGACTCAGGAACCTCTGTATCCTGAAGGCCACCCTAAAAGAATTGAACAAGATTCTCAGAATAATAATCTAGATGTTCCTAGTTCTTCTAAGAAGAAGAAAAAGAAGAATGATAGGACTTTGCAAACTTCTAGTGAACCTAATGAAGAAACACTTGAGAATCCTAATGATACTTCTATCTCTGATGCTGAAACACAATCAAGAGATGAACATGAACCTGATGATAATGCTAATAATGATGTTCATGTAGATGCTCAACCTAGTAATAACAATGATGTAGAGATTGAACCTACTGTTGATCTTGATAACCCACAATCAAAAAATCAACGTTATGATAAGAGAGATTTTGTTTCTAGAAAGCACGGGAAAGAAAGAGAACCATGGGTTCAGAAACCCATGCCCTTTCCTCCTAAACCATCCAAGTCAAAGGATGATGAGGATTTTGAGCGCTTTGCTGAAATGATTAGACCTATTTTCTTACGTATGTGCTTAACTGATATGCTTAAATTAAATCCTTATGCTAAGTATATGAAGGATATCATTACAAATAAAAGAAAGATACCAGAAGTTGAAATCTCCACCATGCTTGCCAATTACACTTTTAAGGGTGGAATACCAAAGAAACTTGAAGATCCGGGTGTTCCAACTATACCATGCTCCATTAAAATAAATTATGTTAGAACTGCTTTATGTGATCTTGGAGACGGTGTTAGTGTTATGCCTCTCTCTTTATATCGTAGACTTGAATTGAATAAGTTGACACCTACTGAAATATCTTTGCAAATGGCTGATAAATCAACTGCTATACTTGTCGGTATTTGTGAGGATGTGCCTGTTGTGGTTGCAAATGTCACTATCTTAACGGACTTTGTTATTCTTGATATTCCCGAGGACGATAGTATGTCTATTATCCTTGGTACACCTTTTCTTAATATTGCAGGGGCCGTTGTTGATTGCAACAAAGGCAATATCACTTTTCATGTTAATGGCAATGAGCATACGGTACACTTTCTGAGGAAACAATCTCAAGTTCATAGCATCAATTCTATTGAAAAAGTTCCAACTATCATTTTTGGAGGTTTTGAATTTCCTCTCCCTACTGTCAAGAAAAAGTATGATATTCTTATTATTGGGGATTTTCATATCCCCGTTGAGGTAACTTAGTGTTATTCGAAACTTCTCCGGTTCCGTGTTATTCGGAATGAGTTTGTTAACAAGACTTGATTAACCTTGTTAGCGGGTTCATTTTGATGATCACGAGATGGATGAAACTAGAAGGCACAACCTTCTGTACCCTCTTTTTACTTTCTTTTATTTAGAATAAATAAAGCAAAAAAGTATTATCCGTCTGTTTTCTGAATTATCCGTGCATTAAAAATAGTCCGAAAATAAAAGTGCTCCAAATGCCCTGCAAATTTAGTATTATTTTTTCTGGAATATTTGAGGATTTTAGGCACTGAAAACACTGCAAAAGGGGAAAGCGCCAGGCCACGAGAGAGGAGGGCGCGCCCCCCCTATAGGGAGCGCCCCCCTGTCTCGTGGGCCCCTGGTGGCTCCCCTCCACTTATGCCAGCACCCACACACTTCATCTTCTACCCAAAAAAATCCCCATCCAGCTCAAGCACAAGTTCTATCTCGTTTTGCTGCAATTTTTGATCTCTTAGCTCAAAGCTCCATTCACAAAAATGCTTTGGGAGATTGTTGCTTGGTATGTGACTCCTCCATTGGTCCAATTAGTTTTTGTTCTGGTGCTTTATTCATTGCAAATCCTTGCTGTCTTGGTGACCCTGTTCTTGAGCTTGCATGTTAAATTTTTGAGGTCCCAAGCAATTCCAATGCATGATATGGGCTCTAGGCACTTGTAGGAGTAATTGCTGTCAATCTTGTTTAGTTTTATGCACTTTTATTTTGAAGTTACTAAAATTTCAGAAAAAGAAATATGCATAGGAGAATGTACCAAGGTGGTTCCTCGGCAAAGAAAGGGCCAAGGATTGCTATACGTGAGCAAGACGTTGAATTGCCGAGGAATGCATATGTACGGGCTTGTGAGTGGCCATCCGATGATTTTATGGTCGAAGCAGGCTTCAAGGAGGAATTTGACGCGTATGTGCGTAATGCTGAGCTGGAGGACTTCTTACAAGATAAGTGTCATCAGTACTTTCAATTGACTGATTCCTTTGTGCAGAGGTTTAAATATAACTGTACGCGTAATTCTCCTGGTATCCTATTTGATATTTATGATACATCTTACACCATAGACTTAGAGGATTTTACAACTGCTTGCAAACTCCCGCAGTGGGGTAATATTAAGGGTCTTTTACATTTGTGTCCCTAACTCGAACCCACTACTCAGATTTACCCTTAATTTTGAAGTGTGCTCAAATTTGCCCCTCTGCCATTAGGTGACCTTACAGAAATGCCCTTCCGTGCCGTTTCCGTTAGGCCAAAGGCCTTTGATCGTTTTCTAGACGTTTGATGGACAGTTGTGCCCCTGGAAAAAAAAGACAGAGCGCACTTACCTTTTGGCCACGGACGGCCCAGCCAGCCCAGCTCTCTGGCTGGCCATCGTCTTCCTCTCCTGAGGGCATGTCGCCCGCACGCTCACCCGAGCACCGCCGTTCTCATGGACAACGGCATGGAGAAGCCGCACCAGCATGTCTCCGAGTCCCGCCGTCAAGCATAGCATCACCACACCGTGGATCATGACCTCGGGTGCCCTGCAACTCCGCCATTGAAGCAATCTCGTCCGCCTCTGCTCGCCGGCCACCTGCCTAGATTCGCCGTCGTCTTACCTTCCCCGAGCCTTCTGTTGATTCCGGCGAGATCGTTGTGCGCTCCTGCTCCCTCCTTGTTTTTAAGCCCGTCAATTTCTTCCGCTAGCTGCATCCCCACAAGCCCGAGCGCCGCCAGCCGCCATGGCCGTTGCACGCATCGATGCCAAGCCCCCAGTGTCCTTGTGTTGTTACAGAGTGATCCTGAAGGCCACTGGAAGCCACCAAGACGCGTAGTCCACTCGTTTTCATCACACAGCAACGCACACGACCAAACTGTAGCTCAGCCGCCGCTCTGCTCGTCACCGTCCCCGATTCCGGCGACCATTTGGACCAACTCCACCACCAATAGATGCGCCTAGTCTCCAGCTACGCGTAGGTGCTAGCAGTGCGTCCAGCCATCCTTTGTAGAGCGAACCTGATGTGCCTCGGTCGCGATTTGTGGTCGCCGACGGTGAAATCGCCGGGATGAGGTACGGCCAAGTGTGCCTGATAGGTCAGGTAATTATTACCTGTGAGTATGACTTGTGGGCCCTCCATAATTAATAGTGCTAAATATCCAGGCCCTGACATGTTTTTTGCGGGTGTGCTAAAAAGCAAAGCTAATTATCATAGTAATTAATAAATAATGAGGCCCTGACATGTGGGCCCATGTCCTTTGTTGACCTAGTCAATGTTGACTAGCTTGACTTAGAATAGGAGAGTATTTTTTTATTTTTCCTCTCGGTGGGTCCCACATGTAAGTGACACATGGAGGCAAGGGCAAAATGTCCAGGGAACGTCCGACAGACGGTCAAAGGCCTTTGACCTAACGGAAACGGCACGGAAGGGCAGTTTTGTAAGGTCACCTAACGGCAGAGGGGCAAATTTGAGCACACTTTGAAATTAGGGGTAAATCTGTGAGTGGGTTCGAGTTAGGGACATAAATGCAAATGGCCCTAATATTAATGATCCTCCCAAATCTGAATTTAGAGATTTTCTTGCGAATATTACTGTGGGAGAATCTAGGGACGTAGCACAAGCTACCATAGGGAGCATTCATTTTCCTGCCATACATTATTTTGCTCTCTTTATTGGTAGATGCATTAACGGTAAGGACGAGGTATGTCACATGTGTGCCCCTGATCTTTGTGTCCTCAAGAGTGCTGTGCCAGGTTATAAAGGTTATAACTTGGAGGCAATAGTTGCACGTAGGTTGCAGAATAATAGTAGAAAGGGAAATTTCTTTGGAGGAATTTATGCAACCCGTGTAGCTAATTTTCTTGGTATAGCCCCACGAGAAGGAGATATGATAATGCCTCCTGTTTATTTGGATAAAGAAGCTATGTTTAGTCATCAATTTCTTGAGAGGAATCAACAATTCCTCCATTATCGACTAATCTATGACAGACGCAACGTCGTCCCTGTTACTCTTCCTGCTCCCTACCTTTTTGATCATCAGGCAAAAGGAAGACATGTTGTCACCAGAGAGGAAGCAGCTGAATACGAGATGGGAGTGGAGGCAGCTCGCCAACACGCTGCAGCTCAGGAGGCGGTTGCCGCTGCATCTCAGTACAACCCCGGTTTCACTTATGGATATCAGCCAGGCGATCCTTGGTATTAAACCAACTTAGGCCAAAAGCCTAAGCTTGGGGGAGTACGTATTTCTCACCGACTTTACATTCATGTTGACACACTAGTCATCGGTGCTCATACTCTTTCATTGTATTATCCATGCTAGTTTAATTTCCTTTTTCTAGTCTTCTTCTTGTGTGATTGATAAACCTTGAGAAAAACCAAAAAAATTAGTTAGTTTAATTTCCTTGCATGTAGTAGGAATTAAAATGAAAACCCAAAAAGATTTCTCGTTCTCCTTTTACTTGTTGGGAGCTTTCCCGTGTAAATAGTTTTCTTTTCTTTTCTTTCCTTTGGGGGTCGAGAAGACTATATTGAAAATGCTTAGTGGCTCTTATATACATGATTGTTTATTTAATTTAGAGCCCACATTACTTGTCTTCTCTCTTGAGTTGAATGCTTGCAGATTCCATCTTAGTCCAATGCACGTACACTCTTATTATTATACACATCGTTCGGTCATGCGAGTGAAAGGCAATAATGACGATATATGATGGACTTATTGGGATGAGAAAAGATGGTATAAACTCGACCTCTTGTTTTTGTAAATATGATGAGTTCATCGTTCCTGAGTCAGTTATTATGAAGTGAACATATTTGCAATGACGTTTAGAGATTATAGTTACTTGTGTCATGCTTGATTAGCTATGAGTTATAATGGTTTACCTTGCGTGCCAACATGCTATTAGAATGATTATGATGTGGTATGATGGTATGGTATCCTCCTTTGAATGAATTGAGTGACTCGACTTGGCACATATTCACACATGTAGTTGAATCAAATCAACATAGCCTTCATGATATTTATGTTCATGGTGGATTATATCCTACTCATGCTTGTACTCGGTGTGAATTAATCTTAATGCATGCTTACGACTGTTGTCGCTCTCTCAGTTGGTCGCTTCCCAGTCTTTTGCTAGCCTTCACCTGTACTAAGCGGGAATACTGCTTGTGCATCCAAACTCCTTAAACCCCAAAGTTGTTCCATATGAGTCCACTATATCTACCTATATGCGATATTTACCTGCCGTTCCAAGTAAATTTGTATGTGCCAAACTCCAAACCTTCAAATGAAATTCTGTTTTGTATGCTCGAGCAGCTCATGTAACAACTAGGGCTGCCTATTTCTTCCATGCTAGGTGGGTTATTCTCAGAGGAGTGGACTCCGCTCCTCATTCACGAGAAAGGGCCGGTGACCGGGATGCCCAGTCCCATGATCCAAAAAGATCAAAGAAAATGAAAAATAATTAAACAAAACTCTCCCAGGGCTGTTGTATGTTGGAGGCACTCATTATTTCGAGCAAGCCATGGATTGATGCTTGTTGGTGGTTGGGGGAGTATAAACCTTTACCATTCTGTTTGGGAACTGCCTATAATGCATTTAGTATGGAAGATACAGTCATCTCATAGGTGTTGCGTTGATAGCGAAAGTATGCCGCTCAAAATGTTATTCAATCTCTATTTTTAAAATCAAGCTCTGGCACCTCTACAAATCCCTGCTTCCCTCTGCGAAGGGCCTATCTATTTACTTTTATGTTGAGTCATCATCCTTCTTATTAAAAGCACCCGCTGGAGAGCACACTGTCATTTGCATTCATTATTATTGATTTATATTGTGTATGACTTGACTGGATCTCTTTTACCATGAATTACAATGTTTAGTCAGTCCTTGATCTTTAAAGGTGCTCTGCATTTATGTTTTGTGGTCTCAGAAAGGGCTAGCCAGATACCATTTTGTCATATCATGTTATGATTGTTTTGAGAAAGTGTTGTCATCCGAGTTTTATTATTATGGCTCGCTAGCTGATTTTGCTATTGATATGAGTAATTGTGAGACCTATGTGTTATTGTGAGTATGGTTAGTTCGTAATATTTGCTGAAACTTGAATGCTGGCTTTTCATGTTTACAACAACAAGAGCAAACAGAGTTTGTAAAAGTTTTTCTTTATCACTTTCAATTTATCAACTGAATTGCTTGAGGACAAGCAAATGTTTAAGCTTGGGGGAGTTGATACGTCTCCAACGTATCTACTTTTCCAAACACTTTTGCCCTTGTTTTGGACTCTAGCTTGCATGATTTGAATGAAACTAACCCGGACTGACGCTGTTTTCAGTAGAACTACCATGATGTTGTTTTATGTGTAGAAAAGAAACGTTCTCAGAATGTCTTGAAAATCCACGGAGGCACTTTTCAGATTTAATAAGAATTTTTGGCGAAAGAATCAAGGCCAGGGGGCCCACGGGCTGTCCACGAGACAGGGGGCGCCCCCTAGGGCGCGCCCTCCTATCTCGTGGGCCCCCTGGACCTCCTCCAACCTCAACTCCAACTCCATATATACCGTCTTGCGGAGAAAAAAATCAGAGAGAAAGTTTCATTGTGTTTTACGACGAGCCGCCGCCAAGCCCTAATCTCTCTCGGGAGGGCTGATCTGGAGTCCGTTCGGGGCTCCGGAGAGGGGGATTCGTCACCGTCGTCATCATCAACCATCCTCCATCACCAATTTCATGATGCCCACCGTCGTGCGTGAGTAATTCCATCGTAGGCTTGCTGGACGGTGATGGGTTGGATGGGATTTACCATGTAATCAAGTTAGTTTTGTTAGGGTTTGATCCCTAGTATCCACTATGTTCTGAGATTGATGTTGCTATGACTTTGCTATGCTTAATGCTTGTCACTAGGGCCGAGTGCCATGATTTCAGATCTGAACCTATTATGTTTTCATCAATATATGTGTGTTCCTGATCCTATCTTGCAAGTCTATAGTCACCTATTATGTGTTATGATCTGACAACCCCGAAGTGACAATAATCGGGACACTTCTCGGTGATGATCGTAGTTTGAGGAGTTCATGTATTCATCATGTGTTAATACTTTGGTCCGATTCTCTATTAAAAGGAGGCCTTAATATCCCTTAGTTTCCGCTAGGACCCCGCTGCCACTGGAGGGTAGGACAAAAGATGTCATGCAAGTTCTTTTCCATAAGCACATATGACTATTTACGAAATACATGCCTATATTGCATTGATGAACCGGAGCTAGTTCTATATCACCCTATGTTATAACTATTGCATGAGGAATTGCATCCGGCATAATTATCCATCACTGATCCATTGCCTACGAGCTTTTCATATATTGTTCTTCGCTTATTTACTTTTCCGTTGCTATTGTTACAACTACTACAAAAACCCAAAAATATTTATCTTTACTGTTGCTACTGTTACCATTACTATCATATTACTTTGCTACTAAATACTTTGCTGCAGATACTAAGTTATCCAGGTGTGGTTGAATTGACAATTCAACTGCTAATACTCAAGAATATTCTTTGGCTCCCCTTGTATCGAATCAATAAATTTGGGTTGAATACTCTACCCTCGAAAGCTATTGCGATCCCCTATACTTGTGGGTTATCATTGAGCATCGTCGGCCGATTAGTCGCTTGGTGGTGATGTAGAGGCGGACAACTTCACTTTCCGGGGCCCCGGAGTCAGAGGTTACGAAGGCGGAGCTGGAGAGAGCCGAGGCGGAACTGGAGAAGGCAAAGTTTGAGTTCTCGGGGCTCATGGCTGGGCATGGGAAACGGGCGTCGGTGATCATTTAGTGTAGTTATTATACCTCTAGAGTCGGATAAGCTTCGCTTTTATTTGAAATATGTCCGAAATATAATGAATTTCGTCATTTTATATGAAATTCATCGTTTTTGCATGAATGTATCATGTGTATATGAAAATTTGTCGTGTTTGCATAAGTTTCATACGGTTAGTCAAAAAAGTTGTTTGAAATGTATGCAGGCAGCATTGAATGACCGCCTCTCGCATCCGTGTCAGCGGACTGATCCCACTGTCCGCAGACCGATACAAGAGGAAATTTACGAGCCTCCATTGGAGATGCCCTAAATTTACGAGCCGCCGTTGGAGATGCCCTAAGATTGTGAAGCAAAAGGATGCATCAAAAGAGGAGAGCCTCGACTACGTCCTCTGCTTATTCCAGCTGATGCTGATCCAACCTCTCTGCACACTCCACGATTATCCCAATCAATTTGCTAAGAGGCTCAGGAATGCTGAGAAGGGGAAAGAAAAAGCTGCAAAAAAGAGAGAGAAACTACCTTCGTTATATAGAAAAACAACGTCTGCATAAAAATAACGGGAAAATATGTGATGCACCGGAGCTTGTGGTGCTATTGATGCACCGAATACACATTGTGCTTTTAAAATGTTTAAAAAATCTGAAAAAAATTAGCACACTCACACAATGTCAAATCAGATAGTCACAAAATTTCAAATCAAAATTCGAAATATGACTCAAAAAATAAAAATGACAAATTCAACAATGAATAGTACATAACATAACTTGGGCTTTAGATTTGGCCCATTATGATATTGATGTTGTATTAGCATGCTAGAATTTTTTCAATTTATAAAAAAATATTCTATAGCATATGGTACACCGGTAGCACCACAAGTGCGGGTGCACCGAATACATTCCCGTAAGATCCGTTCATGGACTCCATAGCACACCGAGCACGGCAAACACAGCGCTGGCCGTCCGGGCTCTTCCTCGTCCCCCGTGACTGGCTACGCCTGATCCAACCTCAATGGGGTCTCGCGGGCCCGCTTTGCGTTCCCGGACCAGGCAGGCGAGGTCCAAAGACACTGACAGGTGGGCCGACCCATCTGTATGTGTCGCAAATGACACAACTTGAACCGACCCCAACACGGGACGGGCAGTATCGACAACCTGATCCTACACGCGAGTCGTCGCTCTGGGCGCCACGCAGGACAAGGGCATCGCACCCCACATGCCACTCGCACGGGCACGCGCCCCATGCATGGGGCCAGAGAACATGACTGCCTTGCATCACGGTTGAGCCATATTATGCAGGCGCGAGGCGCGTCCCAGCGTGCGAGCCGGTGCAGGCGTGCGCGACGCATGCCCCGCTTGTCGCGATCGGACAAGCCCTGTGCGCAGGGCGAGTCCACCGACATGCGAGCCTAGCCCCGCGTTTGTATACGAGAGAGGCCATCAGGGGCGCGCCCGATGTCGCCCAATAACGGTTGCCCCGGGCGCGCCCCGTGGTCCACCCGTCATAGACCCGCCCAGCCGGATCGCCCAGACACGCAACGTCCGGGTAGATTGGACGACATAGAGACGCCTCAACAGGCCCTTGCGGCACGCCACCACGGGACAGATGGCTCGGGAGTGCTCTCAGCCCTCAACAAGCCCGAGGAGGCGGGCACTCGAGCATTCTTTAGCGGCGACTCTGCTTGGTCAGAGGTGGCGTGGCGGCGTGGAGAGGCTGCGAATCAATCCTCTCTCCTTGGAACGGCGGTGGCGGACGGCAGCATCCTCGGCGGTAGCGGGGAATCAGGTAACTGCGCCCCGCTCTCTCTCTCCTAGAGCCTTCCCTTCTCAGTCCTCCCATTGGGACGGCGCTCAACGGCGGCTGGTCGAGGGAGGGACCGCCTGGAACTTGGTGAACTCCCGTGGAGCCCCGGCCGGACACTGGCGCTGATTCACCCTTGGACTTGTCGTCCTCGGCGGTGACCACGCGATATTGTGTGGCAGCGGCGGCGCAAGAGCGCGGGTGCCGGAGAGGACGCCGTATTTCTGGCCGAGGTCATGTTATAACAAGTACCTCAGTTCCAAAATAGATGAGCCAACTTTATATTACTTTAGTATAAAGTTGGGTCATCTATTTTGGAACGGAGGGAAAGATGTAGGACACAATGCATCTGTAGATGCTTATTTGAGCAGAAGTGGGGAACGTACTGATTTGATTATTACAGTCCCAGTTTATGAGTGAAGAAATCAAACTGCCGTCACATCCTGTTGTTAACGTTTGATGACTAGAGCTTCTTAATTATGGTTCCAAGCTTGCAAAAATTTCTTGAATCTCCTTTGTAAAATTGGTCTGATGTGGTTCTGTAATTTCACATTGGTGTGTCAGCTTCCACTTGTGTGCTAAAGCAGACCAGATCAATCAAGAGATGAAGAGCAAAGGCATGTCGGTTCTCACAGCGCTTGTTCATCCCGGATATTATCACCAAAAAGAAGCATGCAACCGTGAGTCTACACTAGCATTGGACCATGAATCCTTTATTTTTGCAACCAATGATTTCCACCTGCTATTGTTGTATGCATATTGCTTGTAATTTGCAAGGTCCTCAGTATCTGTTGATTGTCTGCCAAACAATAGTGAATGGCCACTCTGAAAACTTGTTTGTCTTTTTGGTTAGATGATGCATGCTCACTTTAATTTTTGTCCTACAGTTTCAGGAAGGTGGGGTGGTGTTTCTTTTTGTAGTGCAAGCACATCTAAAGACTTCCGTTGCTTGATGTTGCTCTGTTGATAGGACACCTCACACTCGTTCTAGTGGACAATTGTTAATACTGCTATATAACCATGCTTATGCCCATGGTTTTGGGTACCGCCCGAGAAAACCGGATACCGGGCGGTTACCGCGTTTCTCGCCGCCCCACGAGAAATACCTATCCCGAGCAAAAAATACCGAAATTTTTGAATAATTTGAATTTGAACGCTACAGGTCTAATAAATTATCTTTGGTTCTCATTTTAGACAATGTTTTTACTCTGGCGTAGTGGTAACCATCTGTTATGCGCCTCGAGAGGTAGCTGGTTCGAGTCCTCCTCCCGTCAGTTCACGATATTTTTATATCTAAGTTAAAATTGTTTGAATTCAAAATTCAATTGTAAATTTCGTCCGAAATTTGTTCGGTATTTCTCGGTAACCGTGGTTACCGGGAATATCGCCAACCCACGAGAAAATTTGCCTATTTGGGATCCAAAACCTTGCTTATGCCTACTATTTGTGATACTTTAAGGACTACTTGTGTACGATTGAGTTCCTTGTTCTATTTCCAATCACTAGCAATTCAGTTCTGACCATGTATGTTGCAATCTATTTATGTTTTGAATTATTTGCTAACAATTTAGGGACGATCCACTGCTTTATCTTGATTCTTCCATGTAGCTGGGTAATAAGAGTCGTCTTTTCTGATTTTATTGTTTTGCTTCACATGTACCCGGAGCTGCATAACAGCCTCTTCTGTGAACCCGGTCATGAGAAGAAATTTATTTGAAAACAAAATAAGGAGGAGAGAACAAATAATCCTGATGTGCAACTGTTTTTAGTATCTATGCAACCGGTAACCAATAGCAATAGCCTGGATAGTATGTACTGGCTACTTATAAAAACGTGCAGAATTAGTCATGTTTGTGTTAATTTTGTATTGGTTGCAGATGTGGTTGATGTGTTGCTGGTTGACCATACAAGTACTAACATTTGGATATCATCTTCAGTGTTCAGATTTGTGTCATATTCTGTCAGCGCTGCCGCTGGTGTCAATCACATTTAGTAATCCTCCGAGTCAAATCATGATTTTAATGGCTGAATACCACTATGCCAGAATGTCGAGTCTGTTATTCAGATAAAGAGAGAATAATGAATAAGTGTTGGTGCTGTTTATCTTGGATCATGCTTGCAGCAGAGAAGCACTGCATTTGTTTGGTCATCTCGACAGGACAACAATATCAAGCTCTTTGTTTGGACATCACACATATATGTGCCTACTCCATCGTCACATCACACCTCGCTCTTTATTTATTGTTATAGTTCATCAAATGGTTTAAGATGCTCTTGATTTGATACATAAAAGCTGGTTTGTTTTTGGCTCATCAAATAGTCTAAGATGCTCTTGATTTGAATGTGTGATGGATTAAAATCAGTTGCATCGAAAACTTAGCCCTATAAACCATGCGGGCTTCACAATACTGACCTTGAGAGGTAAAGTGAGACAATTGGAACATTGGGTTCAATTGTATTTTAAAGGTGTCGCATTATAATAGTGAGTAGCGGCAAACGATGATTTAGCACCAATCTGTCAAATTACATGTGAGTTAGTTGACAATAATTTTTACATTGTTGCTCTGTCCTTGATTGACCATTGCATGTCCTAATAGAACCTAGATTATTTTGTTATTTTTTAAGTTGGAATTTTTATAGTAACGGATTATGCGATGGGAGGGTGATGCCGCGCTCACAGCACCTTTGTATGGATGGGAAAGAATAATGAGATTTTGCTGCGACTGCAACAGAGGCCTTGTTTCAGAAGGAAAGAATGGTTAAGGGATATTGCAAGAAGGCTCCTGTTGCAGCAGAGGGCCAAGCCGCACCACTAGTCTTGTTGCCTGCTAGCTCATGTGGGAGAGATCGGACGGCTATCAGGGGCTGTGGATGGCCGGCGAAGCCGCGAAGCGGTCGATGTATCACCCCGTGACCGCATACGATTTTTTGCATTTCATCAAACGTAATATTTCCATCGCGCACCACGCCGTCACGTTACAATTTACAGCAGCATGTCTGGAAGCTAGAGACAGAACAGAAGCCTCGTGTGTGTGAGTCACAGCACGTAGACCATGCCGACCTCGAGCAGCGACGCCGGCGGCACGCGCAGCACGACGTCCGGGCCGCGGCAGTTCCGGCGCAGGAAGTTGTAGCCGTACCCGATGGCCAGCCTCCTGAGCAGCGACGACCCGGGCTTGGCCTTCACGTGGGAGTGGCCCATGATGAAGGCCGTGCCGGCCTCCCTCGCCTCGCACAGCTCGTGGAGCTCCTCCAGCATCTGCTTGTCCTCCACCTCGGGGCTCCCGGGGTCCACCAGGAACCTCACCCTCTTCACCACCCGCGGCGCCGCTGCCGGCACGGACGCGAGTTCAATGGTGTTCGCCCCGTTGCTGCCGGCCGGGCTTTCCACGCGTATCTCCACGGACGACGCGCTGTCGTGGGTGTCGTCGTAGCTGATGCGGCGCCGGAGCGGGTTGCTGCCAATGACGGTGAACGCGTTCTCGCGCTCGTAGTCGGCGTCGCTGCGGGCGTCGCTGCACCGGAAGAGCGCGTCCAGCCGGATGAAGGACGCGAGGCTCTCCACGAGCTCCGTCTCGAACGAGTCCACGTCCTGGTGCACGTCCCGGTACCCGTAGCGCACGATGCATCGGTACGAGCGGTGGCCCGGCGGGCCGACGCGGCCGACGAGGTAGCGCTCGGCGGGGAGCACCCGCGGCACGGGCACGGACTTGACGCAGACGAAGACGAGCACGCGGTGGAAGGCCGGGAGGTTGGTGACGAAGCGGGAGAAGTTGGCGGGCACGCCGGAGGTGAGGTCGGTGTAGACGAGGCCGATGCCGGGGACGCGGACCATGCCGAGCCTGTCGCAGAGCGCGAGGAGCCACTCCATGGTGACCTTGTTGTGCAGGTCGAACTCGTACTTCTTGACGGTGGTGTGGTGCCACACGAACATGACGGCGACGAGGATGAGCGCCAGGAGGAGCGGCACCCACGCGCCGTCGAGGAACTTGGTGAGCGACGCCGAGAAGTAGAGCGCCTCGATGGAGCCGAAGAAGACGAAGAAGGCGAGCGCCAGCGCCGGCGGCCGGTGCCAGCACAGCATCATGACCAGCGACGTCAGGCAGGTGGTGACCAGCATGACCGTGATCACCGCCAGCCCCGACGCGTTCCCCATGTGCTTGGTGTCGCGGAAGCCCACGGTGACGGCGATGCAGAGCACCATGAGCATCCAGTTGATCTCCGGGATGTAGATCTGGCCATGGACCTTCGCCGATGTGTGCACGACCTTCACCCGCGGGAAGCAGCTGAGGGCCTGGCTCTGGTTGATGATGGAGAAGGTGCCGCTGATGATCGCTTGGCTTCCCACCACCGACGCCATGATCGCCAGCACCAGCACCGGCCACCTCACAGCCTCTGCATAAATAAATTTTTGGTGCTCAATTAGTGCCTGTTTACTGAATAAAATGGTAAATGTAGAACAGTGCAAGTCTTTCACAGATACTGTGCCACTGTAAGAATCATCAGCTAGCATTAGTACTGGGAATCTATTAATCCAAGTAAGCAGCAGGTCGGTTTTCGCCTGGTTTTTTATTAATTAATCAGGGAATTCTCTTTTTTTGAGTTAATTGATGAGGCAAAGTTTTTGCCTCCGTTGAAAAAAGTAAAGCAGTAGGTACCTGGAACTGAGATGTAGTATCCAATTTGGTAGCTTGAGTCGAAGTCATGGTGTTTGGTTAAATAGGCAGCTTGACCCATGTATCCTAGGATCAGTGCAGGGTACACCAAAGAAGTAAAAGCAAACTGCAAAAGCAAGGAGCAGAGTCAAGATTTGCGCAAACAGCATGATGAGTTGAACAAAAATAGAATAGGAACTGAACTAGTTGCTGAAATTAACCTGTCATAGTACCTGGATTGCACTGTAGGAGAAATGGCCAAGATCTGCAAACATTGCTTCAGATCCTGGAATGGAGCAAATATGTCAGACTGTTTACATTTGGACAATTTCCCTGTGTAATTTTGGCATTTTTTTTTGTTTAAACCAAGGATTCATTTCATACTGAACTTTACCTGTCATGCAGAGCAGAATCCCTCCCAGGGACATCCAGCCAGACTTCTTGGTCTTCTTCAAGAATTTGAACATGTACACGGGATTGAGTGCCATGTAAACCTGGGGGTTCCATTTGATGATATTGTACACGCCGAGTGCGCTCATGCAGATCAGCCAGGCCAGAATTATCGGAGCGAAGAGAAACCCGACGCGGTGGGTGCCGTAATGCTGGAGAGCGAACAGGAACACTATTATGGCACATGTTATCGGAGTGACGGCATCTGCATGAAAGCAACAACAAGAAGAAGAAATGAGCATGGCAGAACAAGTGAAGTATCAAACAGGTGACAGACAACTGGTAGCGTTTTAGTCCTTTCTTTTAGACTGAATCTGGTTGTGAACTTTGGTGGTTTTCAGTAATGAAAATCGGAAGGGGCAAGCCCTTCTTTGATAAAAAAAAAAGGCGACAGACAACTAGTATAATACAGTAGTACTTTTCACTTTCAACCAAATTTCATCAATTTAATAGAATTTCTGGTCACTTCAGTCGGTACTAAAATAATTGCGTTTTGGTCAAAATATTTCAGCCATTATGGTAGTTCACACAAATTCAAATGATATTTTGAAATTTCATAATATTTTGTTGTATCTCAATCGAATTCAGGTGATAATTAATTAATTAATTATGGTACTTTGGACGGAATGAAAACTGAAATTCAGTGAAATCCGGCTTTGTCTGGAATATTTCTGAAACTGAATTTCAAAACCATATAATCACATTTAACAGTTTGGTCATACTTTTTTGCAGTTCGATTTGTGATAGAAATTCAGACATACAAGTCAACATATAGTCCTGCTAGACAGCTGACAACTGGGAATATTTGGGCCAGGTAAGTGAAGTAGAAATTGGTGACAACTTTTCCTCACAGTTTTGCATCATTCTAACTAATTTTGAGCCGCCAAAGCATTACCAGTTTTGCTAATTCCGAGAAAAGGCTTTTACCAGTTTTGCTAATCCATAATCATCATCATAAAGTACCGTATCAACTTATCAGTAAAATCACTAGTGTTTACTTATTATGATGGATTGTTCAGTACTCTCCTGTTCATTGGTTGCAGACAAAATCTTGAAATGCAAAAAACAAATTTGCAGTTGAGAGTTGAGGGAGGCTCACATTCATGCTGATGCTTGGACAAGGAGAGCTCAAGCCCAGAAACAGCCGAGAACACTGCAATTGCAACAGACAAAAATCGACAGCAGTACCAATAAGTAACTGCTCCCTGAACTGAACTGAAGAGCCAACTGAAGAAATAAATAAAAAGCCCCCCAATAAAGAAGAAAGAAGATGGATGGACTGAACAAGGGTGAAGTAGTATATACCGGAGATGACGGGGGTGAGGACGCCGTCGCCGATG
The DNA here is from genome assembly GCF_018294505.1 of Triticum aestivum. Lineage (NCBI taxonomy): Eukaryota > Viridiplantae > Streptophyta > Magnoliopsida > Poales > Poaceae > Triticum > Triticum aestivum. The sequence goes on along the minus strand of NC_057798.1, from coordinate 98,865,708 downwards.
ACCATGCAGGTCCCGATCATGACCATGACGAGCAGGGCGGTCTTGAGGCTGCGGTGCGCCTCGAGCCATCGCCTGACGCGGGAGCCGTGGGCGACCTCCTCGGGGGGGCGCTCGAGGCTGTAGGTGGAGAGCTCCTGATCGGCGAGCTGGCGGTTGGGGAGGAGGCTGACGTTGGCGTGGCGGCAGATGAGGGAGTAGAGCGCGAAGGTGCCGCCCTCGCCGTTGTCGTCGGCGCGGAGCACGATGGAGACGTACTTGAGGAGCGGGATGAGGGTGAGCGTCCAGAAGACGAAGGAGAGGACGCCGAGGATCTCGTCGTTGGAGTCGGTGTGCGTGATGTCGTCGGCGAAGGTGCTCTTGTAGACGTAGAGCGGGGAGATGCTCAGGTCCCCGTACACCACCCCCAGGCTCTGGTACGCCAGCAACATCGTCGTCCGCCATGTCTCCCTCTGTGACACCCGATTGAAACCAGCTTCAGCATTGATAATTGCTTCCTCCTATCCTACCTTGCTTGATTTTGAATTCGGGAATCTATGGCTGACCTTTCCGGGCTCCATGGCTGCCGCGCTCCCGAGCTCGTCCAGGATCCGTCGGCCGTCGGCGAGGAAACAGCCACGCTCCTATGATTTCCTTCCGCTGGCTCCAAGAACAGAGCACATAAGGTAAAAGCAACAGTGTTACCAGTCGAATAGATTGAAGAACCTGCCAAGAACAAGTTTGCCGCAAGCACAGTAATGAACGGACGGACACCTCGAAAGAAGCGGGATACGGCACTATACTAAACTAGTAGTATACGAAGGATTCAAGGTGAGTATATGAAGGGGGAAGAAGAGGACGAAGAGATCGAGGAAGCGGATAGATAGTGGAGGGGAATGAAGAAAGGCATACTCCATACATATCCGAGGAAAACATGGTGGGCATCACCGAGTGGAGTGCGGGGACGTGTCAGGTGTGGTGGGGGCCCGTCCACCTACAACCTCCACAGCTAGTGCGCACTCCTCTCCTCTCCCTAGCTGCTTCAAAGCGATGGAGGCGATTCGAGATGCCTGGACGAAAAAGATCGGTGTCTGCTACACATATATCTTTTGAGAGTTTGGCTGGGAGAAGATTGATTGGTCCGAGATCGGCGAGCGGGCCGATGGCAACTAATCGGTAGCACCAACTACAACCATGAATGGGCAACAGACTTGCTCAAGTTCCATACTACCACCTCCTACCCATATCACTCAGCCTGTCACTAGTGTCTACTACCTTTGTGTAAGCTAGGGGAGGTGGACGGTGAAGAAGAATCTTGGCATTCTTCTTCCAGTTAATGCAGGGAGGAAGAGGGAGGCGATAGTAGATCTATCCGATCTCATTTCTTTATGGTCGTGCAGGGGAATCGAAAACGGAGATCCTTATCTTTCGTTGTAAGGGAAGAAAGTAGCACGATGCCCAAACAGATAGCATTTTCGAGAAATGGAAATTTCCTGACGTACTGACCTTCTGTTGCAGCAAGCTGGCGATGGAATGATGATGGAAAACGCCGGAAGGTCGACTGGATCAGTGGAAGAACATGCAATATCTTCTTCTGGCCCTGCACCCGACCCAAAGCAACAGTAGTAGTACTAGTGTTGTGATATTCTTCTAACGATCTGGGATCCGTCCCGATTATAATAGACTGTAGGGCTCTGATCAACGAGTATGCAACAGAGAGCGTTGGAACGGCCGGCCATGATCGCCGCACACAGGTTTGTCACACGATAAAGAAATGAAGCGGCGAGCAAGTACCGAGAACACATGGGCTATCTCCTCGTGGATCTCGCAATCGCAACGCACGATCCATCATGGTCCACCCCGCGCCACATGATGGAGATCCAAGCGAATCGTCACCGTCACTCACACTCGTAATAGTACATTATTATGGGATAGTAGTAAATCAGTAAATGAGACGATAGTAAATAGTCATGGTAAATAACATTGGCGAATAGTAAATGAGTATAAGGTGACAAGGTCGTCCGTTTCCTCCAAGGAACTGAATTTGGCGCCGTCGCGGACCCTCCACCGGCGCCGGCGCGGCGGCACCCCGCATGGGACGCTACGTTGCCATCGCTGCATCAGTCGCAACGCCACCGATCCATCGGTTGGCCGCATCCAGCGTGCCGTGCCGTGCCGTGTCCTGTCCGGCCGCGACGGAGACGCGAGCTTGCCCGGGGCCGCGATCGGCGTGCGTTTCCTGCTCTCGTGGTGGGTGCGGCGCGCCGGCTGCTCTGCGGTGCCGCGAGCGGTAAACGCCACGGAAAAGAGCATCGGTTTAGTAGGGGAAAAAAAAAAGACGATTTCCGGGTCGCCGAGTAGTCCCCGGGTTTTCCGACTTACGCGGTGCCCGTGACAATGATTGGCCGTGTGCTGACTGATTGCCAACTTTGGCACTGTGCGTCGCGCGGTCTCACGTGGCGGAATAGGCTGCGACTGGGACCTGCATGTGCGCATGCACGCCGATGGGAATCGGAATGTTGCTTTCGGCCGCTGCTGCACCTGCACGGGCGGCTGCAACGCAAAGGCACCCAAGCCTTTGCTTGTCTGCATGTATGGTGCATGCACCTCAGGTATTTTGCGATTTGGCCCTTCTCTCTTTGTGTGTCAAATACCATCGTTAGCAATTATTTCATGAAGTTAATGAAGTTGAACAAGACAGAAGTTAATAAAGTTCTTATTCCAACTAGTAATTTTAGTAGACACCGACAGATATACAGTTTGGCGACGGTAATTGGGTTGTTTGAACATAATCTGGTACCGTTGTCAAATTTCCAGATAGATATCCGAGTTCCGTTGAAATGTATTGTCCATCTCTCTTCATCCGTTCGGACTTTTAGAGTAATAACTGATCGGAGCATGAATTCGATATCGTACCAGAGGAGACAAGTTCCAAGTTCAAGAGCCTGCCAATGCGGTATTATAAAAATGTCCAAGGACTACAAAAAGCCAATATATGAGGGGTGTTGAAATATATTGCCCGCTTCCCTCCAATAGTTCAGGCTTTTGGATTAGCTGGTTGAAGCATGAATTCAATAAGTCGTTCAGTGGACCTGCCGTCAGCTAATCTTAGATAGAAATTTCGGTACACTAACAAAAACAAGATCGAATTTACAAAATTTATTGATACCGATTTTTCTCAATAATTAAGAGATAGAGATATGGTCACTCTTGATCTACGTCGAACTTATTCTTTTTAGCAAAAAAAAAATGGTAATACATCCATGTGGATCGACCAATAGTTATTAAACGATGCCAACCAGGGCCAACCATTGACGACAAACAAATGACTTAACAAAACCAAGCACATCCATGTTCGAGTTGTCTAGAAACAACATCTACACAATAATATCACCACCCTACACTAGAGACTAATGGACCATAATCAAGCGACATGTGACGGAACAAAGACGTAAGAACACCCAAAAATGATTTTCAAAGAAATTTTGCCGCTCCCACGTCGATGTTGGTGGTCCAATCAAAAGTTATACCAGAGGCTATAATACCAGAATTAGAACTCCGAGCTAACACCTTCAACAAGTAGTAAATGGCACACATATGATTCTGCTACATGATCTAGCAAAAGTCATGTACTTCACCCAAATAGAACAACCTCAACGTTAAAATACAATTTCGTTATCCACCTTTGTACCGACTCGTTCACATAAAACTAGCCGGCCAAAGGAGAATTTGCCAGAAAAAGGGAGGCCATCACATCGCTTCCAATCATTGTTGCACCATCATTTCACTTCGAGGATGTCATGCGCCACAACACCTAGTATCCTTTACTACCAGATATGCCACACCACCTCACGCCACCCGACTACCGTTGCTCACTGTCGCGACGTGCCGGTAGGATGAGCTTTGCCGCAAAACCGGACCATCATGGTAACACCTCGACCAAATCCATCGGTTTCTGGCCGTCGTGTCTGGGATCTAGATTGGTCTCACATACCAGCACTAGTCTTTCATGCGCATTTTATCATCACATGTGCGCACCTAGGAAGAACCTCCCATTCGATCATCCATTCTTTGATTTCTCCAAGCCAAACATACTTAACTTTGTGGTTCTTTGAGGATGGGCTTCCGGAAAAGAAGGCACACCTTGTTGATATGAGTAGTACGTCTATCAGTCCTTTTAAGCCAGGATGTCACAGTCACCCTCGTGCTAGATCTGGCTATTTTAGGATAGTAAAAATGAGCACTCTAGGATACCTCTCATGCTACCAGCCTCTCGAGTCGTCCATCCTCTCGACCAGGGCCATCGTTGGCCGTTGGTTAGGCATTGAACTTATGTTAAGAATGACGGTAGCCACAACCTAGGCTAGATATGAGATATCCTAATGTGCTGCTATTCCCGTGGCATTTTTGGAGCTTCCTGGTTAATTGGGCTGGTACCAACTATTTTGCGTGATTGAGCAGCGGCACTGTAATCCAAAAATAAGTAGCGACCCCACATAAGTTCAGATAGGTAGTGATGGCCCTTCGCATTCTCGTGCGACACAATGATGATGTGGGCGATTAGAATGGAGCCACCCCCACCTCGATCCTTCTCCTAGGTAGGTCTCCGTGGACGTCACCTCCATTCCCCTTGCTCGTAGACCTTTTAGCGTCATCTCCCATTGCCTCGATGGCTCGATCCCGTACTCGCCAATGGCATCGCTCAATCTACATCATGCTAACCCTAGAAATGGATGCGACAGCCGCTAGTCGATGGCTTATGAAAATGCGAGAGATGTCTACGATTCCTTCTCCATCTATGGTCGCACCCTGGTGATCCATAACTGCTAGTAAGTTTCTCTGCAATATCTCCTTACTGCCACTCCCATCCTCGCCTAAACAATTTGCCTACACTTCTCTATCTTCTACCTGCACCGGATCTCAAATCAAAAACCAGTAATTTAAACATTACTTTTTTGAGCAGTTCAGGCATCATGGTATTTGTGAATTCCCCGACACATATCTTTGCACAAGGTGGACATGATTTGGTGCTATTTTGTCATTATCTAGAAAGGTAAAGCTTACCAGGTGGTTTTTTATACCCAAAAATATCACATCAGTTTTTAGAGAAGGTGTTTGAGCAGTATCGAAAGAGCCAAAGAGGTACTTAGTTCTATCTTTATTTTTTGGTGCTATCGGTATGATATTCTTAATTCTCGGGATTTGATTCCAACAAATGAATATGTATGTACCTTTTCGTGTAACTCAAGTAATTGCCTTGCTAGATTCCCCTTTTCATATAATTGTGTCCAACTATTAATGAAGATCTTTATGATATTGATGAATGTCATACAAAGTGTCTTCCTCTTGGGTCTATTTTGACTAGCTTGATTTTGCCACTCCGCTATCATAGACAAATTACTAAAAAAATTGTGTCTTCATGTTGCTAGATAAGGGCCCCCCGGTGAAGTGTTTCTCGCCCCCAAAACCTAGTGCTACTCAAACTAGCGTCGAGTTTAATATTGAAATGAGGACAATCCTTGAATTGATTAAATAGATACACATTGTTCTTGCTTCGATACGATATTAAATATATATGTTAGCCATGCTGGAACATTGCATCGAGAGGATATTCAGTATGTGTTAACCATGCTGGAATTTTTTACATATAAGTACCTAATTCCTGAATCATGTGCTGGCGCCTGAGTATGTAGGTTGGATATGTTGGAAATATGAGCAATTTACCGAATGATTTTATTAACAGAAATACTAGATAAAGCATGGCTAGTATAGCAGTGATAAAATAAGCCATGCGATTTGACAAAGAGAAGGTGAACAGCATCTTCATATATGAACCGTAGCTAAACATATTTAGAGCAGACAGTATAGCAAGTTGCATATATGAAATAGAGTCTAACATATGTAGGGCAAATACTAGAACAAGGAACTGTAGCAGAACCTCTAATAGAAAGGGGACGAACACGTACGGGACAACAACAACAGAAGCGCTGGACTTGGGGTCGGTGTCCTCGCCAGCCATATCGTCGAGGAGGTCGTGGACGTCGGGGAAGAAGTCGTCGTCGGAGTCCGGGGCGTCCTTCACGAAGAAGTCAGTAGTCGCGCGAAGCGCTCCCCAAAAACCTTATCACCCTTCTCCCGTAAAGGACTCAAAAGGTGCGGTTTCGGAGGCCTATTGTCCCGACTCGCGGTGCACGCCGCAAGCCGGGATGAGGAAGACAACAACAGCTCAGAGATTGGAACCAGTGGCGAGAGGAAGAGGAACTTCTGATGTGCCTCTCTGGAGAGGAGCGACCTCTCTTATATAGGCACAGGAGAGGGATGCGAACAGGATGCGACGGGAGGTGAAGCAACAGAGGGAGACGAAGCGAGGCGAGGCGAGGCGAGGCGAGGCGGGCGGCGGAGGAGGAGCGCGCGTGGATGTCCCTATTGTTCTCATGCTCATACAAGTGGGGAAAGAGCCTCCCTTATAAAGAGGTCCAACTCCCTCTAAACTATCAATGTGGGACTAAACTTTAGTTCCACCTCCTGCCTTGCACGAATGGGTTGTGTGGGCCTCTATGATTTATTAGGAATTTTTGAACTGCTATTGGGCTAGGCCCAAAAATAGACAAAATTCCAGCAATCCCCCACCAGATCCTAGAGGCACGGAAAATTTGCCTTTGGTTCCAAAACACTGTTTTATATACCGGTACTGCAGTGGAGACTGTTAAGTTGGACTTCCACCTAGAACTCTATGCTACACTAGTAAGCAACTTGAACAGTGGACTGGGCCTTGAACTGCAAGTTTTCCGCGAATCTAGCTTCACACAAAGCCTTGACCGATACGTGGCTACCGTGGGTCTTCCCCGTGGGTGGAGCTTAAGCGTCATACTCCGAGATCTTTCATGAGTTTACTAGAGAGAACCCTACTCTCATAGATTGCGACGTTTAACAATCAGACTCATATAGGTGTGTTCTTCAAAAGATGTTTTGCAGGACAACATCTCTGCTTCAAAGAGCCACTTAGAACACATTAAGATAGTCATCAACCTGCCATGCAGATTAGGAGAGTATTGCATCTTCATGGAGTGGTATTTTTAACAGTAAAGGCACTCTCCTCCCAGTTGACCAACAACTTGTCTTCCACATCTAATTCACGGGTTCTCCGATCACAAAGAATAGGTTACCACTGTGAACAACTCATATTGTGGGTCTCATACCCATCTCCCTCGATGCATTATCTATCACATTACGTGATAAACCCTTAGTAAAAGGATCTGCCAGATTTTCAGACGTTTGGATATAATCCAATGCAATAACTCCGGAGTTTCTTATTTTTCTGACAGACTTTAACCTTCTCTGAATGTGTCTTGATGACTTCATGTTATCCTTTGAGCAGTTCACTTTCGTGATCGCAGTTTGATTGCCGCAGTTCATAAGGATACCTGGTACAGGTTTCTCAACAACCAGCAAGTCATTCAAGAGCCGGCGAAGCCAATCTGCTTCGACCGTAGCTGTATCTAGTGTTATGAGTTCTGCTTCCATTGTTGACCGCGTTAAGACGGTCTGGTTGCAAGACTTCCAAGAAACAGCGCCACCTCCATGAGTGAATACATATTTGCTCGTGGCCTTTATCTCATCAACATCTGAGATCCAGTTTGAGTCACTATACCCTTCAAGCACCTTTGGGTGCCCAGTGTAGTGAATTCCATAATTTGCAGTGCCTTTCAAATAACGCAAAACTCTCTCTAGAGCTTTCCAATGCACACCTCCTGGTTTTGAGACAAACCGGCTCAGTTTGCTAACAGCAAAAGAGATGTCAGGTCTTGTAGCACTGGCTAAGTACATAAGCGAGTCAATAATCTGAGAATATTTCAATTGGTCTCTAGCAATTCTTCGATTCTTTCGAAGAAACACACTAGCATCATATGGTGTTGGAGAGGGCTTGCAGTCACTGTAACCAAAGCGACTCAAGATCTTTTCCACATAGTGAGATTGAAGCAATGTAATCCCACCATCATCGTCTCTCAACAACTTGATGTTCAGAATTACATCAGCCACTCCTAAATCCTTTATCTCAAAACAGCGAGACAGGAAATCCTTGACCTCCTTAATAACATTCAGATTTATTCCAAACATCAGTATGTCATCAACATACAAGCAAAGCATAACTCCCTCGCCCCCACCGTGGTGATAGTACACACATTTGTTAGCTTCGTTCACAACAAAGCCTGCAGCTGTTAAAGTTCTTTCAAACTTCTCATGCCACTGTCTGGGTTCTTGCTTGAGTCCATACAAAGACTTCAGCAACTTGCACACTTTCCCTTCCTGACCATCTATTACAAACCCATCTGGTTGTTCCATATAAATTTCCTCATCCAACTCTCCATTTAGGAAAGCAGTCTTAACATCCATTTGATGAACGAGAAGACCATGTGAGGCAGCTAGTGAAAGTAGAACTCGAATAGTGGTCAGCCGAGCCACAAGTGAGTAAGTATCAAAGAAGTCTTCACCTTCCTTTTGGGTATAACCCTTAGCCACGAGCCGAGCCTTGTACTTTTCAATAGTACCATCAGGCCTAAGCTTCTTCTTGAATACCCATTTGCATCCTATAGGTTTGCACCCATAAGGACGATCAGTTATCTCCCAAGTTTCATTCGCCAAGATGGAATCCATCTCGCTACGAACTGCTTCCTTCCAGTAGTCAGCATCTTCAGATGCATAGGCCTCTGAAATAGAACTGGAAGTGTCATCTATGAGATACACAAGAAAAACATCACAAAAGGACTTTGCAGTCCTCTGTCTCTTGCTCCTAGTAGGAACTTCACTGTTCTTCTCCACAGGACTTTCAAAGTGTTCCATCGAAATGGCAGGTTCAGTAATTGTAACTGGTTCCTAATTCGATGAACTAGGCATCTCCTGATTAGATGAGGTAGCCATATCCTTCATGGGAAATATATCTTCAAAAAAAGTCGCATCATTCGACTCCATGATCGTACCGACATGCATGTCAGGTACCTCAAATTTTACACCCAAGAATCTATCACCAATGCTATGAAAAGCATATCCCGGGAAAACACAATCCACAATTTTTGGTCCTAGCTTCCGCTTCTTTGGAATTGGCACATTGACTTTTGCCAAAAAACCCCAGGTTCGTAGATAAGAGAGCTTTAATCTTTTCTTCTCCCATTCCTTGAATGGAGTTATCTCTTTATTCTTTGTGGGAACTCGGTTTAGGACATGACATGCAGTCAATATCGCCTCCCCCCACCATGCCTTGGAAAGACCCGATGTGTCTAACATGGCGTTAACCAGATCAGTTAGAGTACGGTTCTTTCGTTCGGCCACCCCATTTGACTGAGGTGAATAGGGAGGCGTCCTCTCATGGATTATACCATGTTTCGCACAAAAGAATCAAATTCATTTGAGAAATACTCTCCACCATGATCGGACCTAAGCCTCTTGATCTTTCGATCAAGTTGGTTTTTCGCTTCAGCTTTATAGATCTTGAAGTAGTTCAAAGCCTCACCCTTAGACTTTAGAAGATACACATGGCAGTATCTAGTAGAGTCATCAATCAACGTCATAAAATACTTCTTTCCACCTTTTGTCAAAACACCATTCATTTCACATAGATCTAAATGTATGATCTCTAATGGTGCAAGATTTCTCGTTTCCGCAGTCACATGAGACTTACGAGGTTGCTTAGCTTGCACACACACTTGACACTTAGATCCCTTGACAGTGGTGAAACTAGGGATTAAGTTTAGCTTCGCTAGTCGCGACATGCAACCAAAGTTAACATGACAGAGACGTGAATGCCACACATTTGATTCACTATTGTTGCAAACGTGATTAACAACTTTATTGCAAATGTCTGATAAGGATAAACGAAATAGGCCTCCTGACTCATAGCCTTTACCAACAAAGGTTCCATACTTGGAAATTACAAACTTATTCGACTCAAAGACAAGCTTGTAGCCATCTCTACAGAGAAGAGATCCGCTAACAAGATTTTTATTGACGGAGGGGACATAATGCACGTTCTTCAGCCGCCCGATCTTCCCCGAAGTAAACTTCAGATTGACCGTGCCAACACCACGAACAGAAGCACTTGAACCGTTGCCCATCAGCACGGTTGAAGTCCCTGCGGTCTGATAAGACGAAAACATGGAAATATCACGGCATACATGCACATTAGCACCTGTGTCAATCAACCAATCAGGAGAATGACATACTGAAAGAATAGTGGGAAATATACCATACCCAACATCCTTCAGTATCTCCAATAACAACATTAGCGGTCTTGCCGCCTTTCCTAGGATGACGTTTGTCATAGCGATTAGGGCAACTAGGAGCCCAATGATCAGGATCCCCACACACATGACAAACACCTTTCTTCTTGTCATTCTTCTTCTTGAAGTTCGTGTGCTGCACAGCCTTGTTCTTCCCATCAAACTTGCCCTTGTTCTTGAACTTGAGGGGCTGGAAGTTCTTCTTCTGTACCAGATTGGCACTAGAACCTCCCTCAATACCTCGAGCATGGTTGTCCTTTGCTCTCGCCTTTTCTTCCACATCAAGAGTACCAATGAGATCCGGAATGGAAAACTCCTGCCTCTTATGCTTCAGTGAGGTAGCAAAGTTCCTCCACGTGGGAGGAAGCTTAGTGATGATACCTTCGGCAATAAACTTGTCCGGTAGGATACAATTGAAGTGCTCAAGTTCTCTAGCAAATGACTGTATCTCATGAGCTTGCTCAACCACGGAACACTCTTCAGTCATCTTGCAGTCATAGAATTGCTCCATGATGTACAACTCAGTGCCATCATCCGAGACCCCAAACTTGTCCTCGAGTGCGTCCCACATATCTTTTCCATTATCAATTGATGCATAAGCATCAACTATATGTTCTCACCAAGAACACTCAAGAGAGCAGCCTTAAACAGGGTATCCAGTTTCTGAAAGGCTTGTGCCTGTTGAGCATCTTGCTCTCCTTCAGGTTTGCCAAGAGTGGCGTCATAGCAACTCATGGTTTGAAACCATAAGACTGCTCTCACGCGCCACCTCTTATAGTGCATACCCTCAAACATAGGAGGTCTCATGGAAGCAGCAAACCCACTTGGGGTAAATTGCCTATAATAAGGTTTTTGCATTGTTGGAAATATGAGCAATTTACCGAATGATTTTATTAACAGAAATACTAGATAAAGCATGGCTAGTATAGCAGTGATAAAATAAGCCATGCGATTTGACAAAGAGAAGGTGAACAACATCTTCATATATGAACCGTAGCTAAACATATTTAGAGCAGACAGTATAGCAAGTTGCATATATGAAATAGAGTCTAACATATGTAGGGAAAATTCTAGAACAAGGAACTGTAGCAGAACCTCTAATAGAAAAGGGACGAACACGTACGGGACAGCAGCAGCAGAAGCACTGGACTTGGGGTCGGTGTGCTCGCCAGCCATATCGTCGAGGAGGTCGTGGATGCCGGGGAAGAAGTCGTTGTCGGGGAAGTAGTCGTCGGAGTCCGGGGCGTTCATGACGAAGAAGTCAGTAGTCGCGCGAAGCGCTCCCCAAAAACCTTATCACCCTTCTCCCGTACAGGACTCAAAAGGTGCGGTTTCGGAGGCCTACTGTCCCGACTCGCGGTGCACACCGCAAGCTGGGATGAGGAAGACAACAACAGCTCAAAGTTTGGAACCAGTGGCGAGAGGAAGAGGAACTTCTGATGTGCCTCTCTGGAGAGGAGCGACCTCTCTTATATAGGCACAGGAGAGGGACGCGAACATGCTGCGACGGGAGGTGAAGCAACGGAGGAAGACGAAGCAAACAGGCAGCACGCGAAGAGGTGCGCCATTCATATTCAGTCTCCACTATAGCAAAATGTTTAAGCTCCCGTGTGACCATTCATATGCCCGTCGTGCGTGGCAAAAATTTAGACATCGGCTCGTTCCTGCAACCCGCGTCGGGGCGGGCGGCAGAGGAGGAGCGCGCATGGATGATGTTGGAAATATGCCCTAGAGGCAATAATAAAAGGATTATTATTATATTTCCTTGTTCATGATAATTGTCTTTTATTCATGCTATAATTGTATTATCCGGAAATCGTAATACACGTGTGAATACATAGACCACAATACGTCCCTAGAAAGCCTCTAGTTGACTAGCTCGTTGGTCAACGGATAGTCATGGTTTCCTGACCGTGGACATTGGATGTCGTTGACAACGGGATCACATCATTAGGAGAATGATGTGATGGACAAGACCCAATCCTAAGCATAGCACAAGATCGTGTAGTTCGTTTTGCTAGAGCTTTTTCAATGTCAAGTATCTTTTCCTTAGACCATGAGATCGTGTAACTCCCGGATACCGTAGGAGTGCTTTCAGTGTACCAAACGTCACAACGTAATTGGGTGACTATAAAGGTGCACTACAGGTATCTCCGAAAGTGTCTGTTGGGTTGACACGGATCGAGACTGGAATTTGTCACTCCGTATTACGGAGAGGTATCACTGGGCCCACTTGGTAGTGCATCATCGTAATGAGCTCAAAGTGACCAAGTGTCTGGTCGCGGGATCATGCATTGCGGTACGAGTAAAGTGACTTGCCGGCAACAAGATTGAACGAGGTATTGGGATACCGGCGATCGAATCTCGGGCAAGTAACATACCGTCTGACAAAGGGAATTGTATGCAGGGTTGATTGAATCCTCGACATCGTGGTTCATCCGACGAGATCATGGAGGAGCATGTGGGAGCCAACATGGGTATCCAGATCCTGCTGTTGGTTATTGACTGGAGAGCCATCTCGGTCATGTCTGCATGTCTCCCGAACCCGTAGGGTCTACACACTTAAGGTTCGGTGACGCTAGGGTTATTAGGAAGACTTGTATGTGATTACCGAATGTTGTTCGGAGTCCTGGATGAGATCCCGGACATCACGAGGAGTTCCGGAATGGTCCGGAGGTAAAGATTTATATATGGGAAGTTGTCATACGGTCACCGGAAAGTTTTGGGGGCATATCGGTATTGTACCGGGGCCACCGGAGGGGTTCCGGGGGTCCGCCGGGAGGGGCCACCCCTCTCAGAGGGCCTCATGGGCCGTAGGGGGTAGGGAACCAGCCCCTGGAGGGCTGGGCGCCCCCCCTTGGGCCCATGCGCCTAGGGTTGGGGGGGAAACCCTAGTGGGGGTGCCCCCCTTGCTTGGGGGGCAAGCCCCCTCCCTTGGCCGCCGCCCCCCCTCTAGATCTCATCTAGAGGGGGACGGCCCCCTTCCCCCTTCCCCTATAAATAGAGGGGCGAGGGGAGGGGTGCACACAACATCCAAGGCGCAGCCCCTCCCCTCCCCAACACCTCTCCTCCTCCACTAAGTGCTTGGCGAAGCCCTGTCGGAGTACTGCCTCTCCACCATCACCACGCCGTCGTGCTGCTGCTGGAGCCTTCTTCCTCAACCTCTCCTTCCCCTTGCTGGAACAAGAAGGAGGAGACGTCATCCGCTCTGTACGTGTGTTGAACGCGGAGGTGCTGTCCGTTCGACACTTGGTCATCGGTGATTTGGATCACGGCGAGTACGACTCCATCATTCCCGTTCTCTTGAACGCTTCCGCACGCGATCTACAAGTGGTATGTAGATGCAATCTCTCTCCTATCACTCGTTGCTTAGATGAACTCATAGATGGATCTTGGTGAAACCGTAGGAATTTTTTTTATTTTCTGCAACGTTCCCCAATAGTGGCATCATGAGCTAGGTCTATGCGTAGTTCTCTATTGCACGAGTAGAACACAATTTTGTTGTGGGCGTAGATCTTGTCAACTTGCTTGCCGCTACTAGTCTTATTTTGCTTCAGCGGTATTGTGGGATGAAGTGGCCCGGACCGACCTTACACGTACGCTTACGTGAGACAAGTTCCACCGACTCACATGCACTAGTTGCATAAGGTGGCTAGCGGGTGCCTGTCTCTCCCACTTTAGTTGGAGCGGATTCGACGAAAAGGGTTCTTATGAAGGGTAAATAGAAGTTGACAAAATCACGTTGTGGTTATTCGTAGGTAAGAAAACGTTCTTGCTAGAACCCAATTGCAGCCACGTAAAAGATGCAACAACAATTAGAGGACGTCTAACTTGTTTTTGCAGCAATTGTCATGTGATGTGATGTGGCCAGAAGTTGTGATGAATGATGAATGATATATTGTGATGTATGAGATCATGTTCTTGTAATAGGAATCACGACTTGCATGTCGATGAGTATGACAACCGGCAGGAGCCATAGGAGTTGTCTTTATTTTTGTATGACCTGCGTGTCATTGAAGAACGCCATTTAAATTACTTTACTTTATTGCTAAACGTGTTAGCCATAGAAGTAGAAGTAGTCGTTGGCGTGACAACTTTATGAAGACATGATGATGGAGATCATGGTGTCATGCCGGTGACGAAGATGATCATGGAGCCAAGATGGAGATCAAAGGAGCTATATGATATTGGCCATATCATGTCACTATTATATAATTGCATGTGATGTTTATTATGTTTATGCATCTTGTTTACTTAGAACGACGGTAGTAAATAAGATGATCCCTTATAATAATTTCAAGAAAGTGTTCCCCCTAACTGTGCGCCGTTGCTAAAGTTCGTCGTTTCGAAGCACCACGTGATGATCGGGTGTGATAGATCCTTACGTTCACATACAACGGGTGTAAGACAGTTTTACACATGCAAAACACTTAGGGTTAACTTGACGAGCCTAGCATGTACATACATGGCCTCGGAACACAGAGACCGAAAGGTCGAACATGAGTCGTATGGAAGATACGATCAACATGGAGATGTTCACCGATGATGACTAGTCCATCTCACGTGATGATCGGACACGGCCTAGTCAACTCGGATTGTGTAACACTTAGATGACTAAAGGGATGTCAATCTGAGTGTGAGTTCATTAAATAATTTGATTAGATGAACTTAATTATCATGAACTTAGTCTAAAGTCTTTGCAAAATATGTCTTGTAGATCAAATGGCCAACGCTCATGTCAACATGAACTTCAACGCGTTCCTAGAGAAAACCCAGCTGAAAGATGATGGCAGCAACTATTCGGACTGGGTCCGGAACCTGAGGATCATCCTCATAGCAGCCAAGAAAGATTATGTCCTAGAAGCACCGCTAGGTGAAACACCCATCCGAGAAAACCAAGACGTTATGAACGCTTGGCAGTCACGTGCTGATGATTACTCCCTCGTTCAGTGCGGCATGCTTTACAGCTTAGAACCGGGGCTCCAAAAGCGTTTTGAGCGACACGGAGCATATGAGATGTTCGAGGAGCTGAAAATGGTTTTTCAAGCTCATGCCCGGGTCGAGAGATATGAAGTCTCCGACAAGTTCTATAGTTGTAAGATGGAGGAAAACAGTTCTGTCAGTGAGCACATACTCAAAATGTCTGGGTTGCACAACCGCCTGTCCCAGCTGGAGATCAACCTCCCGGACGAGGCGGTCATTGACAGAATCCTTCAGTCGCTCCCACCGAGCTACAAGAGCTTTGTGTTGAACTACAATATGCAGGGGATGGTGAAGACCATTCCTGAAGTATTTTCAATGCGGAAGTCAGCAGAGGTTGAAATCAAGAAAGAACATCAAGTGTTGATGGTCAATAAGACCACTAAGTAAAAGAAGGGCAAGGGTAAGAAGAACTTCAAGAAGGACGACAAAGATATTGCCGCGCCCGTTAAGCCAGTTGCCGGGAAGAAGTCAAAGAATGGACCCAAGCCTGAGACTGAGTGCTTTTATTGCAAAGGGAAGGGTCACTGGAAGCGGAACTGCCCCAAATACTTAGCGGACAAGAAGGCCGGCAACACTAAAGGTATATTGATATACATGTAATTGATGTGTACCTTACCAGTACTCGTAGTAACTCCTGGGTATTTGATACCGGTGCCGTTGCTCATATTTGTAACTCACAGCAGGAGCTGCGGAATAAACGGAGACTGGCGAAGGACGAGGTGACGATGCGCGTCGGGAATGGTTCCAAGGTCGATGTGATCGCCGTCGGCACGCTACCTCTACATTTACCTACGGATTAGTTTTAAACCTCAATAATTGTTATTTAGTGCCAAGTTTGAGCATGAACATTGTATCTGGATCTCGTTTGATGCGAGATGGCTACTCATTTAAATCCGAGAATAATGGTTGTTCTATTTATATGAGAGATATGTTTTATGGTCATGCCCCGATGGTCAATGGTTTATTCTTAATGAATCTCGAACGTAATGTTACACATATTCATAGTGTGAATACCAAAAGATGTAAAGTTGATAACGATAGTCCCACATACTTGTGGCACTGCCGCCTTGGTCACATTGGTGTCAAGCGCATGAAGAAGCTCCATGCTGATGGACTTTTAGAGTCTCTCGATTATGAATCATTTGACACATGCGAACCATGCCTCATGGGCAAAATGACCAAGACTCCGTTCTCCGGAACAATGGAGCGAGCAACCAACTTATTGGAAATCATACATACTGATGTGTGTGGTCCAATGAGCGTTGAGGCTCGCGGAGGATATCGTTATGTTCTCACTCTCACTGATGACTTAAGTAGATATGGGTATGTCTACTTGATGAAACACAAGTCTGAGACCTTTGAAAAGTTCAAGGAATTTCAGAATGAAGTAGAGAATCAACGTGACCGAAAGATAAAATTCTTACGATCGGATCGTGGAGGAGAATATTTAAGTCACGAATTTGGTACACACTTAAGAAAATGTGGAATCGTTTCACAACTCACGCCGCCTGGAACACCTCAGCGTAACGGTGTGTCCGAACGTCGTAATCGCACTCTATTGGATATGGTGCGATCTATGATGTCTCTTACCGATTTACCGCTATCATTTTGGGGATACGCTCTAGAGACAGCTACATTCACTTTAAATAGGGCACCGTCTAAATCCGTTGAGACGACACCGTATGAATTATGGTTTGGGAAGAAACCTAAGCTGTCGTTTCTAAAAGTTTGGGGATGCGATGCTTATGTCAAGAAACTTCAACCTGAAAAGCTCGAACCCAAGTCGGAAAAATGCGTCTTCATAGGATACCCTAAGGAAACCATTGGGTATACCTTCTACCTTAGATCCGAAGGCAAGATCTTTGTTGCCAAGAACGGATCCTTTCTGGAAAAGGAGTTTCTCTCGAAAGGAGTAAGTGGGAGGAAAGTAGAACTCGATGAAGTACTACCTCTTGAACCGGAAAGTAGTGCAGCTCAGGAAAATGTTCCTGTGGTGCCTACACCGACTGGAGAGGAAATTAATGATGATGATCAAGGTACTTCGGATCAAGTTGCTACTGAACTTCGTAGGTCCACAAGGACACGTTCCACACCAGAGTGGTATGGCAACCCTGTCCTGGAAATCATGTTGTTAGACAACGGTGAACCTTCGAACTATGAAGAAGCGATGGCGGGCCCAGATTCCAACAAATGGCTAGAAGCCATGCAATCCGAGATAGAATCCATGTATGAAAACAAAGTATGGACTTTGACTGACTTGCCCGATGATCGGCGAGCGATAGAAAACAAATGGATCTTTAAGAAGAAGACGGACGCGGATGGTAATGTCACCATCTATAAAGCTCGACTTGTCGCTAAGGGTTATCGGCAAGTTCAAGGGATTGACTACGATGAGACTTTCTCTCCCGTAGCGAAGCTTAAGTCCGTCCGAATCATGTTAGCAATTGCCGCATACTATGATTATGAGATATGGCAGATGGACGTCAAAACGGCATTCCTTAACGGTTATCTTAAGGAAGAGCTGTATATGATGCAGCCGGAAGGTTTTGTCGATCCTAAGAATGCTAACAAAGTATGCAAGCTCCAGCGATCCATTTATGGGCTGGTGCAAGCATCTCGGAGTTGGAACATTCGCTTTGATGAGATGATCAAAGCGTTTGGGTTTATGCAGACTTATGGAGAAGCCTGCGTTTACAAGAAAGTGAGTGGGAGCTCTGTAGCATTTCTCATATTATATGTAGATGACATACTTTTGATGGGAAATGATATAGAATTCTTGGACAGCATTAAGGCCTACTTGAATAAGTGTTTTTCAATGAAGGACCTTGGAGAAGCTGCTTACATATTAGGCATCAAAATCTATAGGGATAGATCGAGACGCCTCATAGGTCTTTCACAAAGCACATACCTTGATAAGATTTTGAAGAAGTTCAAAATGGATCAGTCCAAGAAAGGGTTCTTGCCTGTATTGCAAGGTGTGAGATTGATCTCGGCTCAATGCCCGACCACGGCAAAAGATAAAGAAGAGATGAGTGTCATCCCCTATGCCTCAGCCATAGGATCTATTATGTATGTCATGCTGTGTACCAGACCTGATGTAAACCTTGCCGTAAGTTTGATAGGAAGATACCAAAGTAATCCCGGCAAGGAACACTGGACATCGGTCAAGAATATCCTGAAGTACCTGAAAATGACAAAGGACATGTTTCTCGTTTATGGAGGTGACGAAGAGCTTGTCGTAAAGGGTTACGTCGACGCTAGCTTCGACACAGATCTGGATGACTCTAAGTCACAAACCGGATACGTGTATATGTTGAATGGTGGGGCAGTAAGCTGGTGCAGCTGCAAGCAGAGCGTCGTGGCGGGATCTACATGTGAAACGGAGTACATGGCAGCCTCGGAGGCAGCGCATGAAGCAATCTGGGTGAAAGAGTTCATCACCGACCTAGGAGTCATACCCAATGCGTCGGGGCCGATCAAACTCTTCTGTGACAACACTGGAGCTATTGTCCTTGCCAAGGAGCCCAGGTTTCACAAGAAGACCAGGCACATCAAGCGTCCTTTCAACTCCATCCGTGAAAATGTTCAAGATGGAGATATAGATATTTGCAAAGTACATACGGATCTGAATGTCGCAGATCCGTTGACTAAACCTCTTTCGCGAGCAAAACATGATCAACACCAGAACTCTATGGGTGTTCGATTCATCACAATGTAACTAGATTATTGACTCTAGTGCAAGTGGGAGACTGTTGGAAATATGCCCTAGAGGCAATAATAAAAGGATTATTATTATATTTCCTTGTTCATGATAATTGTCTTTTATTCATGCTATAATTGTATTATCCGGAAATCGTAATACACGTGTGAATACATAGACCACAATATGTCCCTAGAAAGCCTCTAGTTGACTAGCTCATTTGTCAACAGATAGTCATGGTTTCCTGACTGTGGACATTGGATGTCGTTGACAACGGGATCACATCATTAGGAAAATGATGTGATGGACAAGACCCAATCCTAAGCATAGCACAAGATCGTGTAGTTTGTTTTGCTAGAGCTTTTTCAATGTCAAGTATTTTTCCTTAGACCATGAGATCGTGTAACTCCCGGATACCGTAGGAGTGCTTTGGGTGTACCAAACGTCACAACATAACTGGGTGACTATAAAGGTGCACTACAGGTATCTCCGAAAGTGTCTGTTGGGTTGACACGGATCGAGACTGGAATTTGTCACTCCGTATTACGGAGAGGTATCACTGGGCCCACTCGGTAGTGCATCATCTAATGAGCTCAAAGTGACCAAGTGTCTGGTCGTGGGATCATGCATTGCGGTACGAGTAAAGTGACTTGCCGGCAACGAGATTGAACGAGGTATTGGGATACCGACGATCGAATCTCGGGCAAGTAACATACCGTCTGACAAAGGGAATTGTATGCGGGGTTGATTGAATCCTTGACATCATGGTTCATCTGATGAGATCATCGAGGAGCATGTGGGAGCCAACATGGGAATCTAGATCCCGCTGTTGGTTATTGACCAAAGAGCCATCTCGGTCATGTCTGCATGTCTCCCGAACCCGTAGGGTCTACACACTTAAGGTTCGGTGACGCTAGGGTTATTAGGAAGACTTGTATGTGATTACCAAATGTTGTTCGGAGTCCCGGATGAGATCCCGGACGTTACGAGGAGTTCCGGAATGGTCCGGAGGTAAAGATTTATATATGGGAAGTTGTCATATTGTCACCGGAAAGTTTCGGGGGCATATCGGTATTGTACCAGGGCCACCAGAGGGGTTCCGGGGGTCCGCCGGGAGGGGCCACCCCTCTCGGAGGGCCTCGTGGGCCATAGGGGGCAGGAAACCAGTCCCTGGAGGGCTGGGCGCCCCCCTTGGGCCCATGCACCTAGGGTCGGGGGGAAACCCTAGTGGGGGCATCCCCCTTGCTTGGGGGGCAAGCCCCCTCCCTTGGCCGCCGCCCCCCTCTAGATCTCATCTAGAGGGGGCCGACCCCCTTCCCCCTTCCCCGATAAATAGAGGGGCGAGGGGAGGGCTGCACACAACATCCAAGGCGCAACCCCTCCCCTCCCCAACACCTCTCCTCCTCCGCTAAGTGCTTGGCGAAGCCCTGTCGGAGTACTGCCTCTCCACCATCACCACGCCATCGTGCTGCTGTTGGAGCCTTCTTCTTCAACCTCTCCTTCCCCTTGCTGGATCAAGAAGGAGGAGACGTCATCCGCTCCGTACGTGTGTTGAACGCGGAGGTGCTGTCCGTTCGGCACTTGGTCATCGGTGATTTGGATCACGGCGAGTACGACTCCATCATTCCCGTTCTCTCTCCTATCACTCGTTGCTTAGATGAACTCATAGATGGATCTTGGTGAAATCGTAGGAATTTTTTTATTTTCTGCAATGTTCCCCAACAGATGTCCCTCTTGTTCTCATGCTCATACAAGTGGGGAAAGAGCCTCCCTTATAAACAGGTCTAACTCTCTGCAAACTAGCAATGTGGGACTAAACTTTATTTCCACCTCTTGCCTTGCACGAATGGGCTGCGTGAGCCTCTAGGATTTATTAGGAATTTCTGAAACTGCTATTGGGCTAGGCCCAAAAATAAACAAAATTCCAGCAGGATCTTCCTATTCGTAAACTAAGTGCCAACTACCAACATGGCAATTTAGGACTTCATGTTGGATGTTCCCTCTTTAAGAACTGATCAGCTAAGGCCTAAGGCTATAGGTATATGAAATTAATATAGTACTGCATTTTTCATTTGGATATATTGAGTGTCTCATTCTTCTGTTGCATAATTAGAAGTAAGATGCTACCCTTATTAGTTTTTTCAACCATTATATCATTGCATCATGATGCTTTGCAAGATATAATCTATGAGACCATATGATTTATATTCAGGTGGTATCTGTTAGCTTATCATGATCGTTTTTGAACATTGTCATTTTAACATGAACTGACCCGGATCCCCTGCAAGTATCATATCATATTATCCATTGGAGGAATCTTTTATTTTAAAATTCATCACTATTTTTGCTATTGCTTAATGCATTTTTAGCTCTCGTATATTTTTGGTCATCTCGAGCAAGAAATTTAATTTTTGTTGCAGCGTCCACCTCTGTGGTTTTCACAATGGCAACGATACATGGACATTCCAAAAGCAATTGCGCGGCAGGCCAGTGTTGGATCCCATGCTGTCAGTGTTGGGGAACGTAGTAATTTCAAAAAATTTCCTACGCACACGCAAGATCATGGTGATGGCATAGCAACGAGAGGGGAGAGTGTTGTCCACGTACCCTCGTAGACCGTAAGCGGAAGCGTTATCACAACGCGGTTGATGTAGTCGTACGTCTTCACGACTCGACCGATCCAAGCACCGAACGTACGGCACCTCCGTGTTCAGCACACGTTCAGCTCGATGACGTTCCCCGGGCTCCAATCCAGCAAAGCGTTCGGGGATGAGTTTCGTCAGCACGACGGCGTGGTGACGATGATGATGTTCTACCGGCGCAGGGCTTCGCCTAAACTCCGCGATGATATGACCGAGGTGGAATATGGTGGAGGGGGGCACCGCACACGGCTAAGGAACGATCCGTAGATCAACTTGTGTGTCATGGGGTGCCCCCTGCCCCCGTATATAAAGGAGCAAGGGGGGAGGTGGCCGGCCCTAGGAGGGGGCGCGCCAAGTGTGGAGTCCTACTAGGACTCCCTAGTCCTAGTAGGATTCCACCTCCCTTGTTGGAGTAGGAGAAGGGGGAAAAAGGGGGAGAGGTGGAAGGAAAGGGGGGCCGCACCCCTTGTCCAATTCGGACCAGAGGGGGGCTGCGCACCTCCTTCCTTTCGGCCTCTCTCCTCTATTCCCGTATGGCCCAATAAGGCCCATATACTCCCCGGCGAATTCCTGTAACTCTCCAGTACTCCGAAAAATACCCGAATCACTCGGAACCTTTCCGAACTCCGAATATAATCGTCCAATATATTGATCTTTACGTCTCAACCATTTCGAGACTCCTCGTCATGTCCCCGATCTCATCCGGGACTCCGAACTCCTTCGGTACATCAAAATTCATAAACTCATAATATAACTGTCATCGAAACCTTAAGCGTGCGGACCCTACGGGTTCGAGAACTATATAGACATGACCTAGAACTATTCTCGGTCAATAACCAATAGCGGAACCTGGATGTCCATATTGGTTCCTACATATTCTACGAAGATCTTTATCGGTCAAACCGCATAACAACATACGTTGTTCCCTTTGTCATTGGTATGTTACTTGCCCGAGATTCGATCGTCGGTATCCAATACCTAGTTCAATCTCGTTACCGGCAAGTCTCTTTACTCGTTCAGTAATACATCATCCCACAACTAACTCATTAGTTGCAATGCTTGCAAGGCTTAAGTGATGTGTATTACCGAGAGGGCCCAGAGATACCTCTCCGACAATCGGAGTGACAAAACCTAATCTCGAAATACGCCAACCCAACATGTATCTTTGGAGACACCTGTAGAGCACCTTTATAATCACCCAGTTATGTTGTGACGTTTGGTAGCACATAAAGTGTTCCTCTGGTAAACGGGAGTTGCATAATCTCATAGTCACAGGAACATGTATAAGTCATGAAGAAAGCAGTAGCAACGTACTAAACGATCGTGTGCTAAGCTAACGGAATGGGTCAAGTCAATCACATCATTCTCCTAATGATGTGATCCCGTTAATCAAATGACAACTCTTTTGTCCATGGCTAGGAAACTTAACCATCTTTGATTCATGAGCTAGTCAAGTAGAGGCATACTAGTGACACTATGTTTGTCTATGTATTCACACATGTATTATGTTTCCGGTTAATACAATTCTAGCATGAATAATAAATATTTATCATGAAATAAGAAAATAAATAATAACTTTATTATTGCCTCTAGGGCATATTTCCTTCAGTCAGCACTCTATCGCCACCTTTTTTATCCCTTCGAGTGACTCCTCATGCACCCTTCTCCTCCACAGTCGGTGCCCAACGGAAAAAAATTCTGTGAGACCAGGTCTCACGGGTTAGCAGGTGAGACCCATCCTGATGGATGACACGTGACATTCACAAATCACAAAGCATGTACCCCACCCCCATCTGAAATCAGGGGGGAGAGATTAGATGCTTTGTGATTTGTGAATGTCACATGTTATCCATCAGGGCGGGTCTCACCTGGTTTATATGAGACCTGGTCTCATATAATTTTTTTCCGTGCCCAACTATATTCCTCTTCCCTGCCTTGAGATCTTAGCTAATCTGTTTTGTTAAAAAAATCATGTAGGTTTAGACAGGGTTGGGTTGGCTTATATATCATAGGCTTGACTAAGTTAAGAATGCTTGAAAAAAATACTTGCAAGAGCAACAAGCTAGGTGCTATGAATTTCCTAACTGCAATTCCAGTGGAGGTGATTTTTATGGATATTGGTTGTTCATATCTGGTTCTACCTTCACACATACATGTCGTTTCATTCAACGTACTTGTGTGATACAAGTCATTCAAAATTATATAACTTTTTTTTTGTTTTCCTACAATGTCTAGATAATACAATCAGATCAGTTATGATACAAGTTGTGTTTTTCTTCACAAAGATTTTTGCACTTCATATGCCCTCATAATCATAGAGAAAGATAGTGCATACTAGCTCCTCTACAATGGCTCTACTTTCAATCAGATTAAATTCCTCTTCAAGGGCTAATCAATATATGGGTTAGATTATGCAAATTTACTCCAATATTTGGTATGGATATTTCTATTATTCTATCAAAAAATAGACGAGCCCGACAACGCGTCTAGTATAAACTATTTTTATGCAGCATTTGTCTTTGATTTTGCTTTCTTGAATCTAGAGTACATGAAAACACCGAGTAGAGGCAGACCAGTTCCTGCAGATAAGGATATATTTCAGACACAAATAAACATGAGACTGAGTTATTAGAATATAAAAAAGTAGAATCGGTTGGTTATAAAGTTACCAAGGACATTTATAGGTGAAATTGGAGTTCTGAAGAAGAGAACATATGATATGATGACAACTCGTTTGAAGAAGTCTGCAAGAGAACGGGTTACAGGTAATATTCTGGCCAATAAACTATATGAAACCTGCCACAAAAACAAAGTAGAAACTTTACTACAAGTAAATAAAGGAAAATTTAGATAGAATTGATGGTAAATATCAAACATGAAAAACTAAAAAGTGGTAATAGTTGAATTTCAGGTCATGAAACTTAATATGCACGACCACTCGTCCAACACCACTGAGCATAGAAACCGGTTGATCATGGTGATATAAAGCTTCTACAACTACCAAGAGCATCTCTAATCGAATTCTTAAATTTCTTAACTTCTCAAATTGGTATCTTTTGAGGAGTTAAACCAAACCTAATCGAAGCCTCAAACTTATAGCTCAAAAAATTGAAGAGTTAAGTCTCGAAAGATTCTTTTTGGCTCAAATTTGAGTGAGCAACACCACTTCTCCTCAAAACTCCTTTGTGCTCTTATCTCACCGGAAAAATGACTCAACCAGGGACAAGCCGCCAAATTTACCCCTGCCCCTTATAAATTTGGCCGCCGCCTCTCAAATCGCCATGGTGTGCTGCCGATCGTGGGCCAAGAGGTGGGGTGTCACCGCAGCGGACGTTATTCCCATCAACTCATCATCGTTGGACGATGACTCCGACGATGAGCGGAAGGCGGCACAGCTCACGGTGTCCATGTCGAGGGAATTCGAGGAAGGGGAGAAGGAGGCCGAGGAAGAGCAGGAGGGGGGCGAGGTGGAGGAGGAGGGTGGGTAGGCGACGGATGAAGCCAATACGAGGGTGGCGCCGGTGACCACATCCTCTTCTCATGGGAGGTGGCAGAGCGGGAGTACGAGTGTGCGTTGCTTGACGACGAGGAGCACCTAGAGGCGAAGGAGTAGAACGCCCGACACGGAGGCGGCCGTCTGGCTCGCCTCCGACACCGAGATGGTGGAGGTCAAACAAGCATTCTTGCAGTCCATCGTCGACGAACACGAGGCAGATGCCAACCGCCGGTACTTGACCGAGGTGGATCGCGAGCACGATGTAATCTTCGAGGAGGTTGCCACCGCCAACTGCGATGACTCCTGTAATGCGCCGGTGTCATGGCGGGGCACCCACACGTTGAGACGTCCAGATTCGACAAGCCAGCGTTGATAAATCCTGACTCCGACCCATTTTATCTTTAGTTTAGCTCGAAGCAAGTGCTGCCTACTTTAATTATGAACAATGTTGTGGGTGTTATGAACTACTATTATGTACAATTATGCCCTATGTGGTCTTAATTGATCCTTCGTGAAGATTGACAAACCTGTTGGTAAAAATGGAAACAAGTGGCCGCAATGCCCGCTTTCAGGCATAGTTCTTGAAGATTTAACCCCTACAATAAGGCATAATGTTTGATATTTTGTTAGCCAAAAAAGTGCCAAAACAATTGATATCTACTTTTGCAAGCTAGCAATACTCACAGTGCTCCGTAGGAACAGCGGGCTAAACTTTATGCCCTCTAGATATAGCGTTAACGGGACCGAACACAAAAATGACATGATAGTCATAATTGAAAAGAGATTTATATAGTCCAATTTTTCCTGTAAGGAAAAATTATGTGTGAGGAGAATGTGCTTCATGATATTTCTCATGCTTCTACGATGTGAATATCCAATAGAACAAAATAAAGTAGCAAGTCACCTCTTTATCAGCAAGAATTTTCTTGCTGAAAGCATTTCGCGATTGGTCATTGGAATCCCTGGCACTGCAAAATCCTATCCTGTTTCTCCAACGTACTTACACAATTAGTATACATGATGGCAGATGGCTGTGCTTAAGACCACGAGAAATAACCCAGTTGCCAAAGCCTGAAGTACAACCAATGTTTTGGATTGCAAAATACTCCCTCCGTTCCTAAATATAAGTCTTTGTAGAGATTCCACTAGGTGAACTACATACGGAGCAAAATGAATAAATCTACACTTTGAATGCATCTATGTACATCCGTATGTGGTTCATAGTGAAAGCTCTACAAAGACTTATATTTAGGAAGGGAGGGAGTAGAATAAAAATTCCTGCATTAATTTAGCTAAACTAATTGGAGCTTTAAGTTGCAACCTAACAAGTGTCTATCCAAAGTTCACACCTTACTTCCCATTTTAGAATGTTTTGAGTGATACATGCGTATAAGACTAACCCGATTGCCAATAATGTGAACCACTATTATTTCTTTCTTTCCAGAGTGGCAGTGAATAAGATTGACTGAACTAATGAACAGTGTGGTATATACATTCTAATATAGCTTGCAAGATGTGAAGAGGGTAATAACAGAGCCAATTTTCCCCCAATCTTTTGACACTGGAATTTAAGAGATGTCAAACATTGCAACTAACCAGTTGAAAGAAATTTCAGTCATAGATGCCAGTACAACTCCACCAACAACCGACCCGAGAGAACCTAATACAAGTAGAGAAGGTGTCTGCAAGAACATAACAATTAAGAACAACATATTCATCTCTTTCTGCACATTTTATTACTGGGACAGATAACATAAGAAAGCTTGACATCAAATACCTGCCTGAGCAACAAGACGGAGAGTGGAACGGCGTTCCCTGCCTTGATGGTGTGCGTGAAGGAGACCGCCACCTTGCCCAAACTCATGTTGGCGAAGACAATGGCCATCACGTGTATTAGCGCCAAAGGAAGGATCTTTGCGTACTGCACCGATAATTAGAAGAGTAACCCAGTCATTGCAAACTTGCATTACTTTACTTGACATGACTCATGAACATGTTTTTTTTTTGTTTTGCGAGAAAACTTCAGATCTACTCATCAATTGCCAAGGTAGTATAAAGAACACTAGAAGTAAAATTTACATCTAGGTCCGTAGACCAGCTAGCATTCACTACAAGCACTAGAGTGAGCCGAAGGCACGCCTCCGTCATCGCCCCTCCCTCGTCGGAGCCGGGCAAACATTGTTGTAATAGACAGTCGGAAAGTCGTCGTGCTAAAGCCTCATAGGACCAGCGCACCAGAACAATAACCGCCGCCGATGAAGAGAAGCATAGACCGAAAGGAACCAACCTGCAAACACACAGACGTAGGCGAACGAATACCGGATCCAGTTGGTAGCATATGATTTGTAATCATCCACTGCATTATCTCTAGAAGAGGCTTCTTGTCCTCTAAGTCATGTACTCTATATAAACCGCCTCAATACAATCCATCATATTCCGGCAATTCTTCTCTCTCTACTCCTTTTACATGGTATGAGACTAATCATGGTCCAAAACCCTAGCCGCCGCCGCCACTTCCGCAACGCGCCACCTCGGAGATGTCGATCTCCATGATCTCCACCGTGGCCGCGCAACCCGTAGCAGGATTCATCCGCCGATCTGCGATCGGCTGCCCGCGTGAGTTTTTCCGATCCTTTGATCGGCTTTCTCTTCGCTAGGCACTTGGCCGGTCTTCGGTTTTTAGTTCGCCAATCATAGAACGGATTGCGTCGCCCACTGCCCGTCGTCCTCTCGCGCCTCGACTCCGACAATGACGTCGAATCTGCACCAGTTTGTCATCAACGGCGCGGCAAGGCTCAACGCGCCACACAAAGGGACGACTTCATGCGCCGCTGCCAGCCGCTCTTGTGTGCATGGTCTCCATCGCCGACCCATCTTTGTCATCATCGCCCGGGACATCACCGACAACATCACCATCGACTTCGATATGCACGTCGTCCATGACATGACACGTACATCACCGCCATCAGTCTGATCAATCAACCCCGCGCATGTCTTCGCCAAGCACGTCTCCGAGCACGCGCCTACCACCAATCAAGCCACGGTATACCACCGCGTCATCCCTTCGGACCGCAGCGTCACTGCCCCGAGGTCCTGACCATGTCATCCCTTCGGACCGCAGCGTCGCCGCCCTGAGGTCCTGCCTGCGGCTGCCCTGACCCGTGCGCCATCCCTGTCATCGACCCTACGGGCCGTCGCGCTACGACACGCGGTCCACGTCGCCACCCCGAGGTCCTCCCCACGGCTGCACCGACCCGCGGGCTTTGTATTACCCCTTTGGGCTGTAGTGCCGCGTCACCTGGTCCACGCCGCCGCCCTGAGATCTTCCCCTCCCTTGTGGTCCCGACATGCACGCCGCCGCTGTGTTGCCCCATCGGGCCATGGCGCCACTGCACGCGGTCATCTTCGCCGTCCCCGGCTCCCACCATGCCGCCTCCCTTGGCGCAGGGTCATTACCGTCCGCGCACGGTCTTCATCACGTGTTGGGTTCTTCCACGCCTACTTCGTCACCGCCGCCGCACTTCTATAGGCGACCTGCATGGCAACTCCTCGTCGTCGCAGGTCTCGCCAACTACGTCTTCACTAGTCTAGGCGTCCAACATGACCACTTCAGGTCGCTGCTGGTTTTGTCGCCTTCGTCCACCACGACTTCCTCGCCAACGTCATCTCGTCCCGGACTACTTCATCTACTCGGACAACCGGGACTGCACCGTCACTTCTCTCTCTTAGCCACTCTGTGCCTCACAACAGTCACGGCCTCCTCTTTCTAGTCCCTACGACAATGGCACACATGTTATGATGGTCCCTGCCTTTGCACATCGGCACTGACAACATCCGTACGTGCCTTCGTCCCCAACGCGTTCCCGAGTCTGGCAAGCTTGGATAGGCGCCTCGTCTTCATTGGCATCGGCAACGACACCCTCCTCTACACATGTGTCGATGGTGTGACCGTCGAGTTCTTCTTTGCATACTCGATTCTGGAAAAACCAGAGTATGGCCTCGTCCCCGACGTGCGTTTGGTACTAGCACAACTATGGTCGCATCTTGTCCGCGACGACTCGGGTTGCTTCTCCATCGGCATCGTTTTCCTCGACGATTGCCTCAACGCGCCTTCGTCACTCTCTTTCGCACTATGTGCCTACGGCTTCATGTGTGGCTGCCTCGACACCGGCACCCGACCATGACATCGACCACGGAGACCCCTCGCACGGCTACCTCGACCGCGGCTCCGCCACCCACGCTCTCGGCTTCCTCGACTTCGGCACAAAGGGCTATCATCTTACTGGAGCAACTCGATGGGCTTCCACTACCGTCAACGTGTCCATGACGTGACACCGTCCGTGGCGCACCCACTACGGCTGTGGGGATGTTAGCCCGTCGGTTTCTCTAGTCTAATCGTCAGCGACCAGGGGCGGAGCTGGAGCTAAAGTTACCCTGATGCACCACTTTAATAGTATCCCTTTAACATTGCATAAATTTTAAATCAATAATGTTCCAACTTAAAAATAAGAGTATGTTTTATAACTTTTGGTTTAGATTATTAGATTTAGTAGAAGACAATTCTTTAAATACGAAAAGGTAACAATTATGCTTATACTACAATAATGAAACAAAGGACTGGATTACTTGCAAATGGAGTCCTGCATTTCCAAATTCAAAAATACATCATGTCGTCATCAAAGACCACGGGTCCGTAGCCTACATGATGACTTAAAATTTTCAAGAAAAACATAGTGGAATGTACAAATGAAAGTAATTAAATATATTTACATTACCTTTCAGTACATTTTTGTCCACAACTTATGTTTCTTGGAGCAGATATCATGATGGGTTTCTCTTGAGAAGAAGCTTGCCCATAGTATACCTGCATTTGAAAAAAAAAATATACATGGGACGTGGAAATAACCTAAGCGAATAAAGTACATCATAATTCTATATATTTTTTGATCAATACATGAGAGTTTCAGTATGTTCAGGATAGGATTACAGTCAGCATTGAATCTGCCATAGACGCCAGAAATCTGGCAACATGACCCTAGCTAGCTAGTGCCTAGGTTCTGCAAAAACTTGCGTATTTAAATTGACTACAAGTTCATACAAATCACACAAGAATTGTGAATAATCGTTGCAAAAACCATTTAGCAAAAGATAGATAGACGAGGGCGCTACCGGGGCAGAATTGTTGTCCGATGCTATCTTCATCTGCCTCCCGCCTGGGCTATGCGACTGGTCGTGGCGTCGCCGTGGGTGTTGCGGTGTGCCGCCGTCGATCGGCCTTGCCGGCTGAGTGCTTGGGTGCGTGCCGGAGAACGGAGCAAACAAATCGATCGATTTGCGTGGGGACTGAGGAACGTGGGGCGTGGCTGCGTACGGATCTACAGGGATTGGCCGCTGTATCCGCCATGATATGCGCAGAGTCGTACTTCTTTTTTTTTAGTTGAATCCTACCTGTGCGGTTGCGTACAGGTTTAGAAGCACAGCGGACCAATCGATTGGATCGGTCGACACACACGAACGTGCGGCCTGGCCACGCGGCCGGAAACTTGGGCCCTGATGCACCGGTCATGGCCCAACCTGATGCACATGGCCATTTGAGCTGATAAGTAGCAGTAATAAAAAACTGGACCCGTATTCCTGTGCATCAGGGTAGGCCCATTGGGCTCCGCCCCTGTCAGCGACGCTCCTATTGTGTGTGATGCTACCGCTACGACCGTGTGGGAATGTTAGAGTATCTAGGCATATTTCTGTATTTGGTAGCATATGATTTGTAATCATCTTCTGCTTTATCTTTAGAAGAGGCTTCTTGCCCTCCAAACCATGTACTCTGTATAAACTGCCCGAGAGGCTCAATACGACATCCATCATATTTCGCCAATTCTTCTCTCTCTCTATCGTTCTACAAACTGGAAAGATCAATATTTATCCTTGTGTCACCTGTTGAAGGGAGAGCCTTGGTTTGGGATGCAGGTTTAGCAGCCAGATGAGAGTGATGAAGAAGGAGCTGAATGCGAAGTGGAAGGTGGTGATGGTGTATGGGAAGGGAAATACTCTCTGAACCTGTGTAGCATCATCATCAGTCACATGCATATTGGAATAGGTTCAAGAAATGATTCCCAGAGGAGGAGAAAAATGGAGATAAGTACTGACCGGCTTGTTGTAAATATTGAAGTAGATGTTCAGGACGCACAAGACGAGGATCATGGCGCCGAGCTGCAGCGTCCGAGGAATTCCAGCGGCCTCCGGCTCCACGGCTCCCTTCGCCGACGGGCGACGCCGCCACGAGGCCGCCGCCGTCCTGCTCATGGAAGCCCCGCCCTTGCCGCCGCCTGGGTGTAGATGTGGTGAGGAGCAGGCGGCCCCTGGGAATGCGGAGCAGGCGGCGGGACAGCACGAAAGAGCGACGAGGAAAGGAACGCCTGCAGTCCAGGCCTGTGGAAAAGTTGTAACGTCGTCCGGTTCCTCCGAGGAATACATTTTTGCACCATTGGGAACCCTCCACTGAAGCCGGCCGGGCGGCACTCCGCATGGGACCTACGTTCCTTCGTCGCATCCATGATCATATCGAGGCTAGGAGCACCATGCACTAAATACAAGTGCTTCGTCAAAGGACGCATGTTTCAACCATTTTTCTTATCTGTTGCATGAACAGTTTTTGGCCGGCCTGGATTTGTGGTCAATCAAATCTAAGCGGACCTTTTTCATAATATACTGAATCAGATAGAGATTCAGGCGCAACTCGTTCACCGATCAACATGTTCGTAGAACCCTATCGAATTGGCGGTCACACATGGCTTATCCAGTGATTTTCTTTTCTTTTCGAGATTGATTGTCCAGTGGTTTGAACTAATTATTTTAGCAAGTCACGCTCCAAAATTATTCAATCTCTTTTTTAACATCAAAATTAGTCAATCGCAATCATTAGTTAGGCATCTGATTAGGCCGGCAGTCTCCGCTGACGTCCATGAATAAACCGTAACCATTCTGGCTTAGCTTAGCCCTCTGAACTGCAAGGAGCAAGTGCCAAATGGCGTCCGAAGATGGAGGCCTTTTTAAAATTCTGAAGAACATGAACTTTCGAGCATCTCCAGCCGCGGCCCCAACAGGACACCCCCCAGCCCCCCGGCCCAGTCACGCCCCAGGACCTTATTTAGCGCCGGTTTGGGCCAAATCTAGAGCCGGCGATCCCGAGCCGAACCCAAGTGCCCGGGTGTCGCCTTGGTGCGCCGACAGAAGCGAAAAGGGGTGTGGGGCCGCTCTGTCGGCGAGAGGAGGCCCTTTTCCCGCCGTTTCCTCCCGCTTCCCCCCTCGGCTTCCCTCTCATTCTTCATTCCTCCCGCCAAACTCCGCCTCCTCCCTTCCAAGCCGGCCGCCATGCTGCCTAAGAAGTATGTGTTCTCCCGCGCCACGACGAATACCACAGCCGCCGCCGCCGCCTAGCCGAAGCAGAGGAAGCAGAGGGCCCGCCGTCCAAGCCCCCGGGTATTACCAACGCCGACTGGAAGGCGGAAGTGCAGCGCCAGGAGGCCGTCACCACCGATAGGCGCAACAGGGCCAAGAAGGCTCGGGAGAGGGCGACGCTCGTGGCGGCGGCGGCGGCGGAGCAGGCGGAGCGCTCGGCCGAACAAGCCGAGGCGGCTCGCGCGGGGATGATGCATCCACCCGGCGGCCACGGCTCGCACGCGGCCTGGAGCCAGCAAAGAGTCGGATCTCCGGCCGGCTTCTCATCGTCGCCACAACCATGGAGTTGCACGCCGTCGCCGGGCTATGCCGATGGCGACGTACATGGTGGGTTCAACCCCAACGTCACCTTCCCCCATGGGCGCCTGGTCCAGCGCACGCCCTCGCCCGCGTTCGCCGGCGTGCAGTACCCTCCATACACGTATTCGCCGCCGGACTACGCATCTTCCCCGACGCCACCTCTTTGCCGCGCCCAGCTGGTCTACTCGCAAGCCTCCTCGTCGCATCTTGGCGACACCGAAGCGACGGAGGCCGACATGGAAGACATCATCGTAGCTGTCTCGACGACAGCTTCACCCGGGTTCACTACCCAAGACGGCTCGATTGATCTCGGCGACATGGACGGCGAGCTCGACTACAACAAGGAAGAGCCGGAGGAGGAGGAGGAGGAGGAGGAGGAGCCGGCGCAGATGAGGAAAGACAAGAAGAAGAGGAAACGAGCGGCCAAAACCAGCGAGCCGCACATCAAGTGGGCGTCCAACGAAGATGACTGCCTTGCCGAAGCGTGGAAAGTCGTCTGCCTCGACCCGATCACCGGCATGAACCAGAACATCGACACACATATTGGTACCGAATCAAGGCAGAGTTCGACGAACGCAAGCTCGTCGACCCCTACTTCAAAGGCATCTACATGTAGCCCGGGTCGAAGGCGATGGCGAACCATTGGGGGCTCATCCAAACGGCGTGCAAAAAATGGCTTGTGATCGTCGAGGAGGTCAGGCCTCATCCAGAGAGCGGCATCAGCGTTGAGGATCAGGTACAACACGCCGTCCACTCCTTATCCTTTCGCCATGCGCGCGCCCGCGCCGACTGATGTTCGCTCTTCGATGCAGCTCCTGCGCATGTTCGCCATGTACCACATCGACAACAGCGACCAAGAGTTCAAGTACCTCCACGTCTTCAAGTGGATCGACAAGTGCGAGAAGTGGGCGGATATCCGGCGCACCCTCGCCAAGGCCAAGGAGACGTATAAGCCGGACGCGCTGACCTCGGGCGCGGCCGATGGGCGCCTGGACGGCAACAAAGGGGACAAGAAGGCGAAACACGCCGAGTCGGCTGCGCACGCGTGCAAGAGTCCACCGAGCATTGCCTCGCCGACGCCAAGACCAGGGCCGCCCTGCGAGAAGAGAAAACCGAGGCGTGGTGGGCTGATTTGATGACGAACAACGCCGTCAAACTCGACTTGCTCCGGACCAACGTCGCCGCGAAGAAGAGGAACAAGGACCTGGCTTTCTTAATGGGCGGCGCTGACATGCTCCAGAGCGGCGACGAGAAGCTCAAGGCGTGGTTCCTAGTGAACCGCGGCCTTATCCTGAACCAGATACCGGCGACGCAAACGCCAACTCCCACGCCGACGCCAACGCCACAGCCCAGCCCGAGTGATGATGCCGCGACGCCCAGCAGCACAGAAGCCGCGCCAACCAGTCCAGAAGCCGCGCGCCGACTCCTCCCAGCCCGAGCACGCCCACGATGACGCTAGAGGCCGACTGTGACGCCCGGGTATTTAAGCTACAGTGAACCTCTGCTAATGATGCCACGCCACCTTTATTATTGTTACTAATCTCGCGTTAGTTCGAAACTGGTTCGGATTCAAAATTCAAAATTTAGCAAACAATAAAGGTTTTCAAACATTGAAACAAAATTGTTCGGAGTGTGCAGTTAAATGCCTAGGTAATTATAGTGCAGAAAACACCTTTTTAGAAAGTGCCTAAATACATTAAAATGAAATAAAACAAAACAGAAAATAAATAAAAAGAAAGGAAAAGAACCAAATAAAAAAAAAGCAAGTTCCCCCCCCCCCCGCTGGGCCACGGCCCAGCTAGCCTATGGGCCGCTAGGCCGGCCCAACTGGCCTCCCCTTAACCCCCACCCCGACCGGAACCCTAGCCGGTCCGCCCCCACTACTCCCGCACGATCCCCACCCCTTCCCCCCACGTCTCTCACCTGCCCCCCTCGATCCAGATCGGATCGGGCGCATCGCCCCTGCGCCCTCGTCAGCGCCCCGCCGCCACATCGACGCCGCCTCGTCCTCATCTCCTCCCCCGCCGGACTTCCTCGATCCCTTGCCGCCGCCTGGACGTCACTAGAGTCGCCGCCTCCTCGTCCCCTCACGCTGCTGGACCTCGCCCTCGCCCGAAGCCGACTCGCCGGGCCGCTCCCTCGCCGGACCTCTTCCTCTACATCGTCGACCTCGCCCCCGACCTCCTCCCCAAGCCCCACTGCCTAGAACCCTGCAACCACGGTGAGGTCCCCGGCCTCCCACTCCTCTCGCTCGCACGTCGTCCCGCACCGGCACGCGACCACCAACCTCCACCGCGGTTCCTCCGTTGCCGTCCCCTGCGCCTCGCCGCACACGCGCCTGTGCGCGCCTCGCCACACGCCGGCGCCCCACAGCTCCCTCCGCCTCACCGCTTGGCCCCGGCCACGCCCGCACCACCGCACCCGTGGCCGCGCCGCCCGGGTCTCGCCTCCGTTGCCCCTGCTCCCACTCCGCGACACACCGCCGTGCGGACGTAGTCCCACACCGGTCTGCGTTGTCGCCGCCCGCCGGCGAGCGTGCTCCCCCGCCCGTGCATCACCGCAACCCCCGCCCCATTCCATGCCTCGACGGCAATCACCCCGGCGTCGACCACAACGCCGCACACCCGTGCCCATTCGGGCTAGCGCCCGTGCGCCCGTTAACCCACCCTATTTGGCCCCCTGGGCCAATGACGTGTGGGGCCTAGCCCCCACAGAACGTTTCTGTTAAAAAGGGAATAAATAATGATAATAATAATAATAATAGTTAATTAAATAATTAACTAATTAGATAACTTAATTACTGCTGATTAAATTAATTAATTAAGATTAATTAATTTAATGGCTAATTAACCTAATTAACTATTGTTAGTTAACTAACTAATAGAGAATGAAAGTGGGGCCCACCCCTATTAATACTAATTAGGTTAATTAAGATGTTTAATTAAAAATGTGTCACGACCAGTGGGACCCACTGGACAGGTTGACCAGTCAACCCTGTTGACTGCTGACGTCAGCATGACCTCATGCTGATGTCATAAATCCATTTTTGAATTAAATAAAATAATTAATATTACAGAAATTAATAAAATCTTTAGTAAATCATATCTTTTAATCCGTAACTCGGATTAAATTATTTTCAACATGAAAGTTGCGCAGAATGACGAGACGAACCCGGATGCGCAGCCCGTTCGTCCGCAACACACTTCTAACATATCAAACTCGCAACTTTTCCCCTCCGGCTCCTCTGCCCGAAAACACGGAACACCGGGGATACTTTCCCGGATGTTTCCCCCTTCACCGGTATCGCCTATCCCTACGTTAGGTCACCCCTAGCACAACGTATTGCCGTGTCTTGCTTTGTGTTACATTTGATTGCTTTGTTATTTATTGTGTTCCCCCTCCGTTACTCCTTTCCGGTAGACTCCGAGACCGCTGTTGATGCCCTTGTGGTTGACTACGTCACCGACGACCCCTCCTTGTCTGAGCAACCAGGCAAGCCCCCCCTTTGATCACCAGATATCGCCTACTCTTCTCTATACTGCTTGCATTAGAGTAGTGTAGCATGTTGCTGCTTTCCGTTAATCCTATTCTGATGCATAGCCTGACATTGTTGCTACATCTGTTGATACCTTACCTGCAATCCTAAATACTTAGTATAGGATGCTAGTTTATCATCATTGGCCCTACATTCTTGTCAGTCTGCCTTGCTATACTATTGGCCTGTGATCACTCGGGAGGTGATCACGGGTTTATATTATACATACATACATACATACTATACAGATGGTGACTAAAGTCGGGTTAGCTCGATGAGTACCCGCAAGTGATTCTGATGAGGGGGCTGAAAGGACAGGTGGCTCCATCCCGGTAGAGGTGGGCCTGGGTTCCCGACGGCCCCCGACTGTTACTTTGTGGCGGAGCGACAGGGCAGGTTGAGACCACCTAGGAGACAGGTGGGCCTGGCCCTGTTCGGCGTTCGCGGATACTTAACACGCTTAACGAGATCTTGGTATTTGATATGAGTCTGGCCATTTGGTCTATACGCACTAACCATCTACGCGGGAGTAGTTATGGGTATCCTGGCGTCGTGGTATCAGCCGAAGCCTTCGTGACGTCAGCGACTAAGCGGCGCGCGCCGGGTTGGACTGCGTTAACGCAACTTCCTTTGTAATGGAGGTTGCTAGGTCTGCTCACCGGCCGCGTACGCAACATGCAGGTGTGCAATGGGCGATGGGCCCAGACCCCTGCGCGCATAGGATTTAGACCGGCGTGCTGACCTCTCTGTTGTTCCTAGGTGGGGCTGCGATGTGTTGATCTTCCAAGGTCGGGCATGACCCATGAAAGTGTGTCCGGCCAAATGGGATCGAGCGTGTTGGGTTATGTGGTGCACCCCTGCAGGGAAGTTAATCTATTCGAATAGCCGTGATCTTTGGTAACAGGACGACTTGGAGTTGTACCTTGACCTTATGACAACTAGAACCGGATACTTAATAAAACACACCCATCCAAGTTCCACAGACAACCCGGTGATCGGTTTTCCACAGGGCGACGAGGGAAGGATCGCCGGGTAGGATTATGCTATGCTATGCTACTTGGAGATGCTACTTGGAGGACTTCAGTCTACTCTCTTCTACATGCTGCAAGACGGAGGCTGCCAGAAGCGTAGTCTTCGACAGGATTAGCTATCCCCCTCTTATTCTGGCATTGTGCAGTTCAGTCCACCGATATGGCCCTTTACACATATACCCATGCATATGTAGTGTAGCTCCTTGCTTGCAAGTACTTTGGATGAGTACTCACGGTTGCTTTTCTCCCTCTTTTCCCCTTTCCCTTCTACCTGGTTGTTGCAACCAGATGCTGGAGCCCAGGAGCCAGACGCCACCGTCGATGATGACTCCTACTACACAGGAGGTGCCTACTACTACGTGCAGCCCACTGACGACGACCAGGAGTAGTTAGGAGGATCCCAGGCAGGAGGCCTGCGCCTCTTTCGATCTATATCCCAGTTTGTGCTAGCCTTCTTAAAGCAAACTTGTTTAACTTATGTCTGTACTCAGATATTGTTGCTTCCGCTGACTCATCTATGATCGAGCACTTGTATTCGAGCCCTCGAGGCCCCTGGCTTGTATTATGATGCTTGTATGACTTATTTATGTTTTAGAGTTGTGTTGTGATATCTTCCCGTGAGTCCCTGATCTTGATCGTACACATTTGCGTGCATGATTAGTGTACGATTGAATCGGGGGCGTCACAAGTTGGTATCAGAGCCGACTGCCTGTAGGAATCTCCCTTTCCAACTTCTTGGCCGAAGTTGAGTCTAGTCATTGCAAAACTTTTACTAACTTGGCTGTGTGCCTTACGGGCCCACGTCGCCATTGGGTGGTATTAGGATCTTTTATTCCTCGACCTATACTCTGGGACTCTGATCTCTCTTCTATTCAGGTTAAATGATTTTTGCTAAATCTAACATTAGGATCTCGTTATCACTTTCACCCGGAGAGCCCCTTATTAATGATGATCGTCTGCGGCACGTGAAGACCCTGAAGATACTCTCCGCTGTTAACCCGAGAACTTATGTTCATCGCATTTGCAATTCCCCTTCCACCGTCAACCCTTATGGATAACCACTTGCAGTTGTTATTCTTACATTCATCCCCAGTTGGTCTTGTTATTACCAGATACCCCGAAACACTCGTCGTTGTTTCGATAATCCTTTGAGCTTATCGCCTTGTTGTTCTTTGTCACCTGAATACCCCTAAGGATAATTCTCGCACTTATCGAGTATCCGCTCATCCCCCAGTTGTTCATGTGTTTCACAATGGTCTTCGAAATACTATTCGATCCTCCAAAAATCCTTAGTAGCTTATTGCTCTGTCATACTTGTCTACTTGCATGATGGATGCTTTCCATATGTCTGGCAATATTCGTTAGTATCCTTAGGCATCGTCATTTTGATCCTTTTGATTCAACATGAGTGCGAATGCACGCAATCATCAGTTGATCCTTTTAAATTATCTTTCCGGCTCAGACGTCATTTTAAACATGAGCTGGTTCTCAACCAATCCAAATGCCGTCGATAGTACCCCTAAGGCTATTCAACTTATCCACCCCTAATCAGAACATTGCTTCTGTTCCCTTAATTTGGAAATCATAATTCCTTTGCATTTGAGCTCTGGATTAGTCAATTGTTTATATAATCCAATGCCCTTGCATTGTTACTTCCTCTGATTGTGTGTTGGTGCTCACATCAGCTCTGTTATGGACCGACAAGTCCTTTAATGGATTTTATCCGACATTGTCCTTCATATTCAATAACCTTGTGAGCCTTCCCTTGGATATATAATGCCTTTGGTAAATTGTATCATCTATTTTTGAACAATGCTCTACTTTCGAGCTTGTATTATTTACTCCGAAGTTTGTGGTATATGTTCCTAAGATGCCCTGATGGGTTGAACCTATGCCTTCCCTAATCTGTGTGAACCCGAAAGATTTCATGGGTCAAACTTATCTGGTATTGCACCAGGTAAAACTTTCAACAACTAATGTCATTTTCGAAATACGAGAGGTGAATGAAGGTTATGCATTAAAGAAGTGGGAGTCGACCTTGAACTTTGTGTTCATGCCCATGGACACGATGTAGATCCTATCATGGAAGCTTCTTGTAACTATTTCCTTGATATAATATCCTTTGGTATCGGTGAATTGATCCTTTGCAATCGTGGTTCCGACCATGTCCTCCTTTAAATACCATTTCCTGTGCAAGTTTAAGAACTTGTCTTCTATAGAGCAATACCCCAGTCCAACCTCTACTTGGATCTGTCGTCGAGTATTACCCCCTGGTATCTCGAGATTATCATGGAACTGCATGACTTCTTATGAGTTATTCATCAAGTGCTACCTTCCCACTGGTTCCAATTTTTCACGGGCTCTGAGTTATTAAACACTCAAAGACACCGATGACTGAACCGAGTCCGCACTACGGTTCAACATCTCTTCAGTAAGCTTCTATAAGTACGATATTGTACCCGATCACGCCATTCCTAGCCTATTTGGCTATATCATTGTCGTGATGATTCTAACTGTTCTACCTGGTCCTTCTTCTCGGAGCACAAATTTCGACGGTGAGCTAATCTTACAATCGATCTTCCTCGTCATACCGTTCGCCTTGAACAACAATCCTGATTTCAAGTTTGTGTCCTACCCATGGTTCCAATAACCTTCCGCTACCTCATTCCTTTGACTTAATGTCGTCGCTGATTGATTACGTCTTCATGGAATCTCTCGACAAATGTGTCGTGATCATCATGATCGTTCTGAGCTCTTCTAGGATATCATCTGAACTCATGATGACAAATACCTTCCTTTCCCCTCGTTGATTTGTGTTATCCTTGCCAACATTATTGCCTTCCCTCCGAGGCAAACTTGTTCGTGTTTTGTGTTATACCTTGAGTTCCTTGCTATCCAGTAATTGTTCTTCTTTACCTTGGAACATTAACATCTTTTATATCCTCAATGTTGTGAGAATTTCACCACCTCTTAAGAATTCTTGGTATGGTGATACTTCTCACCATCACCATTCTTCTTGGGTCCTCGTGTTGATTCTAACCAGGGTACCAACAAGTGAGCGGTGCTGTTTGGATTCCGCCCTTCTAGCAACCATATTGCTTTGAAGTTAATGGTCGGCCATTCATTCTTATACTATTGATTATGGAATCACCATTCCGACGTTGGTCGTGCAACCCAGCCCATATTTCGGGTGCACCTATCACCCAATGTTTAAATTGGGTATGTTTTCCTCGAGCATATCCCCTTATATCATTTCATCTGACTAATGTTATCTCCTTGTTCACATAATTGTGGAAACCCATCTTTTGGAAGTCTCGATGAATTGTCGCTGAGTTCATCAGCTA
Source organism: Triticum aestivum (assembly GCF_018294505.1). NCBI lineage: Eukaryota > Viridiplantae > Streptophyta > Magnoliopsida > Poales > Poaceae > Triticum > Triticum aestivum. Next base: position 98,824,969 of record NC_057798.1, on the reverse strand, counting down.
CCTCCTTATCCCTTCATTGGTTTAATGTTGAGTTTTTGTTTCGGAACTCGCTTCCGTAGTAAATTTCCCGAGAATCTTACAATGTCATCTCGACAATTTGTGTTGCACCTTTCTTCTCAGGCATCCTGGGTCTGAGGTATCCTGACACCAATCAGATCTGAATCTCGGTCAGATATGGTGGCCGGGACATATTTCCTAGAGTTATAACATTAGCATTTGACCCGATAAGGTGATGTCATGCCTAGCACACCTGACCGGAGGACCTATTGTTATAATTTTCCTTTTAGCAATGCTATCCATTCTTCCATGAGGAAACTGTAAGACTTATTCTACAAGCTGTTCCTGATGGATCCTTCGAGTATCCAAAGTCTGATCTTTACCCAGTGACCACGTCAAATGCTATCTCGAAGCATGTCTATGATACTCTGATTTTCAACAAGAACATTTGAAGCCCAATGCTAAATGTTTCTTGCTCAATTATCCAAACACCGTTGTATGGGTAATGTCATGAAATTTCTCTCCCCTACCTAAGGAGTTTTCTACATAATATCCTGTCATGTATATCATGCTCTGCTTGTCCTTGGGAAGGATATACCCCTGATATACGTGTTTAAGCACATTTTCCTTCCCGTTGTTTTGTTCAAACTTTCTTGTAAACTACTTAATCGAGCAGTGGTAATCCCCTGCTTAGGTAAACACCTCGGTGTACCTTCCTGTCTGGTGTGACCCTGTTACTTTTGTTGATGACATTCCGATAACCACCGATGGACGAGAACTTTGCCTACTGGTCCGCCTCGTTCAACGAGCAGGAAAATGGTTCTCTTCGTCCCTCGCCCTTGGTATCGATGTTGTTGTCGACATAACTGACATGCTATCCTCTGACATGTCTTGCTTACATGATCGTGCGAGACATTACCGCCCTTCCTACTTTTAACCCACGTGGTGGGCCCATAACCCACAGTTCCACCAGGATCGAAACCTGACTCTCCTGTACACCCTAATGTTTCCAAAGTTATTCCTCGCGCATGGACTCGTATGAAATTTATGAGCCACCTACCGATGAGATCATCAATTCTGGTATCAGACGAAATACTTATTCTCGTTGCTCTGAACCCCTTTCACCTTCTGATTAGGCATCAAACGCTTGCCTATCCGTTTGAAACTTCTCATGGTACCTCCTTACTTTGCTCTCGATATTTTCTTAAGTTTAAATTTGATAGTACTTCCGCCACCTTCCTCGATGTTATCGACCAGATAGTCAACCTTGCAGAGGTCTGTCCTTCCGGAATGCCCTGTTACCTATTCGTAAGTACGATGAAGATCCCGAAGAAAGGACGTCGACTTCATCATGATGACCGGAAGCAAAGGAATGAAGACATCAATGTATTGGACCGGTCTCTTCGAGAAGAGCAAGCCACAATGAGAAGACCCGCTAGATTCGTTACCAAACCTTCCCCCCTTTCACTACCTCTTAAATATCGGGACGAGATTTCTTGTAGTGGAGGAGAATTGTGACTCCCGGGTATTTAAGCTACAGTGAACCTCTGCTAATGATGCCACGCCACATTTATTATTGTTACTAATCTCGCGTTAGTTCGAAACTGGTTCGAATTCAAAATTCAAAATTTAGCAAACAATAAAGGTTTTCAAACATTGAAACAAAATTGTTCGAAGTGTGCAGTTAAATGCCTAGGTAATTATAGTGCAGAAAACACCTTTTTAGAAAGTGCCTAAATACATTAAAATGAAATAAAACAAAAAAGAAAATAAATAAAAAGAAAGGAAAAGAACCAAATAAAAAAAAGAAAAAAAGAAAGCAAGTCCCCCCCCCCGCTGGGCCACGCCCAGCTAGCCTATGGGCCGCCAGGCCGGCCCAGCCGGCCTCCCCTTAACCCCCACCCCGACCGGAACCCTAGCCGGTCCGCCCCCACTACTCCCGCACAATCCCCACCCCTTCCCCCCACGTCTCTCACCCGCCCCCTCGATCCAGATCGGATCGGGCGCATCGCCCCTGCGCCCTCGTCAGCGCCCCGCCGCCACATCGACGCCGCCTCGTCCTCATCTCCTCCCCCGCCGGACTTCCTCGACCCCTTGCCGCCGCCTGGACATCACTAGAGTCGCCGCTTCCTCGTCCACTCACGCTGCTGGACCTCGCCGTCGCCCGAAGCCGACTCGCCGGGCCGCTCCCTCGCCGGACCTCTTCCTCTACGTCGTCGACCTCGCCCCCGACCTCCTCCCCAAGCCCCACTGCCTAGAACCCTGCAACCACGGTGAGGTCCCCGGCCTCCCACTCCTCTCGCTCGCACGTCGTCCCGCACCGGCACGCGACCACCAACCTCCGCCGCGGTTCCTCTGTTGCCGTCCCCTGCGCCTCGCTGCACACGCGCCTGTGCGTGCCTCGCCACATGCCGGCGCCCCACCGCTCCCTCCGCCTCACCGCTTGGCCCCGGCCACGCCCGCACCACCGCACCCGTGGCTGCGCCGCCCGGGCCTCGCCTACGTCGCCCCTGCTCCCACTCCGCCACACACCGCCGTGCGGACGCAGTCCCGCACCGGTCTGCGTTGTCGCCGCCCGCCGGCGAGCGTGCTCCCCCGCCCGTGCATCACCGCAACCCCCGCCCCGTTCCATGCCTCGACGGCAACCACCCCGGCGTGGACCACAACGCCGCACACCCGCGCCCATTCGGGCTAGCGCCCGTGCGCCCGTTAACCCAGCCTGTTTGGCCCCCTGGGCCAATGACGTGTGGGGCCTAGCCCCCACAGAACGTTTCTGTTAAAAAAGGGAATAAATAATGATAATAATAATAATAATAGTTAATTAAATAATTAACTAATTAGATAACTTAATTACTGCTGATTAAATTAATTAATTAAGATTAATTAATTTAATGGCTAATTAACCTAATTAACTATTGTTAGTTAACTAACTAATAGAGAATGACAGTGGGGCCCACCCCTATTAATACTAATTAGGTTATTTAATATGTTTAATTAAAAATGTGTCACGACCAGTGGGACCCACTGGACAGGTTGACCAGTCAACCCTGTTGACTGCTGACGTCAACATGACCTCATGCTGATGTCATAAATCCATTTTCGAATTAAATAAAATAATTAATCAAATTACAGAAATTAATAAAATCTTTAGTAAATCATATCTTTTAATCCGTAACTCGGATTAAATTATTTTCAATATGAAAGTTGCTCAGAATGACGAAACGAACCCGGATGCGCAGCCCGTTCGTCCGCCACACACTCCTAACATATCAAACTCGCAACTTTTCCCCTCCGGCTCCTCTGCCCGAAAACACGGAACACCGGGGATACTTTCCCGGATGTTTCCCCCTTCACCGGTATCGCCTATCCCTACGTTAGGTCACCCCTAGCACAACGTATTGCCGTGTCTTGCTTTGTGTTACATTTGATTACTCTGTTATTTATTGTGTTCCCCCTCCGTTACTCCTTTCCGGTAGACTCCGAGACCGCTGCTGATGCCCCTATGGTCGACTACGTCACCGACGACCCCTCCTTGTCTGAGCAACCAGGCAAGCCCCCCCTTTGATCACCAGATATCGCCTACTCTTCTCTATAATGCTTGCATTAGAGTAGTGTAGCATGTTGCTGCTTTCCGTTAATCCTATTCTGATGCATAGCCTGACATTGTTGCTACATCTGTTGATACCTTACCTGCAATCCTAACTACTTAGTATAGGATGCTAGTTTATCATCATTGGCCCTACATTCTTGTTAGTCTGCCTTGCTATACTATTGGGCCGTGATCACTCGGGAGGTGATCACGGGTTTATACTATACATACATACATACTATACAGATGGTGACTAAAGTCGGGTCAGCTCGATGAGTACCCGCAAGTGATTCTGATGAGGGGGCTGAAAGGGCAGGTGGCTCCATCCCGGTAGAGGTGGGCCTGGGTTCCCGACGGCCCCCGACTGTTACTTTGTGGCGGAGCGACAGGGCAGGTTGAGACCACCTAGGAGACAGGTGGGCCTGGCCCTATTCGGCGTTCGCGGATACTTAACACGCTTAACGAGATCTTGGTATTTGATCTGAGTCTGGCCATTTGGTCTATACGCACTAACCATCTACGCGGGAGTAGTTATGGGTATCCCGGCGTCGTGGTATCAGCCGAAGCCTTCGTGACGTCAGCGACTGAGCGGCGCGCGCCGGGTTGGACTGCGTTAACGCAACTTCCTTTGTAATGGAGGTTGCTAGGTCTACTCACCGGCCGCGTACGCAACGTGCAGGTGTGCAATGGGCGATGGGCCCAGAGCCCTGCGCGCATAGGATTTAGACCGGCATGCTGACCTCTCTGTTGTGCCTAGGTGGGGCTGCGACGTGTTGATCTTCCGAGGCCGGGCATGACCCATGAAAGTGTGTCCGGCCAAATGAGATCGAGCGTGTTGGGTTATGTGGTCCACCCCTGCAGGGAAGTTAATCTATTCGAATAGCCGTGATCTTCGGTAACAGGACGACTTGGAGTTGTACCTTGACCTTATGACAACTAGAACCGGATACTTAATAAAACACACCCTTCCAAGTTCCACACACAACCCGGTGATCGCTTTTCCACAGGGCGACGAGGGGAGGATCGCCGGGTAGGATTATGCTATGCTATGCTACTTGGAGATGCTACTTGGAGGACTTCAGTCTACTCTCTTCTACATGCTGCAAGACGGAGGCTGCCGGAAGCGCAGTCTTCGACAGGATTAGCTATCCCCCTTTTATTCTGGCATTCTGCAGTTCAGTCCACCGATATGGCCCTTTACACATATACCCATGCATATGTAGTGTAGCTCCTTGCTTGCGAGTACTTTGGATGAGTACTCACGGTTGCTTTTCTCCCTCTTTTCCCCTTTCCCTTCTACCTGGTTGTTGCAACCAGATGCTGGAGCCCAGGAGCCAGACGCCACCGTCGACGACGACTCCTACTACACAGGAGGTGCCTACTACTACGTGCAACCCGCTGACGACGACCAGGAGTAGTTAGGAGGATCTCAGGTAGGAGGCCTGCGCCTCTTTCGATCTGTATCCCAGTTTGTGCTAGCCTTCTTAAGGCAAACTTGTTTAACTTATGTCTGTACTCAGATATTGTTGCTTCCGCTGACTCGTCTATGATCAAGCACTTGTATTCGAGCCCTCGAGGCCCCTGGCTTGTATTATCATGCTTGTATGACTTATTTATGTTTTAGAGTTGTGTTGTGATATCTTCCCGTGAGTTCCTGATCTTGATCGTACACATTTGCATGCATGATTAGTGTACGATTGAATCGGGGGCGTCACACCGACCCCGACGTCTGATGCATTCCTTGCATGTCCTTTCTTTTTTGTGCGCTGAACTTTTGATTTGATCGTCGAACTATGGCTCGGTGATGATCGCCGAACTATTGCGCTCATCGCCGGATTATGGCGTTTTTTTGAAACGGGGACGATCAAGTTTGAATATGGGACGCGTGACTGGGGCCTTGGGGGATGGCACCTGGGGGCGTGGCTGGGGCCTTGGTCGCCCTAGCGTCTAAAATTCACCGGGTGAACATGCGAAAATGCGCCAGCCTATATACTGGGGGTGAACGAGTGGAAATGCTCTTAGTACAGCAGTAGCGATCTGCTCCAGCTATATATTGATGGCTTGTCGTTTATACATCATCGAATCACTGTGCTCTGCTCACATCACTTGATCGTGGGCGGCTGGGAGGTACGGAAATTCTTATACAAGCAACAATGTGATGTCGTCGGCGGCAATTCAATCGAAGACTGAAGCGCCTGTGCATGCCAAAGTGCCCTTCTGCTCGCTAGCTCATATGCACCCTCACAAATAGTATTTTATTTATTTTTTTGCTTTTTTTGAACAAATATTGACAAATTCACAACATATGTGCAAATTTTCATGAAGAAACAACATTCCAAAATACATGTTGAGATTTCGTCAATGTTAGTTCCCACAAAATATCAGTCTACTTTTATTTTTATTACTATTTCCAATTTTATTGTTCATGGGGACCATATGAGCTCATGAGCAGAAACTTCATGTCACTGTGCATGTTTGGATTTATTCGAATTTCGGACCTGCCTAGCCACCTCGGGCGAACGAAATATCTTCTCTTGTTTAGGGCATCATTTTTTTTCTTTTGAGAGACCTTCCAGCTTTTATTAATCACAAACGAGTAAACGGGAAATGCCTACGCCTTCTGACGGATTTACAAACCAGACGTGTGATGGCCATCTGGTCGGAAATGCCTACGCCTTTTTATAGAAGTGTTCACATCTTCTTTTAAATGTGTATACATATTTAAAAAAATGTCCATGTCATAAAAAAGGCTTTGTGTTTTGAAAAATTTAACGCCTATTTTTAATTAAAAAATTGTTCATATAGTTTTAAAAACCGTTCGCACATTTATAAAATGTTAATGTAATTCTAGAAGATGTGTAATTTAAGATTAAAAGTGTTCACAATTTAAAATGGTGTCACGTAATTTTAAAAGTTTTCACTCTAGTTTTTAAATATTCATGCAATTTCAAAAAAATCCACGTAAATTATAAAAGTAAAATAAAAATAGACATAATAGGAAAGGAGAAAAAGGTACTACCCCGCAAAATGTTGCTACGGGGCCACGACCCATACCCGAGCGACATTGGCAGCTATATATACTGCCACAGGCGGCAGATAGCATACGCGCCGTAGTTTGGCCCATACCTCCAAAGAACATGGACAGACTGGGTCGCAAAAGGAAAAAAAGGAGAAAACGAAAGAAAACTTAAGGGTCTGTTTTGTGTTTTGTATTGCATTGAACCTAGAAAAATTATCGTAATTTTATATGTCCATACATTTTATCTATTAGTAATAGATAATTGACTAACCCAAGTAATAGATAATTGACGATGTGTTACAATGAGAGCACACATTTTTGTATATAATCATCATGATTTACTTGTAATATTATTGTTAATGTGATTAAGCATACAAATGGACTGAAGTCGCCAATTCAATCATTAGCCATTGACTTCACAAATAAACCTGCTTTTATTTAGTAAGCCAATAAAATGTGGGCCAATTAATACGATTTCAAAAAAGAGCAAGTGAAATTAGCAAAATGAAAAACGAAGGAGGTGGGTTGAGGAGCAAGGACGTAGAAAACATGGTAAGATATATAGAACCTGAATTCTAGATTGTATGTTTGGCCCGCCTTTTATTTTCAGGAAAGGCTAAAAATTTGATGTTAGAGTTTTAGACATGACAAATCAAACGTTTTATGGCAATTTATATGTGCGAGAGGATGGAAATTAAGTTTGTAAGCACAATAACTTCCTGGTAAAAACTAAATCGAGGTAGATTTGCCTTGCTCACCAACTAAACTTCATCGTCGGCGAACATAAATTGCATAAATAATGTTTGTTTTGGCATGTCTTAAATCTGACGTCCGCTGCATATGCAGGTCTTTTATTTTTTATTTTTGCTAATTTTTAGCAGGGTTTGCACAATTCAATAACCATAAATTGAACCCAAATATCTGGCTGGCTTTTCTTTACTCTCTCCCAAGGCGACTTTGGAAAGCCTTCCCCTCTTCAATCTCCGTCGGCGAGCCTGTGGATTCTCCTACTCAACGCCTGCCGCTCCGGCGGCCGGTGACGGGCAGGAGAGTCATGATGTCTCGGCTCCCGCTAGTAGATATGAGGGTTTTAGTCCTCGTAGGGACGGCGTTTGAACGGATGGCAATGCTCCTTCCTTAAGTTAGTCTTTCGGACTTCGATCCTCCTCAAGTACGTCCGTTGAGATGGATTAGACGGAGCTCCGTTGTAGATTTCTGCCAGCTCCTTGGGGCGGGGAGGTTAGTGTTTCTCGTTGTGCGTACATAACGGCGATACTTGGTGTCAGCTTTTCAGATGGATTCAAGGATTCAACGGCGACGACTGCAGCTCCAGGGCGCTAGTTCTTAGGGGCACGTGCACGAAGAATTCACGGCTATCATCGACAATGTCATGTCAGCTCTAGTATTTGGGCAGCGACAACGGCGTGTCGACGGCTCGTTCGGGCGGCGGCAATGGTCATTCAGTGGTCAATGGAGCTCGATGTATTTTTTTATTATGGGGGTGTTTGTTTCCAGGGATTTTTTGGTATAGGGACTAGAAAAAGTCCCTAGCAAACCAAACGGGGTGAGACTTTTTTGGGACTTTTTGCTAAAAGTCCTTAGAAGCAACTTCTTGAGAGTCTTTTTCAAAAAGTTTCAGGGACTAGAAAAAGTCCTAGGACTAGAGAAACAAACACCACCTATATTTAATTTGTTTTGTACTTTCGGTGAATCTTTATAATATATCTGGTCCTTAAAAACCCCAAATCTGTAGAGACCTGAAAAAAAACATGAACCCAAATCGCTGAAAATCTGCACGGACTGTTCGGGGCATTCGTTTCCCAAACACAAGCCGACTCCACAAAAACCTAGCCAGATCCAAACATTACGTACACGTACATCCACATCTGATCCAACTTGCGTCCATGGCCGCCGCCCCCGACGACCGCCTGTCCGTCCTCCCGGACGACCTGCTCCGGCGCATCCTATCCTTCACACCACCCAAGACCGGCGCATCCACCGCCGTCCTCTCGCGACGGTGGCGTCCAGTATGGCTCCGATCAGGCACCCTCAGCCTGGACAGCGAGCCCTACGCCGCCACCATACGTGCAACCAAGTACCTCGAGCCCTACGCCTATGGCGGCTACATACAAAGAACCTCATACACCGATTCGCTCTTCTTGCCCGACGCCGTCAAGGTCCTCGACGCTCTCCGCCGTGCCACGGCGGACCTCAAGAGCCTCACGCTGTCCCTGGACAAATCGGCATACAGCGGAGCCAAACCTTACCGCTTTATGGACGAGAAAGAGAAGCAGAAAGAAGAGGCGCATGACAGGGTCGGCGGCGTCGTCCTCGCCCACCCCGCCGCGGCCCAGCTGGAAGAGCTCCGCGTCCGCTGCCGGCCGGACGATTATCGCTATCGCCCCTGGCTGGCCCCCCTTCCGTGCGCCGCCACGCTCCGGGTGCTGGACCTCACCCGCTGCGACATACATCCACCGCCGACGGCCACGGCCACGGTGCCCCTGTCCGCCGGCATTTTCTTCCCGTGCCTGACAGATCTGCAACTGCGCGGTTGCGTCATCTCGGAGGGGTATCTCCAGGTCGTGGTCGACGCCGCGCCGGCGCTCACCAACCTCGTGCTGGTGAACGTGAGCCACAAGCCGGCGGTGGAGCCGGACTCCATAGGGTGGATATTTTGCCGGCCCGGTTTCAGGGCGCGTCTCCGACTCTGGTGCCCGACGGTCACCGCCTTCGTGCTCGAGGCCAGTGCCCACAAGGAGGAGCTCGAGCCTTGGGCCAATCCCGGCATCGAGCTCGACATGCCGAGCCTGCGCTCCTTCCGCTACAAGGGATTCCCCGTCAAGCTCTCACTGATGTCGTCCACGCCGGCTCTGGAACGAGTCGACCTTGATGTCTCTCGAGAGTCTCGACACGAGTACCGCGTGCAACAGTACTATGAGCCCGTGTCGCGCATTCTGGCAAGCTTCACTGGCACGAGGGCTCTGAAACTGCGCCTCCGCTGCATCGAGGATATCATCGTCGGCGTCGTCCTCCCCACGTTCCCAAGTCTGGAGCTCCTCGAAGTAGAAGGACACTACAAGTACATGAACAGACACACGGGAGCAGCAATGGCGAGGCTTCTCAACTCTTGCCCCGCGATGTCCGAACTCCGGCTCAGGCTAAACATGGAGAGGGACTATGAATACGAATGCAAGATCAAGAATATGGGTGGTGGACCCTTCGCCCAATCCATGGAAAGGTTCAATAGGCTCGGCCCCATGTCCTCGGTGCATCGCGACATCGTACAGCTCGGCGGCGTCTCGGAGCTCCCGGGTTCCTTGACCAACAACAACTGCGCGTTCAGCTGCCTGCAGAAGAGCCTTCGAAAGGTGACGCTCAAGTTCAAGGCCATGGAGGTTAACTGCTTCCAGGTCCAGCTCGCCAAGTTCCTTGTGGAGAACGCCATGGTGCTAAGGAGATGCAAGTCGATGATGGGGACCAGTTCTCATCAGACCACCTTAACCTCAAACTTGCAAGATGGAGATCTGATTCATTCCGGAGAAGAAATCTCACGGACACAGCAGGTGGCTTTCGGGTATATTAGCAAGGCATTTGTCTTTTATTCTGGCGCTTTGAGAGGTCCAGATTAAAGTTTTTAGTTGATTCTATTTTTTACCCACAGGTTTGATGTTTGTGACAGCAATTACCCCATTTAGTAAAGTTTTCATATTTTTACCCTAGTTAATTAATTTGTGCCATATTTAGTTCTATTTTTTACCCATAAATTAGATTTGAGTTTCAGTACTCGGAATCAGAAACTTCAAGGTTTCTTTTATTGACAGCGAAAACTTAAATATTTCAGTACTGCAAAATATACTCATTACTAGAAAAACACTTCGGGCATCCATGTGGCCAACTTCAAATCTCACATGCAACAAACATATTTACGTCGATGTCAACTTTTACGTTTGTCTCCAATCTAGCCATTTTTTGATCTCCTGGCATTTGGGTTTGCTCTCTTTATCTCTCTCTCTCTCTCTCTCTCTCTCTCTCTCTCTCTCTCTCTCTCTCTCTCTCTCTCTCTCTCTCTCTCAGTATATTTTTCGTCCCACGACTCTCTCGAAACTCGGTCCCTCGACTTTTTAAACCGGATAACTTTAGTCCTTTCTACTGCTTCGGTGGTTTCGTTGATGACGTAGCATGATTTTAACTGACTTGGGTGGTTTCGCTTGATGAATTGGAGCCCTCCGGGCGCTGAAGGCCATGCTCGCTAGCGCCGTCCACTGCCCCTAGCCGAGTCCTTTTTGAGCATGCCAAGCAACCACGTTGCAACTCCATTAGCATCTCATGTGTACCCCGTTCGTGCACCAGCTGCATTCCGGCGTCCAATGGTCGCCGCTTCTACCCAGGACTGAGCTACCACTTATCGTGCCCGCTGCACATCGGTACTGCTCGCTATCGTGTGTGTCGCTAGCACAAACGCTGCCAGCCCCGCGGCTGCTCACCACGTGCGTCACCACTCCATGTTGCTGCGTGTTGCAGGCTTGCTGCTGCAGCCTCGCCGTGCTCCGCTGCCGCTGGGCTATGCCATGCCCTATTGAGCCGCCTCGGCATTGTGAGCAGCCGGCATGCACCGCGCTCCTGCATGAGCTTCTTAATGGCAAAGCCAGGCTAAGCGTGAGCATCACGCTGGGTGTGCCCACATTGTAGCCGAGCGAGGAGCCGTGGTTATTCAACTTCGAGCACACAGGAGGGAGCCATGAAGGTCCTCCACGTCCAAGGGCCAGTTCTTTTGGGCGGCTTAAAAAAATAAGCTGCCTCTCCCCAGCTTAAAAAATAAGCCGTCCACAAAATTTGTTGAGACTTCTAAATTAGTTATTTCATAACTCGTTCAGAAGACCCAATGAATAAGAGAGGTGGCTTATGCAAAAAGCTGGGGAGGAGGCGGCTTATTTTTTAAGCTGCCAAAAGAACTGGCCCCAAGTCATGCTCCTCTAGGCGCGCACTCTCGATATGTAGCGCCGCCTCAAGATGTCTACGGCTAGGGGAGGGGAGGTATCCGAAAATCTCACCGGCCGCGTGCCTACACATTGCTAGCCACATGCATAGCTCCGCATGTCCCTTCTGGCCTCGCCGCACCTTGTCTTCCCGACCCGGCCACCCGCCAGGTCCTCCCAACTCTCCATGTCTCTCCAATCTTCTGCTCTAAGGTGGTAACAACATGAAGACACCGACGAGCGCGGGTGGAAGGATCCCACAAGTGTGCACATCAACTACTCGACGAAAATCCCATTGCATCGGAAAACAGAACAAAGATGAGAATAGGGGGGTGTCGGTGTCAAAACCGGCGGATCTCGGGTAGGGGGTCTCGAACTGTGCGTCTAGGCGGATGGTAACAGGAGACAAGGGACACGATGTTTTTACCCAGGTTCGGGCCCTCTCGATGGAGGTAAAACCCTACTCCTGCTTGATTAATATTGATGATATGGGTAGTACAAGAGTTGATCTACCACGAGATCAGAGAGGCTAAACCCTAGAAGCTAGCCTATGGTATGATTGTTGTTCGTCCTACGGACTAAAACTCTCCGGTTTATATAGACACCGGAGAGGGCTAGGGTTACATAGAGTCGGTTACAATGGGAGGAAATCTTCATATCATATCGCCAAGCTTGCCTTCCACGCCAAGGAAAGTCCCATCCGGACACGGGACGAAGTCTTCAATCTTGTATCTTCATAGTCCGGGAGTCCGGCCAAAGGTCATAGTCCGGCCATCCGGACACCCCCTAATCCAGGACTCCCTCAGTAGCCCCTGAACCAGGCTTCAATGACGACGAGTCCGGCGCGCAAATTGTCTTCGGCATTGCAAGGCGGGTTCCTCCTCCGAATACTTCATAGAAGATGTTGAACACAAGGATAGTGTCCGGCTCTGCAAAATAAGTTCCACATACCACTGTAGAGAGAATAATATCTGCACCAATCTAATATGTTGACGTATTCCGCAGCATGACATCATGCCACGGTCAAGCCTTTATTCGAATCATGTTACTGTTCCACCTCAGCGCGTTTAGCGAGGCGGTTTCCTTGGCACGTCTTGTCAAAGCAGAGATCGTGTCCAATTATTCCGGGATTCTCATCAATACGGGCGTGGGTAACCCAACCGTGCCTTTGGTATGACTCCCTAATTGAAAGCGAGTCCCAAACGGTTACGGGGAAGGCTCTTGGTATTCAACTCCTTTATAAAGAGACCAAGGCTCGACTCCTTTCTTTTCAATCCAATCGAATCCACCCCTCGCCTCGAGTTCCAACACCCAAAGCTCTAGTTTTAGGCGCTTCGGACCTTCGATGATGTCCGGCTCCGACCCTCAAGGCCGGTGGATGCCTTCCTCCGTTACGGAAGAAGACGTGTGAAAGCTGAGAGATGCCAGGTATCTAACCAGCGAAATCTCGCATAGGCTGCCTGCTCAAGGGCAGGCCATTCCCACTCCCCAGCCCGGTGAGAGCGTGGTGTTCACATCTCACTTCCTTCGGGGGCTAGGCTTCCCGATTGATCCCTTCGTGAGGGGGCTTATGTTTTATTACGGGTTGGAATTCCACGACTTAGCTCCGGAGTCCATCCTCCAAATCTCATCATTCATTGTCGTGTGTGAGGCCTTCCTCCATATTACTCCTCACTTCGGATTGTGGCTTAGAACCTTCAAGGTGGAACCGAAGATGATCGAGGGGCGGCACGCTGAGTGCGGAGGAGCTATCATAAGCAAGATGGTCGACGCTCCATGGCCTGAGGGCTCTTTCCAAGAGGAGTTCGGCTTGTGGCAATGGGACTGGTTTTACATCACAGCCCCCAGGGGCACCACATGGGTGGCGCCACCTGCTTTTCGCTCGGGTCCCCCACCACGGCGAGCGTCATGGGTCAATGAAGGGCTTATCTGGGGGTCGTCCAAAGACGTGCCCCTACTGCAGGACCGCATTCGAGATCTCCTAGAAAGAGATATTAACTTGACCGTAGTGGCGCAAGTTATGTTGATTCACCGCATGCTACCCTGCAAACGTCGCCCTCTCCGCCTGTGGGAATTTAATCCGGAGGGACCGCGAGTCCTCCAACATTTTATGGGCGCGACACCCGTGGAGATGTACAAATTGTTCTTCGGATCACAAGCAAGGTGTCCGGACTTGTCTGAGGACGCATGTTTGAGCTGGAATCACCCGAATGCTCAGGTAAGTAGCCCCGTATTTGGACACGCCATCCACATTTTCATCATAAAATTACCTTTTAACAGAGCTATCTTTTGAACAGGAGTGGATAGCAAAGGCAAAGCTTATCAGGTGTCCAGCCCCCCTGCCCGAGACCGTGCCGGATCCCGTGTTAACCAGGATGCTGGAGATTATGCTCTCGGCGGAGGGCGAAGAGGGGAACCAGGGAGCTACCGCCTCCGTGAAGGAGGCTGTCAGGAAGGGAGGAATCGAGAATTCCCCCGACCTGGGAAAGAAAAGGACTGCCTCTGAAGACCCGGAGGGGATGGCCTCGAAACGGGGGAAGAAATCTTCGCCAGAGGATCCGGCGCCGGAGAATGCCCCGGCCGCATTGCGCCCTCAAGGGGATCAGCTCTCCTCCGAGCCGTAAGTAAAGTGAGGGGTTCCAAAATGAGTGGCATCCCTGTTTTATTTCTGAGGAAGATAACCAAAATATTACTTTGCAGTTCGGATCTCAACCCTTCTTAGCAGAGCTCATCTTCAGGGGATCTTCGTCCGAAGATGATGGAGAGCGAACCTCCTCCCCTAGCTGCACCGTCTTACAAGGCAGGCGACCCCGAGGTGTCGTCCCGGAGGGTTTTTCCAAGTCCGGACCCTGAAAAAGGTCGTCAGGCTAGTCCGGCATCCTCTGGTGCGCGGTCGGAGGGGCTAAGGGATCTGCTCGGGCGAGCGTCCATCTCAGAAGAACACCGTATGTTGATGAACACGGTGATAGGAAGGATTTCATCCGCGGAAAGCAGATTGTACAAGGCCGCCAGGAGTTTACTGACAGGCTTTGAGGTACGTGAAAAAGTGTACCTTTTGGTAGAGCCGCATATATAAAATGCGCCCTGTATAAATAGTAGCCCCTGAGACTCTGTGTGTCGTCAAAAGTGACGGCACGCAGAGGATCATAACCCCAGGTGTAATATGTCACCTTTTTATGAAGGTGGCGAGCCGTTCGGTGGCTAGCCGGACTGATGAACCTGCCGAGCTAAAGCGGCAACTTGACGTGGCAGATGCCGACATCGTGCTTGTAAATAAGCGGCTAGACGAGGCACAAGGTATGCTCCACAGACATCTGATAAGAGGAGTTCGATGCTCGTGCTTTATAAGATATGTGCTTAATGTAGATGGTGCTGCTGCCGTGGAGAATATTCGGGCGGAACTTGCCCGAGCCAAGGAGCAAGCTAGGAAAAGTGATGCGGCTGCCGTTAAGGCGGCTGAAGAGCTAAAAGCCGAATAGGCTGCTCACTGCCAGAGCAAGAAAGTAATAGCCGAGATGGCTATAAATTTGAAGGATGCTACCGACCGCTGTAAATTTCTCGAACAAGAAGAGAGGGCGGCTCTGAAGGACCTTGAGAAGATCACTGCCGAAACCAAGGATACTCGCTCTGCAATGAGAGCTATGAAGGAGGAGCTACGTCAGGCCGGAGATATCACGGCTGGAAAGCCCTATATGCTGCGGATGAAGTTCAGGGATCCTAAGTATGCTCCGTTAGACCGGCAGTGGAGTGCGGAAAACACTTATCTGGATTTGGCAGCGAGTGCGGCAAACGCAACCGAACACTTCCGAGGTCGAGGTTACCATGAGTTGGAAGAACTTTTTTGGTCGCAGTTCCACAATCCAGAACGCCCACTTTCGGTATCCGACCGTTTGGCCGCCTGGGCGGAGCTGAACAGGTTATCCGGACTCGCCATGAGGTATGTTGTGAGTCGTTTGTGGCCGGAAGAGCCAGAGCCGAAGATTTATTTTAGCTTGGTGTAGTAGTTCCTTGGTTCGGTGCCGCATGTTGATGCAATGAAGAGGTCGGCGTGCATAGAGGGTGCATAAATGGCTCTTGCCCGTGTCGATACATACTGGGCGGATATGAAGGCCAGTGTTGTTGCATCCCAGGATTCGGACGAAAGCCGAGTACCTGCCAAGCACTACTTTGAGGAAGTTCTTCCGGGAGCTCGTTTAATAGAAGCACAGTTCTTGAAGGATGTTGTGTTCAAATAGCACGTGCTATTGTAAAAGGAATAATTTGATAGAATATAAAGCTTTTTATACTTGTGCTTGCAAGAATTATAATACCTCCTGTGCGGCCGTTAATGTATATGTGTATATAACCTGAAAGATGGTAGTCGTTGGCTTCAGCCCCCACGCATATAATGCGGGGGTGTTCACAAAAAGGCGCCTTTTCACACTTAATCCAACGTCTTGGTCCTACAAAGGAGGTGATAGCGCAGCGAACTAGGCAACCGGACTATAATGCTTTATCACTTTCACTTAGCCATAGGAGTTTGACAGTGGGGCTACTTAATAGCCCCTAGGGGCACCGTGCTCGCCCGAATTCGGGGCGCGTGTGTGCCTGACCGGGAAGCGGCCCTTCGTTAATGCGGAGGAATCCTAAAGATCCCTAGAGTCATCGAGTGGTTGACCAGTCTCTTGCTATATCATGACAGTCAGTTTTCGGCTTTCTCTACTGAGGTGCTCGCCTGGCCGAACCGGGGCACAATCGCAGTAGTTCTCCTGGTGCCGCCTTAGCCGATAGAGCGGAACGTAAGGGAGCAAAACACAGGAGCCGGGCAAACCCAACATTTGACCAAAGACATGATTCGGAGCTGATGCATATAAGGCCAAACTCACGACGCCGAACACTCCCTAAGGTATTCGGTCTTTATGAAGACGGGCTGAACCAAAGCCCTTGGTAAAAAAGCCCCTTGTGTCCAGGTACGCGCAAGATTCTGACGTGGCCACATGCCAAGACGCCAGCCTCCTCCTCGGTTAGCGAAAACCGGGGGATGTCGTCAACAAGAGACAGTAAAAAAGGTTTACGCAGGGTCTTAATCTGAAAAGAATCCTTAAAACGGGTCCCTACTGCACGTCTGCGCCTGTGTCTCCATTGTGCCGTATCCTGGACGGGCGTAGCACGGTGTTCGTCTGCGAAAGAGAGGAACTTAGTAAAAAAATAAGCGTGCGAGAAATCTATATTAAAATAAACAAAATATAGTACAGAGACATGAGCAAAATTGAGTTGTATTGTCTCCTGGCGTAAACACGCGGAGCCCCTTGTACAGGGTTATGCGGCTATTAAGCCTTTGTATGTTTACGCCGGACTCATCGAGCCGTGTCCGGGATAGTAGGGCTGGATTAGTGTGCGGCTGTCCAGGCGGCCGCACCATTACCCGTGCTTTGGGGATCAATTGATATTTCCCTTTAATAAGATGATGCCTCGTGGACCGGGCATTTTAAGTGTAAGGGATGCATAATGCGGTATTGCGTTAAAGCGGGCAAAAGCTTCACGTCCCAGTAGCGCTTGATAGCGACTTATGAATGGGGCGATGTGGAAGGTTAGTGTAAGGGCATATTTATCCCCAAGATGTTTTGGTGATTGATGACAATGCTTGTGCGGACTAATCGTGTGCGTTAAGTTTTTTCAGAGATTCATCCTTTGGCACGAGACGATTATCTCCCCTCGGTGTTTTATTCAAGACGGTGTAGCTCCTTCGTTTCGTTGTTGGTGGACTAGTTTCGTAGGAGTCACCGTACTATCAAGAGGGGATCCGCTTTGGTAAGTCTAGGGTGGAATCAACACGTACACATCCATATCACACCCATCGTTTTCCTTCCGCTTCATTGGAGCTGCCCTTTTCCCCAAGTATGCTTTGTCCTGCCCCAGCGGTAGTACCGCGGTCCACAGCGGTAGTACCGTCGAAGCACCCCAGCGGTAGTACCGCTCCCAAGTGGTAGTACCGCTCTCCGAGCAGTAGTACCGCTTGTGGTCTTTGGCCGTAGTACCGCAGTACTTCCGGGCTACTGCAGCCTCGATTCGAGAACGAAGTTTTTCGTGTCGGGTTTTGCGGTACTAAGTGCGGTAGTAGTGGCGGTAGTACCGCTCCAAGCGGTAGTACCGCGCCTACCCCCACGGTAGTACCGCCCTGGGGTCAGAACCCTGTCTGCGCGGCAGTACCGCTGGGTAAGAGCGGTAGTACCGCCCTAAGCGGTAGTACCACCCTCCCCAAGCGGTAGTACCGCTCTGTGCGGGGCTGCTCAGTGGGATAACGGTTGGATTGGTTCCCCCACTATATAAAGGTGTCTTCTTCCCCAAAGTTGACCTACCTCTTTCCCCCAAAGCTCCATTGTTGCTCCAAGCTCCATTTTCGCCCGATCTCTCTCCCTAGCCAATCAAATGGTTGAGAAGGCCCACATCTACACTTCCACCAAGAGAAATTTGATTCCCCCACTTATCCCTAGAGGATCTTGTTACTCTTGGGTGTTGAGCACCCTAGACGGTTGAGGTCACCTCGAAGCCATACTCCTTTGTGGTGAAGCTTCGTGGTGTTGCTGGGAGCCTCCAAGTGTTGTGGAGATAGCCCCAATCTTGTTTGTAAAGGTACGGTCGCCGCCTTCAAGGGCACCAATAGTGGAATCACGGCATCTCGCATTGTGTGAGGGCGTGAGGAGATTACGGTGGCCCTAGTGGCTTCTTGGGGAGCATTGTACCTCCACACCGCTCTAACGGAGACATACTTCCCCTTAAAAGGAAGGAACTTCGGTAACACATCCTCGTCTCCACCAGCTCCACTCTTGGTTATCTTGTGCCTTTACTTTTGCTAGCCTACTTGTGTTGTATCTATTGCTTGCTAGTGTGCTAGTTGTCTTTGCATCATATAGGTTGTCCACGTAGTTGCACATCTAGACAACCTATTTCGTTGTAAGGTTTAAATTGTTAAAGAAAAGTCTAAAAATTGTTAGTTGCCTATTCACCCCCCCATCTAGTCAACCATATCGATCCTTTCAATTGGTATTAGAGCCTCGTCTCTTTATTAAGGACTTTGCCGTCCGAAGAGTATGGTTGACACCCATGACGGTGCGGAGGAGCACTCCGGTGTGAAACACATCTCGTCTTCGGCCGAAGGGGGAACCTCGGTCTCACGTGAGGAATTCAATGTGGCTTTAGACACATTGAAAACCTCCATGACGACCGAGGTTAAAAGCATGTTTTCTGAATTCCTAGACGGACTTAAACTATCTACCTCGCCGATGAAAGTGGGTGATCCCACTAACAAGGTGACGGATGCTACCTCCGACAAGGGGGAAGCTAACAATGAAAAGAGTCCTTCTACTAGTGGTAGAAATGGCACCGACATCTTTGCTAATGTGGAACCCCCAGTGTATAGAGAACCGATCCCCTCTACTCACTTGAATCATGCCGGTCCTCCTCCTAAATATGTGAAAAATGAAGATTTTGATTCTTGGGTTTATCGCTTCAAGCGTCATTTAAAACATGTGAATACTAACCTTTGGAGAACCATTGAAGATTCTTGGGTTTATCGCTTCAAGCGTCATTTAAAACATGTGAATACTAACCTTTGGAGAATCATTGAAGAAGGTTTCTATCCTCATGACCCAAGCAACTTCACCCCTCGAGAAGAAGTGGACAATCAATTCAATGAGAGTGCTCTCTTCATCATCCAAGATGCAATTCTTCCCGAAGATCTCCCTCATCTTCGACCTCATGTCATGGCTAAAGAAGCATGGAAATGTATTGAGTCTCTCTATCGAGGAAGTGCTAGCATCCAACGCTCCAACTATAAAGTGGTGCAAGATGAAGCCGATGAGTTTGCAATGAAAGAGGATGAAGAACCTCGTGAGCTCTTTCGAAGAGTGACCAAACTCGCGGTCGCACTCCGAGATCATGGGAGCAAGGACACGGATGACAATTGGATCAAGCGCAAATTCCTCAAGGCAATGATGCCCTACAACAAGGCCATGTCCTATGTCATTCGTCAAAGACCGGACTTCCACTCCATGACCTCAGGTGAAGTGTTGGATGAGTTTGTTGCAATGAGCATATTGGACAAGACCGCCGACAATGCGGTGCTCCGTTCTCAAAGGGCAAAGAAGCCCAATCTTGCCTTGAAGGCCAAGGTTAGTGTGGAAGAAGAAGAAGAAGAGGAAGATGAGGAGAGCAACCCCGAAGACACGAAGTATGATTATCATGAGCACATGGCTCTTGCCTTAAGACAATTTTGGAGTAAGAAGAATACAAGACCCAACTTCAACAAGAACAACTCAAGTGGCCTCAAGGGCAAGCAACGAGTTAGAACTTGTTTCAACTGTGGCAATGTGAGCCATTTCGTTGCGGATTGTCCTTACGAGAAGCGGGAAAACAATGGTGGCAAGTTCATCCGAAAAGACAAAGCCAAGTCCTTCCCCAACAAGAACAACTTCACCAAGAAGACTCCTACTCGCGGGTTGGTGGTTCAAGAAGAATACCGTGAGGATGACGATGATGATGAAGATAGTGAAACAATGGCCATGGCATCCGTTGCCATTGTCACAACTCCCCGGGTGTCTCTCTTCGGTTCACCTAACGAGAACATCACCGCCAAGTGCCTCATGGCTAAGGCCACCAACAAGGTAACCCCAAACATCAAAACCACCATTATTCCTAACCCTCCTTCAACGGATGACTTTGATAATGGTAAGGGGTCTAATGAGGAGGTTAATGAATTTGAGTCCTTCATGAGTAAGCTCAAGGGAAAATCCAAGAAGCACTTCGTTGCTCTCTTGGGACAACTTGGTGAAGCCAATGACATGATAGAGGCTCACGAAGAAACCATCTCTAAGATGGAAGGTCATAGTCGCGACTATGCGGATGAGATATCAGATCTATCCAATGATCTTGAGAAAGAGCATGGGCACCGTTTGGCTCTTGAGGAGTCACACAACGATGACCATGCCAAATTAAAGAAAGATCTTGATCATGCTCTTGTTGTGTCTCGTGTTCTAACTTCCAAGAAGGCTAAACTTGGGGTTTATCATGCTAGACTCAAGGAGGAGTTTGATGTACTTGAGAAGGCCCATAAGGTCTTGAAAGGTGCTCATGCAAACCTCAAGGAGTCTCATGCTCAACTCCAAGTTAAGCTTACCAAGGAAAAGGCCACATTTCCTCACATGGTCTTAATTGATAATGCAAATGCTACTAACCCATGTTGTGAGCATGTGCATCTTGTGGAGGAGAATGCCAAGTTGAAGGAACAACTCGAGAAAGGTCTTGTGTCATGCATACAAGGCGAGAAGAACCTAAATGACCTTTTGAGCAATCAAAAGGAAGTTGTGGGCAAGGAGGGAGTTGGGTTCACGCCCAAGTCCAAGAACAAGAATAAGAACAAGGAGAATAATAACAAGACCAATCGACCTCCCCCGCTCAAGCAAACATTTGTGAAGGAGGGAGAGGGTGCTCCTAAGGAGAAGAATAACAATGCGAAGAGTGCTGATGCCAAAGAGCGCAAAGCCATCTCTCCTAACAAAGCCGACGACTTTAACCCCTCTTATGTGTTGTGCCGTGCTAGTGATGGGCATGTTTATGCTAAATTTGTTGGTTCTTATTATGAGTACATTGAATGGTCTATTTGGGTTCCTAAGACCCTTGTTACTAACATCAAAGGACCCATTACTCAATGGGTACCTAAAACCAAGCATTTATATCTTGTAGGTGTTTGCTTCCGGTGGGGGATCATGGTTGCTCGATAGTGGAGCAACAAATCATATGACTGGGAGCAAGGACTTGGTGGTGGACGTACACAAGATCCCATCTATGCCCACTAATGTCGAATGGGGTGATGCCTCACATTCTAAGGTATTGGGTCTTGGCAAGGTTGTCATTTCTCATGATCTAACGATCGAGAAAGTCATGCTTGTTGAGTCCCTTGCGTTCAATTTACTTTCCGTTCGTCAACTCGTACTCATGGGCTTTGCCACCTTCTTTGATATTGATACTGTGACCCTCTTGTGGAGCAAGACTCTTAAAGTAGCCTTTGTTGGGCATGTCGGGAACGGTCTCTATGTGATTAACTTTTCGGAGCAACCCACTAAGACCACGACATGCCTAATGGCTAAAGTTGATGTGGGATGGCTTTGGAATCGCCGTTTAGCCCACGTCAATATGAGATATTTGCAAAGCCTTCTCAAGGGGGACCATGTTCATGGACTAACGAATGTTAGTTTTGCCAAAGATCGTGTTTGCAGTGCTTGTATCGAAGGAAAGCTTCATGAGACGGCTCACCCTCCCACGACTATCATCTACTCGAAGAGACCCTTGGAGCTCCTGCACATGGACCTCTTCGGGCCTCCATCCTTTGATAGTCTTGGGGGTAGAAAGTATTCCTTGGTGATTGTGGATGATTATTCAAGATACACTTGGGTATACTTCTTCAAGAGGAAGAGTGAGACTCAACAAACCATCATCGACTTTGCAAATGAAGCTCAACGTCAACATAACGCAAAGATCCTGACAATAAGGAGTGACAACGGCACCGAGTTCAAGAACTACACCTTGGATGAGTTTCTTAGTGACGAGGGGATCAAGCATCAATATTCTGCACCATATACCCCTCAACAAAATGGTGTTGCAGAGAGGAAGAATCGGACGTTGATGGATGCGGCAAGGACCATGATGGCGGAGTTCAAGTCTCCATACAACTTCTGGGCCGAAGCCATCAACACAGCTTGTCATGCATCCAATCGACTCTATCTCCGCAAAAGCTTGAACAAGACTCCGTATGAGATACTCACCGGGAACAAGCCCAATCTCAAGTACTTCTGGGTGTTCGGGTGTAAGTGTTTCATTCTCAAGAAAGGTGTTTGTTTGTCTAAATTCGAGTCTAGAGCTCATGATGGCATATTTGTTGGTTATGCTACAAACTCTCATGCTTACTGTGTTCTCAACAAGTCCAACGGACTCATTGAGGAGACGTGTAACATGGAGTTTGACGAAAATAACGGCTCCCAAGTGGAGCAAAGTGGTACTTGTGATGTAGGTGATGAAATTCCTCCCCAAGCCATAAGAAGAATGGGTATTGGTTATATTCTACCCATTGAGGAACCCCTTGTGGCCGAAGGAGAAGGACAATGCTCCACTCCAGTGGAGCCTTCACCTACTCAAGACCCACACGCTTCCGAAGAACAAAGTGTAGGCCCTCAACCTCGGGAACAAGACCAAGGGAAAGATCAATCTCAAGATGGTGGTGAACCTCTACATGATGCCCAAGGTCAAGTTCTCCCCTTCGAGCAAGTTCAAGATCATGAGCAAGATCAAGATCAAGAACAAGCTCATGATGACGCTCAAGATGATCAAGTGAACCCTCCTCCTTCCACATCCGAGGAGGAATTAGAGTGTCGTGCAGCGAAGATTGCTTCCAAACTCACCACCAAAGGTCATCTCATGGAGAATTTGGTTGGAAGCCTAAGAAAGGGGGTAAGCACTCGTAGACAATTAGCAAACTATTGTGAACATCACGCGTTTGTCTCTTGTGTTGAACCCCATAAGGTCTATGAGGCGCTCGAAGACTCGGATTGGCTCAATGCCATGCATGAAGAACTCAACAACTTCGAGTACAAGAAGGTGTGGAAATTGGTGCCAAGGCCTTCGGGGGACCATAACATCATTGGAACCAAGTGGATCTTCAAGAACAAGCAAGATGCTCATGGGAACATCATTCGCAACAAGGCAAGATTGGTAGCACAAGGCTACTCCCAAGTCGAGGGTATCGACTACGGTGAAACCTTTGCTCCCGTTGCTCGCCTTGAATCCATTCGTTTGTTGATTGCTTATGCTTCCCATCACAACTTTAAGTTGCAACAAATGGATGTGAAAAGTGCTTTTCTTAATGGTCCCATTAATGAGTTGGTTTATGTCAAGCAACTCACCGGGTTCGAGGATCCTTACTTCCCGGATCATGTGTATCAACTCGATAAGGCACTCTATGGCCTTAAACAAGCCCCACGTGCGTGGTATGACCACCTTACCGAGTTGTTACAAGATCGTGGATTTGAAGTTGGGCTAATCGATCCCACTCTTTTTACTAAGAAGGTCAAAGGGGAGTTGTTTGTGTGCCAACTATAGTTGATGACATTATCTTTGGTTCTCCTAACAAAGCTTTCAATGAAGAATTTGCCGCTCTCATGACCTCTAAGTTCAAGATGTCTTCGATGGGAGAGTTGAAGTTCTTCCTTGGTTTTGACATCAAACAAAGAAGAGAAGGAACCTTCATCAACCAAGCCAAATACACTCAAGACATGCTAAAAAGATTCAATCTAAGTGATGTCAAGCCGGCTTCTACTCCAATGCCCACCAAGTGCCAACTTGACATTGATCCCAATTGTAAAGCGGTGGATCAAAAGGTATTTCGCTCCATTGTAGGTTCCTTGCTTACCTTTGTGCATCTAGACCGGATATCATGTTGAGTGTGGGGATGTGTGCACGGTTTCAAGCTGCACCAAAGGAAAGTCACTATGTGGCGGTCAAGCGAATCTTTAGATATTTGGCTCATACCCCAAACTTTGGCCTATGGAACCCAAGAGGGGCAAACTTCAAGCTTGAAGGATTTACGGATTCCGATTGGGCGGGAGACAAAGTGGATAGGAAGTCCACTTCCGGAGGGTGCCAGTTTCTTGGGTGCTCTTTGGTGAGTTGGTCTTCCAAAAAGCAAAGTTGTGTATCTCTCTCGTCTACCGAAGAGGAATATGTGGCGGCCGGTAGTTGTTGTGCACAACTTTTATGGATGAGGCAAACTTTAAAGGAATGCGGTGTCATTTGTTACAAAGTGCCTCTTTGGTGTGACAACGAAAGTGCCATCAAGATTTCTCTCAACCCGGTGCAACACTTCAAGACGAAGCATATTGAGATTCGGTATCATTTCATCCGGGATCACATTAGGTGAGGGGAGATCGAGCTCAAGTATGTCAACACTCATGATAACCTTGCAGATATTTTCACGAAGCCTTTGGATGAAGCAAGATTTCGCGAGATAAGGCATGAGCTAAATATCATTGATTCGAGCAATGTGACTTGAACCCTTGCACACCCCACCTCACTCAACTTGTTTTCTAGCTTAGATGTAGGCATGGACATAGGGGGGGTGTTGTTCTCTCAATGAACTCTCCCTCCCCCCATTATGCATATCGATCAACTCTTTCACATTAGCCATTTTTGATGGGACTTGTGCTTCAAAGATGAGTTTTGGTCATGGGCCCAAGGATAATTCTTCGCGGTGCCATACCAATTGACTCAAACATAGGTGGCTCCGGCCACCGCCCTCTCTTGAGAGAGGCTAGAGCTCACTCTGTTTCGTGTGGTTGTTTTTGTTTGAGTGGTTTCTGGTCCGTTGTTTGTGTGTGTGTTGCCTTGTTGGTCTTCTCTTTCTCTTGGCCTCGCTTTCCGTCTTTTTGGAGTTTTAGCCGTTTGTCTAGAAGCCGTGTGGTTGCTGAGCGGTACTACCGTTGCTGGCGAGCGGTACTACCGCCCTCCAGCGTGGTACTACCGCTGTGAGGCGCGGGTAGGGGGTTATATCAGGGGCAGGGGGAGTTTCTTCTCCCCCATACCCATTCACTCGCCCCCTCGCTCTGTTCCTCTCTCTTCAGCAACCGACGCGCCGCGGGAGGGCTCCGGCGGATCTCCCTCTCCGGGGCGCTCCTCTCCATTTCCCTCGGTGGAGTCGATCCCCACCTTGTCCTCTTGCCATGGATGCCGGTATTGCCCCCGTTCCCTGTTTCCTTTTGTCTAGATTTCAAATCTAGCTTCTTAGGGGCAATAGCAGTTGCATCTCTAGATTTTTGGCCAGATCTAGGCTTGAGTAGGATGGAGAATGCTTCTAGACTGTTTGGATTAGTGTTTGGTTGGAGTATTTTTGAATTTGGTAGGACGGTAGTACCGGATCTGACCACGGCAGTAGGAAACTGTTGTTTCCCCATCTCGAGCGGTACTACCGCTCTCTCCAGAGCGGTACTACCGCTTGGAGCGGTACTACCGCCCTCTACCAGTTTCCACCATACTCCTACCTCTCAGTGATCCTTTTTGCTTGTGTTTTGTGGCTTATGCTCGTTCATTCTGGTTGTCTGCGTGTTCTTGTGTGTGGTTCCAGGTGATGAGGTTCCTGAGCATCAGGCTCGTCGTGTCAACCCCGGTCGTGCCACGTCCAAGCGCTACCGCACCACCGAGCCTGCCGGAGGTTCTTCAAGTGCTCCACCTCCACCTCAACTCCAGAAGAAGCCTGGGGTCAAGCCAAAGCCAGGCAAAACCGTGCCACAAATGCCGCCCAAGGAGTTCTGGGCAAGGCGCCGCCGCAACCCGTATGAGGAAGACCAATATCCCACTTTGGTCAACCGTCCGTTCTGGAACAGGTTCCAGTTTGCCATCTTCTTTGATGTTCTCAAAGCCAAGAAGAACCTCTATGTCAACATGCACTCCATCGACACCAACCATATGGAGAAAGATCCTGAATACTTTGGTGAAGCTCTTCAGATGTGCACTCAACTGAACATTCTTGGGATCATGCAATTCAACAAGGATTATGATGCTGATATTGTGGCCTAATTCTATGCCACAGTTCACCTTGGGACTGATGAGGACAGGACACTGACTTGGATGACTAATGGCAAGTTGCTTTCAGTCAAGTGGAAAGCTTTCATGGAGTTGATTGGGGTGCAAGATCTAGGTCTTGAGTCTTGTGTCGGCTTTCGCCCCCACCGCCGCACCAACGCCACTCACAAGCAAGCTCTGTGGCCCTACTGCACTTTGAGGATCAACCCTGAGATGAAGAAGGAAACCTATGAGATGCCTGCCTATCTGGATATCCTTCACCGTATCTTCAGAGAGACTCTTTTCCCTCGTATCGGGAATCTGGACCAGGATCACTCCTATCTCATGGACATGCTTCTCTTCTGCCAGCGTGAGAAGGGACAGAACACCGGAGAGTCCCTCGATATCTCTCATGTTATGTGGTCTGAGCTGTTATCTGCTATCTCCGAGCGCAAGTGCCCGATTTATGGTCCGTTCATCATGCTGCTCATTGAGAAGGCCTGGCATCGTATCTATCCCCAGGTGTTACTGGAGACTCGAGAGTTGGTCTCTCACGACGTCAAGCGTCTGAGGAAGAAGGATAACTGGGGCACTCAGGCCCCTAAGACTGGAGTTCCTTCGTACGCTACTGCCATGGAGACCGAGGAGGAGACTGGGGCTGAGGATGATGATGATGACTACGTGCCTTCTGAGGCAGAGCCCTCTTGGGCAAAGAAGCTCAAGATGAAGAAGTTGTTCTGCATGGAGTCTCATGGTCAGTACATGACTCATGTGGCTGAGAAGAAGGCCCGAGGTCGCCACAAGGAGCTCATGCGTCAGTTGGGTGCTACAGTTATCAGTGGATCTGAGGACCAGCTTACCGAGGAGGAGGAGTGGATTCAGCAGCACTGCCCGTGGACCGATTCTGATGCCGAGCACTTCCAGACTGACGATGGTGGTGTAGATGATCCCGCTGAGCTCTGATGTGTGTGTCCCTTGTTTGCTCTCACCTGGAGCCGTAGCAACACTCCCTCTCCTTTTTGGTGTCTCAAT
Organism: Triticum aestivum; assembly: GCF_018294505.1. NCBI lineage: Eukaryota > Viridiplantae > Streptophyta > Magnoliopsida > Poales > Poaceae > Triticum > Triticum aestivum. Next base: position 98,797,773 of record NC_057798.1, on the reverse strand, counting down.
GCCAAAGGGGGAGAGAGTTTAGGGATTTGTGCTTTGTGTCTTCCGTCTTTTGTGTTTGTGTTTTCTTCGCATTTGCTTTGTTTGGTTTGTGTCAGTGAGACCTAAGTTCGAGTCATATGGTGTGAGACATATGCTACCTTTTCTTTCCAGTATCATTATCTATGTCACTATCTAGCTTATGAGTTGCATGCTTATCCTGTTAAGTTAGCTTATGAGTTGCATGTTTATCCTGTTAAGTTATCTTTGCAACTCTCATTTACCCCACTTAGGTGGTTGGTTTGTAAAATGTAGGGGGAGTGTTGATCCTAGTATGTGTGCTGTGCAGTCCAAAGCACTTATCTAGATAGCACACAACTAGGGGGAGCTCATCTACATTTTAGGACGTTGGGGTTTTTGCGCTTGTTCTATATTCTCTCATATAGTGCAAATCCCGTATTGTCATCAATCCACCAAAAAGGGGGAGATTGTAAGGGCATATTTATCCCCAAGATGTTTTGGTGATTGATGACAATGCTTGTGCGGACTAATCGTGTGCGTTAAGTTCTTTCAGAGATTCATCCTTTGGCACGAGATGATTATCTCCCCTCGGTGTTTTATTCAAGACGGTGTAGCTCCTTCGTTTCGTTGTTGGTGGACTAGTTTTGTAGGAGTCACCGTACTATCAAGAGCGGATCCGCTTTGGTAAGGCTAGGGTGGAATCAACACGTACACATTCATATCACACCCGTCGTTTTCCTTCTGCTTCATTGGAGCTGCCCTTTCTCCCCAAGTATGCTTTGTCCTGCCCCAGCGGTAGTACCGCGGTCCACAGCGGTAGTACCGCCGAAGCACCCCAGCGGTAGTACCGCTCCCAGAGCGGTAGTACCACTCCCAAGCGGTAGTACCGCTCTCCGAGCGGTAGTACCACTTGTGGTCTTCGGCCGTAGTACCGTAGTACTTCCGGGCTACTGTCGCCTCGATTCGAGAGCGAAGTTTTTCGTGTCGGGTTTTGCGGTACTAAGTGCGGTAGTAGTGGCGGTAGTACCGCTCCAAGCGGTAGTACCGCCCTGGGGTCAGAACCCTGTCTGCGCGGCAGTACCGCTGGGTAAGAGCGGTAGTACCGCCCTAAGCGGTAGTACTGCCCTCCCCAAGCGGTAGTACCGCTTTGTGCGGGGCTACTCAGTGGGATAACGGTTGGATTGGTTCCCCCACTATATAAAGGTGTCTTCTTCCCCAAAGTTGACCTACCTCTTTCCCCCAAAGCTCCATTGTTGCTCCAAGCTCCATTTTCGCCCGATCCCTCTCCCTAGCCAATCAAACTTGTTGATTTGCTCGGGATTGGTTGAGAAGGCCCACATCTACACTTCCACCAAGAGAAATTTGATTCCCCCCACTTATCCCTAGCGGATCTTGTTACTCTTGGGTGTTGAGCACCCTAGACGGTTGAGGTCACCTCGAAGCCATACTCCATTGTGGTGAAGCTTCGTGGTGTTGTTGGGAGCCTCCAAGTGTTGTGGAGATAGCCCCAATCTTGTTTGTAAAGGTTCGGTCGCCGCCTTCAAGGGCACCAATAGTGGAATCACGGCATCTCGCATTGTGTGAGGGCGTGAGGAGATTACGGTGGCCCTAGTGGCTTCTTGGGGAGCATTGTGCCTCCACACCGCTCTAATGGAGACGTACTTCCCCTTAAAAGGAAGGAACTTCGGTAACACATCCTCGTCTCCACTGGCTCCACTCTTGGTTATCTTATGCCTTTACTTTTGCTAGCCTACTTGTGTTGTATCTATTGCTTGCTAGTGTGCTAGTTGTCTTTGCATCATATAGGTTGTCCACGTAGTTGCACATCTAGAAAACCTATTTCATTGCAAGGTTTAAATTGTTAAAGAAAAGTCTAAAAATTGTTAGTTGCCTATTCACCCCCCTCTAGTCAACCATATCGATCCTTTCAGTTAGATTTTCACTTCAGAAGTTGTCGGGTGAGCCGAACGTGACTTCTAACGAAAGGGAACCCATACTCTGGGTATCTGGACCCGGCGTGACTCCTTGAAAGGAAGTGTTGCCATGGCGAATTATTGTTGGGTTTACCCCCAGTTTGCGGATTGTGTCATGATATAACAGGTTTAGGTCACTGCCGCCGTCCATAAGGACTTATGTAAATTGGAATCCGTTAATAATCGGATCCAGGACCAAGGCAGTCCAGTCTACGTTCCAGACCCCTCTGGAGTAATCCTGATGATTGAAAGTGATTGGTTGTAACAACCATTGGCGGCGCTCCTTTGGGACGGGCCGTATGGCGCGTAGCACCATTCTGTTTTTCCCTTTTGTCATCTGAAGTGAATTTACTGTTTTGACTTCTTGTGGGAACTTCTTTTGTTCTCCGGTGTTCTGCTTGTGGGGTGCGTCATCATCCTCGCTTGGTGTGTCGAGCCCCTTGTGATCGGCGTTGAGTTTGCCGGACTGCTTGAAGACCCAACAATCTCTGTGGGTATGGTTTGCAGGTCTCCCGGGGTTACTGTGGATTTGACATATTTTGTCCAGGATTTTGTTGAGGTTAGATAGATCGTCCCTATCATCTTTGGGGGGCGGCTTTTTCTGAGTTTGCCTAGAGCTTTTGAATCCGGCGTTGACTGCTGTGCTCATCGGGCTGTTATCCTTGATCCGGCGCTATTCTTTGTTACGGCGTGGTTTCCGTTTCCATCTCTAAGTTCGGATGTACTCGGGTCACTGGTGCTGCTTCTTGCCAACCAGCTATCCTCTCCTGTGCAAAAGCGGGTCATGAGGCTTGTTAATGCGGCCATTGTTCTTGGCTTTTCTTGGCCGAGGTGTCTGGCAAGCCATTCGTCTCAGACGCTATGTTTGAAAGCTGCTAGGGCCTCGGCATCCAGACAGTCGACTATTTGTTCTAGAGTTTCTGGGCTGACTCTCCGGGCTGCTGAGTTATATGACTCAGATCATCTGCATCCGGAGGTCGGACATAGGTCCCTTGAAAATTTGCCCGGAAAGCATCCTCGAGCGCTTCCCAACTTCCCATGGTGTTTTCAGGAAGGCTTTTAAGCCAATGCCGGGCTGGCCCTTTGAGCTTAAGGGGTAAGTATTTTATGGCGTGAAGGTCATCTCCTCTGGCCATGTGTATGTGGAGGATATAATCCTCGATCCAGACTCCAGGGTCTCTTGTTCTGTTGTATGCTTCTATGTTAACGGGCTTGAATCCCTCTGGAAATTCATGATCCAGTACCGCATCGGTAAAACATAGGGGATGTGCGGCGCCCCTGTATGTAGGTGTGCCGCGATGTTCAGATATTTTTTGCATTGCATTGCTCGCTGGAGCTTGCTTTCTTGGCCCATAGATGGATCTGATTGGACCAGTTTTTTGATGCGAATCCTTGGGCGGATCGCGTGCCGTATTGAGTGCGGCACCCTTTGTCGCTTGAGATCGATCGTGGGGTTGTCTATCCGACCTGGTGGCTTCCTTGTTTTTTGACTGTGGGGGCTCTAAGGCCTCTTCATCAAATTCCGGTAGTAATTTCCGCTTCGGATAGCTCTTTGTGTGATGACTGTTGCCGTACTTGTGTGCGGTATTGAGTACTTTGCTCCATCTGATTCTGAGTGCATCTTCTGCTGTTTTGAGCTTCCGCTTCTGCTTTTTCAAGCTACGTGCAGTGGCAACGAGCCTTTGGTGGAGGTTCTGGTGTTCCAGCAACTTGTCCGGTGTGAGGTCGTCCAGACTATTATCTTTCCCGGGGACGGATTGTTCGGTTTGTCCACCCTGTTTGGATGGTTGCTTGATGGCATGTTCGTCTTCCGTTGATTCTCCCTGCTCTATGGTTGGGTCTTTGTCGAGGTGGGGCTTGGTGCGGCGCTTACGCCGCCGCTTTGATTGTTTTTCGAGGGAGCGATCCCTGGTTGCGCCCTTTTGATCCTCGTCGTTGTTTCTTTTAGGTGTGTCCACCATGCATACATCGTATGATGGGGTGGCTTTCCAGTGCCCTATAGGTGCTGGTTCTTGGTCGTCTCCTTCATCGGCGTCCATACCGTTGATGTCTTCGGAGTCGAAGTCGAGCATGTCGGTTAAATCGTCGATAGTGGCTACAAAGTGGGTGGTGGGTGGGATTGAATTTCTTCGTCGTCCGCATACCAACCGTACTGACCATAGTCCGGTCAGGGCTCTCCTGACAAAGAGAGAGACTTTAGTGAATCTAGGATATCGCCAAAGGGCGAGTGCTGAAAGACGTCCGCGGCGGTGAACTCCATGATCGGAGCCCAATCGGGTTCGATCGGAAGGGGTGCGGAAGATTCGGAGTCCGGAACGGAGTCCGACACCTTGGAGTCACGGGCCTTGCAAAGGACTAGGCTGGTATTCGACTCTATTGCCGTAGAGATTGCGGCTCCTGGGGCGGCGTCCAATCGTCCATCCCCGACTGGCGTAGTCGGCTCCGAGCTAACGGTCGGAGCGGGCACCTGAGCGGCGCTCTGGGCGCTGTCCGGCGGCAGAGCTAGATCATGCCCATCGTGACAGTGCGGCACGCTCGGCCGTGGCTCGAATCCGTCGAAGATCAAGTCCCCGCGGATGTTGGCCGTGTAGTTTAAGCTCCCAAACCTGACCTGATGGCCAGGGGCGTAGCTTTCGATCTGCTCCAGATGGCCAAGCAAATTGGCCCGTAGTGCGAAGCCGCCGAATACGAAGATCTGTCCGGGGAGGAAAGTCTCACCCTGGACCGCGTCGTGGTTGATGATCGAAGAAGCCATCGGGCCTAAAGGTGACGACACAGAGGAACTCCCAATGAAAGCACAAATGTCGGTGTCAAAACTGGCGGATCTCGGGTAGGGGGTCCCGAACTGTGCGTCTAGGCGGATGGTAACAGGAGACAAGGGACATGATGTTTTTACCCAGGTTCGGGCCCTCTCGATGGAGGTAAAACCCTACTCCTGCTTGATTAATATTGATGATATGGGTAGTACAAGAGTTGATCTACTACGAGATCAGAGAGGCTAAACCCTAGAAGCTAGCCTATGGTATGATTGTTGTTCGTCCTATGGACTAAAACTCTCCGGTTTATATAGACACTGGAGAGGGCTAGGGTTACATAGAGTCGGTTACAATGGGAGGAGATCTTCATATCGTATCGCCAAGCTTGCCTTCCACGCCAAGGAAAGTCCCATCCGGACACGGGACGAAGTCTTCAATCTTGTATCTTCATAGTTCGGGAGTCCGACCAAAGGTCATAGTCCGGCCATCCGGACACCCCCTAATCCAGGACTCCCTCAGGGGGAGAGAGAAAAAAAGGATGAGGTGGCAATTAACTCAGAACACCAGAGTCGTGAAGGAAATATGCCCTAGAGGCAATAATAAAGTTGTTATTTATATTTCCTTATGTCATGATAAATGTTTATTATGCATGCTAGAATTGTATTAACCGGAAACTTAGTACATGTGTGAATACATAGATAAACAGAGTGTCACTAGTATACCTCTACTTGACTAGCTCGTTGAATCAAAGATGGTTATGTTTCCTAGCCATAGACATGAGTTGTCATTTGATTAACGGGATCACATCATTAGAGAATGATGTGATTGACTTTGACCCATTCCGTTAGCTTAGCATTTGATCGTTTAGTATATTGCTATTGCTTTCTTCATGACATATACATGTTCCTATGACTATGAGATTATGCAACTCCCGAATACCGGAGGAACACTTTGTGTGCTACCAAACGTCACAACTTAACTGGGTGATTATAAAGGTGCTCTACAGGTGTCTCCGATGGTACTTGTTGAGTTGGCATAGATCGAGATTAGGATTTGTCACTCCGATTGTCGGAGAGGTATCTCTGGGCCCTCTCGGTAACGCACATCACTATAAGCCTTGCAAGCAATGTGACTAATGAGTTAGTTGCGGGATGATGCATTACAGAACGAGTAAAGAGACTTGCCGGTAACAAGATTGAACTAGGTATTGAGATACCGACGATCGAATCTCGGGCAAGTAACATACAGATGACAAAGGGAACAACGTATGTTGTTATGCGGTTTGACCGATAAAGATCTTCGTAGAATATGTGGGAGCCAATATGAACATCCAGGTTCCGCTATTGGTTATTGACCGGAGACGTGTCTTGGTCATGTCTACATAGTTCTCGAACCCATAGGGTCCGCACGCTTAACGATCAGTATTATGAGTTTAGGTGTTTTGATGTATCGAAGGTAGTTCGGAGTCCCAGATATGATCACGGACATGACGAGGAGTCTCGAAATGGTCGAGACATAAAGATTGATATATTGGACGGCTATATTCAGACGCGGAAGTGTTCCGGGTGATTTCGGAGAAAACCGGAGTGCCAGAGGGTTATCGGAACCCCCCCTTCCCCCCACCCCCGAGAGGGACTAATGGGCCTTGGTGGGCCCTAGTGGAGAGAGAGAGGGGCCGATCAGGGCAGGCCGCGCGCCCCCTCCCATTGAGTCTGAATAGGACAAGGAAGGGGGGGGGACGCTGTCGTGGTTCTAAGTCTGACAGTATGTAGGGGGGTACTAAAGAGAGGCAAGATCCTAGCTATGGAGTAGTTGTGCACACAAGTGTTTTACGAGTTCAGGCCCTTCTCGGAAGAAGTAACATCCCTACGTCTCGGAGCCCGAAGGCGGTCGACTGGATTATATGTGTGAGAGTTACAGGGGTGTGAACCCTTCTGCCAGTGGAGGGGGGTGGCTTATATAGAGGATGCCAAGACCCCAGCCAGCTCACGTAGCGGAGGGTTAAAGTACATTAAGGTCTGGCGTTACTGGTAACGCCTTACATAAAGTGTCATCATGACCATAAAGACTACTTAATTACAGACCGTTTGGATACAGAGTAGATCTTGAACTCCTGGTGGTCGAGTGAGTCTTCATGGTCGAGTGTCTTCAGGTTCGTCGAGTGTCTTCTAGTCCGTCGAGTGGAGTCCCTCTTGGTCGACTGGAAGACAACTTCTTCTAAAAGATGTCCTCGGGGAGGGTACCTTGGATAGGTCCATGACCCTACCCTAGGTACATGACTTCATCATTAGCCCCCGAATGGATCGAGGTTTGATTGAGGAAGGAGTTGGCAATCTTTCCGACCTGCCTTCTGGTGTTGTAAAGGTGTTTTGCTCTGGATCAATGACTTTCAAGTGAGGATGTCAACTTTCTTTCAGTCGCCTTGATCCATTCTTTATATCTGTCGAGTGAACTTCATGAACTTGGAAATTTCCGAGCAACGGATCGCAGGAGATCTTCCGTCTGACAAGTTGTCCTACAGTTAGCGGATTTAATGGGATCTGAATTTTGGGAAGCGCGCAAAGTGCGGAAGGTCGCGGTACTCGGATGGGATAAGGCAGAGACGCCTCGATTCCCGTGCCGCCTTTTTCACCATGTATCAGTCGCGCGACTGTTTCAGGATTTGACAGGATTGCCTAGGCCTACCTGTCAGCCACTCGGAAGCGACTCCATATAAGGAACCGGGCGGAGGTTTTTGAACAGTGCCTCCTCATTTTCCCCTCCCTCGTCTCCAGATTCATCCACTACGCTCGCCAACTGCTCAGCGCCGCTGCTCCGTTCCAGCCTCGTTGGCGACAATGGTGAAGGAGAGGACGGCGACTTTTTAGCGGGCGAAGAAGGCAACGGCGCAGGCGAAGGGGAGAGCGACCAGTCAGGGTGGATCCTCGTCGCTGTCCCGCCTGCCACAAGGTTGGATCCAAGGGGATTGGATCCGTCTAACCATCACCGAGAAGGATCTCGACGACCTGGCCAACGAGGGGCTGATCGAGCACGGAGCAGCGAGGCTTCCGGGGACGGAGTGGCAGCCGCAGCCTCAGGAGGGTGAGTGTGTCCTCTTAGCGACTCATGTCGATCGTGGGGTTTCTTTGCCGCCGCATCTCTTCTTTCGGGGGTTTCTGAACTTCTTCGGGGCTCAGCTCCATCACTTCACACCCAATTCTATTGCCTATCTCGCCGCTTTCGTGTCTCTGTGCGAAAACTTCTTGGGTTGTCGGCCGCATTGGGGCCTTTTCAAACACATATTCACTTGCCGCTCTCAGACGGTCAAAAAGGCCAATCCGAATGACGAGAGAACCCAAGTAATCCAGATGTGTGGGGGTCTTGGGCTCCAGATGAGGAGTAAGAGTGCCTTTCCAGCTATGACCCTTCCCGAGTCGGTTAGAGGGTGGCAGTCGACCTGGTTCTACTGCCAAGACCGGTCGACACCAGGGCAGTCGACTGGGCTCCCTCCCTTCACCATGAGTCGAGTGAACAAGCCATCTTCTCTGAAAGTAATTCCGGAGGAGAAGGCTCGGGTTAAAATGCTGATGGAGCGGGTAGTCCAGCTCATTCGCGATGGTGTGACTGGCATGGATCTTCTAGAGGTTTTCCTTCGACGGCGTATCCAGCCACTCCAGTACCGGGGTCACCCGATGTGGTTGTACTCTGGTACTGAAGACACCACTCGGGTCCACCCAGAAGAAGTCGACGATGTCACACTAGAGAGGTGGATGACTGCCATCATGGGGAACAAGGACAACCCTCGTGGAGCCAGGAGGATCCCGCCACTTGATCAATCTTATGAGGCAGACAAGGTATGACCACTTATCTCCGATTGTAATCATGCTTCGTCCATTTTGTTTTGATATAGATCAGTCGATTGACTTTTGTCTTGTTTGTTGTCTTTCAGGCCACCACTGAGTTGTATTCGATGCCCAATGGGGCGCAAGCATAGACCGAGGAGGAGGAAGGAAGTGGAGGTGAAAGTCAAGAGGAGTGGGAGTCGGACGGCGACGAGGATGATGAAGATGAAGGCTCCGATGAGGAGGAGGAGGAGGAAGTTGTGCCTCCCGTTCTGAAAGAAGGTCCAAGCTCGCCCACGACCCTGCGGTCGAACGCGGCAAGGGAGTCGTGCCTGCTGGGCAATCGAGGAAACACCCTCGGACGACTTCATCGGCGCCGACTAAGAAGGCGTCGAAGCAACCCCGAGCGGCCCCGACAAAGCCGGCGAAGGCCCTACCAAAGATGAGGATGGAGATCCCGACTGTTTCTGGGTAATAGCATAACTCATGTTTTTCCTTTTAACATGGATATATTCTTTGTCGACTCGATCGATGACCGACTGATTTTTGAAATCGCAGTGCTGCTACTTCTGAAACTTCAGCCAGGCATGAGGATCAAGAAATGGAAGATGCTTCTACTTCTCATCCTGGTATGATCTACGCAGTTTCGCTTTCGGTTGATTGGATCTTTATTTTTGACTTTGAACTTCTTCTGCAGCTCCACCTAGCATTATCATCGATCTCCCTGACGATGACGATGAAGCGCCACTGAGGCCGAGGAGGAGCAGGAAGGCGACTGTTGGCAAGACTGCTCAGGTTGTGTCAGCACCTGAACCACTGATTCCGGAGGGGAGCAATGTTGCTCGGGCTACCGTGTCCTTTGCGGAGCCGTTGATGGTTGCTCGCCCTTCGTCGTCAAGTGCCGATCCACCTTCTCTCTTCTCCACGTACCACGTCCCGGAGGACCAAGCGAGCGCTGCCAAAGAAGCCATTCGTCAAGCAGGGATCATGATGGAGCAGGTGAAGGCGATCCGAACCGCCAGCCAAGCAGCTTATGACGCGAGTTCAGCTCTTCAGAGTAATGTCCAGGTTAGTTGAACACCGACTGGAAATCTTGATGTTTGTCATGCACCCACTGGGTGTGTCGATTGGAAAGGCAGGATTAGTGGGGGCACGCTGAGTGCACCCACTGGGTGTAGTCCCCAAGACTACGGTGGACTGCTGGCAGTCGACTGTAGTCTGTGTGTCTTGAAATTTCCCATTTTTACTTGTTTCACTCGAACTGGTCGAGTGGAATCATGGAACCGGTGGGGGCACGCTGAGTGCACCCACTGGGTGTAGTCCCCAAGACCGTGGTCGACTGCTGGCAGTCGGCTATGGTCTGAATAATTCTTCGTGTTTTTTTGAGCCTAACTGCTGACAGTTAGTTGCTTTCGATCAACTGATCGATCCGAGCCGGTAGAACCAGTGGGGGCACGCTGAGTGCACCCACTGGGTGTAGTCCCTGAGACTATAGTTGAATATTTTTGATTCGGCTGTAGTCTTAGGAACACTACGATTTTTCTCTTAGTCACTCGGAAGTGCTCTATCTTTGATGTATGCCGACTGATTTTTCGCAGAAATCTTGCGACCTTGTTTCTCGTTATACCGAGTTGGAGAACAAGCATATCCAGCTTGAACTTGATCTGAAGCTTGTCCAGGAGAACTTTATGAAGTCAAAGGAAGAGGCAAAAGGTATGCTTGGTGAGGATCTTGACGACTATCCTTATTTTTGTCCGTTCTTGAGTCTGATCTCACTGTCGTTTTGCAGATAAACTGAAGGATGCTCTGAAGAAGAAGGACCTAGATCTTGCCGAGGCGCAGAAAGCGGCTTCGGACAAGATGAAGCTTGCCGAAGAGAAGTTGGCTTCGATAAGCAAACTTGAAGAGGAGAATGCCACTCTGAAAGCTGCTCTCGATGCAGCCAACAAGGAGGTCACCCAACAGAATCGTGAGAAGATAACCCTGAGTGACAAAGTTGGCGAACTGGCGGGAAAGAAGAATGACTTGGAGGTTTATCTGGGAGGACTCGCCAAGAAGCTATTCCTCATGCTCGAAGGTAACCTCTTATATCCGACTGGTAATTACTGACTTGCTGTAGGAACATTAGCTTATCCTTGAATCGTGTCCACGGAATTCTGCCAAAACTTTGAAGAAGAGACTAGTCGAGTGGTGACTGGCTTGGACCCCATCAACTCTCCAGTGAAAGATGAAGCCGCTATGAACGTCCTCTGCCTCAAGTCTCGCGTTGCTGCAGTGGTCGACTACCTTGCAAGACTGAAGGCTGCAACGTCGCGCATCGATACATCACTCTGGCCAGAAGAAACACTTCAGAACGACCTCGAGTCTCTGATGACTCGACTGAACGAAGTTCCAAGACGAGTGCAAGAATGGAAGAAGTCTTCTGCCAGGTGTGGTGCCAACGTTGCTCTGTCCTTAGTCCGCATCCACTGCAAGGAAGCGAGAGAAGACAAGCTGGTGTCTCTCAAGGTGGCCAATACCAGGAAGCATGACTTCCGTTCTTTCATGGAGACCTTCATTGCTGCTGCCACTCGGATCGCAGACGGGATCGATTTGGATGAGTTTGTTGCACCTTCCAGCCCTCCGCAGGAGGGGTAAAAAACTTCTATGTTTGATGCTTTGAATTTGCCTCGGAATGCCGAGTGATTTTTGTAACCGATAAACCTTAACAGGCTTGATGCCTGAGCACTTCTGGATCCGTAGGACGTTATCCGAACTTGGTTTGTCGTTGAAATATGTTTGTTTCTGCTTTCGAACAACCATCTTTCTTGGGTTGGAATATATACTAGTGTCTGTGATGCTCTTTTGCAGGTAGGGACGAAGCACAAATTGCAATCGACTTGTACTCGTCATGTTTAGGCGAGTGCTGGGCTACAGCTAAGCCTCCGAGTGGGAGATTTGTTCTCCACTCGATAGGATTTTCGAAACTTAGGCGAGCACTGGGCTGCAGCTAAGCCCCCGAGTGGGAGTTTGCTCCTCACTCGATAGGATTTTAGAAACTTAGGCGAGCATTGGGCTGCAGCTAAGCCCCCGAGTGGGAGGTTTGCTCTCCACTCGGTAGGATTTTAGAAACTTAGGCGAGCACTGGGCTGCAGCTAAGCCCCCGAGTGGGAGGTTTGCTCTCCACACGGTAGGATTTTAGAAACTTAGGCGAGCACTGGGCTGCAGCTAAGCCCCCGAGTGGGAGGTTTGCTCTCCACTCGGTAGGATTTTAGAAACTTAGGCGAGCACTGGGCTGCAGCTAAGCCCCCGAGTGGGAGGTTTGCTCTCCACTTGGTAGGATTTTAGAAACTTAGGCGAGCACTGGGCTGCAGCTAAGCCCCCGAGTGGGAGGTTTGCTCTCCACTCGGTAGGATTTTAGAAACTTAGGCGAGCACTGGGCTGCAGCTAAGCCCCCGAGTGGGAGGTTTGCTCTCCACTCGGTAGGATTTTCGTGGCGTAGCTTTGGAGGAGAAGGTAGCAGTCGGCATGCGCTTCGTCCTCCTTGCGGAACGCACGTTGTATTTGTGGCGTTGCTCGGAAGGAGGAGGCAGGGGTCGACCGGTGCCTCGTCCTCCTTGCGGAGCGCACGTTGTCTTTTATACTTAGGCGAACACTAGGTTGCAGCTAAGCCTCCGAGTGGAAGGCTGGCTTACCACTCGGTAGGGTTTTGTTTTAACTTAGGCCCTGTTTGGTTTATAAGTCTTAGGACTTTTTTTAGTCCCAACTTATAAGTCCCAAGTCCCTAAAAAGTCCCTACCTGTTTGGTTTCTGGGACTTATAAGTCCCTATAAGACCATATTACAACTATAAGTCCCTATAAGTCCCTCCTTGAGAGTCTTATTTCATAAGTCCCAAACGACCACTTTAAGTCCCTATAAGTCCCTTCTGTTTGGTTTAGATGGGACTTATAGGGACTTTTTTAAGTCCCTAAGCCAATAAGTCCCTGGAAACAAACACCCTCTTAGGCGAGTACTTGGACTGCAGCTAAGCCTCCGAGTGGAAGGCTGGCTTACCACTCGGTAGGATTTTGTTTAACTTAGGCGAAACGGATTCGCAGCTAAGCCTCCGAGTGGAAGGCTGACTTACCACTCAGTAGGATTTTGTTTAACTTAGGCGAGTACTTGGACTGCAGCTAAGCCTCCGAGTGGAAGGCTGGCTTACCACTCGGTAGGATTTTGTTTAAACTTAGGCGAAATGGATTCGCAGCTAAGCCTCCGAGTGGAAGGCTAGCTTACCACTCGGTAGGATTTTTTTACAAACTTAGGCGAAACGGGTTCGCAGCTAAGCCACCCACTGGGGGACTGATTTATGAGAACAAAAGCAATAACAATCACTGAGAAAATTATGAAACTCTTGTCTTTGATGAATACACTATAGAAGTACTTTTATTACAACTCATCCGAGTGAAAACTTAAGTATAAAAGGGGCGGAGCAGATCCGCATTCCAAGCTCGTGGCTCGTCGATCTGGCGGTCGATGTTGTAAAGATGGTATGCTCCGTTGTGGAGAACTTTGGTAACAATGAAGGGGCCTTCCCAAGTAGGGGCGAGTTTGTGCGGCTTCTGTTGGTCGACTCGGAGGACCAAGTCTCCTTCTTGGAAGGCTCGGCTCTTCACGTTTCTGGCGTAGAATCGACGCAAGTCTTGCTGATAGATGGTCGATCGGATCATGGCCATCTCTCTTTCCTATTCTAGGAGTTCGACTGCATCCTGCCGGGCTAGTTCTGCTTCGGCTTTAGAGTAGAGCTCGACTCGCGGCGCATTATGAAGCAGGTCGCTCGGCAGAACTGCTTCAGCTCCGTAGACCAGAAAGAACGGAGTCCTCCCGGTCGACCGATTTGGAGTAGTCCTCAATCCCCAAAGAACTGATGGAAGTTCGTCGACCCACGCGCCTGCTGCGTGCTTAAGGTCGCGCATCAACCAAGGTTCCAGTCCTTTGAGAATGAGGCCGTTTGCTCTTTCTGCTTGTCCATTCGACTGAGGGTGGGCGACTGAAGCGTAGTCGACTCGAGTGCCTTGGGAAGTGCAGAAAGCTTTGAATTGATCAGAGTCGAAGTTTGACCCATTATCAGTGATGATACTATGCGGAACTCCATATCTGAATATTAATTCTCGGATGAAGCTGATGGCAGTGCCTGCATCAAGATTTTTAATGGGCTTGGCCTCGATCCACTTGGTGAACTTGTCGACTGCCACCAGTACATGGGTGAAGCCGCTCCTGCCAGTTCTCAGCGGTCCAACCATATCTAAACCCCAAACAGCGAAAGGCCAGACGATCGGGATGGTCTTCAAGGCTGAGGAGGGCTTGTGTGAAATGTTGGAGTAGAACTGACATCCTTCACACTTGTCGACTATCTCTTTCGCCATTTCATTTGCTCTGGGCTAGTAAAAACCCGCTCGGTATGCTTTAGCCACGATGGTCCGAGAGGACGCATGATGGCCATAGGTTGCCGAGTGGATGTCGTTGAGAATCATTCGACCTTCTTCCGGTGTTATGCATTTCTGGCTGACTCCAGTCGTACTTTCCCTGTACAACTGTCCCCTCATGACAGTAAAGGCTTTGGATCGGCGGACGATCTCCCGAGCCTCTTCTTCATTCTCTGGGAGCTCTTTCCTCAGAATATAGGCAATATAGGGCACTGTCCAGTCGGGAGTGATGACCAGAACTTCTATGATTAAGTCGACCACAGCTGGGACCTCGACTTCAGTCGGATCTATGGCGCTTTTTGGTTGCGGGGCTTCCTCAGTGAAAGGATCTTCTTGAACCGACGGCGTGTGAACATGCTCCAAAAACACGCCACTCGGAATGGCTTCTCTTTTGGAACCTATCTTCGCCAAGTCATCGGCTGCTTGATTTTTCAGTCGGGGACGTGATGGAGCTCTAATCCCTCAAATTTCTTCTCCAGCTTTCTGACTGCATTGCAGTAACCAGTCATGACTGGGCTTCTGATGTCCCACTCCTTCATCACTAGGTTGACCACCAAATCTGAGTCACCGTAGACCATGAGGCGACGGACGCCGAGTGAAATGGCCATACGCAACCCGTACAAGAGTGCTTCGTATTCTGCTTCATTGTTGGAGGAATCAAAGTGAATTTGGAGTACATATCTGAGCTTATCTCCTCGGGGGGAAACCAACACTACCCCGGCACCGGAACCATTCAGCATTTTGGAGCCATCGAAGAACATAGTCCAGTGCTCCGAGTGAACTTGAGTCGGTAACTGATGTTCAGTCCACTCGGCGAGGAAATCTGCTATTGCTTGGGACTTGATAGCTTTCTTTGCCTCAAATCTGATATCTAGGGGAAGGAGTTCAATCGCCCATTTTGCCACTCGGCTAGTTGCGTCTCTGTTGTGCAGAATCTCTGATAAGGGGGCGTCGCTGACGACTGTGATGATATGGTTAGAGAAGTAGTGAGCAACTTTCTTCGTGGTCATATAACTCCCATATACAAGCTTCTGATAATGAGGGTATCGTTGCTTGGATGGGGTCAGGACTTCAGAAATGTAATATACTGGGCGCTGAACTTTAAAGGCTTTCCCTTCTTCTTCCCGCTCGACCGTAAGTACAGTACTGACGACTTGTCCTGTGGCTGCAATGTAAAGCAGCAAAGGCTCTTTGCTGATCGGGGCAGCAAGCACCGGCTGGGTGGAAAGCAGGGTTTTTAGCTCTGCAAACGCTGCGTCAGCTTCAGGAGTCCATTCGAACTTGTCTGGCTTCTTCATCAGTCGGTAAAGAGGCAATGCCTTCTCACCGAGATGAGAGATGAATCGACTTAAAGTGGCCAAGCAACCAGTAAGCTTCTGAACATCGTGCACATGCACAGGTCGTTTCATTCGGAGTATAGTGCCTACTTTCTCTGGGTTTGCATCGATTCCTCGTTCAGAAACGAGAAAACCGAATAACTTTCCACCAGGAACTCCGAATGTGCACTTGGATGGGTTAAGCTTGATATCGTACCTCCTGAGGTTGGCAAATGTTTCAACGAGGTCAGTCAGCAGGTCGGAACCTTTCCATGACTTGACCACAATGTCATCCATGTACGCTTCCACATTCCGACTGATTTGAGTGAGCAAACACTTCTGAATCATCCTCATGAACGTGGCCCGGCATTCTTGAGGCCGAATGGCATGGTGACATAACAGAAGCACCCAAATGGGGTGATGAAAGTTGTTTTGATCTCATCGGGTCCAAACAAACGGATCTGATGGTACCCGGAATAAGCGTCCAAGAAAGACAGTCGCTCACATCCCGCAGTCGAGTCGACTATTTGGTCGATGCGGGGAAGAGGAAAATGATCTTTCGGGCATGCCCGATTGATATGCTTAAAATCGATGTACATGCGAAGCGAATTGTCCTTTTTGGGGACCATGACGACATTGGCGAGCCACTGGAGTGGTAAATCTCTCGGATAAACTCTGCGGCTAGGAGCCGAGCCACTTCTTCGCCAATAGCCTTCCTTTTCTGGACGGCGGACCATCGCAGATGTTCCTTCACAGGTTGGCCTTTGAATCGACTCGCAGACGATGCTCAGCCAGTCCCCTGGGTACACCCGGCATGTCAGAAGGTTTCGATGCAAAGATGTCCCAGTTCTCACGGAGGAACTGGATGAGCGCTTCTTCCTATTTGGGGTCGAGTGTTGTGGAGATATGAGTTGGAGCAGCGTTGGGGTCGGTCGGGTGGATGTGAACCGGTTTTGTCTCACCAGACGACTGGAACGCTGATTCTGTAGCAGGTTTTTTGGCTCGCAACAAATCACTCGGGTCGGCATTCCTCTGGTGTTCCTGCCACTCTTCTGCCACCATCTGAGCATCGGCGATCTTTGAGCCTTTCTGGAAGCACTCTTCTGCCTTCTTCCGGTTACCAATGACAGTGATCACGCCTTTAGGGCCAGGCATCTTTAGTTTGAGGTACACGTAACATGGTCGGGCCATAAAACGTGCATAAGCTGGCCTGCCCAAAATAGCATGGTAGGCACTCTGGAAATCCACAACCTCAAATGTCAGCTTCTCTTTGCGGAAATTCTTTGAATCACCAAAAACCACATCAAGAGCAATCTGGCCGAGTGACGCGGCCTTCTTGCCAGGGATGACTCCATAGAAACTCATGTTGCTTGTGCTCAGTCTGGACATCGGAATGCCCATCCCTTTCAGCGTCTCAGCGTACAGTATATTCAAACTGCTGCCGCCATCCATCAACACTTTGGTCAGTCGAGTGCCCTCAACGACTGTGTCGACCACCAACGCTTGCCTCCCAGGGGTGGCTATGTGCATCGGGTGATCAGATTGGTCGAATGTAATGGCAGTTTGAGACCACTTCAGATAATTGGGTGTTGACGGAGCAGCCATATTCACTTCTCAGTTTATAACTTTCAGTCGGTTTTTGCTCTCCACGTCAGTTCACCAGTGGATATTCCTCGTCACTGTGCTCCTTGTCCTCAACCTTGTCCGACTCTTTTTCTTTGTCCTTGGACTGCTTCCCTTGGAACTGCTGTATCAGGAGACGACACTGTCGAGTGCTATGCTTAGGGTAAATGAAGTTACCCTCTTCATCTTTCTTGGTGTGGATGTGACATGGCAAATCCATCACGTCATTTCCTTCTTTATCTTTTACTTTCTTGGGGTTCCAATGCCCCTTGGGCTTCCCTTTGAACTTTCCTTGATTCAGGGCCAAGGCTTCTCCAGGAGCAGCTGGCTCGGCTTTACGCTTTTGCTTCCGACTAGAATTTCCGCCTCCGGTGTCCTGGGCGACTGACTTGTGCTTGCCGCTCCGGAGCCGATCCTCTTCCTCACCATTGGCATATTTGGTGGCTATTTCCATCATTCGACTCAGAGACATGTCTCCGGTTCGACCGAATTTCAGGCTTAGCTCTCTGTATTTTACACCCTCCTTGAAGGCGCAAACTGCCTGGTGATCAGATACATTCTCTACCGTGTGATGCAGTGTGATCCATCTCTGGATGTAATCCCTCAGAGTCTCATTCGACTTCTGCACACAAAATTGCAGCTCTGTCAGTCCTGTTGGTCGCTTGCACGTTCCTTCGAACATCCTGACAAACACTCGGGAGAGGTCACCGTTGAACTTGCTGACTCTAGTCGCCAACCTGAAGTTGGGAGGAATCACCACGACTCTGATGGCTCTGTTGAAACACTCTGGTCCGGAGACATGCACTCGGCTGCTGGTGGGTACATCTCTGTCATTACCCTCTCTGTGGGCTCTGTTCCGGTCGACCAAACCTTGAACGATGATGGATCTCGCATTGAAGCCTGGTTCCCTGGGGTCGACTGGAATCCTTCGCCCGCCACTGTGCTGGCGTCTATCATCCTGCTGTCGAGGCACATATGATCCACCCCTTGGGGAAGGAGTGGGCACTCGACGTCGATCGTTGCGATCGAAAAGGTGATCATACTGCTCATAGTTCCTGTACTGATTGTGCTGGTCACCACGCCCTTCACGCCTCGGGGGCGATCTGGGGCTATGAGCCGACTGGACCGTATTCGCCGCCACGGATCTGCTGTGAATCCTATTCCGTGACTGCGATACAGCTGAATTCTGATCTCCTGCTGCCCGGAGCAAATCCCTGATCTGCATCAAGCCTCTGCCAGCCTCTGACTGGGAAGGCTGAATCGACTCTGCTATACTGGCTGCAGCTGCTAAATTCTGAGTCGGAGTTTGATATACCTGAGTTGGAGGTTTAAAGAGTTGGCGTCGACTGGAGTCTGGAATCCGTTGCCGCGCGCGCTCGTCGAGTGCCCGCTGAAGGTTTTCCAGTCGAGTGCGCTCAGCCAGGTTGGCCAAGCGCGCGTCCTCTAAGGCGCGAGCCTCAGGGGTTTCTCCAACGATCGGAGTGTGAAGCGCATCCATGTTCCGGCGGCGAAGCTCTTCCCTCTGCTGCGAATTGAGGGGCTCGGGGAGGTATTCCTCATGGTCGTGCGACGGATCGCCTCCGCCGTTGCCTCCCTCGGCGCCAGGAAAGCCGGGGCGAACGTGCGGTCCATTGACCATCAGGACCTCCGCCGCTAGATCACTGCTGCCGCACTCGGATGCAGTCTCTGCGGAGCCAGTCGAACAGGCCGTAGAGAGATTCGTCGAGCTCGATTGCCGCGACTTGGGCGATGGTCGACTGGCGAGCCACCGCGTGTCTCACCCACCGCTGAAGCCTCGACCGACCGGAGCGCTTACGACGGTGGGAAGCGGGGAGGGAGGATGACACGAAAACCGGCCGATACTGGGTCGACGGTTGCCACAGAAGGACGCCGCGGACGCATGCTCGAAAGTGCGTAGCTCCGCGGACCGGGAGCGTATCCACGTCGAGCGGAGCCTCCTGCAGCCAGGCAGAGTCGTCGGCGACGAATGTGAGCGCGCCGAGACGGATCTCGCGGCCCTCAACCAAAACTCCACCTGAAACCATGATGATGGGAATCGGAAAGATTGCAACTTCTCCAATAAGTCGCTAAGACACCTTCCCCACGGTCGGCGCCAACTGTCGTGGTTCTAAGTCTGACAGTAATGTAGGGGGTACGAGCGTCTTCTAGTCCGTCGAGTGGAGTCCCTCTTGGTCGACTGGAAGACGGCTTCTTCTAAAAGATGTCCTCGGGGAGGGTACCTTGAACAGGTCCATGACCCTACCCTAGGTACATGACTTCATCAGACGCCCCCCTTGCCCTTGCCTTCCCCCTCTCCCACTCTTTCCTTCCCCCTCCTAGTGGGACTAGGAAAGGGGAGTCCTACTCCCACTAGGAGGAGGACTCCTCCTGCTGGTGCGCCCTCAAGGGCCGGCCGGCCTCCCCCCTTGCTCCTTTATATAAGGGGGCAGGGGGCACCCTAGAACACACAAGTTGATTGTTTCCAGCCGTGTGCGGTGCCCCCCTCCATCATAATCCACCTCGGTCATATCATCGTAGTGCTTAGGCGAAGCCCTGCGCCGGTAGCTTCATCATCACCATCATCACGCCGTCGTGCTGACGAAGATCTCCCTCGAAGCTCTACTGGATCATGAGTTCGTGGGACGTCACCGAGCTGAACGTGTGCAGATCACGGAGGTGCCGTACGTTCGGTACTAGGATCGGTCGATCGTGAAGATGTACGACTACATCAACCACGTTGTCATAACGCTTCCGCTTACGGTCTACGAGGGTACGTGGACAACACTCTCCCCTCTCGTCGCTATGCATCATCATGATCTTGCGTGTGCGTAGGAAATTTTTCAAATTACTATGTTCCCCAATAAGTCAAACCATGCCATGTCATCATTGAAACCACCCAAAGCGGTAACAGGGACTAAAGTTATCCGGTTTAAAAAATTGAGGGACAAAGTTTTGCTGATTTTAAAGTTGATGAACTATTTCTATACTTTTGAGAAAGTCGAGGAACAAAAAATATACCTTTTCTAATGTCCAGCCCAATTTAGCATCCGATCAGCATGTAGCTTGGCATCAGGGTGCATAGTGGTGGGCACTAGTTCCAAAAGCCAAATAACATACACGAACTATTTCACGCAGCGACATCTGCTGGGACGATCCTTACACGACGGCTAATCAAACATCGTAAATGCGTTCATTTGGCTACACGTTTTGGAGGCCTCTAGTGCCGGGGAGCCGACCCACAGTTACACATATGTACGTTAACACTGGGATCCATCAGCACACCACATGTTTGGGTTCTACTCCTGCATCTTTTCTTATGAAACATAATCTGCATTCTTCATCTCAAATCCCAAATGCAAGTCATCGACGAAAGCAGATTAACGGTAAAAGTCGGCTGAAAACGGATGCATGCGACCATGTCGGCTGAAACCGACCTTTATATCTACAGCTACCGAGTAGAATATGATCAGCTCACATACTAATTTCAATTCGCTTCGCTCTTTTTTGTCGCTAGATCTAGCACTGTGATTCTAGTTGAACTTTGAGTTGACTGAATTCTTTCCGCATGTATTCGAATTTCTTGACATTCGATCGCAAATTGGCATGGCTATATCATTTCTCTTCCATCATTTTTTTGTATGGTGAGCTTTTGTATGTCTGGTTATATCATTTCCTTTCTAAAACATATAATTTGTCTAGAGATAAATTTTGGGTTATGTTTATATTTGGTCGCATTAGCTATTCCCCAGTAGATTGAAATAAAAAAAACTGATTTGCCAATTCTCATCTAGATGAAAACTATCAGAGTCTCATCTAAACTCCACTTATTTTATGCAGAGATTTGTGCGGATTTTTTATTTTCTCCTTTGTCAGTTTGATCATTTTTTTTTTGCACTCCACACTACTACACTTACACGCTAGCCTAGGGCCAGCGATAGCACGTTCATTAGTATTTTTCTTTTTTTTTAATTTTGATTTTGCTAACCACGTGTCCCACGAGGTTCATTAGTATTTTTCATACTTCTTCCATGCTGCACACAACTTCATTAACACGCCCGTCCAGTCACATGCGACAACTGTTACACGTCCGTACACCCACACGCCTATATTTGAGTATTTAACCAAAAACTACCACAATTCATGAAAACGTGCCCAGAAACTACCATTTTATAAATTTGTGCCAAAAACTATCACTTTTTGTCTAATCTTTGACTAAAAACTACCATATCGCGAAAGTGCTCGATTCGCCTCTTATAAACGCCTTTCTGACAGGTGGGACCCACACGTCATCACCAACCTTCTTCTTCCTCCCTCCTCTCTCTCTCTTTGGCATTTCAACAAACACCTCTTGTGCATGGAACAGAAGCAGGGGAGCTCCTAGGCGCCACTCCCCTGAGCTCGCTCGCATGCCACAGCCGGGTAACACCACCACCGGGCACCATGGCCGCCTTCTTCACTCCCCGGCGTTGGCTGGGGACTGGAGATGGCAACGGTGTCAGCGCGGCGGGCGGCGTCGTGGCGGTGGAGGTGAGGCAGGGGCAGGCACGCGGGCCACGCGTCGCTGCCGCGCTCGCCGGCACTGGACCGAGGGCGGCATGCTCCACGACGTGCCCGTCGGCGGCGGCCGCAAGAACAGGCGCAACGGCGGTGGCAAGGGCGGCGCCAAGGCCCCCTCCCCCGTCACCACGGAGGTGTCTACTGCAGCTACCCAGGGCAGCGGTGCAGACGTGCTGGCCGGCGCCGTTGACGGGTTCATCCCGGCCAACTTCCTGAGGCAGATGTTGTCCCAGTCGGGGAGCTTCATGGCTGTCGGGCGGGGCGGCGGCTACGGCATCGACCTCAGCGCATGGCAGCAAATGACCGGTGTCTACTGCCGCGCCGCCGCCAGGATAGGCTGCTGCTAGGACGGCGCCGGAGCCGAGGTCTTCCGCTCGGAGGAGGAGGAGGTCTTGGGCACGGCAGCAGCGGCGGGCACGGCGGCAGCGACGGGCGCTGCGAGCGACGGGCACGGCGAGCGGCGGCGCGGTGCGCGGCGGAACGGGCGAGCAGCAACGGGTACAAACATCGTTGACTAATGATGCCATCACTTACATGTGAGCCAGGCCTGTCATAAGTGCGTTTAAAATGGACGAATGCGCCGATTTACAGACACGGTAGTTTTTAGTCAAAGATTAGGCGAATAGTGGTAGTTTTTGGCACAAATTTATAATGTGGTAGTTTCTGAGCACATTCATGAATTGTGGTAGTTTTTTGTTAAATACTCCCTATATTTGCATGTCCTTCATATTCACACACAATTATAGTTTTTTAGGGGAACGTTGCTACTTTATTTAGTGCTCTAAACCTCCATCAGAGGCTAAGTCCGAGCTTACAAAATCCGGCGCGACATGGCGCCAAACATGACATAACGATCTACAGCAACCTTCCCTAGCAAGTCTATGCGCGACTTTGTTTGCGGAACGCCGAACCCATCTGACTTTGCATTCTTGAAATTGAGTTAGCAGTTCCTTGATGTCTTGGACTATCTGCCCGCTTGCCGATAGGTCTTTCTGCAGGTTATTAATCTTCCCTACCGCAGCCAGTGAGTCCATCTCTACCACCACCCTCTGAGCTTCATGTTCTTGAGCCAGTCGAACCCCATGATGACACGCCAAAAGCTCTGCAAGCTCTGGATCTGCAGTAACTGGGAAAAAATGGCACATTCCTGCGACGAACACGCCATGATGGTCCCTGAGGACCGCTCCACCTCCTCCCGATCCATCCTGCTTTGCCATCGCTCCGTCCGTGTTCACCTTCACCCATCCATCTTCAGGCTTCTCCCACACTTCCAAGCCTCGCTGAGTTTGGGTTCTCCTTGGGGTCTCCTTGATTGATTGCCACTCCGCATCCAGGCGGAGGACTCTCTCTGCAATGAGCATCGGATCTTCAATCTTGGCACTTTCCCTTGCGTTGTTTCTCGCAAGCCACAACTCGTACCATGCTCTCATCACCTGTCTCTTCTCTTCCGCCGATGCTGACCCGAGCCACTCTAGGATCCATGATCGCATGGTCTGTACGCCTTCTACGTACTTCGGCAACATTGGCATCGGCGTCTCGACCGCTTTTGAAAGGGATTTCCAGAACAGCAGCGAGTGTGGGCATCGCCACATACGATGGATGATCGTTTCTTCTCGGCCACATGCGATACAGAAAACACCAGGTTTTACATGCCGTCGTAGCAGCTCAGAACCAACAGCCAGACCATTTTTCAGCATTCTCCATCCGTGTATTTTCACCTTGTTTGGGACATCCGCAGCCCACAGCTCAAGCCAACTCTTGTGCTCTGCAACTGAAGTAGATGAGGAGGCCAGTGCCTTTGTCGCCGATTTTATCGCGATGCCCAGGTGGTACGCTGATCTTACTGTGAAAATTCCGTTTTTGGTGAAGTTCCATGCCTTGAAATCTTTCTTCCCTGGCCCGCCCGCTACAATCTGCCTGATGTCTTGGACGTCCGATGGGGTGAACACCGTTTGCAGTTTTTCCTCGTCCCATGTCCTTCCATCCTCTAATAGCAGGTCAACCACTTTGGTCGTGTTTGGCATGTAAGTGGCTCCTAGGGGAGTCATGCTTCCCTTGCAAGGGATCCAATTATCATGTAGGGTATTTATTTTTGTGCCCTCCCCCACCCTCCAAAGTAGTCCTTGAGCAAGAAGATCCCGTCCATGCATCAAGCTTCTCCATGTGTATGAGCACCCCTGTGGGCATGCAGCCACCATAATATCCAAGGTTGTCAGAATCGCGATTTTGAATCGAATCGGAGCTTCGATGGTAGGATCGCAAATCGTAGAATCTTCACTATCAGGATCGTAGAAACGCAGATTCTATGAACTAAAATCGTAGAATCATAGGGGTTAGTCTGAATCGTAAAGTCGTAGAATCGTATAACAGAATCGCGATTCTGACAACCTTGATAATATCCATCTCCTGGTAATATCTAGCTTTCAACACCTTTGCAACCAAAGAGGTAGGGCATACCAACAGTCTCCAAACTTGCTTAGCAAGGAGAGCCTGGTTGAACATCTCAAAGTCCCGAAACCCCATTCCTCCTGCTTGCTTCCTAGTGCACATCTTGTCCCAAGCGACCCAATGGACTTTTCGTTCACCATTGGCAGCTCCCCACCAGAATTTAGAAGCGATAGGTTTCAGTTTCCCGCACATTTTCTTGGAGAGCCTGAAGCAACTCATCGAATAGGTCGGTGTTGCTTATAGTTGCATGTTGCCAGAGTGTGCAACTGCATGTCCGTCGGCCATGTGGAACTGCAGTTGCACGTCCGTTTGTTATGTGCAACTGCATGTCCATCGACTGAACGCAACCACTATTGCACGCTCGTGCACCAGTGCGCAACTTCAGTTGCACGTCCACTGAATATGTGCAACTACATATCCATTGTCGGTATGCAACCGCCGTTTGACGCACCAGATGAGCACAACTACATCTATACTTTTAAAACAAAGAATACACTAAAATAAAGCAAGAAACAAAAATAAAAGTGAAATAAGATGGGAAAAGACAAAAAAATATGTGTCGATGTCACCTAGATAAGACATAATTAACTAATCTAAGAGCTAGCCACACCGATAACATTTTGCGCCAGCCGAATGTGTGTAGGTGGTAGAAGGCATAGTGCCGAGCCAGAGGTGGGAATGTTGCGGCGTCCCCAGCAGACAAAGCTAGCCGATGGAGATCGAGACGCCATGGCTTCCTGCGGTGTCGCCAGCGGAAGACAAGAACGAAGTTCACTCTACGGGGGCGCAGGGAGGGGGTTGGTAGACGGTACCGGAGGAAGACGTGGCTAGAGAGATGACCAGGGCAGCGCTGGACCGGTGGAGGAGGCGGATCAAGCTGGGTGTCGCAGCAGCGCTGCCAGTGGCAAGAGCCGGCGGTTTGGCCTGGCGGTACTTGAGGGAGATCACCGTGAGGAAGGATCCAGAGAAGAAAGAAGTAATGCAACCATTTGATTTCAGTCCAACAGATGAAAAAAATGAATGGTTTTCAAAAGTATCAGGCAGTTGATGAATAGGTGGTCGCAATTTTGGGATTTCCTTTTTTCCATTTATGCCTTGAATTTTTGTATTCTTTCTGATTTATTTTTGTTTTCCCAACATTACTATTGTTAGTCTTTAGTTGTTATATTTTTGAGGCAACTAAGTTAAGATATATATTGAATTACTATCGACATTATTTATGTTTGCCTGATTTTTTTATGAGCCGGCCCATTCCATTTTTTAACGAATCACTATTGCTAGCATGTTATGTGTACAGTTTCAGAAACTCGAGTTGCAGTTTATAATGTTGTATATAACTTAGACATACTATTTGCTTTACAATATAAAGCGGGGGAAAACCTTTTATCAGACTTAAATATACCATTGTAACTCGTTGCATATTAGCTTTGATTTTTTGATTATTCATTCTTGATATAACAGTGTGAAGTGGATAGAAATTTTGAGTAATGTCAAATTTGTTTTTGAGTCAAGTACGGGTCCATTTCCCACATGCACTAGTAGAAAACAGGGCTAACGTTCAGGCCTGGCCAGCCCATGAAGAACCGGGACCCATGAGGGGTATTAGACCCAGTTCGTGAGCCCAGGGGGCCGGCCGGGGCCTCGTGGGAATTGGTCCCGGTTCGTGTGGAACAATTTGTCCCGGTTCAAGCCACGAACCGGGACCAATGGTCCTCGCTCCTGGCTCACAACCATTGATCCCGGTTCTTGGCTTCAACCGGGACAGAAGGGGGAGCTTTAGTCCCGGTTCATGCCACGAACCGGAACAAATAACTTGCCTATATATACCCATCGCTGCGGCAGAGCACACCACCGTGCTCTGTTTTTTCAATCCGACGAGGAGAGGGAATTTGGGTGCTCTAGTTCACCTCCACTAGTGCAGAACCGGGCAATAGCACCGGTTCGTAAGGCCCTTTAGTGCCGGTTCCATAATCGGCACTAAAGTGTGGGCACTAAAGCCCCCCCCCCTTTAGTACCGGTTCAGCACGAACCGGTGCTAAAAGGAAACCACGTGGCATGAGCCAGCTCCAGGGGCCTGGAGTCCTTTAGTACCGGTTGGTAAGACCAACCGGTACTATAAGGTTTGGGGGTTTTTAGTTTTATGATTTCTTTTTCATTTAATTTTGTGTTTCCATTTTAATTCTTTTTTGTTTGCTAGTATTTTACGATACTACACATTGTACACGTTATGCATATATATATATATATATAGAGAGAGAGAGAGAGAGAGAGAGAATTTCTAGTAGAACCAATCATGCATATATATATCATCAATGTCTCACAAACCATCATATTAATTAATTCACACATACACACATGTATAGCTATATACAATTTCTCCTACATATGCATGTTGCCTTCGGAGCCAGTGGCATTATAGCCTAATTGGTGCCTTCGGAGCACGATGACAATTGGAAGTGGTTTTCATTGGGGCGGTAGCGGGTAATAGTATTCTCCCTTCGGATTTATGACCTGGTCGAGCAAAAATCCCGCTATTTCCTCTTGAAGTGCTTCTACGCGCTCCGTTTCTAGGAGCTTCGCCCGCACCTCTCTGAACTGTTAAGAAGGAGATCAATATGCATGTGTATTAGTTGTGTGACTAGATATCGATAATGGTGTAAAAATTGTGAATAGTGTTTTGACAAGCGTACCCATTCCTGTCTTTGAGATCTGCTCCTTTCGGACGCCATCATGCGAATGTTCTCGCAAACGCAGAATGCACACAGATCAGACCCCTGTGCCTGCTTCAGGGCCTTTACGAGAATGGAATTTGATCAGATAATAATTAATCAAGCATGACAATTAAAGAGATGGCAGCTAGCTAGCTAGCTAGTACTACTTAATTACTTACCTTGGGTCTTTCCCATTTAAGCTTTTCTTTCCATTCGCCGTCCGTGACCCTGATGAACCTTGCCCAAGCCCTGCCCGCCGAAAAAGAAAATGAATAAAGGGGTTATTAAATAGTTCATATCATGAAATGACGAACTAAATAGACCGAGATATATAGTTAATAATGATTGAAATTACCTGTTGACTATCCCAAACAAGATGTTATAGTCAGTTTTTTCTTTGAGTAGTGAGCCCAGTATTTCAACTGTTCCGGCGTCAACTTTAATGATACACAAGACCCAGTGATATCTGCATGCACACAAGTTTGCATGTCTTAACTAAGCGGGCATATATAAGCAAAAACATGTAGCTAGCTAGTAGGCAAAAACAGAGAATTTGTAGTACAAGACAGTGTGACTCACTGGAAGTTGTAAGGAAGTAGTATATCTTCATTGTATTTGAGGCGCTTCAAGAACTCTAGCATGCTGTCCTCTACGGCCTTTTGATGACGTTCATCTATTTTTCATGTGTATTCATTAACGGTGTTTGGGTCAATGAACCCAATGCCATAGCGTCCACCTTTTCTCATTTCATACATCTTCATCCTGCATATAATACCACAGAAAAAATATAGTGAGGATAATTACAGGTAATGATAAGGATCACTACAGCTAGCTTGAGACTTAAATTACAGAAAGAAATCACTTACAGACAATAGCAACTGACGATAGATTTGTTGAGTGCGTCTTGATTGTATAACTGAAACAGTTCAGAATACTCAACGGACACAGCTTTCTCATGGTAGTAATGATCCTCCTTGACATTCACCATGAGGGACAATCGATCGGAAATCTTGGTAATGTTCATGTACCATTGATGCAATTCATACATTCTCGTTGGGAGGTTCTTGACCTTGTCTGGCTCGACCAAAGGTTGGCCCCGGACATATTTTCGTTTTATTTCATCCTCTCTAAGCACAGGCATGGGCTCGATCTCGAGGAGTTGTCCAACAGTGATTTTGAGAACTTCAGCCTGCATTATATGCTCCTCCGTTATTACCACATTGCCCACCTCAGGAACGTAAACTGTTTGCCCACAATAATATTGGGCGCGCGTACTGTCACGTGTTGTTGGCACAACAAGCGAGGGGATTGATTGCGCCGCCTGTTCTGCCAGCTGGGGAATGGTTTTCCCGCATTTTTTGACAGCTGCTTCTTGTTTGCTCGATCCCGAGCTCGCCTCCTTACGTACATGTGCTCGATTTAACTTCCATATGTGGCGCTCATAGTCTGTGTCAACAGGCTTGGGAGCTGGTGGTTGAGCCATACGAATGAAGTGGTCAATCGTTTCCTCAGGCACTTTCTCCCTTGGCGGTGTTGGCGGTTTCGGTGCAATATGGGCTTCCACCTCGGACTTGGATATGGCTGCGATTTCCTCCTCGGACCTGTCATAAGCCCTCTGCGGAAGAGGCGTGAGGCTTGGACCATATTTATATCGCTTGCCTCCGCCTGTACTTCCTGTACTACCTCGACTCGTACCGCTACGCACCATAGCTGCGGGGTGTCTTTTCTGTGATTGCTGAGGCGGCGGAGACGGCTGACGGGGCTGAGTTGGACGAGGAGGAGTGGCCGCCTGAAGCTGTGCCGGACTTGGAGGAGGAGTGGATGTCTGACGCTGTGGCGGACTTGGAGGAGGAGGAGTGGCCTGACACTTTGCCGGACTTGGAGGAGGAGTGGCCTGACACTTTGCCAGACTTGGTGGACTTGCAGGAGCGGGAGACTGCTGACTCGGTGGCGGACTTCGACGAGGAGTCGGCTGACGCGGTGTCGGTGGCCTTCGAAAGATGATGCAATCCTTTTTCCATAGGATGATACGATGGTTGGCGTCTCCGAGAAAGCGCTCGTCGTCATCTCCAGGAATGTCAAGCTCTAGCTCCGAATATGGGTCCACCACCTCATCAACCAAGACACGAGCATAGCCCGCTGGAATCGGGTTGCAATGGAAGGTTGCCTCGGGGGATTTGTAAAAGCAACGGCGTCCGCCACCTTCATGGATATGTTCTTCATTTTGACGTGTATCTCGCAGCTAGTGTTCTCCGTGATGTCATCCATGGGGTATCTACCCAGCATTGCGTCGTCCGGGGCGGAACCCACGCTGCTTCTCGGCATGGATGGGGCGGTGCTATCCAATGCTGGATCATTCGCTAGCTGCTGCAGCTGCTGAGACCCCCTTTGCTCGGTAAGTGAGTCGATCTGCTCCTGCTGCCGCTGGAATTTGACTACCAATTCCGCTTGACTTGCTTCTAGGCCTTGAAGGCGTTCATAGTCCCGCTTCCTCTGCTCCTCCTCCATCTTCCTCTTCTTCTCCTCCGCAATCTTCTTTCTCGTACGGGTTCTGTAGTCGGTGTTCCAGTCTGAGAACCCCTCATACCACGGAATACCGCCCTTGCCTCGTGTTCTTCCCGGGTGTTCAGGATTTCCCAGGGCACGCGTAAGCTCGTCGTTCTCTCTGTTGGGCTGGAACACCCCCGATCGTGCCTCTTCTATTGCAACAAGTATCGCATCGTCGGCTCCCTTCAAACTTGCCCTCGTCGAAACATTGCCTGTCTTTGGGTCCAACTCCCCCCATGCGCATAGAACCAAGTCCTGACCGTGGGGGCCCAGCTCTTAGTAACCGGAGTGGCACCTGCATCCTCCATCTCTTTCTCAGACTTATCCCACTTAGGCATTGCCACCGCATAGCCACCTGGCCCCAGCTTATGGAACTTATCCTTTTTTTCGGTATTCTTCTTGTTTATTCTCGACTGTTCCTTAGCTAATTCCAAATCCTTGAATTTCACGAAATCGTCCCAATGAGCACGTTGGTTCTCTAGTGTTCCCTCGAATACTGGAGTCTTCCTTCCTCCCTTGACGTACTTGTCCCATTCACGATTCTTGTGGTTCTTGAATGCAACCGCCATCTTCCTAAGAGCAGCGTCCTTGACTTTCTGCACATCTGCTTCTGTGAAATGATCTGGTAGGGTGAAATGTTTCATGAGAGTATCCAAAAGCAGATCTTTTTGATTCTTGTCGACAAAAGTAACATGTGAACGTGGAGCAGCGTCCTCTTTGCCTTTGTGTCTTTTGTCTTTTGCTGGCTCTCTCCATTCTTGAAGGGAGATCGGGAGTTGGTCCTTCACAAGAACTCCGCACTGACGAATGAACTTGTCCGCAATCTTCTTAGGCGCTAATGGTTCGCCATTAGGTCTGACTGCCTCGATATTGTACTTTACGCCCTCCTTCAACTTTTTGTTCGGGCCTCATTTCGTCCTTTTGCCTGAAGATTTGCTCGATCCGGATGGCTGAAAGAACAAAGATCGATTCGTTAATATATCTTCAAGTCATTTAAAACATGTGATGATCACCAGATACCTGCTTATATAAATATATATACCTCGCCGGTCTTTGTTGTTTCAGGATCAACATGTTCTTCCTCATCGTCATAATCGTAGTTCATGACTTCATCAATTCGGTCGTCGCGATCGAATATCATATCACCCTCTCCGGTGTTGTTTAGAAATTCAGAGCCGTCATAATCTTCTTCATTCTGATCATCATTTGGCCCGCGTATCATATCGAACATGGTCTGTTCTCCCTCTCTGTCGGTATTGTCTGCCATAGCTTTTATTTAACTAATTTAAAAGAAATATAAAACAATTTAGTATTCAAATTACATCGTCTCGAATAATAGATATAATCTCGAATACTTCGTCTAGAATAATAGATATAATCTCGAATACATCGTCTCGAATAATATATAATATTGAATAGTACATCACTGGCTAGCTAATTAAAGATCGAATACTACAGAAGAATCTAGGACACTCGCGGTTCCTGTGGCGCGGGCGGTGGACACCTAAAGAGAAGGAACCCTCACAGGATCATAACTGAAGTGAGATCCCCGAAGATACTGCCAGGTATTGGAGAACCTGCCGCCCTCTAACGCAACCATGTAGCGATGGACGTGCTCGTCCTCCTCCCTGACACGGCAACGTACCACCTCTGGTGGGGCCGGGTCCCTCCGCACCGAAACTGGCCCACGCGAACGCCACCAAACGAGATCAGGGTCGACGACGGGACCTGGGGCCAGGTTCCTCATCAAGAGGCGCGCCCCTCCAGGCAGCACCTCCCAGTGCCAGCCCGGCGGAGCCCAGTCCCGGACATGGGTCGGCTGGACGTCGTCGCGGACGGGTCGACGGCGAGGATGCGGGCCGGGCATCGTCGAGAACAAATACTAGCTATATGCCCGCAAAAAGTAACATTTTTTTAATGATTGGATTTTGATAACTAAAATTTCTAACATTTCTATATAACACTAATTATGCTAATTTAAATAATGTAAATAACACTAAAATTTCTAACATTTCTAACATTTCTATATAACACTAATTTCTAACATTTCTATATAACACTAATTTCTAACTGATTAAACACTAATTATATCCATCTAACATGCATTCATACATATATAATAGTGAAAAAATAATAATCTAAATAATCTAAACTAATTAAACATACAAAATACGTGTGTGTGTACTAATTAAACACCAATTATCTAAACTAATTAAACATACAAAATAATAATCTAAATAATCTAAACTAATTAAAGACTAATTATCTAAACTAATTAAACATGCTTGTGTGTGTGTGTACGGGCTCGGGGAGGGCTCACAACGGGCGACGGCGACGGCGAGGCGAGGGCGAGGCGAGGGCGAGGCGACGGCGAGGCGACGGGGACGACGAGGCGACGGCGAGGCAACGGCGAGGCGACGACGGGGACGGCGCGATGGGGACGGGCCCGGGGCGGCGACGGAGACGAGGGCGGCGACGGGGACGGGGGCGGCGACGGGGACGGGGGCGGCAACGGAGACGAGCGGCGACGGAGACGATCGAGGGCAGCGGCGATGGCGACGGAGACGGAAACAGAGGAACGAACAGAGAGGGAAACTGAAATTTTCGTAGCCGTTGTATATATAGAAGGCACCTTTAGTACCGGTTGGAACCACCAACCGGTACTAAAGGCCTGTTTTGGCCAGGCCAAGCGGCGGGAAGCGACCCCCTTTAGTACCGGGTGGTGGCACAAACCGGTACTAAAGCCCCCCCTCCTTTAGTACCGGTTTGTGCCACGACCCGGTACTAAAGGGGGTGCGCTGGCGCAGGTGCGGTGCGGCAAGTTTAGTCCCACCTTGCTAGCCGAGGGGCGACCGCACTGGTTTATAAACCCTCGTGCGGTCGCTCTCTCGAGCTCCTCTCCAAAGCAGGCTTACTGGGCTTACGTGTTCTTTGCAGCCCTGTGGGCCCACTTGGCATTTGCGGGCCTGCATCCTGGCCCAACAATAGGTTGGGTTTCTAGTCGTATGCAGGCCGCTCTGGCCTAGTAGGCGGGCTTTTTTATTTTATTTTTTGCTTTATTTATTTTTGTGTTGTTTTTTTGTGTATTTAGAGTTTCTTTGTGAACATTTTTGTTTTAGGTACAAAAAATTACAAACTTTCTGTTAGGGTTTTTTTATTATTTTTTTGCTTTATTTATTTTTGTGTTGTTTTTTTTGTGTATTTAGATTTTCTTTGTGAACATTTTTGTTTTAGGTACAAAAAATTACAAACTTTCTGTTAGTGCCCGTAGTTTTCAAATTTGAATAGTTTAAATTTTGAATTATTTGAAATTAGTGTGAATCACTAGTTTGTGAATAACTTAACTTTAAAAATCAGTAAAGGCATGAAAGAATTTATTTGCACATAAAATTTCTTCGTGTTTCAAATGCCAAAACACATAACTACCCTAACTATTACAGAGATTCCCCTCTCGGTGCGAAACACAGAAGAAAGTGATGATAGCTAGTGAAGCCGATCACATCCCAGATCTTTGGGTGTGAAACTTTTTCTTCGTGTGTGTCCCTTTGCGCCGTAACCATCGAAAATCTTCATCACTTAACGGGATGCTCGGGTCAATATTCACTGTGAATGGAGCAATTTCATCAAACTTTTCATAATCTTCTGACTTGTCTGTCTTGTCATCCACTCCCACGATGTTTCTCTTCCCAAAAAGAACTATGTGCCGCTTTGGCTCATCGTACGATGCATTCGCTTCCTTATCTTTTCTTTTTTTTTGGCTTGGTAGACATGTCCTTCACATAGAAAACCTGTGCCACATCATTGGCTAGGACGAATGGTTCGTCTGCATACGCAAGATTGTTGAGATCCACTGTTGTCATTCCGTACTGCGGGTCTTCCGTTACCCCGACTCGTGTCATATTGACCCATTTGCACCGAAACAAAGGGACCTTTAAACCACGTCGATAGTCAAGTTCCCATATGTCCTGTATATAACCATAATATGTTTCCTTTCCTGTCTTGGTTTCTGTATCAAAGCGGACACCACTGTTTTGGTTGGTGCTCTTCTTATCTTGGGCGATCGTGTAAAATGTATTACCATTTATCTCGTACCCTTTGAAAGTCATTATATTCAAAGATGGTAACTGGGACAGCAAGTACAGGTCATCTTCAATAGAGGTGTCATGCATGGTACGTGTCTGCAACCAACTGGCGAAACTCCTAGTTTGTTCACGTGTAATCCAGTCATCAGACCGCTCCGAGTGTTTGGAGCGTAGCAAATTCTTGTGTTCATCCATATACGGAGCCACCAAGGCGGAATTCTGTAGAACTGTGTAGTGTGCTTCAGTGAGAGAATGTCCGTCCATACTTATTATTTGTTCCCCTCCTAGCGTGCCTTTTCCATCCAGTCTGCCCTTATGCCGCGATTCAGGAACACCAATCGGCTTAAGGCCAGGAATAAAATCAATACAAAACTCAATGACCTCCTCATTTTGATGGCCGTTGGAGATGCTTCCTTCTGGCCTAGCACGGTTATGAACATATTTCTTTAAGACTCCCATGAACCTCTCAAAGGGAAGCATATTGTGTAGAAATACAGGACCCAAAATGTTAATCTCTTGGCATAGGTGAACTAGGACGTGTGTCATGATGTTGAAGAAGGATGGTAGGAACACCAACTCGAAACCGACAAGACATTGCACCGAATCATTCTGTAACCTTGGTATGATTTCTGGATCGATTACCTTCTGAGAGATTGCATTGAGAAATGCACATAGCTTCACAATGGCTAATCGAACGTTTTTCGGTAGAAGCCCCCTCAATGCAACTGGAAGCAGTTGCGTCATAATCATGTGGCAGTCATGAGACTTTAGGTTCTGGAACTTTTTCTCTGCCATGTTTATTATTCCCTTTATATTCGACGAGAAGCCAGACGGTACATTAATACTGAGCAGGCATTCAAAGAAGATTTCCTTCTCTTCTTTGGCAAGAGCGTAGCTTGCATGACTCTGATGTATGCCGTCTTCTCCGTGCATACGTTGCTGGTCCTCCCGTGCCTCAGGTGTATCTTTTGTCTTCTCATACACGCCCAAGATGCCAAGCAGGGTCACGCAAAGATTCTTCATTACGTGCATCACGTCGATTGCGGAGCGGACCTCTAGGTCTTTCCAATATGGCAGGTCCCAAAATATAGATTTCTTCTTCCACATGGGTGCGCGTCCGTCAGCGTCCTTTGGAACAGATTGTCCGCCAGGACCCTTTCCAAATATCACCTTCAAATCCTTGACCATATCATGTACATCAGCACCAGTACGGTGGCGAGGCTTCGTCCGGTGATCCGCCTCACCTTTGAAATGCTTGCCTTTCTTTCTTACGGGATGCCTGCTCGGAAGAAATCGACGATGTCCCAGGTACACATTCTTCTTAAAACTATTCAAATATATACTGTCGGTATCATCCAAACAGTGCGTGCATCCGTGGTATCCCTTGTTTGTTTGTCCTGAAAGGTTACTGAGAGCAGGTCAATCATTGATGGTCACGAACAGCAATGCCTTTAGGTCAAATTCTTCCTGTTTGTGCTCATCCCATGCACGTACACCTGTTCCATTCCACAGTTGTAAGAGTTCTTCAACTAATGGCCTTAGATACACATCAATGTCGTTGCCGGGTTGTTTAGGGCCTTGGATGAGCACTGGCATCATAATGAACTTCCGCTTCATGCACAACCAAGGAGGAAGGTTATACAAACATAGAGTCACAGGCCAGGTGCTATGGTTGCTGCTCTGCTCCCCAAAAGGATTAATGCCATCTGCGCTTAGACCAAACCATACGCTCCTTGCGTCATCTGCAAACTCCTTCCCGTACTTTCTTTCGATTTTTCTTCACTGCGACCCGTCAGCGGGTACTCTCAACTTTCCGTCTTTTTTACGGTCTTCTCTGTGCCATCGCATCGCCTTGGCATGCTCTTTGTTTTGGAACAAACGTTTCAACCTTGGTATTATAGGAGAATACCACATCACCTTGGCAGGAATCTTCTTCCTGCGGCGCTCGCCCTCGACATCATCATGCTCATCGCGGCTGATCTTATAGCGCAATGCACCACATACCGGGCAAGCATTCAAATCCTCGTACTCACCGCGGTAGAGGATGCAATCATTAGGGCATGCATGTATCTTCTGCACCTCTAACCCTAGAGGGCAGACAGCCTTCTTTGCTTCCTACGTACTCTCGGGCAATTCGTTGTCCTTTGGAAGCATGTCCTTTATCATTACCAACAACTTTCCAAATCCCTTGTCAGATACACCATTCTCTGCCTTCCATTGCAGCAATTCCAGTGTGGTGCCCAGCTTTTTCTTGTCACCTACGCAATTCGGGTACAACAATTTTTTGTGATCCTCTAACATGCGCTGCAACTTCTTCTTCTCCAAATCACTTGCACAGTTTCTCTTTGCATCGGCAATGGCCCGACCTAGATCATCAACGGGCTCATCTGATGCCTCTTCTTCAGCTTCTTCCCGCATTGCCGGCTCAGCTTCTTTCCGCATTACCGGCTCAGCTTCTTCCCTCATTGTTGTATCATCGTATTCAGGGAACCCATGGCGAGGATAGCTGTCATCGTCCTCTTCTTCTTCATTGTCTTTCATCATAACCCCTCTTTCTCCGTGCTTGGTCCAAACATTATAGTGGGGCATGAAACCGGACTCAAACAGGTGGACGTGAATGGTTCTTGACGTAGAGTAATTGCGACCATTCTTACAGCCAGCACATGGACAAGGCATAAAATCATCCGCCCGCTTGTTTGCCTCAGCCGCAAGCAGAAAAGTATGCACGCCCTCAACGAACTGGGGAGAGCATCGATCATCGTACATCCATTGCCGGCTCATCTTCATTACACAACACCGAATAGATCAAATTAATACAAGTTCATACATAAAGTTCATACAACACTTAAATGCAACAAACAAATAACTCTCTAGCTAAAGCATTTAAATGCAACAACAAATGCGATCAAGATCGCAACTAAGATAACAATTGATCCAATAACATAATGATACCAAGCCTCACTATCGATGGCATATTTTCTAATCTTTCTAATCTTCAACCGCATTTTCTCCTTCTTGATCTTGTGATCATCGACGACATCGGCAACATGCAACTCCAATTCCATCTTCTCCCCCTCAATTCTTTTCAATTTTTCTTTCAAGTACTCGTTTTCTCTTTCAACTAAATTTAACCTCTCGACAATAGGGTCGGTTGGAATTTCCGGTTCACATACCTCCTAGATAAAAATATCTATGTCAACTTGATGGGCATAATTTGTCATAAACACGAAATGCAACAAATAGTTTTAAAAGAGAATATACCACATCCGAATCATAACAAGGACGAGGGCCGACGGGGACGGATATCAAAACCATGGCACTATGTATAACAAACAACGTATGGGTAAGATAATTATTATACGAGTAACTATATATCCAAATCACACAAACATCAATTTTTTATATAAAATTTCATGAACAAGAGGCTCACCACAAGGTGGTGCCGGCGACGGGACTGTGCGGGTGATCGACGGTGGTTACGACGGAGATTTAAAAGGCACTAAGTAAACCACACCTACATATGCAAACTAAATGTTATTTTAACCTCAAATTGCATATAAATCAAATACTAGCACATATATATATTTCCTCCCAAATTACTAAACTCACAAATTAATAACTATATAAAGCATTGCAAGAGCTAATATAGCAATGAGAGATGAAAGGACAAAGTTGCTAACCTTTGTGATCATTTGAATGGATGGGGGCCTTCAAATCTTGACAAAATTTTGGGCAAAATGTGTGATGATCTCAAGAGGAAGAGAGGAAGAACAGAGAGGAGAGGGGAAAGGGGAAGAACAGAGCAAGCTCGGGTGGACGAAGGGTTTATGTAGGACGACCTTTAGTACCGGTTCGTGCCAAAAACCGGTACTAAAGGTGCTAGAGGGGGCCCAGACTGACAACATCCTGCCACCACTCTCATTAGTACCGGTTCGTGGCACGAACCGGTGCTAAAGGTTAGCCACGAACCGGTACTAATGAGAGCGGCCCGGCTAACCGTTGGAACCGGCACTAATGTATACATTTGTGCCGGCTCAAATACAAACCGGCACTAATGTGCTTCACGTTTGACCCTTTTTCTACTAGTGCTCCTATGCACATGAGGTGTTCGATGAAATGTCCGAGCCACACTAGTTAAGCTTTCTCCTCTCGAAGCTCGACCTCGGAGCTCCATTTTTTTCGAGATTTGTCTAGATTTAGGGGTCCGTTACGTCCCGTCCCCGTTTTCACCGCCATTGATCGCCTGCGCCGATCTCGTCGCCGGCACCACCGTGGTGAGCCTCTTGTTCTTATCTTCTTTCTGATACTTGTCTGATTTTCTTACTTTAGATAGATCACCGTCGCACCCAAGCAACCTTAAAATCACCAAAAGACCGAAGCAACCCTTTGATCTCTTCAACTAGTTGCCCATTAGCTGAGAGATCCTTTTGATGAGAAACAAATTTTCTAGCCGCCACCTGCGAGTCAGTCACTATGATCACCTTCTGGACTTTGAGTTCTGGAGCTAGAAAAATGGCTTGTCTACACGCTAGGAGCTCGACCACTTCAGAATCAGCAGCAACTCGGAAAAAATGGCTCGCGCATGCAATGAACTTGCCATAGCTGCCCCGAAGAATAGCACTAGATGCTCCCGAACCTTGGTCTCTAGATAGGGCACCGTCTACATTCGCCTTGATCCAGACAGCAGCCGGCTTAGACCACTCCTGAACGTATTGCTGCACCGGCCGTCTCGGCGTCATTGTTCGTATAGACTTCCAGTCCTCTCTTAGTCGTCTCTGATAACAGCTGGATCATCTATATGTCCTGCATCCCTCTCATTATTCCTAGCCATCCATAGCTCGTACCATGCCTCGATTACAGTCGCACGTTCCTCTGAGCAAGTACGCCCCATCCATTCTAGCAACCACGTCCGCATCCCTCTGTACGTCTCTATCTCCTTTGGTAGTTCCAGCAGCGGCGCTCCGATCGAGTCACGCAACAGCTTCCAAAATAACAACGAATGCAGACATCTCCGGAACCTATGTACGAGGGACTCCTCCCGGCCACATGCAATGCAAAAAACGCCTGGTTTAATTCTGCGCCTGTGTAGATCATGTCCTACAGCAAGTCCATTTGATATAATATGCCACGTATGAAGTTTCATCTTGTTTGGAACATCTGCGGACCATAGTTCCAGGAAGCTTTTGTGATCTGCAGCCGGGTTGGAGCTAGTGGCCAGTGCCTTACCAGCTCGTTTGATGCACATACCCATGTGGTACCCGGAGCGCACAGAGAAGACACCCGATTTAGTGTGATTCCAAGCTCGGTAATCTTCGGTCCCTGGCCCACTTACAATGATGTGTTTGATTTCCTTCACTTCATCATCTGAGAAAGCTTGTTGCAGCTTCGTTTCATCCCGAGCACTGCCCTGTTGGTTCAAAAGGTCAGCTACCTTTGTCACATGTGGTACATATTCAGCGCCAGTGGCACTAAACTACCACTACGAGAGATCCAGTTATCGTGATAGGCATTAACTTTAGAACCGAGATCCTTAATCTTCTCTACTTTAGATAAGTACATAATCCATTAAAAGGTACGTGTCAATTTAGTTTCATACATACATATAGCTGCTACGTATTTAGGCTGAAATTTTTGATTGAAGGTCAATCGTTCTCACGTTTTCTACGCTAGTTCTCACGTTCTCACGTTCTCACGTTTAGAAAGAGGTATTATTTCAGCCTAAAAAAATCCAATTATCATATTGAATTTCCTATTTGTATTCACGTAATAATCCAATTATATCGCTCAAAAGATCCAATTACAAACAGCCTGCATAGGAGTATATCCCTTAAAAACCCTAACAGACTCCATAGTTCCAGATAGGCAGATACCTAGCCAGATCCATGCGTTAGCACGTCCTGCATCCGATCTAATCTCCTGGCTCGAGTCGATGGCCGCCGTGGCTGGCACAGGTAGCAGGCCATACGCCGCCGGAGGTAAAAGCGGCAGCGCGCACTCTGCGACCATGTCTGAGGGGTTCTTACAGGACGCCGAGGCCGCCCTCGCCGTCTTCCGCCGCCTCGACCGCCATCACCGTCGCCGCGGCCTCGACCCCAGCACGCGCCTCAAAACGCTCACGTTCTCCTTGGATGAAGCTGCCTACCGCGCCGCCAAACCGTACTGGATGCTCAAAGACAACGTCGAGCAGGCCGACGACGAGGACAGGGTCTGCGGCCTCGCCCTCGCCCACCCGGTTGCATCCGAACTCGAAGAACTCCACCTCCACTGCAAGGAATACGGCTTTCATCACCGCCCGCGGCTCGAGCTCTTCCCGGGCGCCGCCACGCTCCGGGTGCTGGAGCTCAAGTACTGCAAATTCGATCCGCCGACGTCGAGGTTGGCGGTACCATCCTCGGGTCTGGCCCTCCCGTGCTTGACGGATCTGCGGCTGGAG
This sequence comes from Triticum aestivum, assembly GCF_018294505.1. Classification (NCBI taxonomy): domain Eukaryota; kingdom Viridiplantae; phylum Streptophyta; class Magnoliopsida; order Poales; family Poaceae; genus Triticum; species Triticum aestivum. The sequence goes on along the minus strand of NC_057798.1, from coordinate 98,758,063 downwards.
AGATGCTTTGTCTCGGGGGGGTTTCTCCAGGTTGTGCTCGACGCCGCGACCGTGCTCACCACACTCGTGATGGTGAACGTCAAGCACAACGCGGACTCCAGGCAGAAAGGTTTTGGGCATCGATTCCGTCTCCGGTGCCCAACGATCACCGACTTGGTGCTCAACACCAGAGGCTGCAAGGTGGATGACGACATTGACGAGGCTTTGGGTACCCGACGCATCGTGCTTGACACACCGAGTCTGCGATCCTTCAGCTACGACGGATTCCCCGTCGAGATCTCCATGACATCGCCCGCCCCGGAACTCAGAAGAGTCAACCTCGATGCCACGCGCTACGATAATTATCACCAGGCCATCATCGTCAAACGCTATGAGCCCATGTCGCGCATGATCAGAAGCTTCTCCAGCACGAGGGCCTTGACGCTCAACGTCCACTGCATCGAGGAAATCGCCGCAAGCGACGTCGCCCTGCCTATGTTCCCCAACCTCAAGCTGCTCGACCTAACGGGGGAATACGAGCACCTGGAAAACGACGACACGCAATTGGCAATGGCGAGGCTGCTCGGCTCTTGCCCGGTCATGTCTGAACTCCGGCTTTGGTTGAAAATGAAGCCAGGCCAACGCCACCGGCAGTCAAAGAATGATCCACCTGGAGGGGCCTTCGCCGTATCCATGGACCGATTCAACAGGCTCGCCTCCATGGCTTACGTGCAAGGTGGTAATAGCATCAAAGGTTCCCTGCAAGATCTCAGAGCTCAACGCCTTGGGCAGCTGCACCCTCAGTTGTTTGAGCAAGGTGACGTTGCGATTTGAGGCCAATGAGGTCAACTGTTTCCCTGTCCAGCTCGCCAAGTTCCTCGTGGAGAACGCTATGGTTCTCGAGGAGATGAGGATCAACGATGGGACACAATTATGGACGGAGCACCTTCACAACAACGTTGCAAGATGGAGAGCCGGTTCGTTCCGGAGGAAGAATCTGCCGGTCGCACGAGGCTTTTCAGTCTTCAGAGCGTGAGCAATGTTGCTGTAGTTTAAAACGTACCCGATATCGATCTTTTTGGTTTGCTCAGTCTGGGCTTTACGGTCTTTCATAATTGATGGCCGAATTTATTTTGGTCTTGTCGGTCCTCCATTATTTGGTCTTTGGTTTTTGTAGTATGGTGTTTGGTTCAAGAAATCAAATTTTTATTGCTACAACTCAGATTTGTGCACATTTTATTATATGTGTATGCAAGCAGAATTCAGACAGACCAGCGATTGTGCTGAGTGTACCATAAACATTCAGAGAATTGTGCTAATTCGGTCTATATGGGTTGTTCGGTAGAAGACCGATCCAACTGAAATAAATTGGGTCTTCTAGTTTTGATGACTACTTCGGTCTTCAGTTTTTCTGCCCGAGCTTAGATTTGAGTGTGACCCAAGAGCAGAAACACACATTTCTCCGATAAGTATTTTCGGATGAAGGAAGTATAAAAGAGAAATATAGATGTACTATGCAGACACAATGCGATCGCGCTGAGCACTCTGGTACCCAGGGAGCCGCTAGAGACTTTTCACCCGGTGCCATGACAGCATCCCAAGGAGCTTGGAGCAAAAATCAACAGGGATCAAATAGTTCGTGATTTGATTTCCAGGGGTGAAGATTTCAGGGTTTACCTGAGACTTCGTCCACCAATACAAAATATGTACCTCGTTTTTTGACAGCAAAATATGTTCCTCGTTTATTGCACAAACCTGGGGATCCATCACCACACCACACGCATGCATTTATGCATCTTCTCAGATCCCATAGTAGTAAGTAAGAGCAGTCTTTATCCGGGAAAAAAGTAAGTAACAGCAGACTAAGTTTAGTCTGCATATAAAACTTGGTCAAAGTCAAACTTTGTTAACTTTGACTAAGTTCATAAAAATATCAAGATTTACAATATGAAATTAATATTGTTAGAAGTATCATGAAATTAATTTTCATACCATATAGCTTGGTATTGTAGACGTTGCTATTCTTTTCTGTAAAGTTGTTTAGATTTTATGAAGTTTAACTTTGATCAAATTTTATATGCAGACTAAAAAATAGAAGAAGTACAAGAAAAGAACACTGACAAGCAAAAAGAATCCAAACCGAATTCAATTGCCATCGACCGCCGCGTGCGTATCTGCTCCAAAACCAAACCCGATTCCACGACCTGGCTCGGGCATCGACCCCATGATCCTATCACATATAACTCCTGGCTCGTATCGATGGCCGCAGGTGACAGCGTGCCAACGTCCACTCTCCGACGCCATGTCCGACACGCTCTTAAGCGCCGCCGCAACCGCGCTTGCCGTCTTCCGCGGACATCATGGCGGCCCGCTAAGCCCTGGCACACGCTTTAAGAGGCTCACGTTCAGGCTGGACTATGATGTCTACCGTCGCGCCAAGCCGTACTAGATACTCAAGGACGACAACTACGGCGAAGAGCCAGACAGCGACAGGGTCGACGGCCTCGCCCTCGCCCACTCTGCCGTGTCCCAACTGGAAGAGCTCCACCTCGAGTGTCGGAGATACAGTTACGAACACCGCCCGCGGCTCGAGTCCCTGCCGTGCGCCGCCACGCTCCGGCTGCTGGAGCTCACCCACTGCAAGCTCGACCCGCCGTCGGCGTGGCCGGCGCGGTCCGCGGTCCTGGCTCTCCCGCGCCTCACCAATCTGCAGTTGCGTTGTTGCGTTGTCTCAGAGGGGTATCTCCAGGTCGTGCTTCACGCCGCTCCGGCACTCACGAACCTCGTGCTGGTAAACGTCAAACGCAAGACGGTGGAGAAGGCGGATCCCGACGACAGTTTCGGGCGGCCCTTCCGTCTCCGGTGCCCGACGCTCACCTCCCTGGAGCTCGACACCAGCGGCCTCTACTACAGCGACTCGGAGACCCAGGAGGAGCTCAAGGTTCTGGTCAACAGCGGCATCGAGCTCGACATGCCGAGCCTGCGCTCCTTCTGCTACTGGGGATTCTCTGTCAAGCTCTCGCTCACATCGCCCGCACCAGGGCTCGTGCGGGTCAAACTCGATGTCTCCCACTATGGCCAAGGGCGCGAGCCTCTGTCACGCATGCTCAGAAGCTTCTCCGCCACGAGGGCCCTGACCAAAGTTTTAAATCGCGGGAGAAAAGTGCGCTATTGCCCGCTATAGCGGCTGTAGCATCTGGCAAAAGCAGCCGTGAAATGCTTTAGCCCGTGATTTAAAACTTTGGCCCTGAAGTTGTGCCTTGGCAGCATCAAGGACATCGTCGCCGGCGAGGAGGAAGAAGGCGGCCCCATCCTGCCCACGTTCCCAAACCTGGAGCTCCTCGAAGTAGACGGAAGCTACCAGTACAAGAACAACGACACAACACCATTGCTCTCCAGGAGATACACGTGGACGACGGGAGGCAGTTCTGGACAAACCACCTCTGCAACAACGTTGCAAGATGGAGAGCAGATTCGTTCTGAAGTAAGAACCTGTCTGGCACAGGAGTCTTTCAGGTCAAAAGTCACAATTAGGTAGGCTACCATGCGCCGAATTGTACCTAAGAAAGTACGCAGATTAACTAAACTAGAGCTTGTATGAGCTCAAATAAACAATAAAAATTGAAAAATTTGGAAAAAAAATCAGAAGTTCTGAATTTTTTAGCAAATATTGTCAAATGTTTTGATTGCTTGCAAAATTTCATTATGAAATGACATTCGCAGAAGATACGACAAAAAAATGATGCTCCAAAAAATAATAATTTCAAAAGCATTTGTGGAGTATTGTTTTTTTGCCACGGTTTTCATGAATGTCGTTCCATTATGAATCTCTCCTGAATACCAAATGATACTATAGGTTTGCACCCATAAGGATGATCAGTTATCTCCCAAGTTTCATTCGTCAAGATGAAATTCATCTCGCTACGAACCGATTCCTTCCAGTAGTCAGCATCTTCCGATGCATAGGCCTCCGAAATAGAACTGGCAGTGTCATCTATGAGATACACAAGAAAATCATCACCAAAGGACTTTGCAATCCTCTGTCTCTTGCTCCTAGTAGGAACTTCATTGTTCTCCTCCACAAGTTTTTCAAAGTGTTCCATTAAAATGGCAGGTTCAGTAATTGTAACTGGTTCCTGATTCGATGAACTAGGCATCTCCTGATTAGATGAGGTAGCTATATCTTTCATGGGAAAGATATCTTAGGTGTTGGTTCCATTATGAATCTCTCCTGAATACCAAATGATACTCGACTTGAGGTATATGATTCAATGCTAGTAACGGCTCATTTGGCTCCTCTCATTTGGGTCGACTTGTTTATCTGTCACGAAATTGAACATATGATTTCATTTCCAATTTCGAGTACCTCCAAGAAGAAAAACGGCGCCCTTGAGCGTCGTCGTCGGCGCGGCCGACCGGGGCCGACCAAGGAGTTTCCCCCTATCTGGATCTCCTCCGCCAGCTTCACCCGCGGCCAGGGTCCCGGCAACCACACCGGCACCGTTAGGAACCCGCAGGAGAGAAGCCCACTGATCAGGGCCGGATGACTGCGAACAGATCTGACGCTAGAACCCACCGCCCGCGCGCACCAGCAACCGAACAAGCCGACCCCGACAACGCCGGCCACAGATCTTGCCACACCCAGATCCGACGCACCCGCCGCACTGACGACCACCTCCACTCGCCGGAGTGGAGAACCACCCCGGCCGCGCAGCCAAGCGCTGGCGACACCACGGGCCGCCACCACCCACAGCACGACGAATTTGGGCAGGAGGCGCCCAGATCCGTCGCCACCACGCGCCATGGCTGACCATCACGCTGCCCTGGCGGCCATGGGGGCGCAGAGCGCTGGAGCCGCCGCTCCAGCTTCCTATCTCTGCCGCCACGCTTGATTGTTCCGGTAGTCGTTGCGGCGCCACCGCCGACTGCAGCAGCTAGGTATGATCCTGCTAGACTGAGGAGTTGAGTGTTGCGTACGTGGGCTTGACTTGGAGTCACGTTCTGTTGTGTGACAGAATGCTTGGCCCATCTATATAAAGGCAGAATGGGGCTGAGCGGTAGGCACGTGCGAGGCGGCCGGCCAAAAAAACCTTGCCTGAAACCAAGGAACCTGCCCAATTGTTGCCTAAATAGATGGATTCTGACCTAGAGGGATGAATCATGAGATTTGACAAGATTTGTCATTTTTTACCTAAATTTGGGTCGTTTTGTAGGCAGAAGCTAGACCTGCTTGGCTTTGTATGGCTGAAATGTGGCTAGTGCCTAGGTCGGGCTTTGTTGGGCCTTGCCTTGACCGGATTCAGTTGGTTGTGCCTCACTTCTTTGGTCGTAAAGGTCAGTAATAGAAAAGAGAGACGACGTGCAGTATACGTGTACGTACGTATGTATAGCTAAGATACATGCATGCATCGAGTGCAAATCGTGTTTGAAGAAGCTAGCTAACCTTGGCTTGGTAAGGACCGGCGGTCTGCGACTATTTTATGAGTATAAGAATAATCTTTTTATTCAGGTTTTTCTATTGATTGGCAAAATCTAAATGAATTATTGTTTGATCTATGTCAGTTACACAAGAGTAAAAAAATCATTAGTTTTATTGGTCCAAGTCTCGACCCAATGGCATGCTCTGCCTAGGGTGTGTGCATGAATGAACAGCTGAAAACATCGCGAAGTTCACCTTTTTCAAATGAACAAACCAGATAATGAAACAAATAAGGAGAAAAGCATCCATAGATCATGGCATGCCACCATGCTTAAAGAATTTCAATGCATTGCAAAGTTAACATACAAATACAAACAAGGAGTAACCGACATTTGATTCCAACACAAGCTCAATACGACAAACCTCCAACCCTTCGGCAGAAACCAAAGGCACAAGCTGCATTCGGCTAGTCTTGCCATTTTACATTATGATCATTCAAAATTACAGCCCTCAGGGGGTACTTCTCTCCTGCCGGTGTCATCAAGGTGATTCAAAATCTCAGCCCCAAAGAAGAGCCGACATCAAAGTGCCAAACCTTCCCGTGAATCGCAATTTTTTGGGGCGTCATCAATCTCAATGGCACCAACACCAAAACATTGGCCCCATGTTGCCTGCATCTGAAGCACAACACAAGCATGAAGTCAACAACAGTTTGACAAATCACATGATGAGTCAATCCATGCAAACAAAATGTCTAGACTTAACCTGTGATCACTCATTCCGGCTGAAAACTAAAGAGTAAATAGAAAGAAAACAGGATGGCTTGTCAGCCTTGATGGGAGAGGTTTTAGATTCAACAAAAAGCAATACAGATGTTGACTAATCTAAAGCCACACAAAAAACCAAGTGAGACACAAATTTGGCGGTAAAACATGTGCTTGCAACACCAACCCACAAGAAAGTGGCACAAGGGCCTAACCATAGAAAGTGGCACAAGGGCCTAACTAGCACATAGACCAATTACAACGACAAGGTCAGGACAATCAAAATATTGTGATGGGTGGAAGACCACCACCAGAAAGCACTACCAGAGAACCGAGCACTAAATCATTGGCTCAATGGACGGCACCACAACCAGCCACAGGTGGATGGCCAGACCATCTCAGGGAAAAATAGGGAGAGAGGGAGGAGACCAGGGACTCACCGGAACAAAAGAACAGGCAAAGGAGGCAGTCCGCCGAGCCATAGTAACTGGACACAAGGGGTTACGAGTTACGACACACCACCATCGTGTCATCGTTGTCACTGGCGTGTGCATCTGAACCACAACAATCCATGAAGTCAAGAAACTGACACAACCACTTTACTATACCAATTACTAAAAGCTCTAACACAACCAGATAATCATATGAAACTATAAACGAATGCTCTATATCAATTTTTCAAGCTTTTCACTGGATGGCATCAACCACACTCTTTTTTTTTACCAAATGAATGCTAGTATTTTAACTGCAACTGCCAAAACTATGACACTGATTATAAAGCATTCCTACAAAGGTCAATCACCACCGTAGCATGAGCACAAGCAAATATCGCCATAGAAAGTAGCACAGGAGCCTAAACAGCACATAGACCAATTACTACGGCTCAGCGGACTTGCACAATATTGTGATGGCCCACCGCCAGACAACATGACTAGAGAACCGAGCCCTAAATCATTGGCTCGATGTCGGGCACCACTGTTGGAAATATGCCCTAGAGGCAATAATAAAAGCATTATTATTATATTTCCTTGTTCATGATAATTGTCTTTATTCATGCTATAATTGTGTTATCCGGAAATTGTAATACATGTGTGAATAACAGACACCAACATGTCCCTAGTGAGCCTCTAGTTGACTAGCTCGTTGATCAACAGATAGTCATGGTTTCCTGACTATGGACACTGGATGTCATTGATAACGAGATCACATCATTGGGAGAATGATGTGATGGACAAGACCCAATCCTAAACATAGCACAAGATCGTATAGTTCGTTTGCTAGAGTTTTCCAATGTCAAAGTATCTTTTCCTTAGACCATGAGATCGTGTAACTCCCGGATACCGTAGGAGTGCTTTGGGTATGCCAAACGTCACAACGTAACTGGGTGACTATAAAGGTAGACTACGGGTATCTCCGAAAGTGTCTGTTGGGTGACATGGATTAAGACTGGGATTTGTCACTCCGTATGACGGAGAGGTATCACTGGGCCCACTCGGTAATGCATCATCATAATGAGCTCAGAGTGACCAAGTGTCTGGTCACGGGATCATGCATTACGGTACGAGTAAAGTGACTTGCCGGTAACGAGATTGAACGAGGTATTGGGATACCGACGATCGAATCTCGGGCAAGTAACATATCGATAGACAAAGGGAATAGCGTACGGGATTGATTGAATCCTCGACATCGTGGTTCATCCGATGAGATGATCGTGGAGCATGTGGGAGCCAACATGGGTATCCAGATCCCGCTGTTGGTTATTGACCGGAGAGTCGTCTCGGTCATGTCTGCTTGTCTCCCGAACCCGTAGGGTCTACACACTTAAGGTTCGGTGACGCTAGGGTTATGAAGATATGTATATGCAGAAACCCGAATGTTGTTCGGAGTCCCGGATGAGATCCGGACGTCACGAGGAGTTCCGGAATGGTCCGGAGGTAAAGAATTATATATAGGAAGTGCTATTTCGGGCATCGGGACAAGTTTCGGGGTTATCAGTATTGTACCGGGACCACCGGAAGGGTCCCGGGGGTCCACCGGGTGGGGCCACCTGTCCCGGGGGGCCACATGGGCTGTAGGGGGTGCGCCTTGGCCTAGATGGGCCAAGGGCACCAGCCCCTATAGGCCCATGCGCCTAGGGTTTCCACCATGGAAGAGTCCATGTGGTGGAAGGCACCCCTAGGTGCCTTGGGGGGGAGGGAAACCTCCCCTTGGCCGCCGCCCCCCTAGTAGATCTCATCTACTAGGGCCGGCGCCCCCCTGGCACCCCTATATATAGTGGGGGGGAGAGGAGGGATTTCACACCAGCCCCTGGCGCCTCCATCTCCCCCCGTTACGTCTCTCCCTCGTAGTCTCGGCGAAGCCCTGCTGCTGTGACGCCCTGCATCCACCACCACGCCGTCGTGCTGCTGGATCTTCATCAACCTCTCCTCCCCCCTTGCTGGATCAAGAAGGAGGAGACGTCTCCCGTCCCGTACGTGTGTTGAACGCGGAGGTGCCGTCCGTTCGGCGCTGGTCATCGGTGATTTGAATCACGTCGAGTACGACTACATCATCACCGTTCTTTTGAACGCTTCCGTGCGCGATCTACAAAGGTATGTAGATGCATCTAATCACTCGTTGCTAGATGAACTCCTAGATGATCTTGGTGAAACGAGTAGGAAATTTTTTGTTTTCTGCAACGTTCCCCAACAGTGGCATCATGAGCTAGGTCTATGCGTAGTTCTTCTTGCGCGAGTAGAACACAATTTGTTGTGGGCGTAGATTTGTCAACTTTCTTGCCGTTACTAGTCCTTTCTTGCTTCAGCGGTATTGTGGGATGAAGCGGCCCGGACCAACCTTACACGTACGCTTACGTGAGACCGGTTCCACCGACTAACATGCACTAGTTGCATAAGGTGGCTGGCGGGTGTCTGTCTCTCTCACTTTAGTTGGAGCGGAATCGATGAACAGGGTCCTTATGAAGGGTAAATAGAAGTTGACAAATCACGTTGTGGCTTTAACGTAGGTAAGAAAACGTTCTTGCTAGAACCCTAATTCAGCCACGTAAAACTTGCAACAACAATTAGAGAACGTCTAACTTGTTTTTGCGGCAAGTGGTTTGTGATATGATATGGACAAAGTTGTGATGAATGATGAATGATCTATATGTGATGTATGAGATGTTCATGCTATTGTAATAGGATTCACGACTTGCATGTCGATGGGTATGACAACCGGCAGGAGCCATAGGAGTTGTCTTTATTCTTTTTATGACCTGCGTGTCATCGAGAAACGCCATGTAAATTACTTTACTTTATTGCTAAACGCGTTAGCCATAGTAGTAGAAGTAATAGTTGGCGAGCAACTTCATGGAGACACGATGATGGAGATCATGATGATGGAGATCATGGTGTCAAGCCGGTGACAAGATGATCATGGAGCCCCAAGATGGAGATCAAAGGAGCTATGTGATATTGGCCATATCATGTCACGTTTATTATTTGATTGCATGTGATGTTTATCATGTTTTGCACCTTGTTTACTTAGAACGACGGTAGTAAATAAGATGATCCCTCACAATAAATTCAAGAAGTGTTCCCCCTAACTGTGCACCATTGCGACAGTTCGCTGTTTCAAAACACCACGTGATGATCGGGTGTTTTATTCAGACGTTCACATACAACGGGTGTAAGACAGATTTACACATGCAAACACTTAGGTTAACTTGACGAGCCTAGCATGTACAGACATGGCCTCGGAACACAGAAGACCGAAAGGTCGAGCATGAGTCGTATAGAAGATACGATCAACATGAAGATGTTCACCGACGTTGACTAGTCCGTCTCACGTGATGATCGGACACGGTCTAGTTAAACTCGGATCATGTAATACTTAGATGACTGGAGGGATGTCTAATCTAAGTGGGAGTTCATTAATAATTTGATTAGTTGAACTTAATTATCATGAACTTAGTCTAAATATTTTACAATATGTCTTGTAGATTAAATGGCCAACGTAG